>NC_053159.1:153449585-154055418 GCF_016835505.1 Polypterus senegalus | reverse complement strand
CATTAATTTATGTGTTAATTAGTAATAAAAGGCTTAACTACAGTAAGTGGTCCTCAACGTTAGTCCTGTGGACCACCTTAACCGAGTCATCTGCTTTTAAATGGACACCTGAGTTTATTAAAGAAGCTGTTATTTTCATCTTCTGCTAAATTTTTAAGGGAATATAACTATTTGTGTTTATGACATTAAACATTGTCCTTTTTCTTGCTTTTTAGGATTTTGCTTTTTAATATTTCGGTCATTTAAACCATTTCTTATTAATTAACTCACAAGTGAAACTACTTTACATTTATACTGAAGTAGCTGCTTCACTTTCATATTCAGTCATTTGCACCCATGTCTGCACTGCTCATCACTAATCGGCCATATTTGGAAACATTTAAGAGAGCAAATGCCACAGGAAAAGGTACAAATAAAAAGACTATGGTAAAAGAATATTAACATTTAAAAATATGGCAAAAATTCAAATTTCTGCATTTTGTTTAGTTGTGGGGTGGCACGGTGGCGCAGTGGGTAGCGCTGGTGCCTCGCAGTTAGGAGACATGGGTTCGCTTCCTGGGTCCTCCCTGCGTGGAATTTGCATGTCTCCGTGGGTTTCCTCAGGGTGCTCCGGTTTCCTCCCACGGTCCAAAGACATGAAGGTTAGGTGCATTGGCGGTCCTAAATTGTCCCTAGTGTGTGCTTGGTATGTGTGTGTGTGTGTTGGCACCCTGCCGGGGTTTGTTTCATGCCTTGCGCCCTGTGTTGGCTGGGATTGGCTCCAGCAGACCCCTGTGACCCTGTAGTTGGAATATAGCTGGATGGATGGATGGATGTTTACTTGTATGTACATTGAATGTGAAATTAAAGAAGAGAAACACTAATTGAATAGTTTGATCATTTACAAGCAAGGCTGAGCCATTTATTTGTGAAACTGGTTGGAGTGCAAACCCAAAATCCTAGTGGTGCTGAACTTGGGGACCCCCGGCTTAGACCACTTCAAGGTCACGGAGGCCAGAGACTGAATACCAAGCCAGGGTGCGGGCACACCATAACACTACATTATATTTTAGATTCACTATGAATTATTTGATGAAAATATGTGTTCATTTTTGAGTCACCCTTCATGTACAAGCTGTTTTTTTTAACTGAAATTATGCAAGTGGGTTACACATTAGTTCACCGCTCTGACTTTTAAAACACCAGCCGTACTAAACATCTGTGGTGTTTCATGGGCAGAAAATTAATTGAAATTGTTGTTAACAATATTCAGCTCCTTATCCAAGTAGGCTACAGCCATGATACAAGACGTTATGGTTCAGAAAGAGTTGTTGCTCTGGCTCAAGTTGTTTTCTTTTTCAATTAGTCAATTAATAATTTAAATATAATGTTTCATATTATACTACTATTTCTGTTTTTGGTTTTGTTTTGTCATTATACTGTATTTATGCAATGAGATTTTCATTCATTTTGTTATATTGTTGTATATATGTATTTCTTATTGTTCTCCGTTGTCCTTTGTGTGTTGTGGTCTAAAACCCCAAGGGGCAGGGCCACCAAATCAGGCAAACATTTAATCCGAAGTTGCTGTTATCACTGGATGTGGATTGTGTTTTGTGGATTATTGTGTTCTCCTTGAATTTGGATTGGATTTACTGACTTGTTGACCCCTGTTTTGGAATTAAGGTACTACCTATGTTTCCTATATTTGGATTTGTTTGCTTTAGGTTTCTACCTTTTAGGCAAAACCTGTTTTGGCTCCATCATACTGTGACCTGTGGTGGGGGGCATACCAGAACCCCATGCACCCAGACACAATCTGACCACAGCCTCTGGTTCAAAGAATGATATTTTTATTAAACAAAACAACTTTTATAGGGGGTGGCGCAGTGGTAGTGCTGCTGTCTCGCAGTAAGGAGACCTGGGTTTGCTTCCCAGGTCCTCCCTTCATGGAGTTTGCATGTTCTCCCCTTGTCTGCATGGGTTTCCTCCGTGTGCTCCGGTTTCCTCCCACAGTCCTAAGACATGTAGGTTAGGTACATTGGCGGTCCTAAATTGTCCTTAGAGATTGGCTCCAGCAGACCCTCGTGACCCTGTGTTAGGATATAGCGGGTTGGGAAATGATGGACTGACTGACTTTTATAAGTTTATATTACCTGGTAAATTAGTCACAACTCATTTTCATTCTCTTTCTGCCTCCACTCTCCTCCAAGCCGACCTTGTCCACCTCCGCCAGCCTTTGAGTCACTGGGTGAAGTGGAGTGTCTGCTTTTCCACCCAAACCCAGGAGTACATCCGGTCCAACAGGATTGCCACTTCCGGATCCGGTGGAACCTCTTTGTTACAAGAGAATCTTCTCACAGCAGCTCCCCCTAGTGGCACATGAGGATCCCAGCAGGGCTGCCCAGTAAAACCACAATCACCCTGTGTAGCACTGCGAGTGTCCAAAGAGGAGCCATACCAGAGGGATACCAGCTCCCTGTGTACTGTGGGAACACATATCCAAAGCAGGCATCCTCCCACTGTCCTTCATTTATAATGGCCTCCCGATCCTTTATCATGGCTAAGAAACTATCCACTCCGCCCGGAGTGCCAGCCATCCCATGTCTTCTATGACAGTAATTAAATAAACTCTTCAGAAATATTCAGGTGCTTAGTTTTGCTTGCCAGAGAGATTTTTTTTTTTGGTGCTGTTCACACCTGTACCAACTAAAAATGAAATATTGTCTTTGAAAAATCAAATTTTTGAGACAAAACAGGGAGAAGGAAACAAACTCAGAGCCTACACCTTGTACTTTATTTATTTATTTATTTATCTGTTGTAACTAGAGAACCTGCTATATATTCAAAACATCACACTCATTGCTAATTTTAAAGGAAGACATCCAGTCATTACAGACTGCAGTTTATCCAGATAAAATGAATGTATGAAAACTTTATTACCCACAAGGCAGCCTAAGACGAAAGAGAACCAGCTGCTCTGGAATAATCCTGCTGCTTTAAACTTTCTCTGAGAAAGTGCTGAGTTTGTGTGTCTCTTTCTAAATCTTCAGCACATCGCATCAGGTCAGCCTCTAATCATATAACAGAATGATCAAAGTATTCTGAGCAAGCAGGGAGAGCATCGCTCCTAATTTCACAGAAAATAAGCATTAATCCTCTAGATTCCCACCTAGTAACGTGTCAGGCTTTGCTGACACTGAGTAAGAATGACAGGTCCCCAATCTCAGTAATCAAGAAGATTAAATATATAGGAAGAATCAAAACTCCATATGCCCTTTTAGATAGATGATCACAAGGATAAGGGAAAAGGGTAAATCGCAAAACCAGTCTGTCTCCTTGCAAGGTGATCAAAATAGTGTAGCGGTGAAAGGAGACTGGCTGAGAATTTTTAAGGGATGCCATAAGCCTTAATATTGGGAGAAGCTCATGTTAGCTCAGTTTGCAGAGTCATCAGCTGCTATTGTTTGTCTTTCATTTCTGTTTTATTGGTAAACTACTAGGGGACTCCTGAAATATTTATAGCATTGCTGTTATATGCAGTGGATTAGTTTGCTATTAGTACTGTATGTCAGCAGTTTAGGGTAAAGGTATAGTAAATAAAATTTTTTAGTAATCATTTCAAATACTTATTCTACCATGTGCAGAATATTTTTTGAGCAAGGTAAAAAAAAATAAACACAAGGACGCACTTTATGCAGTTGAATTTTATTCAGCTTCTGCCTTCTGCAACTTATTATCAGTCTACAAAACACAAGGGAAAATAATTGTGATTTTTTTTAATGAAAATGTATTTAAAGGCAGGGCATTGTCAAATGGACTGTCAAGTCTACAGCATTATGATTGCTGGGCTCGAAGCTACACACTCTCTATATGTGCAATCTACACGGCCCTCCAGTTTCTGAGAGCACATTTCAAATCCATGCTTGTTGAATTAACTACATGATTTACCTTGGCCTGGCATGATTGATGGTGGCAGTGTGTGTAAGTGTGCCCTGTGATGGATTGGTGGCCCACCCGTGCCTCAATCTAAATGCTCTTTGTCACACTACAATGAAAACAAAGTTAGGAAATGGATAGATGAATGGAATTCCTCGCAGTTAGTTCAAGTTCAAACTCCGCTCAGCTGTCCTGTACATATATGTTTTATTCTGGAAGGGATTGTGGATGACCCAAAACATAAGATACAGGGTGGTCCAGATCTAATTATGCAGATCCAGATCGTCTGGATGACTTTGATTTATGCGTGGATGATTCTAGTTCATCAGGTCATCAGTTTGCACACTTCTCAATGGTCCGGGATTTTTCTGGTGATTTTCTATGTAATAAACTTAATAAGTTATAGCGTAATGAAAATTGCATAATTAGATCTGGACCACCCTATACTTTTATTTCCATGCTCAGATTCTTCGTTATGTAGACCCACACATACATTATAACCGCCACCCCAACTTTTGTTCTCTTATCCATGCACTCTTATTCTTTCTCAAGCTAACTTAGTGGTTGGCAAATATGAAAATAGTGAAGGTCTGAGAAATAAGTTTAACCTCTTAGCATTAAAAGTCAAGGTTGAAGAAAAAAATTTGAGTGTAATCATGGACCCTGACCTAAACTTTAAATTGCACATTAACCATATTACTAGGACAAATGTTAGACTTCTTATGATAGTGCAAGATGATGAGAAGATAATTCACGCTTTTGTTTTAAGTAGGCTAGATTACTGCAATGCACTCCTTAGTGGTCTACCTAAGAAAGCCATCAAAAATGAATTTTGGATATCTTAAAATGTAATTTACTTTTTAAGATATCTGAAACTCGCTTTGAGATATCTTAAAACAATTTCCTTTACATTTTAAGATATCTACAATACATTTTGAGATATCTCAAATGTATTTCAAGATATCTCAAATACAGTTTCAGATATCTCAAAATAATTGTGTCTGCATTTCAAGATATCTCAAATGAATTTTCAGATATCTTAAATTGACCTTTCATGCATTTTAAGATATCTTAAATGCATTTCAAGATATCTCAAAATCATTTCCTGTAAAATTGCCTATTATTTCAATGGGACTACTTGTTTATTATAAGATATCTTAAAATGTATTTGAGATATCTTGAAATGTGCAGGAAGTCATTTTAAGATATCTTGAAATGTATTTGAGATATCTGAAAATGGACAGGAAGCTGTTTTAAGATATCTGGAAATGTATTTGAGATATCTTAAATTGTATTGTAGATATCTGAAAATGCTATTGAGATATCTTGAAATAATTGAGTGTCCTTTTAAAGATATCTTAAAATGCATTTTAGATATCTTGAAATACAATTTGAGATATCTTGAAATACATTGTTAGATATCTGAAATGGAGCAGAGACCCATTTTAAGATATCATGAAATTAATTTTAGATATCTAAAATGTATTTCAGATATCTGAAAAAAATGAATTTCAAGATATCTTGAATGCTTTTAAGATATCTAAATTATATTTCGAGATATCTCAAAATAACTTCCTTCTCATTTTAAGATATCCCAAATTCATTTTGAGATATCTCGAAATAGACAGGAAGTCCCATTGAAAGAATAGGAAATGTTACAGGAAGTGATTTTGAGATATCTCAAAATGTATTTGAGATATCTTGAAATGCACAGGAAGTTATTTTAGGATATCTCGAAATGTATTTGCGATATCTCAAAATGCACAGGAACGTATTTCAAGATATCTCGAATTGCATTAAAGATATCTTAAAATGCATTTCAGATATTTCAAAATCTACAGCATATCATTTCAAGATATCTTGAAATCTATTTAAGATATCATATAATGCTTTTAGATATCTTAAAATAGATGCATTTTAGATATCTGTAAGTCAATTTGAGATATCTAAAATGCATTTCCAGATATCTTAAAATCCATTTTGAGATATCTCTAAATGTTAATTCGCTTGCCATAGCAGTAACAATTTTAACCAGAAATTGAAAATTTAAGCACATCACACCAGTTTTAGCGTCAATACATTGGCTACCAGTGTCCTTTAGAACTGACTTTAAAATATTACTAATGGTATGTAAAGTGTTAAATAATTTGGCTTCTTCCTATACATAGTGGAGCATATACAGTATATAACATATGCTGATAAATATTTTGTATGTTTCTATTTGCAGAATTAGCATTTAACTTCTTCCTCTTTATCTTTTCCCACTTCTTTGTGAAGTCAATTATAATCTTTAAAGAGCAAGAAATATGGAGAATTTTTTTTCCTCTACCTGTAAAACTTTAGGAATGCTGATTTTTATGACTAAATTGCTGGCCACCAGTGAAAGGGAGGGTTAGTTTTATTGCTTACTAGCAAAATACCCGTGCTTCGCAGCAGAGAAGTATTGTGTTAAAGAAGTAATGAAAAAGAAAAGGAAACATTTTAATAATAACGTAACATGATTGACAATGTAATTGTGTTGTCATTGTCATGAGTGTTCTGGAATATATATATATATATATATACATATATATATATATATATATATATATATATATATATATATACATATATATACACACACACATATATACACACATACATATATATACACATATATATATACACATATATATATATATATATATTAGGGTGGGACTCGATTAAAAAATTAATCTAATTAATTAGAGGCTGTGTAATTAATTAATCTTCATTAATCGAATGTAAGCACACATGAAAATTTGCCCCAAGTCGCAAATGTTGTTTTTTAATTTAAAAGGGTTTTAGTGGGCGACAGAATCAAATAATACAGTAGACATGGACATGAATATTGTAAACTCAAGCTGTTTTAATTTCTGAAAAAAAAAATGCATTTAAACTGCATTTCATTTTAAAACAGAAACAAAAATATGATCCCTGGCTAAAATTGGGCAGACTTAAAAAAAAAGTGGTATTTTAAGTACTTTAAGTACATTTTCAGAATGTTATTGTCTTTAAATAATAATAACAAAAATTTCAACATTAAAGTGCAGTTTTTCTTCTTAAAAAAATAAGGCAGAAACATAAAAGGTAATTTGACCAGCTTAATCTTTAAACTGTGAGTAACCTTAGCCAAAATTATTTTGTACATTAGGCTAAAACAGTGTGATCATTGAACATTTTGTAATTAGATGTAATTAGAATTACTAACGGTCACGGAAGTCCAATGATCCCCAGTAAGAGCCACAAAGTCCGCTTTCTGTAATACATCTAATTTTGCTTGCTTTTCAATGTCATAAAGCTGTTGAATTTTACTTGAAATACGCTAACTGTAGCACATTTTCTAACCCCTTATCTTCCACCACTGTTAGTGGTCTACAGTCCAAAGCAATGTATTTTGCGAGAGAATTTGTAAGTTTGACCTATGTTGACTTACTAATTTTGGTCCTGAAGCCAGTCATTTCATGAGGTTTGGGCTGCCGACACCTTTTGTTGGTACTCGAACCCGTACTGCTAGTGCTAACAGCATACACAGTTTCTGTGCTCGCTGTAACATGTTTTGCATTTAGATGGAACCGTAATGTTGAAGTGCCTCGGTGGTATGCAAACTCATTTTTGCACAGTTTGCACCAAACCACGCTTTTATCAAGGCTTTCGTCGGGTAGTCTTTTGCAATGAAATTTGCCTCCGATCAGTGCTAGCAACACGCTTTATTCCGACTCTTACATTTTTGTAGCTCTGATGTGTGCATCAATGTAATCGATGTACCAGGAAATCATGCATTGACAAAAGTTACCCTTTGCTTGGAATGCAAAGTGTGATTAAATGCGTTATTTTTTTTAATGCGTTATTTTTTAACGCGTTATGGAGTACATGCATCGAAGCTTCTCAGCCGTGCTTGTGCTAAGAAAAGGAAACATTTTACAAATAACGTAACATGATTGTCAATGTAATAGTCTTGTGACCGTTATGAGTGTTGCTGTCATCAAGGATTTCATTATTATTATTTCTTTCAATCAGGTTCGTATTTGGACAGTGTGCACAAAACCACACTTTTATCAAGGCTTCCGTCGGGTAGTCTTTTGAAATGAAATTTTCCTCCGATCAGTCCTAGAAACGCGCTTTTTTCTGTCTCTTACATTTTTGTAGCTCTGATGTGTGCATCAATGTAATCAATGTACCAGGAAATCATGTATTGACAAAAGTTACCCTTTGCATGGAATGAAGATGTTCAACAGGCATTCCCGGTAGTAAGTTGTGGAAATTGCCATTGAATATTTAGCGGTAGCGTGTGTATGAACTTAATTTAATCTTTTCCAGTCCTGCAAAGTCAGTTGACACGAGCCGCTCAGAGTACATGCATCGAAGCTTCTCAGCTGTGCTGTCCACGACTTTGTTTAATGTTAGCTAAGACCCGGCACTTCAAAGTTTCTTGCTACAGCAATTTTAACTCCGCAACAAAGTGATCCAAAGTCTCGTTTATACCTCATGTCGCGAATACCATACTCGTCGTAGGCATGACAAACGGCAGCAGGAGTGTGTCTATAAACTTAATTTAAACTTACGGTGTTGCGTAATTCGTTTTTTGTTCAGCACTCTTTGGAACTGTTGCTTTTTGTCTGTGCACTGCGTCAGTTCACGTGAGCCGCTCGGTGTACATGCGTCAAAGGTACCCAGCTGTGCTGGTGCCATCTCGTGCGATGTCCACGGCTGTATTAAATGTTAGCTAAGACACGGCACTTAAAAGTTTCTCTCGCAGTTTTGCTGAGTTTGTGCCAAACACCACCCTGACCATCTCATCTTCGTCTGCATAAGCACAGTCCTTCACCCGTGAATATTTAGGAGCAGTGTTTCTATTGGATTGCCGCTGACGGACGGCCTTATATGGGCAGGCACTAAATTACGTGGGAGGCGTAACTCCACCTACCACGGGCATCGAGCAGAAGTCTATTATAGTATATGGACGAAAAAATAGGTTCCAGTTATGACCATTACGGGTAGAATTTCGAAATGAAACCTGCCCAACTTTTGTAAGTAAGCTGTAAGGAATGAGCCTGCCAAATTTCAGCCTTCTACCTACACGGGAAGTTGGAGAATTAGTGATGAGTCAGTGAGTGAGTGAGTGAGTGAGTCAGTCAGTGAGTCAGTGAGGGCTTTGCCTTTTATTAGTATAGATTTACTTGCATTTCTTTTCTTGGTCGTGTTAATTTGAAGGATGTTCACAAGAAACAAAATGACTTGAAGCTAGGGAGGATATGCCTAAGCTATTCCATTAGTGAATGGCCCAGGAAGGTTTGTGATTGTCAGGCAGTACACATGGACAATAAAGAAAGAGGCTTGCAAAGGCATGGTCTCTCTGCCATGCTGCATCCTGAGGAAAGCAAACCAGATGATCACCTGAAAAAGCTGGATTGCCTGGGCCAGTGCAGATGATGAGCTGACCAGGAAGAATCGAATGCAACTATAAGTTATTGCATAACCTGAAATTACACATCTGGTATTATCAGGCTGAATGGTCTTGGTTTACAAAGCCACATTCTATTTGTTTGTTCGACACTAATTATAATAAAATGTATTACCTATCTTATATATAAACATCTACGTGTTGACGTATGTGTGTTCGTCTGTCCGGCCCGGAAATGTGAGGGTACAGCATAAAGCTCAAAGAATTCGACTCTATCGCCAAAGTGAAACTGCTGACAAAAAAGAAACTTGCATAGCCACTAAAAAAACAAACGAGGCGAGCACACCGGCAAAACAAAACCTCAGAGGAGAGAGAAACTCACTTAGCCGCTGATGGACAATGGAGGCAAGCATGTCGTCAAAATGCGATGCGATTGTTTGATTGATTGAAGTGCCAGAATCCATGGTTTCTAGGAGCCCGGGCTTACAGTGCTAGTAATATATAGTTAAAAGTGGAGCTCTTTCTCCTACCTATTCTTTCACTCAGTCTAATTGCCTGAGGTAATAGATAAAGAACTGAAGAAGTGTGTCTGACCACAAAGTTGTAAGTGTATGGGATTTGAGCCATTTTACAAAGGTCTACACAATAATGATTATAAAGGGGAAAATAGAGTCACCATAGGGTCCTATATAGCAAAATACTATATTTTGGACACCCCTCTCCCTACATTCCAAATTATAACCTTTGATCTTCTAATAACTGTCTGCTTATTATTCCAAAGGTTAAGCATAAAAAGTGGCGAGTCACCAAGCACCAAATATCTGGAATAACATTAAAAAAAAACTTTGAAAAGCCCACATTTTTAATTTGGCTTTTATAGAGCAACGTATTAGTTGTACTCCTAATAGATTATACATGTGTAGAATGATCATATTCTTCATGGGTTTGCAATCATTACTAATATGTACATTTCTCTGCTTTCTTTTCCAGTTTTTCTGTTGTGGCATTTTGTGCCACCACTATCTGATTAAGGCACCGTGCTGCTCAAATGAAGGCAGATGCCCCAGCTGTCATTGAGATCCACTGAACTGAATCCTCTGGGACAAATCCTGGAAACTGTAAAGAATGACTTAAATACAGGTAGGTAGAATGATGGACTTGATGGTCTTTTGGCCTTGCAGATGTTTTTTCAGGTTAACCTGGCATTTTCTTTTTTTTTTTCTGTCCTACTGGCCATTAGACATTATCATTGTATCCTCTTTATAGACTTTATAGACTCTACTCTGACTCTAAAGCCAAATTGTGAAACCAAAATCAAAGTTAAAAATTTGTGCTAAATCAAAAAACAAAAGAAACTAAGCTAATCAAATTTCCAGGCCTAAAAAGGGTTGTTTCAAATTTGCAAACTCGGATAGCAAAGTGCATCCAAAGATGACCTTTTAACTCGTTGTGTCATTAATCAGAGGTCACACCCTGAGGACACGCCCCTAACAACACGAGAAACTACCCAAACAATGAGATGTCAAAATAGTAGTGGTTGTGAATAAACCAAAATGACAGTGAAAATGGCCCAAAATAAATAACATAAACATAAGTAAGCTTTGATTCAGAAAACAAATTGCAGATACAGAATCTATGACAGAAAGAGAGAGAAATCATCATCAAAAACATTAGAGAACAGCATGCAAAATCATTTGCAACACTTCCTTTCTAAAAATATACAGTAATCCCTCGCTATATCGCGCTTGGACTTTCATGGTTTCACTCTATTGCGGATTTTAAATGTAAGCATATCTAAATATATAACGCAGATTTTTCACTGCTTCGCGGGTTTCTGCTTGGACAATGGGTCTTTTTACTTCTGGTACATAGTTCCTCAGTTGGTTTGCCCAGTTGATTTCATACAAGGGATGTCTGAGAAGCTACCCAATGAGAGCATGCAGTTAAGTCCTGTGTGCTGGTTGGCTTAGCGACGGAGCGCCGAATTCGATTGCGCTGCGTTAACCAGAAAGTCTCGTCACACTCATTCAGGATCAACGTGTTTCGCTGTGTAAAGAGTTAACTTTTGTGCTCTTTTGTGTTTATCTTTGTGCATAGTCAAGCCTTTCGTTATGGCTCCAAAACGATCGTCTATCGTAATGGCTGTAACATATGTGATATCGGAGACGCTCAATATCTTTAAAATAATATTTAGGTTTTAATGTATATAAACAGTGTGTTTACGTACATAATTTCAACGTATCTTATTTAATATCAATAGAATACAATGGGTTTGTGCTGTATAACTGTGGTGGAAATGCTTATAAAAGTGTGGGAGAGTTTATAAGGGCTTAAAATATATAAAAAAATAACCATATAAACATATGGTTTTTACTTCGCTGATTTTCACTTTTCGCTGGGGTGTTCTAGAACGTAACCCCCGCGATAGGTGAGTGATGACTGTATATCTATTTTATGTAAGCTTATACTGATTCAGTTTTTGCTATTTTTTCATTACTATTCGTATGTAATTCCAATTGTTTGTTCTTTTCTTGCATCTGTCATGTTGCTATGTTGTAAAGCACTTTGGGCTACATACTGTGAATAAAAATGTGCTATAGAAATGAATGTTGTCATTGTTATTGCACTGACCTGGCCTGGAAGGAAAGAGAGCCTGCAGCCGCAATGGGATGAGAGATCCTATCTGCACCTAGAACTAACTGCTTCTGTTCTTCACTTCTCCTTCTTATTCATTTATACCCCAGGTGGCGACAGAGAGCAAATACTAAATGTTCAAGACAGAGCAACAAGGCAAACAAGGGGAGGATGCAATAAACTTTTAATCAACTAATACAGCATTCTAAAAGTTTTTAACGTGTCAAGAAACAAAAGCAAATAAAAGTAAATGGGTTCACCAAATCGTCAATAATACAACCTGGCTATTTCAGGAGCTGTCACAGACAATGCTGGTCAACAGACCCAAAATATGTGGCATTCAGTCTCTTAAGTTTGCATCTCATGGCACGCATCTCATTGGCGACTATATTCTTTCTTCTCCTTTCTGGTTTTCTCTCTCTCTTCAATGGTTTCCCTTTAAGTGGCTAACTTTTTAAAGCTTGTCAGGGCCAAGGTGAACACCCCTAGCCCCACTATGTCCAATATCATTTATGTAAAGGTCAAGCATATGGGGTGTCCAGCAAAAATGACCATTTTGCTTTTTAAAGATTTGACCTTTCTCTAAATCCTACTCATCTGCTAAAGTGCAGTGGAAAGTTTTTCTTTGCAAGCCTGTCTTCTGTTAGCTACCAACAATTCCCTTTTTTCTGTGGGGTTAGGTAAACTGTTGCATAAATCAGACATTTAAGTAAAATAAAAATTTTATGCTGCACTTCTCGTCCAGAGAATGCTTATAACAAACAAACAGAATGAAAGAAATGTAGTTAACTAAAAAAAGTTTAACATTCTCGATTCTTCACTACTTTTACTACATAATAAAATCGTATTCCCTAAAATTATTACAAATAAATTTTTACTCTCACAGACTTGTGACAGTTGAGGAGGTCCAAAAACAGAGAGCAAACACAGACAATGAATACAACACCATACGTCAAATTCTACATGTCATGTCATTTTCTAACCCACTTAGTCCTGAACAGGGTCCTGGGGGCTGCTGGAAGTTATCCCAAGTCGCAAGGCAGGAACAAACCATGGACAAATCACCAGTCAATGACAGGGCGAACACACACACCTGTGGTAAGGTGAGGTCTGTGGCTCGTTACTTTGTCCATTGTCCATGTCCGTATTGATACTAATCGCCACACCTGTGCCACATCCCAATGTATAAGATGAGAAACGTTAGTGCGAGTGGAGAAAAAAGAAAGTTAATAGATGGAACGAAATTGTTGAGAGGGAAAACAGATGATTAAAGAGCAGTCTCGGGAGGATGATCTGGCCACCTAAAGGGAGTAAAGGCAGCATGAGCTGGGGCACAATGAAGGAGTGTAGGCTGTGGTGCTCTAGTGGCTGGTTTGCCCTGCTGAATAATGGTGTCGAGTGGGGTGAGCATGGCGGATGAACTTCCTATGGATCTGACGTACGACTGTGGGTGCATGAAGGAAGACAGGAGGACAGCCGACCTCGGATGGTCTGGCTGTGTGGTTTGGAGGAAGACAACATGGGGATCCAAGGAATGAGGTTCGTGGCTGCGGAGTCTCCCCCGGCTGTGCGAATGATAGGTGAGCCGGGGAGACAAAGAAGGAGGTGGGCTGAGATTAGCCAGTGACTGCATTTTAGATTTATCCCCATTAGTCAGCTAAGTTCGGTCATAACTATCAATGGTGTTGGGTTCGAGAGTATCCCAAATGTGAAGAGCGAGTCTGGAGTGGACCTGCATCGTCACAACACCAGGGCCAAGATAGCATCGCCAGTTCACCTAACCTGCATGTCTTCAGAGAGTGAGAGGTAACTGGAGAAACCAGAGGAAACCCATACAGACATGGGAAGAACATCCATACTCCATTCAGGGAGGACCCGAAGTATAAATCCTGCAGTGCTACCACTGCGCTATCATTCAAATAAAACATTACATAGTCAAACACTCATGCAATTGTCAGTAAGATCAGCTATTAGTAGCTGCAAGGCCGAAGGATAAAAACTGTAACAGGATTTAGTGATAACCTAAAATGGAGTAGGGAGAAAAATGGCTGTGGTCTTTAGTAATGCTGTTTAGGGGTGTCTTATACAGTTCTGTTTGATGGTGCGGCCACACTTTGCCATCCAAGAAAATTATTTAGAGCTAATAATCAGGACAGCAAGTGTTTATTAACGTAATCTGTTGGTCTTCTCTGATGAAGGCCTTCACCATGTTGGTGTGGGCTCGTGTGCACGATGCTGATGGTCAACCAGATCAAGCTTTCTTGATTATAATTGTCCTTCCTGCTTTAACCCTTTCAAGTCATTCATAAACGTTTCATCGCGTCGTGCTATTTTCACTTCCACACTGAGCCAAAATCCTTCTTTGAATTTCAGTACGCTTCACTGCCTTTACCCAAGGTGCGTTGTTCAACAATGGTGCAACCTGGGATGTTCAATTGTCCTTGGCTCCCACTAGACTGATGGCAGAGTGCTTCACTGTGCATGTTTCAAACTACCCATAAGTCAATGCAAACTTGTTTTATTGTGTCAGCTTCTTTCCGTTGTGGCTACCACGTAATCATCAAATTGCCTTTACATTTTGATTTACCTTACCTTACAATGCCCTCTCAACTACTGATATTTATTAGGCATCTTCTTATTTCCCTGTATTCCTCATTAAGGTTTACTACTACATCTTAATAGAAAAAAAGTGAAACTAAGAATTCCCTTTAAGTCTTTAAGTAAAAATTAAGTTTTTGACTTGGCCGAGATGAGGATAATATTTGTGTGATTGTGGTTTACTGTTATTTATTTTTGGTCATTTTTTATACTGTACAGATAATAGTCAGTCAGTCAGTCAGCCATTTTCTAACCTGGCAGAGTGGCTAGGGATCTGCACTGGCAATCGGAAGGTTGCCGGTTCGAATCCCGTAAATGCCAAAAGGGACTCTGCTCTGTTGGGCCCTTGAGCAATGCCCTTAACCTGAAATTGCTCCGCCCTGGGTTTGACTCTAATCTGCATCCATCCCTGCATGTAAGCACCCCAACCTGCAGGGAAAAACTTGGGGGTTGGTGGCAGCCACCATATAAAACCTCACACTGTTCCACTCCACCTGAACTAGTGTGGTGCTGAGGTGTCACCCATTGCATGGCTGCACTGTATCAAGGGGGGGCCACAAAGTAGGAACAAACCCTGGACAGGGCACCAGTCCATTATATGGCAAATGGACACACACATACACCCACACTTCAAACACACATGAGGGCAAATTTAGAGTTGTCAGTTCATCTCATTTTCACATCTTCAGCCAGTGAGAGGTAACCAAAACACCCGGAGGAAACCCACTCAGACATGCACACTTCATGTAGGGAGGACCTGGGACATGAACCCTGGTCTCCTTACTGTGAGGAAGCACCGTTACCATCCCCACACCATCCAAATAATACATTACTCAGTCAAACACTCGTGCAATTGTCAGTATGATTGGCTGTTAGTAGCTGCAAGAGAGAGAGAGGAGGGGGGTTTGGAGCATGCGCAGATAGCTGCACTCACCACAAACCACTTGGATTAGGACCCGAGTGCAGTGGTTGACTCCTCAGCATCACACTGGAACAGTGTGAGGTTTTTTTTTTTACGGTGGCAAGAGTGCCAATCCTGCCACCAACCCCCATATTTTCCCTGTAAATTGGAGGACCTGCTTGCCGGCCTGGTGCAGATTAATGTCATACCCAGGACAGGGCAATTGCAGGTTAAGGGCCTTGCTCAAGGGCCCAACAGAGTAGGCCAGGAAGATAAAAACTATAACAGGATTTATTGATGATCTAGAAAGAAATGGGGAGAAAAGTGGCTGTGGTCATTAGTAATACTGTTTGTGTGTGTCTTACAAAGTACTGTGCCACCCAAGAAAGTCATTTAGAGCTAATTATCTGGACAGCACGTGTTTATTTTCTTGTTATAACATCTGAATAAATAAAAAATAAACGTAACAGTAAAATGCAATAAAACCGTCTCTTCTTTTATAATAGAGAATCTCTATTTTGTATGGCATCTCCTAGAATTCAATACGGAAGCAATTCACTTTGGTATAGTGCTCTATAATTTTTTTAAATAGACATTGAATTAATTCTTCAAAGCCTTTGGCAGAATTTATGTCACTTTTGTTTTTACTTTTCAAGAAGTCGCACACAGCTTCAGTTATTTCAAGGTCAGGGCTCTGAGGTGGCCACTTTAATGCTGTTTATTGCTCCGTCTGCAGACTTCCACTTCAAGTCGGCCCTAATTGTGTTTGCTGTGCATTTGGGGTTGTTATCATCTTGAAACATTACACTTTTTCCAATAAGTAGTTTTTCTGATGGAACAGAGTGACACATCACAATCTGTTTATATTCCTCAGCATTTATCATTCCATCAATTTTGACCCCTTTTAGACCATGACAGAGCTACAATTTTCCATCACAGAAGGCTGCAGGGCAGCATCTATATACTGTACTTTTTACAAACTCTTTTTCTGACATTCTGGTGTCGTTGTGAACCAAAAACTTCTAATTTAGACTCAAGAGACTTTCTACCACAATTTGCTGCTCCATGTTCTACATGCTACACTCTCCTCTGCTTGCCGTCTTTTAGTAAAAAATTGACACCATTTCTGGTAAGACTTCTTCTTATGGTTGACACTTGAGCAAGTATTTTACTGGTTTTCCATCTGGCCCTTAAAAGAATGAGATCCTTTGGCACTGTTCATCACAAGCAGACTGCACTTTGGGTCTTCAGGTTGCCCTGTTTATTCATATTTGAACACTGGCTTGGTGTGCTATTACACCCGGCTCTAGCCTTGTTAATACAAAACCATGATTTCAAATCGGTCAAATTGTGTCAGCTCAGCCATTCCCAAACCTCTCCTTGAGATACTCCAGTAGCATCCAATTCACCCATTTACTTGCTTTGTTGGTTAACTTATGCCACTAGCTCACCTGATTTGGCAAATCATGCTGCCATTATTTTGAACCATGTGTACTGTTGGTGGAATTTAACAAAACCTGTGAATGGATGAGGTGCCTCAAGGAGAGGTTCTGGGAACCAAACCTGTGTCATTATAGCCTTCTCACAAGACAGCAAAAGCTTTTTGCAAAACACAAAATATTCATTTTACTTTTGATCACACCGAAGCTTATTTGTACCTATTCAACTGTTCTGTGGCATGAAAGTGTTCCAAAAAGGCACTTTAACTTCTAAGGTTCTCTTTATATTGGTAGACAAGTCTATACTGGAAATGCCCAACTGTGATATAGCGGGTGAGTGGCTCAGAAAGAATGGCCAGTTTTAAAATAAATAATCGCCACACTTGCTACTTAAAGAGGGGGTGTGGTAGTGTGGCTCAGACATGATGTGGAGTGGGTGTTTCCTCACTTAAGTGCACAGGTGAGGAATCGTCTGCATCTGTAATTGATGCCGGGAGCTGATAATTGCCACACTTGTGCCATTTTATATAGTAGGAGTATGAGTGCGGAGGGGAGGAAAAAGGATTGGAAAAGAAAATGGAGGTATGAGAGGGAAAAAAAGGCAAGAGGTGAAGAAGCCGGTGCTGGAACGAGCAAAAGCAGGCTCGCTGGAGGGTACATGCAGCTGGTAGAATAGCCAACACTCCGGGATGTTGAATGAAGCAATCGCTCCAGATGAGGAGTTCGAAGGAGTTGTAGTGACCGGCAGAGTGGAGGACTCGCCATGGAAGGAAGCGGCAGTAAGGGAGGCTCGGGAGTGTTGATCCCCAGTGTGAACTCCCTGGCCGTTGGCAAACCCAAGAGTAGCATCTGCAGATGGGGCGTCTGCCCTGTTGCAGGACCCTTATGGGAGAAGCAGGGGAGCTGCCAGGTAGAAAGAAGAAAGCACTGGATTTGGTTTTAAAGGACTGCTTCCAGCCATTGTTGTTGTTTGTTGTTTTAATCTCGTTTTAATGAATTTATTTAATGGATTACTTTATTCTGCACATTTCACCCTGGTTTTATGGATTATTTATTTATTGAAACATTTTGAAGCACTGCACTTTATTTGGACACTGTTTTGGTTTTGACTGTTTTTCTTAATAAAAGCACTGTCTGCACTTTGCACCTTCCCCTTGCTTAGTTTGGTGTCCTCATTGTCCAGCTCATCCGGTTAAATTACTGACAGAGTCGGGTTCAAGAGCTCCCAAAAAGGAAGTAGGAGCATTGAGCAGAACCCCACATCGTCACACCAACCTGTTGGCCTTGATTCACATATATGTCCTGCAAAAGTTATCAGTTTAACATTCACTCAGCCCAGACAAAGCTCAAATACAAAACAAGGATTTCTCAACACTGGCTGAGGATAGCTACAATAACTTGGATACTGTACCAGGGGCCAGAGGCCTTTCAGCTCACAAAGCGTTCCTGCTGGGATTCACTTACATGTCAACCCGTCTTCAGATTGCTTCCCCTGAAAGGGCTACACTTCAGACTTCCCCAGTAAAAGTCAGAAACCACTACTCCTGTCGGCTTTTGTATCCTGATGACTATCTTTGAAAGGGCTGCACAATCTAACAGAAGTCAAGGGCTAACTGCTGCCCCTGACAGTATGCAGCCTAAATGGACACAGTTCATGTCATTAACAATCATCAGTTATTTCTGAATGTCTACAGTAAACAACATTTTAATAATTAATTATGTTTATTTGAAGGAGAAGCCAGGTGTAAATGTCAGACATGAAAACATACAACCTGAACAATTTAAATCAGGGCCACACAGCAAGCCTTGTATCAGGTAGCTGTGGCCTTGGTTGTTATAGTCTTCATTTTTTTAAGCCAGGTGTGATGCTTGGGAGCGGAGAGGCGGTCTGTAGGTGGCAAAGTGTGACTGAGTTGTCTTCTCTTTGGCAGTTGTTTCTCTCTCTTCTCCTCGTCTTGGCAGTTATAATGTCTCTCTGGGCATGCCTTCTGCTTCTTCTTGTTTTACTGGCAGTTGGCAAACAGCAGTTTAGGGCATTACTGTGTGGAGTGCGAATCAGAATATTTTCATTACTGTATTCTCTCACTCAAATTGGTGTCTTTCAAAAATTGTAGTAGACATTGATAGCACGCATCCCCTGACATCTTCTGCAAAATATCTTCCAATGTAAGATTCTCTTTCAGTTCCCTGAGGTTTTCCACTAAAATTTTCCTATCCTTGTCATACCTTCAGCATTGTAATATCACACGTTTGACTCTCTCTCTCTCTCCACAATATTCACCTAAGTCGGTGTGATGTTTCCCTATCCTATAAAGTGAACTGTCTGGACCACTGACTCCAAATCTAAGCCTTGTTATCAGTCGTTCATCATTTCTGTTCCACCCTATACATCTCATTTCTCCCACTTTAATCTGAACTCTGTAATACCATCGTTCCTTCCTTTCTTCCTCTCTTTTGCCACTTTTCCTTCATCATTTGTTTCACAATATTTCTCACATTATATTTACTCAGACCAATGCCTTAAAAAATCCTTTGAATTTATAGTGTTTTGCTGACTGAATCTCACCACAATAAAACAATGCCTTATGTAAGATATTGCATCAGTCAAAGTTTTGGACAACTGATAAGTTCCCACGGTCTGGTTGATTAAGTTACTTTTTGGTAGACACAAAACATGTTCATCTTAAAGTTCCAAGTCTCCATTTCACATATACTTACAAGCAAACCTATACTGGTCACTTTATCTAAGCTTAAATTTTTACATTCTAATAAACAATGCCACTCTTTTAACAATTTTTGCTTATTTTCCTGGAATTACAGTCTATTTATTTATTGGCTGTTTCGTCATGTGGTGGGTGCAGCAATGCATTGTACAAGTGCTTGCTCCCCAGCCTGACCTTAACTAAGTGTTAGAGGGAGCTGGACCCTATCCTAAAAGTATTAGGTGCTGTTCTGTGAAGGTCCTGAGCAAACGTGAATCTGTATGCCAGTAATCATGTAAGCTGACTTCACCACCATCTGTAGTCCTTTCATATCACACAAATTGATGCTCCAGAAAGGCCTTGCATGTCATAATAGAGCAGACATGGAGGCATGCAGTAAACAGTGAACTGAGGTGTAACTACAGTATATTACAGCTGTATATGTTGGTTTATCACATCTCACCATTTATTTCTAGCCTTCCTGAAATATTACCATTTCGGCCCTACTTATAGTCTTGAAAGATATATGAGTGATCAGTTGTTCACAAGCCCTTATGATAAAGGTAAAAAAAATTGGAAGTTAATTTGTTTTCCAAAGATTTCCGGATTAAGCAAGATTGATAATAAATGTATGCATAGATGGAAAGATGGAGGGATGGATGGAGAAATAGATGGACTTCTAGCAGGGTGGGTATCACTACTACCTCCCAGATTCAAAGATTTGGTTCTGCATGTTATCCTTATGCTAGAGTGTTATGAGTTCCACCTATAAGTCAAAGATATGCATGCGCCGATGTCACATTATGCAACTTCTGGACGTGGGGTTTCCCAGATTTGCTGACGACTGTCGTTAAGCACATTGCTGGAACGTGTCAGTTTACACGAGTGAAAATTGTTGGCCATGTCACCTTCACTGACTGTGTGCTAACCTTCCAATACAGTCTTGCTTGCCCCATTTCTGTGATAGTTAATATAGTTGTGCTTGAAAGTTTGTGAACCCTTTAGAATTTTCTATATTTCTGCATAAATATGACCATATACATCATCAGATTTTCACTCAAGTCCTAAAAGTAGATAAAGAGAAACCAGTTAAACAAATGAGACAAAAATGTTATACTTGGTCATTTATTTATTGAGGAAAATGATCGAATATTACATATTTGTGAGTGGCAAAAGTACAGGTATGTGAACCTCTAGGATTAGCAGTTAGTTTGAAGGTGAAATTCGAGTCAGGTGTTTTCAATCAGTGGGATGACAATCAGGTGTGAGTGGGCACCCTGTGTTATTTAAAGAACAGGGATCTATCAAAGTCTGCTCTTTACAACACATGTTTGTGGAAGTGTATCATGGCACAAACAAAAGAGATTTCTAAGGACCTCAGAAAAAAGAGTTGTTGATGCTCATCAGGCTGGAAAAGGTTACACAACCATCTCTAAAGAGTTTGGACTCCACCAATCCACAGTCAGACATTGTGTACAAATGGAGGAAATTCAAGACGATTGTTACCCTCCCCAAGAGTGGTCGACCAACAAAGATCACTCCAAGAGCAAGGTGTGTAATAGTCGGCGAGGTCACAAAAGACCCCAGGGTAACTTCTAAGCTACTGAAGGCCTCTCACACATTGGCTAATGTTCATGTTCATCAGTCCACCATCAGGAGAACACTGAACAACAATGGTGTGCATGGCAAGGTTGTAAGGAGAAAGCCACTGCTCTCCAAAAAAACATTGCTGCTCGTCTGCAGTTTGCTAAAGATCGCGTGGACAAACCAGAAGGCTATTGGAAGAATGCTTTGTGGATGGATGAGACCAAAATAGAACTTTTTGGTTTAAATGAAAAGCGTTATGTTTGGAGAAAGGAAAACACTGCATTCCAGCTTAAGAACCTTATCCCATCTGTGAAACATGGTGGTGGTAGTATCATGGGTTGGGCCTGTTTTGCTGCATCTGGGCCAGGATGGCTTGTCTTCATTGATGGAACAATGAATTCTGAATTTTACCAGAGAATTCTAAAGGAAAATGTCAGGACATCTGTCCATGAACTGAATATCAAGAGAAGGTGGGTCATGCAGCAAGACAACGACCCTAAGCACACAAGTCGTTCTACCAAAGAATGGTTAAAGAAGAATAAAGTTAATGTTTTGGAATGGCCAAGTCAAAGTCCTGACCTTAATGCAATCGAAATGTTGTGGAAGGACCTGAAGTGAGCAGTTAATGTGAGGAAACCCACCAACATCCCAGAGTTAAAGCTGTTCTGTACGGAGGAATGGGCTCAAATTCCTCCAAGCCGGTGTGCAGGAATGATCAAAAGTTACCGGAAATGTTTAGTTGCAGTTATTGCTGCAAAGGGGGGTCACACCAGATACTGAAAGCAAAGGTTCACATACTTTTGCCACTCACAAATATGTAAAATTCGATCATTTTCCTTAATAAATAAATGACCAAGTATAATATTTGTGTCTCATTTGTTTAACTGGTTTCTCTTTATCTACTTGTAGGACTTGAGTGAAAATCTAATAATGTTTTAGGTCATATTTATGCAGAAATATAGAAAATTCTAAAGGGTTCACAAACTTTTAAGCACAACTGTAACTTGCTGCCGGATAGAGCTGGTGCTGTACAAAGGGTTAACAGCTATGACGAATTCAGCCGCAGTCTCCATCTTTTTTTCTTTTTTCAATTCAGTCTTAGTATGAAAAACACAAAACATCAGACAGAAAGCTTCTCTTCTGTTTACAAGGTCCTTATTCCTCGTCACTGCATTATATGCATTGTACTTCAGGATGAGCATTCATTGGTTGTCAGCTTTCATGCACACAAGTCTGTCCCTATGACTAAAGGCAAAATCAGACTTGTTTTGATTTTGACAGAGTGAGTCATGGATTAGTTTGAGTGTGTTGATGGGCACATCACCATCAAATGGTGGGAGTGCACCATCAAATGTGTCCGACTACAATTATATAAATAAAGGCTGCAACAGAAAATCACTGAAAAGGTTGCTTTATATGTCATAGCCTTTAGATGAAGCACTGTCAGGGTGTGTGACGGGCCAGCACAACCAGGCAAGGTTCTTTAGTACCTTGCCTGTAAATTCTGCCAGCTCCCTAAGATCCTGTACAGAAGAAAGTAGTTTTGGAAAATAAATATTTCTAATTATTTCCCCCAAAAGTTCTAATGCCTAAATACATATCTATTTGCATAATTTAGCCTGGAAAATGAATGCTTAATATGCATAAGAAATGCTACAACATACTGAGAGCATTTATTTTAAAGGTAATGAATCTGATGATTATTATTTGCCAGTGGCATATTGATCAAGGAAGCCCATTCAGAAGATGCATAGTAACTGGCAAGACTGACTTCCAGTATTTGTGATTCTCTGTTCACAAAACCTTTCTGAGAGATCAGATAGCTCTTCTGGAGCCCTGCCAGTGCTATAAAGAGTCTACAGATGAACTTGGGCAAAGGGCTCACTGTTAGAGAGGAAGACAAACTAAACAGAGAGAAACTGGAGAAATAGGGTGTGACATGCAGAGTGAGAAAGCCATCCTGCTGGACAGACCCAGATAAAAAGTCTGAAGACATGACCAAGTGGGGCTGTAAAGATAGATAGATAGATAGATAGATAGATAGATAGATAGATAGATAGATAGATAGATAGATAGATAGATAGATAGATAGATATGAAAGGCACTATATAATAGATAGATAGATAGATAGACTAGCATGGTTATTTATTGTAGCAGGATCTACCACTCTCTTATACACAGACACAGCAATCCGGCAGAGTCGTGGCCAGGTTACTAGCCAAGGAATTACTGTTCCCTGCAGTTATAATGTCCCTTGCATCACCCATCGATGGCAGTTGCTCATAGTGTGACCACAAGCTGCCACAGCGCTGGGAGTCCGCGGTTGCCCCGGCAACTGATATGCTACTTTCGACAGACACGGCAATCACACTTCAGGATGCTGTTAGGCATGTCATCCTGTTGGGGGAGTCACAAAAGAGTTTAGAAATCTTACAAGACAGACAGATAGATAGATAGATAGATAGATAGATAGATAGATAGATAGATAGATAGATAGATAGATAGATAGATAGATAGACTTTCTAACCTTGCGTAAAACACAGCTTGGAAGTGACAGTTTTACAGAGTTAACTGAAGCCGCCACTCAAATTTATAATTTTGGTTGTTCATTTAATCAATGAATGGTTTGGGAAGTATTTCTATTGAGCCTTTGAAACTGTAAAAATGCCAGTCTTGATATTTTGTGCCTTTTGAGTACCTTGCTGTAGATATTCACACATGATTTATAAGCATCAAAAAATAATATCTGTTTTATTATTGAATTCTTAGATTGTTATGTATAATTAGCCACAGGAGCTTGTATTGCTTGGGTATACAGAGTATTTGTATACTGTGTTAAGGTAGGAAAGCAAATATGTATGTATTTATTTAAATGTTGACCTCATTTCAATTGTTTGTTTGCTTGTTTGCATCTATCTATCTATCTATCTATCTATCTATCTATCTATCTATCTATCTATCTATCTATCTATCTATCTATCTATCTATCTATCAAAGGTTTAGGACAGCCTAAGATTCCAGTTACATTATTCTCAATTTATACTGGTCTGTACTGTAATTTTTATAGAATCAATAATTCATTATTATTGGATGAATATAATGCCTCCCTTTAAAGTAAGTGAACCTTTTGCACATTTCTCATATTTTATTATGAGTTCATTGCTGGCATTGTCATCTATCTATCTATCTATCTCCTTCCTGTTCTTGCTGTCGCTGTGCATGCTGGGTGGTTGTCTCGAGTGTGAGCGAGTGGAACTGGTGGTGGACGCTGAGGTGAGTGTGGTGATTCTTTTTCTTCTAATTTTCTAGTTTCTTATTTCTATCTTTCTTTGGTGAAAACAGCTACACTTGTTTTTGTACTGAGTGGCTTAGGCCACGGCAGCCGCAATGGCTGCTAATCTTGAGCGTTTGAGCCGCCGCCATGGGATTAAACTTATATCGGAGGAGTTTGTTCCTTTAGAGGCGGGGTTTTGGCGGTAGGCGAAGTGGTCGGATGTGACAATATTAAGTCAGCTTCACGAATGAGCGGGAATATCGTGGTTTTTTTGAGCTCTGTGGATTTAGTTCCGACAGTGGTTGAGAAGGGGGTGGTTATTAATGGCTCCTTTGTACAGGTTTCCCCTTTAGCCGTCCGTCCCGTAGAGTAACAATTTCAAATGCGCCGCCTTTTCTCAAAAATGAAACTATAGCGAAAGAGTTGGAGCGGCATGGGCGTCTGGTATCGAAAATTCGGCACATTCCTTTAGGTTGTAAATCGCCTGATTTAAAACATGTCTTGTCATTTAGGAGACAAGTTTTATGGTTTTAAATAGAATGGATGACGAATTAAATGTGGCAATGAAGTTTAGAGTGGACGATTTCGATTATGTGATTTTCGTCACTTCTAACGAAATGAAATGTTTTGGGTGGGAGTGAAGCACATTTAATTAAACAGTGTCCTGAGAGACAGCAAGGGAGCAAGAAAACTGGCCGTACAAACACAGAAATAGAGGGGCAGAAAGTGGAAGATCACGAAATTGTGGCTGATGGCGCAGAGGCGCAAGGTGATAAGAATAAAATGCTACTAGAGCTGAAGGGCAGGAGAATCAAGTGCGCCCAGAGATGAGCCGAATGAAGGCGGTAGTGAAACGGTAGATCAAACAGCGACTGCAGCAGAAAGTGTGTGGGGAGAAATTGATATGGATGAGGGAGGCAGCAACGAGACAGAGGAAAAAAGTGAATTTAAACGTCCTGCTCAAAAAGGCAAGGAGAAAGAGAAGATCGGGCACGAAAGAAAATTGTTTTAAGTCAGGGCTCGGGGTCGTTGGAGAGGATCCCGCCTATGGTCCTTGTCAGGAGGATTTTCCGTCTTCGCGGAGACGGCCGATAACGTCTCAAATGCGGGGAGTGTCGGGGAAGAAAACGACGACGGTAATATCTCCGATGGGTCTGCTGCCTCGGAGCCCCCAGAGTTAAAAGCCAGGGGGGGTTACAGCGCTCAAAGTGTGAAAGAGTTTTTGGTGAATACCGCCGGAAAAAAGGGGGTGGATGTGGCCGAATTTTTCCCTGACATTGACCTCTTTCTATCGTCTGTCCGCGGGTTGCGACGAGACAAAGCAGCCTCCGCAATGTTTGATGTTAAAGAGCTCGTGAGGCTAAAGAATTTAACAAGTAAACTGAGAAAACAGTCCAATCTAAACACCACCTAATGGCTAAGCCCCTGTTAAATCTACTCCACAGTCTTTGTGGTGGTCCCTGTGTTTCATTGTGTGTTCATCTATCTATTCTGTTACCATGGCAAGTGTACACATAGGAACCCTAAATATTAACGGTGGGAGAAGTCCAGATAAGAGGGTCGCATTGTTTGATTTTATCAGACAAAAGACTTGAATGTCACCTTTCTACAAGAAACCCACATTGATGAGCAAAATCAGTGGGAGTGGAGCAGAGATTGGAAGGGGGACATTTTATTTAGTAATGGGACAAATGTTAGTGCTGGAGTGGCCATTTTATTTCTTGGAGGACTTCAAGTAGAAGTTTGCAGCACTGATGAGCTGGTGAAAGAGACTCCTGAAAGTGACGGTGAAACTTCAAGGCAGTGTCGTCACTTTCATTAATGTGTACGCTGAATGAGGGTGAGGAGAGGCTCCACTTCTTTAACAAGTTAGGAGATCTTTTATCCAAGTGTGACCCTGAGGAAGTGGTGGTGTTAGGAGGGGATTTTAATTGTACACTTGATACCAGAATAGACAGAAATAATGGGCTGGAACCGCACCCTCGCTCAGCACGAGCTTTAGGTAAAATAATTAAGGACATTGGGCTGGAAGATGTATGGAGGGCTAAAATGGGGCCTGTCGGCAATACACCTGGGGCGGACGAGTGGAAATACGATCTCAATGGCAAGACTCGATCATTTTTATAGTTTTAAGCACCTGTTAGGTTTATTTAAGGTGTGCTCTATTGTGCCTACTGGATTCTCTGATCACAGTTTGGTGTGTTGTACACTTATTTGTAACACTTACAGACCCCGTAGTCCATACTGGCATTTTAACACACTCCTCCTTAAGATCAAACTTTAAAGAGTTATTTGTTCATTTCTGGGGAGGCTGGAAGGCTATGAAGAAGGAGTTCACCAGCTTACAACAGTGGTGGGAGGTTGGGAAGAGTCACATCCGGCCTTGTGTCAGGAGTATACCAGAAATGTCACCCAAGTATTGCGGTCAGAAATGGCAGCTTTAGAAATTAAAATAGCTGAATTTCAACAGCTTCTAGAGAAGGGTCCAAATGAGCAGCTTCAGGCGAGCCTGACTTCTGCTAAACTGGGGTTGGCTCACCTGCTTGAGACCAGAGCTCAGGGGGCTTTAGTGAGGGCCCGCTTTCAACGACTGACTGAGATGGATGCACCAACTCAATATTTTTTTGGTTTAGAGAAAAAAAACTCGCAGAGTAAAATCTTACATTGCATAAGAACACCCGATGGCAGTGAGACACAAGAGCCCAGTGAAATAAGGCAGGTGGTCCGCGAATTTTATGAACTTCTGTTTGCTGCAGATGGAGATGGTGGCAGTGAAGACCAACAGGCCTTTTTGCAGGACTTACCGCAGCTGCCCAATGCAGATGTGGCACAGCTAAATAGAGAGGTGACCTTTGCAGAACTCACCACAGCCCTGGGACAGCTGAAAACAGGGAAGGTCCCGGGAATCGATGGAATACCAGTGGAGTTTTATAAAGAGTTCTGGGATGTCATCGGCCTGGACTTATTGGAAGTGTTCCGATGGAGTTTTAAAACTGGCTTGTTACCGCAGAGCTGCCGTAGAGCCGTGATCACGCTGCTGCCGAAGAAGGGAGACTTGTGTCTCATTAAGAACTGGCGGCCTGTGTCTCTCTTATGCGCTGATTATAAAGTTCTCTCTAAAGCCTTAGCCAACAGGATGGTCCAAGTTTTAGGGAGAGTGGTGCATCCTGATCAGAATTACTGCGTGGCTGGCAGGTCCATCTTTAATAACATTTTTTTAATTCGGGACATTTTGGCTGCTGCAGAACTGTTTGGTTTTCAGACTGGTCTTATTTTTCTTGACCAGGAAAAGCTTTTGACAGGGTCAGTCACTCATTTTTATGGAATGCCATGAAGGCGTTTGGGTTTGGGGGGTCTTTTATTAAACATATTCGCTTACTTTATAGTGACATTTCTGGTATCATAAAGGTCAATGGTGGCTTGTGTGCACCTTTCAGTGTCAGAAGAGGAGTCAGACAGGGATGTTCTTTGTCCGGCATGTTATATGCTCTGGCGCTGGAGCCTTTCCTGGTGCACCTGAGGAAGGTGCTGACTGGTCTCTCCATCCCCAACTGCAACATGGACCCTGTGAAAGTCACTGCTTATGCAGATGATCTTGCTGTGGTCATCACAAGCCAGAAGGATTTGGACAAATTAACTGATTGTCTGAGGAATTACAGCAAAGCATCTTGCTAAAGTGAATTGGAACAAAAGTAGTGCAGTGTTGGTTGGGAACTGGAAAGGATGTAGTCCTCCTCGACTGAAGGGGGGTCTGCAGTGGACAACTGGAGGCTTCCTGTACCTGGGAGTCCATCTGGAGATGACCACTACATCCAAAAGAACTGGGAGGGTCTGTTGGACAAGGTTACAGCTCGGCTTGCCAAGTGGAAGTGGATACTCCCTCAGTTATCCTATAGAGGACGGATGCTGGTCATTAATAACCTGGTGACCTCCAGCCTGTGGCATAAGTGTATTTGTCTACAACCTCCACCTTTGCTTGTTCAGCAGATACAGAAGGCGATCATGGATTTTTTTTGGACTGGTACCCATTGGATACAGAAGGGCGTTCTATTTTTACCATTGGATGAAGGCGGACAAGGACTTATTGACATTACCAGCAGGATTGCTGCTTTCCGCCTTCAGACCATTCAAAAATGCTGTATCCTGTCGAGCAGAGCCAGTGGATGAACTTAGCCGTACTCTTCTTTAAACAAGCCAGGCATATGGGACTTGGGAAAAGTTTACTGCTGTGCCACTTAGATAAGATCAAGACTTTACAGGTGCCAGGTTTTATAAAAGCCTTCTAGCAGCGTGGCAACTGCTGTTGATAAAAAAGGACTGTGATGACCTCTCCACATTTTGGGTCCTTCATGAACCACTGTTCTACAATCCTGCTGTTGGCACTGCTACAGGACTTTCTGAAAATTGTATTAATCATTTCATAATACATGGAATAACCACAATAAAGGACATAATTGACTGGGAAAATTACACTTGGAAAAGTGCACAAGTGGTAGCAGTGGAGACAGGGGTACACTCAGTCCGCCTAATGGAGAAGTTTCTGTGGCAGGTACAATCATCAATGGACAGGGAATCCATGACACTCCTGCACGGAATTTTCTCATCACAATTGAAGCCAACTGACGAAACACCTTTTCCAACGCTTACTGTGTCTCCGGCTGTTGAACTGAGGGATGGTGAGACTAATGTTTTAGCCTTAAGTTCTCTAGAGGCGTTATCTCTACCTACAGTGCCGGGGAAACAGCTGTACAGGATTTGTGTGAAGGTGAACAACCTGGAGCAGCTGAGGACACGAAGACACGACACACCATGGAGAGACAAGCTTGGAGCCCCTCAAGGACTGAACCCCGCATGGAGGTCGTTGTACAAGCCGCCATTGGCCAGTAGGGTGGGAGACCTGCAGTGGAGGTTGGTACATGGGATACTAGCGGTGAACTCCTTCTTATCGATTATATGTCCGGGGGTCTCAGATTGCTGCCCTTTTGTGGTCTGAGGGAAAGTGTCTTTCATGCATTTATGTATTGTGAGAGGCTCCAGACCTTTTTTAGTGAAATTGAAAGAATAGTAGAAGGGCTGGGGTCCGTATAATGGCACGGTGTTTGTGTTTGGGGTTAGAATTACAAAACACACCAGAGAAAATATGAACTTAATTAATTTTATTATCGGGCAAGCAAAACTGTCAATATGGAAGACCCGTAAAAACAAGATTACTGGGAGTGGAAATGAAAATGTTGTTGTATTTTTAGAAAAGTATGTGAAAGTAGGATATTAGTGGATTTTAATTTTTATAAGTCCACAAATAATTTAGCAAAGTTTAAGGAAATGTGGTGCGTGAATAATGTGCTTTGTGTATGTGATGAAGATAATTTGCAATTTGTGCTTTGACTTTGGTGTTTCATTCCTTTATAAATTGGGTGGATAAATTGAGAATAAGTGGGATTGGAGGGTGGAAACAATGGGGGATTAGATAAATATATACTCCAAGAACAATATGAATATGTAATGGTTTAAAATGAATATTCATCATTAGGAAAGTGTGTACGTGTTTTTGTAAGACTTAAGATTTTGAGTTTTACTGTGTTTTTTTGTATTTATTCCTGTGTTTATTTAATAAAGTTTGCTTTTAAAAATAAAATATCTATCTATCTATCTATCTATCTATCTATCTATCTATCTATCTATCTATCTATCTATCTATCTATCTATCTGATTTTTCTTCATAATTGTGAAATTGTTTTTGGCATACACTATTGTATGCAAATATGCTATATACTGTAAGTAAATGAGGTTGTTATTCTTATATATATTCTTATATACAGTATATCGAATTGCAGCCACTTGACTGGCTATTTGTGAGCATTGATGAGCAGGGTCATTTAATTATAGCGGCACTAGTGAATTACAGCCAGGTAATTTTCTTAAAATCTTTTTTTAGGTGATCTTATTAAAACCTTATTCAGTCAAATGTAAAACACTATTCTGTTTTTCTAGTGTTATCATATTAATACAGATGAATGAAGGGAAACAATTTCCATTGTGATAGTATGCATCTACACAGAAAAAAAATAATGGTTCAGAAAAATGGAGATATCAAATAGTGCAAAAGTTTGACTTTAAAGTGGGAAATCAAAAGGCCAACCCACTGCTTTCTCCATTTATGACTTTGCATGCTCCTTCTCTGACTGAGCTTACACCTAATCAATGAACTCCCTGGCTGTTCATGTTCAGCTCCACTAAACACGTTAATCAGCTGCTATTTAGATATCGCAGGAAGAATTATTTCGAATGCATGCATGATGATTTTTCAGTTCTGTGAAATGCAGAGAAAGCCTACCTCATTAGCAAGAATGTAAGAAGACAGGACTGTGTGGCCTTAAGAGCATAAAAGGACTAAACGGACTTAACATCAAATAGTGAGGGTTTACTTAAAGGTGAAACACTTAGGACAATGCACAATGCTTTCACACCTTTACTTTCAGTATCTAATTGAAGAGAGAACTGTCTTCTTGTCTTCAGCAATAACAGTTTATTGGGAACAGTTCACTCAAACAAATAAAAACTTGTAAATGCAGCATTATTTGTACAGCATCTTTAAGGACAGTATTATGCACCAAAACAATCTGAGATCTTAGGGACATTTTCTGAAAGGGAATCTCTCCTTTATCAGTGAATCAGATAGCTTTCTTCCATTTTTTAATGAGGAAATGGACTTTAACTGGTATGTTTTCATTTATTTATATATCTATGCAGACAAATGGATTTTCTTTCTTTGTTAAATGTTTGAGTAATGATGATGATGATGATGATTGTTATTATTATGGAAACTTTATACTGGTATTTCCTGTTGGGATTTTTAGGGTCACTCATGAGGACATTCCGAAGAGAACCAGAGTAATATTAGGGAAGCTGAAGGAAGAGCGGAAAATGGGTAAATTATTAACAAAACATTAAGGGAAAGGGGAGGTGCTGGATGAAATGGAGAATCTAAAATGCACACAGAGTAATAGACCCTTAGGCATTCAGGGCTTTACTATACCAAATAAAGACCCTTATCGAACCATGGAGTGCCAATCTCTTTCCCACATGTAAACTGCTATCAAATATTCCCTCTGACCAAACTCACCTCTCACTAAAACTCCAATCGCTTCTAAAAATTCACCTGACTTCAGGTTTGCCAGTCTGGACACCAGAAGGAGAATAATAATATTCTTGCTGGGACCAATGTCCAGTAACAGTGATCCTACATAGAATACCTGAGGCCATCCATGACAAACACCAACCACAGCATTCCTGAAATCCTAAACCCTTACCTATAATATAACAGGCTAGACAACTCTACAAAGGGGGCCAAAACACATCCCTGCTGCCAAACATCATTCTTGGAAAAGTTATTTCATATACGTGTTATGAATCTAAAGCCCTGTTTGGATGGGATTAGTCTGACACTAGAAGGAGTGATAAAGTAATTGTTACAGGAGGATCTCATGAATTTTAGTTATATGTGAATCACTTATGTCAATAACTTTATGAAATTCACATTCAAGTCTAAGTAAAGATTACAGAGTCTTATACTTTTTTTAAGACGTCCATAAAAAATAACCCCAACATAAACTAATCCCATTGAAAGCATGTAATTTATTTAGATCACTTTACAGAAAATACATTGACATTAGAGAGTCTTTTTCACTTGGTCAATGTGAAAAACCAGTGTTTTATAACGTCAAAATGTGCATTCTATCTATCTATCTATCTATCTATCTATCTATCTATCTATCTATCTATCTATCTATCTATCTATCTATCTATCTATCTATCTATCTATCCTATTAAATGTTTTTAAGTTTGTGCATATTTCTTTACCTCCTGAAGCATTATGTTCTTGATTTGTACTAATGTTTATCTGAAATGTTCTAGCTATAATGAAGTCATATATTCTATCACTATATAGTGTCTTGTTCACTCTTTTGTGATTCTCCACCTTGAAGACAATATGTGTAAGATGCTAATTAGCTACTCAAATCTTTCTGGTCAAGACTAATGTCTCATTACACATGAGATCTATCATTATATAGTGCCTAGTTCTATCTATCTATCTATCTATCTATCTATCTATCTATCTATCTATCTATCTATCTATCTATCTATCTATCTATCTATCTATCTATCTATCTATCTATCTATCTATCTATCTATCTATCTATCTATCTATCTATCTAACACATAAAATCCTTAAGCTGTCTGTAAACAGCAGTTGTATACATGTTATGCAATTAACATTAACAACTTTGATTTGCAATTCTTAATTAAAGGTGCGGGTGAACACACTAATCTGTCATGCATGGGAAGGCAGGCATTGATTGCATGTTCACACTGAATGCCAAACACTTGTGACCAGCCTGCGCTTGGATGGTGCCAGATTGAAAGCTGCTACAGAGTGTCTGTTTAGTTATTCACAGAAGCTTCCAGTTGGTTCGAGACATATTAAAGGCTTCCAAAACAAGCCCCCACAGTTATGTGAGTGTGCATCTCTGCGTGACTGTAGGAGATCGCCCGCCGCCTGTCATACACCACCTAGAACTGATAGCTATGTGTGTGTTACAGTTGTTGCGAGCCAGCTCTTTTAGAGAACTTGCTATCATTTGCTTTTTATTCAGTGTTTGTAAGGGGTCTGTTAAAATGCACAGATGCTAGATGAGAAGCATTCTAGTAGCCACACTATGTGAAGAACATTTTTCAAGCTTTGATTCTGTGAATAATGGTTCATTTTCAGTTTATATCAGCTTTGATGGGTGTAAGCACTTTTATTACATTGATTATTAAACTGTGAAGCTTAATTAAAATATTCACTTTAACAGTTCTCAGTATGAAGTAAAATTTGCTTTCCATTACAATACTTTGGCTGCCAATGGAAACTTTGATTGGATTCTTTGCTTCTTTGGAAAATAGAATACTGCACAGTGGCCAGTGAGAATAAAAATAGCTCTATTTAAAGAGCTTTCTTTTCATGAAATAGATGATGATTATTTTGTTGAGGGGCCTTTTGGCTAATGCAACACCCACACCCTTGATTGCATGAAATTTATGTCTTTTTTTGGACATTACTCAGGCGTGCATTTACCCATAGAAATGTAACTTTCATCTTTCATTTTTTTAACACTGCATTATGCTGCCATGCCAACTTTCTGCAGAGACTAGGTTCAAAGCTGCAGCTCTTATTGACATTTCAATAATTGTAGGCATCAGAACTTTAGATGTGTTCACCTCTGATATTTCTAATAAATATATACTGCATGTTTCCTGATTTAAGTGGGTATGGCTGGTTGTCATTAAACAAATACTGAAAGAAAGAAAAGGAGGGTATGTTTTTATAGTTAACTTGTCGTTCTGCAACACAATATGCCACTTAGTGAGTCTGAAGACATGGGTTCAACTCCAGTGTTATCACGGAGTTTACATGCCACCCTGAGTCACCTTGTTAATTCTTCTCCCACATCCTCAAAAGTGCAATGAAACCACAGAGAGAAAAAAATGTTATTTAAGAAGTGTATTTACCAAACATGTTTAATTAAATATAGACTCCAAATTGAGCCATACTGAGTAAGTGTGGGTATGTGTCTGAGTGGGCATTGTAATGGACAGGCACCCTGTCTGCCTTCCTCCCTAGAAGGCCTACTGAAAGATAACATTTTTAGATCTACCTAATGCAATTCTTGCTTTTTTGACACTGATTAACTGAAAAAAGACTCTTTTTGTCAAAGCAAAAATAGATTGCTGCAAATCAGTCTAAATTATATAAAACAAAAAAGAACTATTCACATAAGTATTCACCCCTACAAGTCAGTATTTAGTAGATGCACCTTTGGCAGCCATTACAGCCTAAAGTCTTATCCCCAGCTGTCTATGGGCTTTGAACATCTGGGCACTGCCATTTACCTTGTACTTCTTTGTAAAACTGCTCGAGCTCCACCAGGTTGCATGGGGATTATGAGTGAACAGCCTTTTTGAAATCCAACCACACATTTTCAATTGGACTGAGATCTGGACTTTAACCTGGCCACTCGAGAACATTAACATTGTTGTTGTTTCAAGCCATTCCTGCATAGCTTTGGCTTTATGTCTGTGGTCGTTGTCTTGCTGGGAAACAAATCTTCTCCCAAGGTATAGGTTTTCTTTCAGGATGTCCCCTTATTTTTCTGCATTCATTTCATCTTTTGCTCTCACAAGCATTCAAAGGCTGGCTGCAAAGAGACATCCTCCCAGCCTGATTCTTCTACCTACACACGTCACGGTGAAGATGGGGTATTTTTGATAATGTTCAGTGTTCAAACATGGCATTTAGTTGGATGGCCAAAAAGCCCAATTTTTGGTCTCATCAGACTATAGAACTTTCTTTCAGCTGACTTCAGAGTCTCTTACGTGCGACTGGCAAACTAACCGAGATGTCATGTGTGTGTTTTTTAACAGCGGCTTTCATTTCCCTTTTTCATTCTCCCATAAAGCTGCAACTGGTGAAGGATCCAGGCAACAGTTGTTTCCTGCACGGTGCCTCCAATCTCAGCCACTGCTAGTTGCAGCTCCTTCAGAGTTCTTGGAGATCTTTGGTGCCCTCCCTCTCTAGTCTTCCTCTTTATGATTGCTGTGTTTTTTTGGGTAGCATGCTGTAGGCAGATGGGCAGCTGTGCCATGCTCTTTTCATTTCTTAATAATTTATTTAACTGGACTCCAAGGGATATTCAGTGACTTGGATATTTTTTTGTCACCATCCCTTGACTTGCGCTTTCCAATCACTTTTCACAGAACTGGTTAGAGTGTTCTTTAGTCTTCATTATGTAGCTTAGACCACCATACTGACTCACCACAAGCTGACCCTTCCAGATAAAGGAACATTTATGCCACAATCAACTGAAACCCTAAAGAATGAGATCTCCAATGAACTAATTCTGTGACTTCGTAAACCAATTGGCTACACCAATAATGATTTAGGTGTGTCATGTTAAAGGGGAAAACTTATGAGATCAATTAGTTGGTGTTTTATATCTGTAATGAATGTAGACCACTTTGCACAGATCTCTTTTCACTTTGATGTTAAAGAGCCTTTTTCTGTTGATCTGTTTTAAAAAATCCACTGTGGTTGAATGTTGTATAACAATAAAATTTGAAAACTTCTAAGAGGGTGAATAATTTCTATAGGCACTGACTTACTCATTCTTCAACAATAACACTGTTTCCCATTTAGCTAAAAAACACACATTTGGCAGGATGGTACAGCTAGGGCAGTAGGTATCCTGTAAGAAAGGACATTTCAATATACAGGAGTGAAATAAAAAACACAACAAAAAAAAACAAAACTAAATACCCCAAAATTAGCTGAAATTTGGCAGGATGGTATGTCTAGGACAGAATGTATACACTAAGAAAGGACATTTGGATTTATCAAAATTTACTCCAAAATCTCAAAAATGCTTTGATTGTTTCGATTGAAATTTTGTGATGTTGTAGAAAAGAACAAAATTAGCTGACACATATTTTATACTTATTGATGTTCATTGTTAATAATACCCTAGCGAGTGTGACATTCTAATGCACTGCAAACCCTGTTTTGCCCCGGTGCTGACAACAACAACAACATTTATTTATATAGCACATTTTCATACAAACAGTAGCTCAAAGTGCTTTACATAATAAAGAATAGAAAAATAAAAGACACAATAAGAAAAACAAAATAAGTCAACATTAATTAACATCGAATAAGAGTAAGGTCCAATGGCCAGGGGGACAGAAAAAACAAAAAAAAAAACTATATGTATGTATATGTATGTATATATATGACAGGAATCGCTTGGAGAAAAGGGAGGGGCTAGTTTATGCAAATGAAGGCCATCTGCAGAGGTGAAGTGAAAGTTTGGTAAAGCTGAAAGATGTGTTTAGCAAGTGCTTGCCAAGCACTGTACTGTGAGAGTTGTTTCCACCACTGATCAAGAAAGAAAGTTATTTAATATATATATATTTATTTATTTATTTATTTATTTATTTATTTATTTATTTATTTATATATATATACTTTCCTCCACTTTCTTCTTATCTACAACCTTGTGCAAATGTCGAGGTTAAAGAATCTTTTTCTGTTGATTACTGTCAAAAAACCCGAATTAAATCCACTGTGATTCAATGTTGTAAAACATTTTACATATACATTTTGTAGATACCGTGTGGGGAGAAATCCAGATTACCCAGAGTTCAACCCACTTTGGCAAGGGGAAATGATCCAAACTGCATTAAGGCACAGGAAAATAGATGGAAATTAGGTTTTCTTCAAATGTTACAAAGTTTGTCTTCACCAAGACTACCATTAACACATGGAATAAATCACTAGGTGGTTTATGTAGATATTTGGACTTTGGAAATTCAGCTTGATTTTTTTAAAGAAATTAGATGAATAGAGTTAAACCTCCTCATTGAGCTGAACAACAACAACATTTATTTCTATAGCACATTTTCATAAAAATGATGTCGCTCAAAGTGCTTTAAAGGATGAAGAAAGAGAAAAAAGACAAATTATATTAAAAAATAAAATTAGGCAATATTAATTAACATAGAATAAAAGTAAGGTCTGATGGCCAGGGTGGACAGAAAAAAAAAAAAAAAACTCCAGACAGTTGGAGAAAAAATAAAATAAAATCTGCATGGGTTCTGAGGCCATGAGACCACCCAGCCTCCTCTAGGCATTCTACCTAACATAAATGACCTCCCTCATGGTATTCAGGGTTCACATGGAAGAACTTGATAATGATGGTCATGTGGACTTCTGACCTTTAATCCATCATTGATTGGCCAGCACTTGTCAAAACTATTGTAAAAAAGACACCATCGAGGCCTTAGATTTGGTCCCAGGGTTCTGGATACCTGCACCATGCCACCTCACTAAAAATAACTGAAATGTTGTCAAATGCACACATCTAGTGGCATTGAGATTACAAATGGGGAAGGAAAGAGTTGATGTGCAATTACTCACAAGTTTCTTCAATAGAGTTTAGCCGCAAACCTCCAGAACCAACCAAATTGCACACATCCATTGATGTTTAAAAGCCTTTGCATTATAAATCAGTGATGTTTTGTCATATATCCAATCATTTATGTCTTTCTCAACATGCTCAAATCAAGGTGTTCTCTTAGAGGATTGTTACAGAATGGTTAGGGTTAAGGTTGTTTGGTGCATTATCTTACTCATGAGTGATGATGCCTATTAAGTAGGTGTTTCGTGAAGCAGGACTATCTCTAAGGCAGAGACAATGATATGTAGTGCTGCTAAGCACAATCAGACCTTTCTTGGAGTATTGGCTGTGCAAAGCGTGTGACATAAACATGAAGTTTGTTTAGCTGTCCAGCAGATCCCTAGAGTCACAGAGCTCCCAAGGTCTGCAGCTAGACCCGTCCACATTTCTGGCTTCAGTCCTTAGACCAGAAGAAGTCCTGCCTGAAGAGCTGTGATGCCATTGCAGCTGCACCCCTAAGCCATAATCATTGTGGAGAAGAAGCTGCAAGCTCTCAGCAAAAGTGATATAAAAAAAGACTTTTAATAAGTGAATGATGACATGTTATTCTTCTGTCCTGTTCCCATCTCCTTCCTTTGATTCTTTTTCTTTCCAATTCTGTTCTTTGCCTAAGGCAAATTAAACAGTGCTTTCCCAGCAGGGACCCTAACCGTTTATAAAGCGTTGTCTGTCTTCAATTCACATTATTTCCCACTCTATTTACTGCAAAAAAAAAAACACTTGACATGAGACATATTGTATATGTGGCTTTCTCGTGAGATGTGACAGTGAAAGTGTTAATAGAACTTGGTCTACACTTTTTTAAAAGGTATTTTTGTAAACAGTTTTGTAGGATCAACAACCTCTAAACCATAACTTCTTCAAAATGAAACATATCTTTACTTCTTTGAGTGTTTGTTTTACAGTCCTCCTGTTTCTTGGTAGCAATAATAGTAGTAGTAGTATTATCACATGTACACAGCAGGATGAAATTCTTACTTGCAAATTAAACCATGAAAAGCCACAACATGTCAAACACAGTACTTCTAACATCATCATTTCAAGCACTTTATTATGAAGCTGTGTGTGTGCGTTTTTTACTGCCGCACTGGCTAACCAGCTACTGTGTCACTTGGACGTTCAGAGTTTTGCACGTTTGCATTTATCATCTTGGAAGGATGCTAGCTACACACCTCTTTGTGAATTCGCCCCCCAACTTTGAATCATTTGCTTTTAGAAGAGTGGGCAACTCACCTGACAAGGTCTTAATTCTGTTAGTAAGTCCACCAGAGGCACCAGGGTTTTGTTTTTCTTGTTCGTTCCATTAATATTTTGCGATGTCCCTATACCTTTTAAACTTGGCTAGATGATTTTTACAAAAGAGAGCTGAACAGGGATTAATGAGATGTGCTCAGCTGAATGGAACTGTGTTCATCAAAACAGGTCTGATTTTTGTATGTTATTGCTGAATACAGGTTTTTATAAATATCACCTCATGTGCTTCCTATTTACTGTATGTACTAACCCTAAGTTTTCTCACGTTTAGTCATCCGTCAGTCATTTTCCAACCCACTATATCCTAACACAGGGTCACGGGGGTCTGCTGGAGCCAATCCCAGCCAACACAGAGCGCAAGGCAGGGACAAATCCCAGGCAGGGTGCCAACCCACCGCATGGCACACCCACACACACCCAGGTCTCCTTACTGCATGGCAGCAGTGCTACCACTGTGCCACCATGCTGCCCTCTCACGTTTATATTACACTAATAATTCTGGATGGTGGATTGCAATGTATAGGTCATTGGTAATTTTCTTTGATTATTTTATTTGTTGTTTTTAAAATAGGATACTAATCAATAGTCTGCTTATGCTGACCAGTTCATATTACTCACACACCACCGTCTGGACTTTCGCTAAGACCCTCCTGCTGTTTAATTCATCCCTGCATCATACAGCATTAAGAAGCATTTTCAAGCCCAGACAGCCTTTTCAAGATTGATGATATGTTAATGACATGCTAATGAAATGACCCCCAATGCAGCAGAGGGTACTTTAGTTTTATTTATTTTATACTGCTATAAGGGTCAGATTTACAGAGATCATACCTCATTTTCAAATAGCTGCCAAAAGTAAGCAGAATCCCTCTTATAGATTTAATTCGCTTTGTTTTCCCAAATTATTATTCTAAGATTTTTTTATTTTTACATTTGGTGGTGTTGGATTTTGTCTTGCAACTAGTATATCATGTAATGTTGGCTCCAGTCTTGTGCTAAATGCAATAGGCAATCACTTCAATTCATTTCATTCCAATTCAATTAATTGTTACTATAAATTATAATACAATAAAAAAGTATTTGTTTCTAGTTTCAAAGTTAAAATAATAAATAAGTAATAATAATAAAATAGCACAATATTTTTATAGCACAAATAAGGTATGGTACAGTGATGCCTCCAACTTATAAAAATTAATATTAGAAATAAAATTATATCCTGCATCAAATTCATCCATCTCTCTCTCTTTCTCTATATATATATGTATACTAGTAACGGCGCACTACACAATAACGCGCAGTGAATACACTTGACTTGAGCCTTCATAGTTTTCATCCTCTTTCTCTGTACGTTTAGCATTCGTTTGCTCAGAGGTTGATGTGTTTGCTGCTTCCTGAGCAGCTCTTCTTTTCTCCACCTTAGCAGCCCACTTCTTCTCTTCTTTCGACGGCATCTTTTTGCGTTCAAACTGATTAAGTCAGTGTTTGTGTTGCAATTACTTAGTATGTTTTCCTTAATTGTTCACTTAAGCTGGCACTTAAGTCTTCAATTTTCCTCAAGAATAATGTAAGATATGAAGAGGTAGGGGAAGTGACCGCAAAGGTGGTAGGGATGAGAACGGCGCCCATACACATGCATACGCCGTACAGCCACCCTACACCCACTGCCGAGAGTTGATTCTACAATAAAATAAAAATAAAAGGAGGAATAACCTTCACCCTGAAGGCAGTAGTAGACATCACGCAGTATATGTGTACCAAATTTCATGTCAATAGTTCAAACGGTTTGTGAGCTACAGGTGATTTAAAAATTCTGGACAGACAAACGGACAGCCACAGTAGCGTATTATATAAGAAAATATATGCATATAAGGATCACATGAAAACCACTGCACTTTTTTTGCAGATTTTTCATGTACACTAACTTATAATATAGGCTACTAAACCTTTTGACTTCCTACTTATAAATATCCAGAAAGAAATAAAAAAACTAAGACAATCTCACTAAAAGTTGCCATTAGCAACAGGAATATTACTAAATTAATTGCAGTACATATCTGCTATATGGCAGCAACAGGTTAGTCGTATGCTTAATTGCAATTACTAAGAAGCAATGGCACTTTCTTTCTTTAGAATCTATCTATCTTATCTTATGTCTTATTCTTATTTTTAAATATTTACAAAATTAAATTCCTGTCTGTTCAAACATCACACAAAAACCACCACACTTTTTTCTGTAAAACTACACAGTTATTTTTGATATAGTCTAACTTTGAATCTATGCTAATAAAATTTTAGATTCGATTACATTAGATTATTAGATTACAAAAACTTTTTTAATCCCAAGGGGAATTTTAGATTTTCAATATATAAATATTGAGAAAAAAATAACAAAAGCAAGAGAACAACATATATTTTGTTGGACATTTCTGCCTTTTGACCTTAATATCTTAAGAACATAACATGATATCGATGTGGTTTTTGCTTCAAATATCTAGAAGTGATTTTGTAACAAAACAACAACAACTTCAGGTACTTTTGTGGAACCCAATAATTACTGAGATTTTTTTTAAATATTTAAGAATGGTGAAAAAAAAAACAAGATTTGCTGCTGAAAAACTCTTAATGATTAATTGTATCAAAAATCTGTTCCCTCTTTCACGAATTCTCCTTTTATGACGAACAAAATGGTCATATTTCGTTTTTGTTTAGGGCAAATAATAAGCAAGCCTGTAACCCATGTGTCAGTAGAATGCGACGCCGGGAGTGAAGAGGGGTGGACGCTTTTAGGGGATTCACTAGGAGCGTTGATGAGGGATGCGGGTTTGTGATTTGTGTGTGCTGCTCGACCCTCATTTGCCTCTCAGCTGTCGAGGAGTACAATATGACAGTGGTGCATTCTACACACTACATAACATTTTAATATCACTGCTGAAATCTTAAGATAATTATTGTTACTGTTTTATGAATTTTCCTTTGCTGCAAAATTACTTCTGTTTCTCTTTATTTTGCAGTTCATTTTGTAAAGGCTTAGTGTGCTGAGAAACAGTAGATGCTAAATAATACTAAAAATACTTGCCTTTCTGGCGTGATGAGGAGGTCATGAGGATCTCTCATTAGGAAACATAATGTTAATTTTCACTCGTATGCAGATGACACCCAGTTATACCTTTCATTTAAATCAAATGAAGTTTCTCCGATGTTGTCTTTAATTAGTTGTGTTAGTGAATTAAAGGAATGGATGAATGAGAACTACTTGTCTTTAAATACAGATAAAACAGAGATGTTAATTGTTGGAGGGAATGACGCTGATCACAGCAATATTTTGTCGTCATTTAACTCAGTGGGAATCCCAATTAATTTTACTGAATCAGCCCGCAATCTAGGAGTTATCTTTGACTCTAGCATGTCATTTAAAGCGCATATTACAAAGTCGTCCAAAACCTGTTTTTCCATCTTAAAAATATTAGGAAATTAAGGCGCTTTCTAAATAAACAGGATTGTGAGAAATTAATTCATGCATTTATCTCTAGTAGGATTGACTACTGCAATGCGGTGTTCACTGGCTGTTCAAACTGTTCTCTATACAGCCTCCAGTTAATCCAAAATGCCGCTGCAAGAATTATTACAAGAACAAGAAAATATGAACACATAACCCCAGTTCTTAAATCTTTACACTGGCTCCCAGTTAAATTTAGGGCAGATTTCAAAATCCTCCTTTTAACATATAAAGCATTAAACGGCCAAGGTCCGGCTTACTTGTCTGAACTTATCATGACTTACAAACCTGAGCGCACATTAAGATCTCAAGATGCCGGTCTGCTTAGGATTCCAAGGATTAATAAAATAACAGTGGGAGGTCGAGCTTTTAGTTACAGGGCCCCTAAACTGTGGAATGGTCTTCCTGCTTCCATAAGAGATGCCCTCGGTCTCAGCCTTTAAATCCCGGCTGAAGACTCACTACTTCAGTTTAGCATATCCTGACTAGAGCTGCTGATTAACTGTACATACTGCATCTCTGTTGTTAGTCATTAGCACTATAACATAAGTAACATGATAATTATATTTGAATACTAACCCTCACCTATTCTGTTTCTTTTCTCGGTACCCAAATGTGGCCATTGGTGCCACGGCTCACCTGCCAAGTTGTTTGCCTGCCTATGGTAAAGTCATCCCTGATGGAGGATCACAGGAATCATGGGAAAGAGAGGTCCTTTCATCGGAGCAATGTTTCAGCCGTGGCATGGCCAAATGGAGATGCAGCTAGATGGATGAGGTCTCCAGGACTCTAAAAATATCGAAACCTAATTATGTCATATCATCTACTGTTAAACCGTAATTCTAAAATTTTTATTATGCTGTCTTAAGGAATTGTTCTGTTGTGTATATTGTATTGTATTGACCCCTACTTTTGACACCTACTGCACGCCCAACCTACCTGGAAAGGGTCTCTCTTTGAACTGCCTTTCCGAGGTTTCTTCCATTTTTCCCTACAAGGTTTTATTGGGAGTTTTTCCTTGTCTTCTCAGAGAGTCAAGGCTGGGGGGCTGTCAAAAGGCAGGGCCTGTTAAAGCCCATTGCGGCACTTCCTGTGTGATTTTGGGCTATACAAAAATAAACTGTATTGTATTGTATTGTATTGTATTGTCATAAGTGTCAGATCTGCTTTTTATTTATTTTATGCATGTAATGAACATTTTGTCACTCTTCCAGGTGAAGCCAGGTAGAACAGCCAGTAGATAATAAATTTGAACTTGAAGAAACAATAAAGCAGGTAAATTACATTTCCAGATTATTGCTTTTAGTTCTTTTTAGAATTATGTAATACCTCCCAGCCTATTTATTGTATATTAACAGTATGAACACTTTGTTAAGCACCCCTGCACTTTTTATATAATTAACTGCTCCATTAGTGAGTTCTCTTCATTGTACAGACAATCCTGTTTAAAGCAGGAAAGAGAATGGCTGTAGATTTTGAGTGTGTGCATGTAATAGAAAAGAAAAGGGAATGAGACTAAAGAGTTAAAATGGCTTTCAAAGTTCAATGTTTCATGGAATTTGAGGCACTAACATAAGTAAATCAGAATGGGCAACATAGTTGTTCGTATAGACTTAATAATGAATGTGTTAAGGATGTGTTACCACACAGTGGTGGTTTTGAGATCAAAAGCAGACTTTTATTAAAATGTCCAACAGCAATTGATAAGACCTTTACAGAATAGTAGACAGCCGCTTATCATGTATATGAGCTTCACAAGTGCTTTTACTGGGACCGATTCAAATGGACACACGGGAGTCTGGTGATGGGGTTACTCCTTCTATAATTGTAACTTCCATTGCTATTTCCAGCGCAGAGGAAGTTCTGCCCAAGGGCTGACACGATGCCCGGAGTTTCATTGCTTCTGGCAAGACAGAGAAAGTAGCTGTCATTTGACCATCAGCATGCAGATTGAATGCATCATCCCTCTGGCTAACTTATGAGATAAGTGGAGCAGCTCTATAAAGGATTATAATATTTTTTAATTATTTCAGGTTTGTTGTCTTTAATATACACTCAACTAGGAGTTGCAAACAACAGTGAGGCTCAGAGAGACTTATCAACCATTTACATTTTATCATTAATAGAGTATGGATTCTCCACTACTTTCAGAAAAGAGCAGAGCATGATGTTAAATTAGGCAATGGAACACAAACACTAAACGGTGAAAGAAAGGAAAAAAACTGGCTGGTCTAATGAATCACAGATTCGTGCTGAAGATTAATTAATTGTGAATGCATTTGAAGAATTCAAAAAAGCTCTTGTATGAAATTAAAGCCTGACAACAATTACATACCAATTAAATATTCATAGGTCAACAGTTGGCAGAAGGATGAAAAAACAAACATTCACATGTGACAACAAGGTCAGGAAGCAACCACATATGGTTTAGTAGGCGTAAAATACTGACTAATAGAATCTTGTCCATCTTTGCAAAGGCCAATTGCCTCATCTTGCAAAAAGACGTAAGAGCACTTTTGTCTGAAGATGTAACCAAAGATGAGTTTCCAACTTTTTTCCAAGCTAACAGAAACAAAATAATTGCAAACCTATGATTGTCATGGAACAAAATATACCAGGACATTAGAAGGTCAGCTCAGGTTGGGTCAAGATTGCATTGGTTTGGACATGTGCAGAGGAGAGAGGCTGGGTATATTGAGAAATGGAAGTTAACACTAGAATTACCAAAGCCTATGAAAAACCCGGCCCAACTTAAATCCCTTCGCACCTTTCCGTCAGTGTCTTTTCTCTTGTAACTGCGTCGATAAGCCCAAGCAGCAAACAGCCTGCTATACCATCACCCCCACCGCCATGGAAAGGCCAAAAAGTTCTCCCAGTTCAATCCTTGATTATCTGGGAGTGAAGCGCTGGAGTTTTAGAGGGGGAAATAATAGATTGTTATTTGGAATACATACATTTCATGTGTGTTTTGTTTCTACAACAATCTATGTAAACACATTGTTAAAACAGAAACATTTTTCATGTTTAAGTAATAAATGACAAAATGTAGACATGAACTAGCTCACTCTCAGATAATCAAGGTTTGAACTGGGAGAACTTCTTGCCCATTCTGCGGTTTAGGGTGGTATTGCGGCCTGCTTGTGCTTATCGACACCTTTACAAGACAAAAGATGCTGACGGGGAGGTGCGAAGGGATTTAAGGTGGGCCAGGTTTACAAGTTTTTTCATAGACTTTGGTAATTCTAGTGTTAAGGAGCTGGCATTGAGCTTCAACGTTTGTGGGAAAAAGTAAACACCATGCATTTAAGTGGAAGCATTCCTATTTCACAGGCTATCTCTCAGAGGCCAGGGAATGAACATTCCATTTCTGACAATGACACTACTGTATGTATGAAATGCAGTGATAAGTAGAGCAGTTCTTAAACATGAGTCTACTGATCATTACCGTGCAGTAATTTGGTAAATTGTATTGCTTCTTTCATGAATCAAACAAAGACTCAAAGTGCCCTACTTTACATAAAACTAAGATTGGCAATGGCACTGTGTTGTAGTATCTCACTGCATACAGAGGAATATAACTATAAGCTACAAAAAATGATTAAGTGTGTAACATTGTTTATGAATGATAAATAATAACATTGGCGGTCTACCAGATGACTAATTCATGAATAACATCTTCTTGGAAGGTCTATATAGTGCCAATATTTGTGGTAAAACAAATAGACCCTGTGTGAAATGCATGCCATTCCAATTTCACGTCGGATTCTACCCCAGCAGCCACTCTCTGTGTGTCATGGCCTACCACCTCCTAGCAGCACTCATCTTCTCACACTTGTTTTCTTTTTTCCAGACTGCCTGGTTCTCTTAATGTAGTTGAGGTTGGATGAGAGGACTTCCCTTTGACGTATCCAACTTTGGTGGTGACCTAGGAACTTGCCCCTTTAAATCTATAAAACCAAAAGGTCATTTAATGATGTTACTTTTGTTTCAATAGACGACAAAATCCTCAAATGAAGTTCATTAAATGGAATTATGAACAATTAATATTGGAGTGCAGTTTGAAAGGATTAAAGGCTAATTTAAATCCAACTAATTCACTTGCATTTTACTTCACTAAACATGAAACTATATGCATTAGGAAAACTCCACACACTAAGCACTTATTTCATGCTGACCCCCATCTCTAGGATTTAGCCAAGTTTCTACTAATTTAACATGATATTTATGTACCATCACATATAATTCCAAATCATTTGCTATATTTTTAATGTCACTAATTCTATGCAAGCTTATTCTCTGATAATATTCACAAGTTATAGTTAATTGCACTGTCAAGCTAGCATTTCAAAAATTCATTAATATCACTGACCAAAATATCTGATTTGCCTGATCCAGAGTATAAACAGCCCTTTACCGACTCAGCAGATGCCTTCCCAGTACATCACTTACCCTTTGACTGAAGCATCATCACAAGAAGCTTTAATAAATAAACATGAATAAAGTCCAAATACCACCCATAATAGTGTAGTTAAACAGAAGTCAGGCTTTATTTTATATACCACCTTTCACGTGGCGCCCCATTACAAGTCACTTAACAAAGTATTATTGAATATAATAAAAGCCTTAGATCAATAGATGTAGTCTATAAATATTTTATTTACTATACTTTCGACAATAATAAATGGTTATTAAAATAATAACACTTGAAATATATTACTATCAATTTTCATTGTTTAATATTATGTTAATAAAGCTGCAGACTGTTAATAGCTTCTGATAACAAATACCTAAAGTGTTATCAGTGCACTGCTAGTTATAGTATCTTAAAAAAAAGATTTGCTAGTTATTAACAATGATTAACAAAGCAACAATGTCAAACGTAACGGGGAGAATAAGGGCTGCCTATAATGCAAACAAGTACGTCTGTGTAACACGACCTTAACTGGGCTCTGCTTGCATCACACACCATAGTACAGTATGTAGTGAACAGATTCACCACTCATACTTATTCTAAAGTGTTAGAGGTGGCATATTAGAGGGTGGTGCACACTCAACAGTCTTAACTGGAATGCCTTAAAAACAGCAGAAATGATTGTGAATTTTAGAAGAAACTCCTCACCTTTTACACCCCTAGTTACAAATGGTGTCACTGTGAACAGAACTGTGGAATCATCTAAATGTCTTGACACAACTATCACTCACAGTTCGAACTGGAATGAAAACATAACTGATTTACCAAAAAATGTTCAGCAGAGGATGTTTCTTCTCTGTCAACTGAAAAAGTATAACCTGTCCCAATGAGCTCTGGGATAGCGTTATAGAGCCAACATTGAAAGTATCCAAACTTTCTCTATAAAAGTCTGGTATTGCAAATTATTTAATCACTCAAAACATAAAATGAAGTGTGTTATTCAGAAAGCAGAAAAGATTGCGGGACTGAAACTGGACTCCACTGTGTCATACCATTTATTATTTCTATTAAATGTTTTTTAGTTGCATATTTCTATATAGTGTATTGTTCACTCTTTTGTGATTCTCCACCTTGAGGCAATATGTGTAAGATGCTAATTAGGTTGGACATCTGTCTGTCTGTGTCCGGGCTTCTATCTATCTATCTATCTATCTATCTATCTATCTATCTATCTATCTATCTATCTATCTATCTATCTATCTATCTATCTAACCTTGTGTAAAACATGGCTTGGAAGCAACAGTTTTACAGAGTTAACTGAAGCAGCCTCTAAAAATTATATTTTTGGTTGTTCATTTTATCAATGAATGGTTTGGGAAATATTTTTATTGAGCCACTGAAACTGTAAAAATGCCAGTCTTGGTATTTTGTGCCTTTTGAATACCTTGCTGTAGATATTCGCACATGATTTATATGTGTCAAAAAATAATATATATTTTACTATTGAATTCTTAGATTGTTATGTATAATTAGCCACAGGAGCTTGTACTGCTTGGGTATACAGAGTATTTGTATACTGGGTTAAGGTAGGAAAGCAAATATTTATGTATTTATTTAAATGTTGACCTCATTTCAGTTTTTTGTTTGTATCTATCTATCTATCTATCTATCTATCTATCTATCTATCTATCTATCTATCTATCTATCTATCTATCTATCTATCTATCCATTATCCAACCTGCTAAATCCTAACTACAAGGTCACGGGGGTCTGCTGGAGCCAATCCCAGCCAACAAGGCAGGAAACAAACCCTGGGCAGGGTGCCAGCCCACCACTGTTTCTATCTATCTATCTATCTATCTATCTATCTATCTATCTATCTATCAACAATTTGTTCACTATGTTTTTGAGTCTGCGGTGGGTTGACGCCCTGCCCGGGTTTGTTTCCTGCCTTGCGCCCTGTGTTGGCTCCAGCAGACGCCCGTGACCCTGTAGTTAGGATATGGCGGGTTGGATAATGGATGGATGGATGTTTTTGAGTGCACTTGACCTTTTTCAGTTTGACCCCATCGTACTCAAGTGAATGTAACTGACCTGTTTTTTTTTTTAATCTGCAGACTAGTAATCATCCTAAAATGCATTCCTTATAATGGATTTTTTTCAATATGCAAATATAAGAGAGTTAAATCTTTAAACTGTAAATATTTCCAACATTATAAGACATTAAAATGTGCTCCTTGACATGCGGTGCCACTATCTATGCAGTTACTTTTACACACAGGACCAGTGTGGACAGCATGCTGTGAAGTCAAAGACTAAAAGGTTTCTTTATTTATGGTGAGCTCAGTGATGACCTGAAGCCCCTTTTCTTCAGGCTGCCTGGATAGTTCCTGTGACTCTGAATTTCATTAAGCAGGTTTTCAAATGTTGTGCTGCGTTATGCTACGCTATAATCCACTATTTTGTTTGTAAAGTATAAGGTTAAGTGAAGCAGTGTTGGGGTTCAGATGACTGTTTCAAGATGTAAACTTTAAATGAAAGCATCAGCATATAATATTTCATTTTTCTGTTTTGCAGCATATTACGCTGAGGAATTACAGGCGCATAGTCCATTTTCTTTAATAAGGAATGAACACACTTTTGGTGAAAATGACCATGAAGGTCATACAGAAAAGTGAGCTTATGATTTGTGAGTTTGGAGCTTTGACATTTATTTCATAATAGGACTGAAGTTCTTTCTGCAAAGCATGTTATTATCCTTCAGTAATATTCTATGAGAATGTCAAGGTCAACCATTAATTTGACAAAAATGTTATAGCTCATTAAACTTCCTTATTTATTCAAAACAACTAAATGGGTCCTCAAATTCAAGTTTTGAGAAATCATTTGGTTCACCAGCCACAGTGTTGCAACTTGAACTTCAGATCATATATATTCAGAAGGCAGCACCGGCGTTCCAGTGAGGTGCTTAAGAAATCTAACGCTTTATCATTGACCTCTTCTGAACTTGAATTTTTTTTTAATTTGTTGAAAACAACTGTCAGAAATCGCTCCCCAATAAGATGGATTTAATCAAAATGTGTAATTGTGCTTAAAAGCCTTCTCTATTATTACATGCCACTAGACAAATTAACATTTTGAAAGTATAGTTCATTGGATTTTAAAACTGACATTTACATTTCCATCTGAATTTGAGAAGAATTAAGTTTTGTACCGTGCTGTGTAGGATGGGGAAATTGCAGTGAGACAAAATGAAACTGATTTAAATAATCCAATGAAAGGAGCCTTTTTAATTTATATGGATACATCTTGGTTATTGGCAATCAGATCTTTTATATTTTCTAATATGGTGACTATACATGTATTATTCACCCTTATTAAAAGTGTGAATTCACAGCATGCAGAATTAATTTTGAATTTGCATGGTATAAAGTATCTCACAAAAATAATATGTCTGAAAACCTGTCAGTCATGGCTGCTTCAGTGCAGAAGCAGAGTGCAGCCAAAGTGCACTTACTCACATTCTTTGTTACTCTAATTCAGGGTCCCTGGGGTCCAGAGCCTATGGTGACGGCACTGAGATCAAGGCAGGGCACACACCAGGACAGCAAATTTCAGGGCCCATTAAGCCACTCACACAGGGCCCAGTCTAGAGTCATCCATTAGCCTAAGCTGCAAGTCTTTGGGAATGTGGGAAGAAACTAAAGCACCAGGAAGAAAACCCACAGAGACTCAATGACAGCTCCAGTCAGACAGCAGCATTTGATCCCGAGACAGTGGATCCACTGAGCTGCAGCACAAACAACAGTGCTACCACATCACCCATAATTCTGAAACCTTACAATATGTGTGGCTAGCTAGTGAGCTGTGCATCTTGGACTGTGTAACACTGAATTTGAACTGCAAAATAAATAAATAAAAAAGAATATTACAGTCAGAGCAGGGCAAGAATGGGAACAGAATATGGTGTAGGGTTGGCCTGTCTGTATTGGTTGTGGCTTCCTATCAACATAATATATTGGTGGTTATTCTTCATATTCATCAAATTCTTACACGACATACATTTCACCAGTCAGATATACAAGAGGTAGCCATTTTATTAGGTCCTCCTCCTACACAGCCAGTTTTACTCTCATTTTCCTGTGGCAGGGTCTGAACTTATCAGGATACAGAGCAATGAAATTGCTGAAATTATGGTAAAATAAATGCTAGCCATTGAAACCTCCAATGTGTCTCTAAATTTTAGAAAGTTAGCTGCTAGTGAAGATCTGCTCTGAACAGCTCACATATGTTTGACTGGCTCAAGATCTACTAATGTAAGAGGTGTGTATAAAAATTAAGCAGACTGAAGCCATTAAAATATTTTGTTATTTTCAAATTTACTTCAATACACTGTCCCCCTGCATCCACCCAATGCTCGAGAAGCTTGTTCCATTGCTCAAAGCACTGTTTAAAGTCTTCTTCTTTGATCGCTTTCATGGCAGTCATCGATGCTTGTTTCATGACATCTGTTGATTCAAAATGCTTCCCTTTTAATGTGCTTTTGACTTTTGGAAACAAAAAGAAGTCAGGCTTTTTTATAACTTCATTTTAATCTTAATTTAACTTAATCCTGATACTCTATATGTTCAATTTCCTCATAATAACTATTCATGGTGGCTCTAAAATCCGTACTAACCCCTACTCTCTTTTCTGTTTCTTTTTCCGGCCTGCGCCACCACCACCTACTCAAAGCTTCATGATGTTCCAACAATGATGGACGGATTAAAAGGCAGAAGTCTACGTGACCATCATCATCATCAAGCCCTTCCGTGAGAACCCTAAATCCAAAGAGGACTGTTTCATTTATGTTAGGTAGAATGCCCAGAGGGGACTGGGCGGTCTCATGGTCTGGAATCCCTACAGATTTTATTTTTCTCCAGCCGTCTGAGTTTTTGTTTTTCTGTCCCCCCTGGCCATTGAACCTTACTCTTATTCGATGTTAATTAATGTTGATTTATTTTGTTTTATAATTGTGTCTTTCATTTTTCTATTCTTTAATATGTAAAGCACTTTGAGCTACTGTTTGTATGAAAATGTGCTATATAAATAAATGTTGTTGTTGTTGTTGTTGAGGTGAGTACGATGGGTGATCCATTACTGGGATATTTTTTCAGTTTGATCAATCCGCTCCAAAACATCCGAACAAATTGCTCTGCGATTTTCCTTTTGACGAACAGTAAGAACTTGCGGAACCATTTTTGCATGTTAAGTTTTTCATGCATAATGTTCCACACGGTCATTTTATCAATATTAACCATTACACTAATCATCCTAACACTTTGTCAATGGTCCCATTGCATAATTTCACTGATTTTCTGGACGTTGTCATCAGTCTTTGAAGTTTAACAAGTAATTTCAAGTTGATTCGTTGTTAAAGTTTGGGTGACGACATTTTTCTGATGGTAGCAGAAGAAGAAGGCTAACTTAAACAACTGCTAGAGTCACACTGTTTGAGATATTAAGTTGAAACGGATAAGAGGCGTTGGTTAAGATATATGATAAGAGAGCATTGACCATATTGACCCTCCCCTCCCTAGAGCAACAACAACAAGAGCAGTCCATTTATTGCTTATACACACCTTATATCATGATGAAGAGGCAGTCATGTTCCTGGAACCATTCTAGTGATTCGGGCATGAGAAGTTTTCCTACTCAAAGCTCCTTTTCTGAGATGCATACACCTTATCAAGAATGATCATATGACACCTTTTGGAATACAATTGCTGCCCTGCCTATGCCAAACGACATGCAATTCATGATGCTACATCAGTACCAACATCTTGTATTGTTGGCACCCCACAAGTTGAATCCATCTGTAGCAAGGCAACATATTGTAAGTTTAGTGAAAAATCTAGAAGCAATGCATGGTTAAGCTTAGAGGACCCCACTTGGTATAATTTTTTGGCTGCCTTAAGTTAGTGTTATGTTGTCATGATGTCGGAGGAAGTGACGTGGTATTATTGCAGGACATTTATTGCCAACTTAAGAGAAGGAGAATCGAGTAAATGGATGATCACCTATGGAGGAACGTATGGATCGACCTGATTTGGTGAGTCAAACTGGTTTTGTTTTATTAGGATAGCATTGAGCCAGTTATTTAAATCAGCTGTCCATTTTCCAGTTATAAGACAACCACATCACAAAAAATCAAACTGGACTTTCAAACCTTATCTGATCAGACTTCATTTATTCTTTTTTTATGTTGCTTGACTATATGTATTGATGCCTTTGAGTGTGTGTTACATAAGAGGGAAAAATCAGTAGTTTGTTCAGGAGTGCAGATGTACATTGGGAAAGGGGGCCACTAATAGCACTTTTTCTTTGTAAATGTACTGTTACGCATGTGCATCAGAGGGTCATCTTCCAGGTTCCTCCCAGGTATGTAATACCAACGTGGGCTGAGAAGGGGCACTGCCACTAATGATGCTGTCTTCCTTTGACTCCATAGTATCGAGAAACCACCCAGCAAGGACAATTAATTCCACCCCTTCTGGGCCCCAGACCATAAAAACCCCGGAAGGAGGCGTCACTAATTGACAATAGAGCAGGAGAGATGGCGTTCCTCCAAGCCGTAACAAAAAGCCTGGACAGACAGCATTTTTTGTTAAGAGTACCAGGGGGCAACATTTTTTTCTGTTATTATGCTATGGAGCAAAGTTTTCTTTTGAGTTTTGAAGAAAATGGGGACAGCTGGTTTGGCGCCCCAACATTTATCATTGTTATTCCCTCAGATGTCCATAATAGATAAACAGTGTTTTTTGCGTCAGTAACATTTATGGATGTGGTGAAAAAGGACATGCAGGTGATGGGTGTAGCAGAACAAGATGCAGAGGACAGATAGATATGGAAGGAGATGATCCACTGTGGCAACCCCTAACGGGAGCAGCCAAAAGAAGAAGAACATAAATGTTAAAGAAAGACACTTTTTTCCTAATTGACTGCTCTTGCTATTTGTGTTTTAGAATAGTAGGAGCCGAGAAATGAGCCTAGGACCAGTACAGTTCAATGCTGGCAAACTTCCAGACATCATCCATCTCCCTAATGGGCAATTAAGTGTGGCCATTGCTTCTTTTAGAGGCCGATTGGTACACATGAACGTTTCACAATATCCTGGTGCTACCATTAGAGGGAATCTGCAGGAACTGGGATTTATCAGAGTAGACAAAATTCTCTTACGGTCCTCCTGTGTCTACTCTCATCCTCAGCACCTTTTTGTTTTCTGTTGACAGAAATGCAACCTGCTTGAGATGGTGACTGCCATACTTAATCCATGATAAGTTACCACTAACTCTGTCAAACAAAAAACACCAGTAAACCCAGATCAGGCCTACCTACCAGGTATCAGGTACCCTAACTAACTGAATGGGCCTTTGATTAACCTGATTGACCTCTGGCTACCTGCTTCCTCTCAGCCCACATATGCACTTCTCTATCTTCTCTGTCACCTACAGAATCTCACCATTGCCCTATCTTCAAAACTGGGAACATTTATGGAAATTTTGCAACTACGTAGAGCATACCAAATTTTTTGTCCATTATCTTGACAAACTATTCATTCCATTAATTCACAGAAAGCAAAAAATAAAGTGGTGCACATTTTATTACGCAGGTTGGTGTTTAAATATTGTTGCCTGAAGATGGTATTGGGCACATTTGAATTTAAAGGTCATTAAGAGAAAGAGATGGGTGTTGGTCTGAAAACTGGAGCACTAAAAGTTTAAAAGTCCAGTTAAAGCAACTAAGGCAACTTCATGGAGCAACTTCAACTCTAGTAAATGGTGTAATTGGACACAAATTCAAGTTAACACCCTTCTCCAAAATCATTTTGAGCTGACAGTATAAAAAGGTTCCTGGAAATTACTATTCATTCTCTGGGTTCACTTAATACCATCTAATTACTCATTCCAGTGCAGTCGCCACCAGCTCCCTGTAAGCCTCTGCTTCACTGTGACTATTAATAAGGTGAATTTCCAAACTTCAAAAAGAGCAAACTTTGACTTTAAGTGCAAACAGCTTCTCAGATGACCAGCTTTATTTGGCATCCTTCGTGAAAAGAGGGGAACTCTTCACTTGTGGTCCAACCCAAAGTAAAAATGCAGTTTTCCAGGACTCCTGCACTTTCATGGGTGATTTACATAATATTTTCCATGGTTGAGGTATGTTTTTATTTGCTTTGAATATTTACAGTAAATTATATATTATAATTTTATTATATAAATGATATAACCTGTGCATCCATACACCTCTGCAGGCTATGTTTCCATAGTCTAATGTAAAAATGTCATAATGAATGGTTAGCACTCTAATACTTCTTTAAAAATTGTAAGTCAGTTTACAATGATATTTACAAAATCCCACAATCCGCATAAGTCTATATATAGTATGCAGTGCCCATAAAGTATTCACTCCCTTCAACATATTTGCATTTTGTTATACAACATTGAGTCACAGTGGATTTAATTTGACACTGAGCAATAGGAGACTTTTTAATGTCAAAGAGAAGACATCCGTGACAGACTGTGTGCACAGGTCTCTATCAGCTTTGTACAACTCATCGACACTGACATTTTTCTCCCTATTCTTCTTTACCAAACTGCTCAGGCTCATTGAGACTTTTACTTGGCCATTTTGGTGTTTTTAGACATTCCTGTGTAGCTTTGGCTTTATGCTTGGGGTTGTCTGGCAAGACAACAAATCTTCTCCCAGGTTTCTTGCAGACTGCATCAGGTTTTCCCTCAAGATGTTCTCTTTATTTTGTGGTATTCATTTTACCTTCCATCCTCACAAGCCTTTCACGACCTGCTGCATAGACACATCCCCACAATATGACACTGCCACCATCATACTCCACCATGTGGGTAGTGCGTTTTTGATAATGTGCAGTGTTCAAACGTGGCATTGAGTCTGATTGCTACAAAGCTCAATTTTGGCCTAATTAGACCATGCAACCTTCTTACTTCTAACTTCAGAGACTCCCTTGTGCCTTCTAGCAAAATCTAACCGAAATGTCCATTAAATTACCACTAACTCTGTAAAACAAACAACACCAGTAAACCTAGGTCAGGCCTAACTACCAGGTATCAAGTACCCTAACTAACTGAATGGGCTGTTGATCTACCTGATTGACCTCTGGCTACCTGCTTCCTCTCAGCCCACATCTCCGACACCTACAGAATCTCACCACTCCCCTACCTTCAAAACTGGGAACATTTATGGAATTTTACAGCTCTGTATAGCAGACCAAATTTTTGTCCATTATCTTGACAAAATATTCAACCCATGAATTCACAGAAAGCAAAAAATAAAGTGGTTCATGTTTTATTATGTAGGTTAGCATTTAAGTATTATTACCTGGACACATTTGAATTTAAACAATCGTCATTGGTGTTTTTTTTTTGTTTGTTTTATTAACAGTAGCTTTCTCTTTGCCTCTATTCCCTAAAACTGTAACTGGTGAAGCACATGAACAAAGGAGAAAGGTGTCTCATTTTGGTCCGAGCCTACTACAGAATGGAGTTTTTGCATGACCTAAAGCAAAAACCTGTTTTGTTGTTATTGGAGGCTAGATTGGCCTGCTTTCTGTTGTCGTTGTGGGCAAGCCAAGTTTTACTTTTTATTTCAGTTAAACAGGTTTGTCTGGCAGGCTACTCAACTGTTAATGTGGACTCCTTGCTTAAAATATATTTTTTGCAGGATCTTCTTTTTAAATGGCTGAAGCTTTGAATATTGGTGTTGTTTTGTTCAAAAATGACAAATATAAACTATTTAACAATGTGTGTGTTACAGAAATTGTGTGGATCAAGACTTGATAACTGTGCCTCATAGCCTCCATTGTAAAATGGCAGTGCCGGCGTGACACTCTTTTCAATTTATAGGAAGTAACTAACTTTAAAGCACAATTTCACATGGCAAAGGCATATATAGCATGTTAATGAGGAAATAGCTTTGACTTGAAAAATACAAAACTAATCCTTAAAATGATGGCTATTACTTTTTTGTATAATGTTAATCTGGCCAATTAAAGAATGTAGGAAAAAATCACATTTTTTTAAATACCATTAATAATAAACAACAATTAAATTAATAAATAAGTTAACACATAATAAATAACAATAAACACAAAAATGTACAGTATTTTCAATTAAAAATACTTTCTCCAAATAAAACTTATCTGTCAGATGAAGAGGATTATATACACACACACATATATATATAAATCAGTGTATCCTGCTAGATAGATAGATAGATAGATAGATAGATAGATCTAGAGCCTAGAGCAGTAGGAAAAAAACACAGTAGAATCCAATTATAAAAATCTCCATCTTAACAGGCAAATGGAGTCACTTATAAGAATGTCTCCTTTCACTTTAGCATAAGACTAAATAACAAATTAATATTTACAATAAGACACAGTATAATAGATAGATAGATATTAACTTTATGAAAGGCACAATAAGATGGAGGAATTACATATTTAAGGTGCAATATAATAGATATACAGATAGATAATGAAAGGCACTATATAATAACAGATTGGAGAGTCACAAAAGTGATAGATAGATAGATAGATAGATAGATAGATAGACAAAATAACACAAGTTAAATTTTAAAGGCTTATTACACTACTTGTCACTCATTCTTCTTAATGTTTGTGAGAGAGTAACCTTGTATGGGTGTTCACTCGTTTCATTATGTTCTTGTTAAAGAAATCATTTTAAAATAACACCTAGGATCCACCATATTTATTACTGCTATAATTTTAAGAAATTGAGATAATTTCATTTCTTAGTCTCCATTTGTGTCAACTGAAAAAGTTCAACTTCTTCAGTGTCTCCTCAGACTGCTATTCTGAGCCTATATATAGTGATATTGTCACAGGTAAAAATGTAAAGAGTACAAAGAAACTCGTAGTTGCATGTTCAACCAAGCCCTACATCACCATCATAATAAACAAAAATATATATACAATATTTTTAATTTTCAAAAATATGTCTATACCTTCCATATGTTCATATTTATATATATGCTCCAGCCGCCCCACAACCATGCCCTGAATAACTGGAATCAGAAAAAGACAGATATATACAGTATATAGTCACTCACATGCACATGGGCACAGCTTAAGGGCTCTACTAATAGTAATTACCCACCAAAGCCAGGGGTTGCTGCTGTGTTCTGTCTTCCTGCCTCTGTAGAATGTAGGTTTGACAGCCGTTCCATCACTGACATCACTGGACCAGCCCCTTCCTGCCTGGGCCCATATGACCTGAAGTTTGTCCATTATAAATGAGCAGTTCTGAGCTCATATCTGAAAGGATATTAGCTGCAACTTGTTGCAAGTTTTTCATTGCTGCCTTATTTGAAATATATACTTTGACATTATTTTCTCTCCTCTTTACAATATATACTGTGGCAGATTGCTGGGGTCATTACCTGGCCAGGATGCCTGGAAAGGCCGGAAAGTGTCAATTATAGCTTCTGGGCCACGAGGGGACAACCGCCCTGGACTATTAGAGGATCATGGGAGAAGAGGGAAAAGATGTTATCCCATTGGGACCCGTGACCACCGCCAGGGGATGCCTTAAGCCTCGTCGGACCGGGGGAATGTAATTTCCGCCACACTGAGCAAGATGGCGGATGAACCTGCCAGGGACGCCTGGAGTGCTTCCGGTGCAAAGGGCAGCACTTAAGCCAACTAAAGCACATCCGGGCAGGAATAAAAGGCGCCGCCTTCATACAATCAGGGAGCTTGAGTCGGGAATGGGAGCAGGACGAAGCATCCAGGAGGAGAAAGGCAGCCAAGAGCTGAGGAAGAGAAGGATTATTGTGGTGATTTAATTAGCTGTGTGCATTGTGTGGTGTTCAGGACTTTATTCCTGTGATTATTGGTGGTGAATAAAAGTGTGTCTTTTTATAAAGATGTGGTCTCCGGGCAAGTCTCACAATACATACAAGGGGTGATCATAAAGTTTTCCGTGTTCTACCTGTTCTGTCTTTTAGGCCCATTTTAACTATGTCATTCCTTATTACATTTCTCAATACAAGGCTATATACAGTACAAGGCAATGCTTTCTAACCCTTGTAAATGTTCAGTTATTTTATCCAGATAAGATTTATGGAGTCAAACTTGTTTCAAATGAGAGATGATTGCCTTTTATATAGCCTTTTTTAGGTTACAATAAAAGCCATCAGCAGACGTCTCTCAAGGCGTAATGGGATCTATATCTCCATCATTCTAGGTTCAAATTCAGTGCTTGGTCATTGTCTTTTGCTCATTTGCTCATTTTACCTGTGCCTCAATGGCTTCTTCTCTAGGTACCCCATGACCCTGAATTCATTTGAGAAAATTTGTGTCTGAGATATTTGGGTGAGTATAAATGAAAACCATCAGGGTAGGTCGTCCTATTATAAAATACTTATGATTCACTTTTTTACATAAAAGACCACCCAGTTTTATTATGCTGTGCAAGTCAAAATTTGCATTCATAAGCTTTTTGAAGTCTTCCCGATGTGGCTGGCCTTGAAAGTGTTAACGGACACATCAAGTATTCTTCTTCATAGATCAATGTCAGTGAAGATTTCAGATTGCTTTCCTGATGTGAGCCAAGTTATCTGTGATTCAACTTTAATAGGTTATTGAGCGGCACAGCATTTAGGGAGCAAGGCTGTATTTCAAGCTATCGACAATCAAATCCACACAACTTTCTCATTAACATACATTAGGACAAACAAAATTAATCTTTAGTGCACAGTCAGGAGAGAGAGAGTGCGAGGGGCAGTACCTTCGAGAAAGAGGTTAACGTGCAGCGGGAAGAGCTGAACACAAATGTTCTCGGGCATCAGCAGTTTGGACGCACGTCAAGAGTACTGAATAAAAGGGCCTTTAGAAACTACTACAGAAATTGGGTAATTCCACCAATTTACCCAGATATTCTCACACACACGTATATTGTAGAGACAGCGGCTAGCAGGCTTGGGAAGCCTTTAAAATTTTCCTTTATTTTTTAGCTAAGTGACAAATTTGTTTTTCACTTCCATATTGTTGCTTGTAAGATGTTGTTCAAGGTGAACAGGTCTCACGTGATTTGTGGGAGGTGTAGCCTTATATCAACCAAAGCTCAAGGCTGTATAGACTTATGAGGTCCACTTTTTCTTTTCATCCATTTTCAGTCCTAATTTAATTTAGTTCAGGGTCACAGGGCATCAGTACCTATACTGGAAGCGTAAGACGCTTTTATACAAGATACCAAACAAACAAAAATATCATAAATGAAGTTTATTTTCAAATAATGACCTGGGCACTGTGTTTATGGAGTTTGCACACTCACTCGTGTCTGTTTACCTTCTTGAGATGCAGACAAGCTTTAAATGGCTACTTATGTTGCTACTTCACTGCTGTAAGGACCTAACAATAATAATAATAATAACAGTACATGTTATTTATATGGCTACGACCTGAGTTCAAAATCTGGCCTGGTCATTGTCTGGGCAAGTATACATGTGTCTTCATGTGTCAAGATGAGTTTTCCCTCACATCCCAAAGATGCATAATAAACTAAGCTCTTAAAATATTTCAGCTTCTCACAGGGTGATAAACACTGATGGCTCAAAGCTCCTATGACCTGTGTTCAAATTTATTCTCACATCACAAAGATGCAGAATAAAGCACCTTTTTAAAATTATTACTGGTTTTTACACGGTGTTTGATACTCCTGCTCTAGTTGCCTGAGTTCAAATCCCAGCCCCATCAATGTCTGTGTCTGTTCTAAATGTTCATCTTGTGTCTATGTAGGTTTACATTTATATTGCAACTGCCACACACATGTGTCTGAGGGACACCTCAATGACTCATCCCCAGGATGTAATACTCCAAAGGGGTGAGAAGGGGTGCTGCCGCTAACACACTTATCTCTTCTTCAGCCCGGAGACGATGCCCCTGAGCGTAACTAATGACACCCCCTCTGGCGGGACTGGGTTGAAAGAAAGACAGCCCTGAATGTCATATCGCACTTTTGAGACCAATGGTGCTCCCCAGACCTTTTGACAGCATTTATTATTGTAACCATTTGTTTATTTCAGCACCATTGAGTGTGTATTTGTTTTGCACACTACCAGAATAAAGCGGACAACCTGGTTGGCACCCCAGCACTTCACAAGAGTTAAGTATCTTTCTTCCACCCATCCACACAATGGTGAATAATAAATGATGGATATTAAATATTACTGAGTTTAACATGAATGCATAGTGTTTAACACTGCTCCCTCACTACCCCTGTGACTAATCTGTTTAATCTGTGGTTAGTCTGCTTGTTCTCTGTACATCCCAGAAATGTGCAATTAACTGATTTTTAAAAAATATATATTATCCTTTACAACATGGTAGTGCAGTGGTTAGTGCTGCTAGTTTAAACATCCTGTGATCAAATTTCCTCTCACATCCCAAATATGTGTAATAAGTCAATTTTTTTTTAACTTTTACTTCTTTTAGGTAGGTGGCACACTCCTGTTTCTGTAGGAACCTTGGATCAAGTCTCAGCCTAGTTACAGTAAGTGTGCAGTACAGATGCTGTTCCCGTGTCTACATGAATTTACTGTTATAATTACAAAAATGCATAATAACCCAAGTATTCTATATATAAAATGCTAAGATCTGTCCATCTGTCACTAGTAATCTAATTTGGGTAGAACCTTGATCTTGGACTTAATCGAAAGCTTACGATCTAATATTTCAGAAATTCAAAAAATTTAAGGTAGCGACAGGCTCAGCAAACCCAACTGACATGGTAGAAAGATAATCAAGAGCAGGGACATCTGCTAAGCAGCAGGCAAATTGCAGAAACCTATTGCATCATGAAGAACACCATAATAAGAGGATGAAGAAGAGGAAAAGCAACAACATTTGCCGAGCATCATGTGTGGGATACAGAATGCAAGAATGACAAGGATGAAGAAATGCATACCGATAATCAAATATCTGTTCAAAATGCATAATAAAGTGTAAGGAGATTTTACTGTGGTTTATACCTTGGCTTTTGCTGTGTCACTCTGCCCCCTCCCTAACTTGAAAGGGTCCTTAACACTAGGATTACCAGAGCCTACGAAAAAACTCATAGATCCATCCCACCTTAAAACACTTCGCACCTCTCCGTCAGCATCTTTTGTCCTTTAAATGTGTTGATAAGCAGCAAGCAGTCTACTATCACATCCCCCCACCCCGCACAGTTTTCTCAGCTCAAGTCTGTTTACCTGCGTGTCAGTTGCTTAGAGTTGTATAGAGTGAGAAGTCAAGCAAAATGACACCTTTTATAAATACTATATCGTTATTCGGAACACTTGCATTTCATGTGTGTTCCGTGTCTACAACGATCTATGCACACACATTGTTAAAAAAGAAACGTTTTTCATGTTTTAGTAATAATTGACAAAATGTAGACATGAAGTTTATAATGTGTGAAGCCTGAAGTCCAAATATCAAAGAAACACTTTCACAAAAGGTACAAATATAACAGAACAAATGCACTTTTATTCAAAAATATAACTGCAGAAAAACAACCCGCGTTAGAGTGCTATATTGACACACATTTGCTAGGAGTGCTTCGGTGGCGCAATGGTATTAGCTCTTGACTGGTAATCTAAACTTCATGGGTTCGATCCCAGACAAGTCCATTTTGAGAACTGAGCTGCACATATTCTTTTTATTTTAGAATAAAAATATACATTTGATTCCAGTCTGTAACAGCTGGTGTAATTTATACTTGTAAAGGTTGGCTTTGTTTTTTTTTTTTTTATTCAGTTTTATTCTCTCAGCTGCGTTGACGATCCCCACTCCACCCACAAACCCCCCGCATTTGACACTGCTGTTTTCACATAGACACGCTATAACAGAGTTAAACTCAAATCATGACGACGATTCTACATCGGATCAAGAATGCATTTTTGCCATCGCTGTACTTTGTATATGTACAGTACATGGGAAGCTCTGCACTTGTGACTTTACGCTGTAGGAAGTAAGTAAATAAATAAAGGGTCTTACAAAAAAAGGATGGTGCATGTACCCAAAACATTTACATTTATATGTTACTTACATAAAAGCCAGATCTAATGTCATTTACCTTGAGTTATTTACTTACATGACGACGGTTCTACATCGGATCAAGAATGTACTTTTGCCATCGCTGTACTTTGTACATGTACATGGGAATGTTATTTACCTTTATTTATTTACTTACTTCCTACAGCGTAAAGTCACGAGTGCAGAGCTTCCCATGTACATATACAAAGTACAGCGATGGCAAAAGTGCATTCTATATATTCAGTGAAAATAATTCACTGTAGCACATGAAAAGTGCTCAGTGCCTATAAAAAGTATTTGCCCCCTTTGACATTTTCACATTTTATCCTTATACAACACTGAATCGCAGTGGATTTAATTGAACCTTTTTGACACTGATCAATAGAAAAAGACTATTTAGTGTTAAAATGGAAAGAAATTCTGTAAAGTGACCTGAATTAATTTCAAATGCAAAGCACAAAACGATTAATGTATATAAGTGTGTGCCATGAAATCAGCATGATTGAGGCGGCCGTTCATCATAAGACGATAAATTATGACTCATTTTTTTTTAGATCAATGCATTAGACATTTTGAACCTGAGACCCATGAGTGCCCTTTAGTTCCCATAATTTCTGTAGGCCAGATAATATATTTCATAGTGTTCTGCCACCCATGTCCACTCTGAACTTGAACTCGACTGCACCTGACAGCTTCATGTTATTATGGATGAAACACTGTCAAAGGTTACCCATCACACTTTATCACCTCCTCTCATCTGGATACCTGCCATTCTGTTTTCAGTAGGGGTGTTAACACCAATTGCCTCATGGACCTCTAGATATGTGCATATTATTATAATGTGTTAATCCTAGGAATTGAACTAAAAGTCTAACTGGAATGTGTCTTAACCCAGAGTAGGGCATGAGAAGTAGTCATGAATCATCCTACGCCCACTCCCAGCAAGCAGCAGGAGTTCATATTTGACAATGAGTTACAGCACCTCAATCTGCAAAACAGCACTCATAAACATATCTTGTAGTTTCCTTGGATAGCAGTTTTCTGATACTAATGCTAAGGTTTCACCACAAAGGTACTACTATTCCTCCTCCTACTACTAATAATACTGTTCAAAGCAGAAGAAGAAGGAGAACATAATAAGGTAGGATATTATGCTAATCTGCATGTAATTTTTGCCAAATCAGCAATAATACTAATCCATGACCATTTGTGATTCAAATATATGTTCTCCTCCACACTTGGATCAGTGATCTTCATAAGCATGCCATCAATTACACCAATGGCAGGAAAAACTGTGATTTATAGGAATGTAGGTTGTTTAAATACTACCTCACTTGGAATGGTAGGGAAATGTGTATTAACTCATGACTTGTAAAGGTGGTTAAAGCTTGGTGCAAAATTTGAGAAATGATTTGGTGATGACATATCCAATGGATCTCTGTTGCAAAGCTGTATTTTCTCCAGGTCCAAAAAAATGTAGCGTTACCAACAATTTAATTTAATTTCGTCTGATAGCACACGTCTCCGTGTACATGGAGTGATCATGTGATGTACAAGATTTATTACTCTGTCAGATCAATAGCTTTTCATGAGTTTGTTGTTGTTCACCATTTCCAAAACCTTCTACCTTTCCTGAAATTTACATACTGATCTCTCCCTGAACACCATCTTCTGGAAGCTCCTAACAAGTTAGGACAACTCCTAAATTCTGGTGAAGTTAGTAGTAGTTTCTTAAATTAGGAAAATGGATGAAGTGCTGTTACTCTTACTCCTAAGGGTAGGACTAGATTTGTGTAACTGTGATTTTTGAGCCACTTAGGACTGTTTTCCCATCCTGAGATACTTCATAAATACAAGTATGAGTCATTGTTCGCATGGAATTTGAGTGTTCTCCTCATATTTGTGTGGGTTTTCTTCCAAGTGTTTTGTTTTCCTTCTGCATCCCCAAAGACGTACAAATTGAGTCAATCTATGATTCTAGATTGTCACTCTGTATGTGTGAGTGTGCCCTGTGACGGACTAGCTGACGCTATTGTGTATAATGTATAATTTATAAAGTGCTATAGGGCTAAGCCATGATAAAGCGGAATGAAATGTGACTTTTAAGCACATGCTAAGTCTCCATTAAGAATATGGTAGAAAGAGAGGGGACGACATTGGTGACCTCTACTGTATGTTAATGGTAGACATTTATTTAAGTCCATTTTATGATGACACAGCTATAATTTAAGGCATGGTTGCCAATACAGTGTCATGATTTGTAGCAACTGCAAATCAATGTTGAATGGATTAACATATAACCTTATCAAATACCACCATTGGTGCTTTCTCCTTTATTAATACAGAGACCTACACTGATGTATGTGAACCCCAATCCATCCAATCGCCTACTGCTCCAAATGCTTTCTAGAGTCCATCCAGTTTATTAATCTGGAATTAAACATATATTCACAAAACTACAGTAAACCACAAATAGAAAGAAGCAGTGCTCATGATGAAAACCCAGTAAGCAGTTAGGGCAATTTTAGAATCCAATTGTTCAATGTAGAAACTCTCGACTAATAAAAGCAGAGAAATTGATAGTGAGGTAGTTCAGATGACGGATGGGCCATAAGCATTTCAGCCAGCAATGACAAAAGGGTCAACATTTAAAGAATCTATAAATTGGGCTGGCTCTATGCATAGGCCATGTAGGCACCGGCCTAGCGGTACCATGTAAAGCCTTCCTTGATCACCGGAGATGCCTGCCAATCTCCCACCAACCCCACTCGTAGAGTTCATTTGTGATCTTGTGAGTACTGATCTCAAAGGGGAAGTTGTTGATTTCATCTGTGATCGCAAAGGCGCTGCTCTCCAAGGTAGACTCCGGCCCTTCTCCTTTGTCGATTTCAGTTACAGATCCAACCGTGCAGATGTAAAAGGGGGTTCTCTTTTGGATGTCTGTCCTTTTTTGACACTAGGGGCGCAATGTACCCTTGAGCTGGCCCTGTACATAAAAAATTGCCTTTTCACCTTAACTAATTACACAAATATACCCCGGTAATGACAGGCACTGCAACAAGTTTGTTATAAATGAAGATGACAATCACTTAAATAAACTAAATAAAAGGTCAGACAGCCATGTGAAATGAGGACAGCACACAGCAATCTTGTCATATACAGTATATATACTAAATGTAATTTGGTACCACTTCTTGCACCATTCATTTGTAATAGTGAAATATATACATATTGCAGACATTATCATTATCTAATAAAGTTTACCTTGCAAAAGCTTTATAAAACGGGAAAAGTAAAAACAAATATTTTCATTTTATCAGTCAAGTTGACATCAAAGTCATTGCTTAAGAATGTTCAAACACAGCTAAAAGCCATTTCACGAGCAAGGAATTAAAGTCTAATGTATTTAAGCCAAAATGCAACATCATTTCCACTTGCTTTTATGCGATCAGTTAAATAAGGAAAACTCTGGAAGGCTATTCAATCAGGGTGCATTGAGCTCTTTGGCTCCACTTAACATCTTGTACCCTGCTGCCCAGAGGAAAAAGCAGTTGCTGTTGCCTTGGAGTTATTGATAGAAGGAACTTTTAATACGACTCTGATACCATTTGGAAAAAAATAAAATAATAAAAAAAGTATAGCTGGCAGGAAAGAAAAAATAGTTAGAACTCTAGTCAACTTGGATAGTTAATCGCCCTTTAGGCAAAGAGCTGCCACTCTGGATGTCTGTGCAGAACGAGGGATTTGCGCTGTCAAAATAGATTTCATTCTGGAAAAGAAGAAAAAAGATTCTTATTGATTTATGTGCATAAATGTGTTTTGAAGCTTAATAATATGTTGTTGAATTCCTAACAAAGCAAGATAACATTGCGGATTTAATGAAGTCAGTGATTGCATGAAGGGGAAACTCACAACATTTTAAAGTACAGGGGTCTCCACTCCCATCACCCATTCCTCTGTTTCTATTTCCTCTCTTTATCTGATTCCCACCACAAATAAAGCATTCTGAGGTTTAACTTGAAGGCTTCAATTTACTGATCAAGCCCTCCCAGACCAAACTAACGCCAGGACTACTGGACCACCATCAACAAGTGGATCAACTCGGAAATGTGCTCCTCAAATGTCTTTTTGTCTGCGTTGTATCATTATGACAGACGTGACAAAGCCTCAAAGAACTTCTAGAACAGCAATGTGAAATGCAGCATGAATGTGCAACAAAAGGTAAATAAGTGATCACCAAGAGTTTATGACATTGTCAGATTCCATGATAACTTATTCTTGTACCACTCACTTCAGGCTGCATTCATAATCTCAGAAAAAAGATGCAAGCATGGCAGATTCCATTCCCAGTTTCATGTGTCATGAGACATGAGTCTTGACCAGAAAGATTGGAGTACCTAATTAGCATCCTACACACATTGTCATGTCCAGGGGAAGAATCACAAAAGTGATAGATAGATAGATAGATAGATAGATAGATAGATAGATAGATAGATAGATAGATAGATAGATAGATAGATAGATAATGAAACACTATGTTATAGATAGATAGATAGATAGATAGATAGATAGATAGATAGATAGATAGATAGATAGATAGATAGATAGATAGATAGATAGATAGATTTTCGATTTGGCTTAGAAATACTTTGGCGTGAGGGAGCTCTGTTTTATTCCCAATCCAGAGTTTACACTTTCTTCTTGTGTTCATGTTAATTTATTTTCTCTGCGTACACCTAAATGATGGTTAAATAGAGAATTGCGCCATTATTTTTGCTTGCCTCTAGTTTTGACAGTGCCTCTAGTTAGTCTAGAGTCAATTGTTCCTGACATTCAGTTTAGTCAGGTTTGTCTTCTTGCAACCCACATTGCAGGTCACTTTGCCAGCCACTATGGAATAACAGACCATCCTCAGCAGCTTGCCACACACACACACTGAACCTGCTCACACAGAAGAACGTGCTATGACGTTTTTTTTGTACATCAGCTCCATATAGCACATTCCATTTAGTCCCCAGTTCGGATGAAACTCTAAATTTTTCTGTCACAATTTCAGTAGTAAAGGCAGGTATATTTTTAAATTAGCATCAATGGGTTAAGATAAGAAATATTTTTAAAACTGGACAAAATTTCATAACCAGATATCAGTTCCAAGACCAACTGGCACAGTCAAGACAACTAAAGTGAGAATTCTGCATTTCCGAAAGTCAAAATGAGCATAAAGCAAAGAATACCACACGTAAAGTATTTTGATACAATCATAGATGACCTGATCTTTAATACCATTGCACAATTAATAATGATCACTACATACTCCTCGTATAAACATGGAAATCGAAGTCACAACTTCCAAAGAATGGCGATGATCTACAAAAAGCACATGGCATCAAAAAAAAAAAAAGTGAAAATAAACAAATGTCTCTGAGCACGTTTCTAATAGTAAACTACACAATCCAATTTAGCACATTTCAAAACCTTTACAGCAGAAAGAAGTTCCTAAAAAGGTGCATACCAAACCAGGAAAAAAATGAATAAGAAATGCATAGCAGTTTGCACCATCTCTAGGTCCTCCGTTTCCATTTTCCTCCCTGGCAGACTCAAAGTCCACATTGCCTTCATTATTTTAATTGCAGGTGGTCCTCTTTGCTCTTTCTGACAGTGACCCCCGCCACTTTTATAATGATGTTTAGTGCAGGTGGTTTTCTTAGCTCCGCCTGACAGAGTCCACCATCACCCTTCTTATCTTCATTGATTGATGTGACCTACAATGAAGGAATCTTTGAGGGAACATAAACTGGAGTTGCATTTAGTCAATTGTGTAGAAAGTGAAGGAAAGGGGAGACAGGAGAATTCTCTGGGGTGCTCATCTTGCTAATCACCATTGCTGACACAAACACTTGGAGCCTCACACACTCTTGCCTAGATGGTTACCATTACTAAAGAAATAATCGTAAACTTATGTTACAGCACCTAATCATCAGTTTCCTTAATTTTCTTTATCAAATCTGACATGCATTCAGACTTTATAGAAGTAACTGTGTGCACAGCAAACCTGCCAGTGTTAAATTAACTCTTTAAGTTTGTACTTGCCTCATTTTCCATATATACACTTTGTAGGGTTACTTTCTCATTATCATGTTAATTAAACATTAGAAATTTTGCTGTGTGGGGGATAAAAGGAGGCAATTGGCAACTGACTCTGTTAGGGGTCCAGTGGGCCCAACATTCACTTCTACCCAGTACTGCATAGGAGATGGTCATGGTGTAATCTCACCAGTGGATGGGTGATCAAAACATTTTGAACCTGAAAAAGGTTATCTATACTACTGATTTTAAGTGGCTAGTGATGAGCTACTGCATATTAAACTACGGTATGTCACTTACAGATTTCTAGGATCTGTCTTTTATACTGTACTAGCCATGCTCCACAGGTCCACCCACGAATTAGTGAAAAAGGACAGCAAGGAGTGCCTTGCCCAGCTCCCCATTCCTGACGTCACTCTTCCCTCTCCCCTCGACCTGCAGCATCTGTCTCGGATTTGCGTGAATATATCGCTCCTGCAAGTGAACTATGATTCTTAGCGCGATGAGGGAAGTTGCAAAATCAATCAAGCAAATTCTAGAAAAAAAGCCTGATCTAAATCTGTTAAGTAGTTCTCTCGTTCGCTAGCTAAGTGGATGTAAGATCTGCCCCAAGGCTGGCATGTGAGTGAGGAGGGCCCCCCTCCCCTCGGCCTTTCGGATTCACCCAAATTAATTGGTACTGCATGCAAACTATGGTACATAGAATAATAAGAGAAGTCGCAAAATCAACCAGAAAATTCAAGCAAAAAATCCAATATAAATCCATTAAGTAGTTCTCTCGTGAAAAGCAGACAGACATACAGACAGACAGATGTTGGCTTTTATATATATAGAGAAGTTTCTTGTTTGAGAACCTAGTTAACATGGATGCTGCAAACCACAAAATCAAGTATTGTGCTGCCACTGAATTTCTAAACTAACACACCCTTTTCCTCGACTAATGAACACACAGAAGAACTAGACCCCTTCATTTGCAGCAGTCAAGAGATGGGATAGAAAATTTGATTACAGTAGGTGGGCATCTGTTGACAATGGCCCAAAGCCTTCAACAGCATTCAACAATAAGTGTTGCCACTGTGAGCTGAATCGTAATGGAGAACCGAAGAGTGATGGTGCATGAAACAGAAGACACTGAAGGGATTAGTAATATGTTAGATGAATCCATTTTTCTTGAACAATTAATTATACACTGTCACACACGTACGGTTGGGAGGCAGGCTAAAGGCTTAACTGAGGGCAAAACACAAACGGCAGGGGTAGATGAAGTGCACTAATGTCTCTTCTCTCTCTTCTACAGGTTGCCAGAACAGAAGCCCACCTAAACTATGACCAATTCCTGCATTCCCTTCCTAACCATGGCCCTTCTATTGACCTCACTTCCGTCCAGGCCCCTTATGGACCCGCCTCTTTCTCTCCTCCACCGATAAAAGCCAACCACCATCCCTCACCACCCTATTCCATTTTGGACACTGACCCACTGACCCTTGTTTAAGCAGTGCTGTGTTTCAGATCCCCAACTCTTTTTTTGTTTACTTCTTCTTGTCTTACAACACGATCAAGGTCAGTGCACTTTGGGTGTCCAGGAGGTTGACTTCTGAAATGGAGCATCTTGCTATCCAATGTTCCAAGGAGAATCTTGAAGTAATGAATTTGAGTTGGTGAAACATTCAATCAAAAGTGTAAGTATTATAGTCCTCATAGGGGCGAAGAGGGTCTTAGAAGCAGTCTGGGTGGGGTTGGTCTCTTTCAAAGAGCTCAAAGAGCTTCTGTGTAAACCAAAGGCTTCTGTTATCTTGCAGCTGCTGCGGAACACTTAGTTTTGACAGCAATCGGGGAATCTTGGACTAACACAGAAAGCATGGTGATTGAAGGTTCACGTTTTTACCAGTAATGACACTTTTAATGAGGCTGCTGACATTGTCCATGTGTTTACATGCTCCAAATGACCCACATATTTGCTTGTCAATATTATGCGCGTTTACATAGACATTGATGGTTGGAAAAATCAGTGAGGAAAACCATCAGAATCATCTTTCTGCTTCCTGAAAAGGCTCCTTCTCATACTGCATGAGTTGCAAAGTCTGCCCTCAACTTTTCTCCAGGACATCATCTCTAGCAAAGACCTAAAAGGCTGTGCTTTGCTCACTAATGTGATGGATTCAGAGCTAAATGCAATAAACCACTAGAGAGTGACCCCAGTTACTACTCTATTAGACTTACTGTACCTCATGGGTGATTAATCTTTCTTTAGTTCACAGTCTTGTTGTAAATTACTTCTCACACCCTATTTTTGCACTGTTGTGCTATAGTATAACAGATTAATGCCACGCTCACCGTAGGTCATCTCTGTCTAGGTCCTAAATCCATGACTTAGCAATTTCTCTCTTTCGAGTGTAAGCAGTTTGTCTTTCTCCATGTTCTCTTTTGCTATCTTAACTTAATGTATATTCAATAGGTATATTGAATGTAATGGTGGGGAAGGGGGCCAGGTCTAGGGGTTACTCAAATAGGAATTCAGTGACTTTCTTCATCTGTACAATCAAGAGGGTAAAACAGAGCATTAAGGGTATAGAGGACAACCCATTACTGAAGTCACAGTGATGTCAACACCCCACTCCGAGGAGTGACAGTAGAGTATTGGACTAATAGAATATCGCTTTAGCTAGTCAAGGTAACCTTCTTCTTTTTCTGCTCATTCAGACAAGTCAAATGACCTGCTCAGCACATAAATAAATGCCCTGAATGCATTTTGAGAGTGATTTACTAGCATTTGTGGAAGTTTATCTGACTCTAAAGACCGTTCTATGTATTTTATATATTTGTAGTATATACTTCTATACATTCATTTTATAAACCAGATTTTTTTTTTCTGTGGAGTGTTTGAGAGAGAGACAAGATGTTCCACACACCTACCCAAATGGGCTGCCTTAAATTGGGACTCGAGTGCTGCCAGTCCAATCACCAACAGGCCTGACCCCATGGCTCTCTAGCTGTTTCGACTCTTCCAGGGACGAAGCTCCAAAGGGTTTTCCCCCATCCCCTTCACATTGCGAGCAGCCTTCCTATGGGCAGCTGCAGCAGAGCTACTCCCATGGAGAGCAGAAAGGAGTGCTATGTGCCGTTTCAGAGCTACATGAAGTTTTAATAGTGACTGGAGTGCCAATTCTGCCACCAACCCCCAAGTTTTCCCTGCTAGTTGGAGGACAGCTTGCCTTGCTGGTCGCAGTTAACGTCATACCCATTCTTTTTGGAGAATCCTTGGGTACCGGTGGTTTGACTTTGTGTCAAACAAGTGGTTGCTCACAGAGTCCCGAATGAGGCTCACTACCTGCATGATTTCCTGAGGGTGATCCTGTTTGCAGGATTCTCATTGTAGAGGACGCAAGCAGCTGGACCAGGTCAAGGGGACACCCACATAACACCTGGCTGGGGCAAATAGATGGTCATTTTCGAAGGGTGAGACTGGACAGTGTGTCTGCTTGGAGAGTTGCCAACCAGGATCCCAAGCTGTTTTGCCATGTGGTAGGTGCCAGCAACCCCCTTTACCAGTGCATGCTCTCCAGCTTGACCTAACCTGAGTGTTACAGGGAGCTGGAACCTACTGTATACTGAAAGCATCAGGTGCAAGGCAGGAGCCAATCCTGGTGACTGAAGACTGCACACACACTTTTAACTCTTTGCGGGCTTAATATTTTTTCCAAAAAACACAGTTTTCTGAAGAGTACACAAAGCAATAGTTTCACACAGAAATGAACATAAAATGTCTGTTGCTGTGTGCTGCGGCTGCCAGGCTGTCTTCATGTGGTGGGGGTCAGGATCAGAAGAGCAGGTTAAAATGCATCGCAATCTGGTTTTTACTTCATGCCATTTTAAGTGCTGTTCTCACCCACGCGAACATTGTCATAGGCGTGATAGCTACACAAACCTGGTCAGCACCACGATCAGCTTATGCTGGTACCTCACATTTGTTATCAATCACTTTTATCAAAATCAAAGTCCAACAAGTCAAGAGTACAACTCAGCAATAATATGTAAACTGTTGTCCACAGAGTATTTTTTCTTTATGCATTCGCTTCGATCTTTTGCCAGATGTTGATGCCATTTTTACCACTGTTTGTTCCTAGCTACTCACTCGAGCACAGGGAATCTCATTCAAACCAATGAATCTAACTTTCCTTGTAGCAAAGACAGTCCAACTAAAACATAACATCAGGTTTTGTCGCTGCTTATAGTTGATTACCATCATCAACCCCTTCTTTTGACAAAAGTCAACATCCACCCTGAGAGAGTTAAAAAAGTCAATTTAAGGATGTCAGTTAACTAGTCATCTAGTAGTAGTAGTAGTAGTATTGATATTGCAGGGAAATGTGATTTTAATATTGAATTAGATGTTAAATGTCTTGTTACTGTGTTAAGGTCTATACTGTAGATGATGTATTTATAATATGAAAAATCGTGATTGGTCTTCTACACTTTTTCATATACTCAGATATGGGGATGGATATTTGAGGAGTAAACCGCAAGACAATAATTATATTTTTCTATTATGAACATTAAAGAACCATCAAGTACGCCAAACCAAATTAATAGTACAGTATATTGAACAATTATTATACTGCAGTGGGCTGCCGCCCTGCCCGGGGATTTGTTTCCTGCCTTGCGCCCTGTGTTGGCTGTGATTCGCTCCAGCAGACCCCCGTGACCCTGTGTTAGGATGTAGCAGGTTGGATAATGACTGACTGACTGACGATTATTATAAAAGTAAAATTGAATAAATCAGACTCTGTAGCTGCATGAATAATAAAAAAAACAGAGTATGTGTTCAGGTAAAGTACCCCTTCCAGTTAGCAAAAATAGACCAAATGTTGATAGAAATCTGCGTTTTGCACCTAATACTTGTATGCAAAATTTGCTTGACCTAAGTGAAAGCGTACTCAAGTTATCGTGTTTACACACACGCACACAGACAAACACACAGACATAATTCCAAAAACGGTATGTTTGGAATCAGGGAAGTATAGAACATCAAGATTCATCAAAATCTTAAAATGGAATTTTTGGAGGATTCCATACTTTCCCTATACTTTGTATACAAGAAAGTCAGGGAGATGTAAAATGTTGAGATTCATCAAAATCTCGACATCAATTTGTTGGACAGTTATAATACTTTCCCTATATTTCATATACAAGAACTGTTAAAATGACTAAACTTGAAGTATACATTTTATCTTATCAATCTTCTGATCTCTGTAACATTTTAGCTAACCAAATAAAGAGGAAAAGTTAGTAGAGACAGAAGGCAGTTTTACAGAGAGGGGATTTTTCTGCAGTCAGCAGAACAGATAGAAACATTTTGCAGAGAGAACAATCAAAACTTTAAACAGCAAAATTATATTTTAAGAAATATCATGTTTTAAACATCATTTTCTAGACTTTCTACTTGCATAAAAAGTGACACCCTCGAACAATTGGTCATTTCGTGCATAGACACTTTGTGAACATGGACTGATATGATCTGTCAAAACTACTTTGGTCAGAGAGGACTAGGAGTGTTCACCTTGGCCCTGACAAGCTTTACAAAGTCATCAGCTTAATGTGAAAGTGCCTCTTGAATTGAAAAGTGAAGAACCAGGAAGGATAATAGGAAATGAGAACCAAGAAGAACTATAAAATGAGATACAGAAAGGCAAGCAAGGCTGGATTAGGATGCCCACAGGCCCCTGGATGACTTAGCTCTGTAATAGAGAGTTGATCATAGTTTTAACAATGCAGAGTCGGGACACTGGGTTGTTTAATGCAGTACAGTGTTTCTCAAATAATAATTTTGACTCAAGGATATTCAATCGCTTTGCTGAGTGGAGTGGAGGTCTCCCTTGGTAGTTTCAACACACAGATACTCAAGCAATTGTTTCATCATGGGGAAGGGGAGTTCTCAGCATGTGAATACTTGACTATTAATACAAGCAGGAGGGGAGGTCACCCTTGGTTACTTAGGTGCAGATACTCTACTGTTTCATCAAGTTTGGAGGAGAGGCTTGATGAAAAGGCCCCTTGTTGTCACGGGCCCCTGGGCGTGCACCCAGAACTTCCTGATGGTAGATACAGACCAGCATCACCTAGGGCAGTTCCTGAAATAGCCAAGTTGTGTCATGATTTGCCACACACACTTATTTTCTATTTGCTTTCCCTTTTTGGTATATTAACAATAATTATGAAATAATTATGCTCCCCTTGCTTGCATTTAGTATTTGCTATGTCTTGCCAACTGAGTTAGAAATGAAGAAAGCGAAGATGTCCTCTAATATAATAAGGGAAACTTAGTAGCAGGCAATTCTGGGTGTAGAACGGATCCATTAGTCTCTGGTGCAACAGAATAAGAGTTGGAGTAGAGGACATATTTATAGATCTACATAACAAATTTAGGATGTAGTTACCCTAAAACCCTTCCACAATAAAACAGTCATATTTACGGAGTACTAGAAAAATTCTATTTAAATGTTCAATCATGTATTCCCTTTGCAGTTTTGATGTCACTACACTAGTTACCTGTGCCATTTAGAATTGACTTAAAAAATACTGCTTATAGTTTACAAAGCCTTAAATAATCATGCTCCATCCTATATTTCAGAATGTCTTTCACCTTACATTCCAAATGAAAACCTTAGATCAAATGAGTGTCTACTTATATTCCAAGACCTAAACATAAAAGAAGTGGTGAGGCACCCTTCTACTGTTATGCACCTAAAATCTAGAATAGCTTACCAATAGAAATTCGCAAGGCTAATACGGTGGAGCACTTTAAAAAACGTATTTTAAGAAATTAATTTTAAAATGGCTTTCTTATAGTTTAATTTTAGTATAACCCTGATATTCTGTATATGCATTTAGTTATCATTTTTATCATGACTATGCAATCCATACTACTACCCCTACCTTCTCTTCTGTTCTTTTTATAGTTTTCTGCGGTGGCCACCACCGCCTGATCAAAGCACCGTGATGTCCCTACATTGATGGATTAAAGGCTGGATGACCATGTGACCATCATCATCTAAGTCTTCCGCTGACTGAGATCATTTATGTTAGGTAGAATGCCCAGTGGGGGCCGGGTGGTCTTGTGGCCTCAGAAACCCCTGCAGCTTTTAGTTTTTTCTCCAGTTATTTGTTTGTTTTTTCTGTCCTCCTGACCAGCAGACCTTATTTTTTTCTTTGTTATTTAGTATTGCCTAATCTTATTTGTGTATTTTTTATAAACTTTTCAACTTTTGTCTCTTCATCTTGAGCTACATCATTTGTATGAAAATGTGCTATACAAGTAAATGTTGTTGTTGTTGTTGCAGCTTTTTGGAACCATGATAAATAAGAATGCATTAAATACAATTGTCAAAGCAACATGTAAACTATAACCTGTATGTCTTTAAGATGTGAAAAGAAACCTAGGTGTACATGGAGAATATGAACATGAACACAAGAAGAAAGTGTAAACTCTGGAATAGGAGATAAAACAGAGCTCCCCCAAGCCAAAGTATTTAAAGCAGAGTGTCTCCTTGATATTACAACTATCTATCAGTTGTGACCACATGGGTGTACCACTGAGCCCCAAACCCAAGACACAATAAAATACCAGACGTTTTAGACTAAAATAAAAGATATTTTTATTCTCAAAAAAAAAACACTTCTTCAATCATCTCTCCAGAAATCTGCCACAATAACACAATAAGTACACAGCCACAAAATACAGAATTCTTCTTTCTTTTCTACCTGAGTATTGTCTGCCGACTCCTCATTCTGACTCATTGATATAAGGCAGGGGGTTCCCATTTAAGCCAGACCGGAAAATGCTTGTGGTGCTATGCCATGTCTCCCTGAAAGCACTTCCGGGCCATTGAAAAAGTAGGTGGGTCCACCCTGACAGCGCCCTCTATCGGTTCCCAGGGACCCCGACAGGGCTGCACTTCAGGACTCGATGTTCCAAACACCCATGCAGAGGTGTCTGAACTGGGTTACCATATAAGGACTACTGCTGCGTAGCACATTGGGGAGAGAACAACTCCCGATTCTCTGCTCTTATCAGGCCGTCCATTAAACCATCCCAGCCAGGTATACTGTAAATGTATTTCCTTATCCTGCTGAGCCAATTTGCTTGTGTCATTGCATTGACCTCCTGTCCAGGTAATGAAACATCCTCCATTCCTATCTATCTATCTATCTATCTATCTATCTATCTATCTATCTATCTATCTATCTATCTATCTATCTATTATATAGTGCCTTTATCTATCTATCTATCTATCTATCTATCTATCTATCTATCTATCTATCTATCTATCTATTACATAGTGCCTTTATCTATCTATCTATCTATCTATCTATCTATCTATCTATCTATCTATCTATCTATCTATCTATTACATAGTGCCTTTATCTATCTATCTATCTATCTATCTATCTATCTATCTATCTATCTATCTATCTATCTATCTCTCTCTCTCTCTCTATCTCGCTCTCTCTGTTTGTCTTTAACTATTCTGTGGTTTTTCACAGCTGATAAGATGCTCAGACACTTCTGGTCAAGAGGCATATCTCATAACTCATGAGAAATAACAGTAGTTGGTCGAATGTTTAGTTACAGGGCCCTGAAACCAAGGAGTGGTCTGTCTGCTTCTATTCAGTCCATCCATCCATCCATTATCCAACCCGCTATATCCTAACTACAGGGTCACGGGAGTCTGCTGGAGCCAATCCCAGCCAACACAGGGCACAAGGCAGGAAATAACCCCTGGGCAGGGCGGCCACCGCAAGGCACGCACACACACCCACACACCAAGCACACACTAGTCTCAGCTTTTAAATCTAAGCTGAAGACTCACTACTTAGGATACCCTGAGTAGAGCTGCTAATTAGCTGTGCATACTGTATTTCTGTGGTTAGTCATTAATACTAAAATTTATAATTTTAATTTATAATTCTGAGGTACAATGATAGATTTAACATAGAGCTTCATGAAGAAGATTACTAGCGGCCTGTTTTATTTTTGTATTTATCCAATTTTTTGACACCTATTACACGCCCAACCTACAAGGGTCTCTTTCTGAATGGCCTTTCCCAATATGTCTTCTATTTTTTCCACACTAGGTTTTTTTTCAAGGCTGAGGGGCTACCAAAATCAGGGCCTGTTAAAGCCCTTGCGTGATTGTGGGCTATACAAAAAACAAATTATTGTTGTTGAGGTTGTTGTTGCATTGGTAAAGGTATTGCATGTCCAAGCATTGAAAATCAGAAAACGATAAAATATGAAAATACAAACCAAATAAATTAACCAGATACATACAGTGCATAGCTCCTTTGAAATATGGCCCACTGTAGCAACATTCCAGCACAAGCATGACAAATCTAATATGCTAGCATTAAACTATGAAGTACTGTTTGGCATTAATGGAATGTCACCTAGCTTTATGGCCATATGTTAGTATGAAAGGTCAAAGTTGATGCAAAACTAAAATTAAAGCAAAGCTTGGAACACGCAATGTTTCAACTGTTGAGTACGCAAGTATCACTATGTGTCATAAGACCATAAATACTTAATATCTGTGAACAGAGAAGTAGATCAGTGTCACACATCTCATTAGCAAGTGGCACAGTCAAAGAGGAGGTGCTTGGGAACTGGATTTTTACCCATCAGCATCAGGTGCAAGACAAGTGCATTGAGGGCATCGCCATGCACACACTCACATTGGGCCAATTTAAAATGATCTCGCAGTCTGACCTCCATGCTTTTGAGATGTGGGAGTGAAACGGAAGTGCCCAAAGAAAATACAGACAGAGGCGAGCAGAACTCCAGTGACCAAGTTCAGATTTAAATACAGGTTCTTAGAGCCGCTGGACAGCCACACTAATTACCGCGCCACCATGTTCGAAAGAATCTCACAAACTTGATTTATTATGCATACACAGACAGTAAACACATTGTTTTCATGCAGCTTGGGCTTCACACTCTTAACAGTTTTCTTGCTTGAAACAATTTCCCTTTTATGTGGCAGACATCCATTTTTTTGTTTCTTCTGAAGAAAAATCTGTTTTAGGATCTTATAATTTGCTGGTCACAACAATCTCCAAAAGAACACATTGCCTGGACAGAAAGCAGTGTAATCCCTTTGCCTACTGTTGTGCGTATTTCACTAATCCCTTCTTTCTGCTGGCTATTTGCCAGTCATAGATGCTGCTTTGCTGAATTTAAGAGTCTTGGGCTCAGTGCTTACATTTTCTCATGCTACATTAAAACAAAAGACCTTTTGAGATACTAGTCTGCAGAAAAAAAAAAGCACAAGATGCCGAGTGTGGAATCTGTAGGTGAAGTTCTGCTTTGCTTCATTATGGAGGAATGGACTGGGCAGTTCTGGGAGAGTCTGTGTGCTTGAAGTGGATGTCGGTTATGTATAAGTGCCGTTTAAATGTAAACATTTTAAAAGTTGTGTGTTTTTGAAGTATACATCTACCCTAATAAAATTAAAGTGCTACAATAGGCAGCATGGTGGTGCAGTTGTCAGCCGTCATTCTTTATGGCTCCAGATAACTCAGTTCAGTACCCTGTTGTTAATATTACTAAATTAGAGTATCCAGGGACTAAAAGGGAACAAAAATACTGCCATGTAGATTAACTGATCATCAATCATGTGAGATGAATGGACTCAAGAAAAAAAAAAAAGAGAGAAAGTTACATGGTTAAATATGGAATCATGAGGAGTTTATTTTTAAAAGATAATTCCAGAATCCACTCTCTGGGCATTTTCCTCAGAATAATTCACTTTGCACATTTTTGTAATGGCATTGGTGTCCATACAAAGTTAGTTTTCAGCTTTACAGATGTTTTGTTTATCCAAATATTTGATAAACACCACCTATCTGTGCGTATTCTGGCTTTGAAGTGTAAAGATGAAAGTAACAGCAAACCTTACTGTGCATCTATCCAATAATCCTTTCCTTATCCCTAGTTGACTTCAGTAAGTCTTTGAAGAGCACACCAAATCTTTTTGTTCATTACTCAGTTTTCTTTGAATCAAGTAGCAAGTTAACTGATTTGTGCTTAAAACTTCCAATATTAGTTCAATATGAACAGCCAGTTATTTCACACCTGTTCATTTTTTTTCTTTGCAATGCTTAGCTAATTTGGATTTAATTCCATTAACTACTGCATATGCTTATTACCAGGACCAATCGGCGTTTTTTTATATAATCCTTTAATCTCCATCATTTTTCTAGCCTGCTTATTCTGTTTAGGGCCACAGGGCACCAATGCTTATCCTGCCCCAATCTGATGTAATCCACTAACCAGCCCTGGATGGGCTGCCAGTCAAACACGGGAATCTCTCAGACACACACTGGGCTAACTTACAGTTACCTGTTCATTTATTCTGAGTGATTCTGGGATGTGGGAGGAAAAGCACAGGATAGGAAGAAGGCCCACCGTGACACAGGGAGGATATGCTAACTCCAGACAGATGTCGATCAACTAGGGGTTTGATGCCAGTCTCTCGAAGCTGCAAGGCAGAAGCACAAAGCACCACACTACTTTCCTGATATAAGGATCTCTACATCTATATCTATCTATCTCCAACGCAGGTGTCCAAACTGGGATGATTTGGGAGGTCCACTGCCACCTGTCATAACTGTTGTTGGCCACTGTCTTCTGCTGATCCATCCTTTATATACCTACAGCCTGGCAAGATTTTCCAGTCCAGCCAGCATACCCATCTGTCATTCATGACACATACAGCACGTAATAAAAAAATATACAGAGCCTTCTACACTTCAGCCAAAATTAACCGGACATGACTGCCGCCTGTTTTGCGGTGCCATGAAACAATCCAATATGCAGTTGGGCCTCAAAATGGCGACACGCTGAGATCTTGTGTATTAAACAACACATTGTTATTGAATTTCTTGTGGTGAAGAAGAAATCAGCAACAAACATTCACAGGTGGTTAAAATGTAAATGGAGAAAATGTTGTTTTTTGATAAAAGCACTGTTAGTCAAAGAGCTTCACAAATTGCAGTTTCTGAGAAAGGTCAAGTAGTTTGAGTGTGTTGAAGAGGTTGGTGAAGAAGTGGCACTGAGTGCAGGATTCACACGGCTACAAAAAGAGGATGTGTGCTCTTGTTTTTCACTGTCACAAACCTATAGGCCTTCATGTTGGGAAATGAGTGCAGCAGGTACTTGTAGTGAAGCTATGAGAAAACTCCAACAATTCTAGAAACAATTCCTAGCAGTGATGACCAGCTTCAATGCTGAAAATCCATAAAGTATGCAGATAATGGCAAAGACAAGAAAAGGACCTGATGTGCTGGCAACAAGTATTGTGCTTAGGTGGAACTGGAGGGTCAGACATGTGGAGTGAAAGGCAGAAGATGGTTGGGTCAAGAAGAACATGCAGGGAGAGGGAATGAGACCCAAAGGGAGACCAAAGACAATGTGCTTGAAGGTGGTGTCAGATGAGGTGAAAACAATGGTGGGCACCCCAAAAGATGTCCAGGACCCTGGAGAGTGGAGGAAACAGATTTGGGGAGCAACTGGTTAAGCTGGGTAAACCTGGAAAAATTGCCATTAAACGGGTAATGATGAAGATGAAGGTGACATTATTCTGTTTCTTGGGGTTACCTTTCACATATGCCGGCCACCTAAAAAAAATACTTAAATGGCTACAGTTTCAAATCCCTAGGGTCCCAATTTCTAATGTTTTTTTCTTATACTGTGAAATATGTGATACCAATTTTGCAAAATCTATAAAAGGTAAAAGCCCAGGACTCAAACTGTTTTTCTTTAATATAAGAAATATTTAAAATGTCATCCAAATGTCAGACAATTTTTTAGATCTTGAAAATCAAAAGAATGAAGCATAGGTGCCCCCAATATAACCTTAGAATACCATATTAAGAAACATTAATATAGGACAATCCAAAAGCTGTTATAAACAGATATTGTTTGTATTGATGTTTTGTTTGCATGAGCTTAAATAATATTGGAATCTTTATTTTAATTTTTGAGCTTATTGTAAGTAGCATGGTGACATAGTGGTTAGCACAGTTAGAACTGAGTTATTGCATGTGTGGAGCTGGCATGCCCCCCTTGTGTCTGTTTTTCCTTTTTTTATTTTTAAACAGTGGATTCAGAAAGTATTCGGACCCCTGTCTGCACACTTTTATTGTTTTGTAGACTTAATTTTAAATTGATACATTTGCTATTTTTTTCCCAATCACTTTGTACTCAATAACCTACCATGACAAAGTAAAAACATCTTTTCTGAAAGGTCCACAAATTTACTAAAAATTAAAAACTGAAATCTTTAATTTATATAAGTATTCAGGCCCCTAATTTAGTGGTTTATTATAGCTTTGAGTATTCTGAGATAAGTATCTACTCGCTTTACACACCTGGATTTGGGCAGTTTATCCCAAATGCAGGTTAGGTGCATTGGCGATACTAAATTTTCCCTAGTGTGTGCATGGTGTGTTTGTGTGTGTGCCTTGCGGTGGGCTGGCACCATGCCCGGGGTTTGTTTCCTGCCTTGTGCCCTGTGTTGGCTGAGATTGGCTCCAGCAGACCTCAGTGACCCTGTGTTAGGATATAGCAGGTTGGATAATGGATGGATGGATGGATCCTATTCTTCCTGGCTGATCCTCTCAAGCTCTGTTGGATTGGATGAGAAGTGTCTGTCAACTGCCATCTTCAGGTCTCTCCACAGATCTTCTACAGGGCGTATGTCTGGGCTTTGGCTGGCCCACTCAAAGACAGTCAGAGACTTGTCCTGAAGCCACTCGAGTACTGTCTTGGCTATATGGCTCAAACCATTGTTCTTGTTGAAAGATCCCAATCTGAGGTTGCATGCAGTTTGGAGCAGGATTTCCTCTCTCTTTTTGGCTGCCTTCATCTTTCACTCAATTCTGACCAGTCTTGCCATCTTTGCCACTGAAGAGCACCCTCACTACTTGACACTACCATGCTTTACCATGGTAGATGTATTTGGCAGGTGGTGAGCAGATATAGTGCTTGAAATTCAGTCTATAGATTTCAGTTTTTGCCTCATCAGACCAGAGAATCTTTTTCTCATGCTCCATGCTCTCTTTGTCAAACAGAAAGCAGGAGTTAGCCACATGACTGACAGAGTGCTGAGATGGTTATCCTTCCAAATAGGTTCACACATCTTCTGACGCTCTGTTAGAGTGATCATTGGGTTCTCTGTCACCTCCTTGACTAAAGCCCTTTTTGCCTGATTATTTGGTTTAACCAGATAGCCAACTCTCGAAAGAGTCCTGATGGTTGTGAACTTCTTCCATTACTAAGGCCACTGTACTCCTGAGCAAGTATAGCTTTAGGAATGGTTGTACACTCTCGCCCTGATTTATGTCTCACCACAGTTTTACCACAGAGGCCCACAGAGAGTTCCTTGGACTTCATGGCTTGGTGTTCACCCTGTCATGAACTGTGAGACATTGTATACACCAGCGTGTGCCTTTCTAAATGATCTCCTATCAATTCAGTTAGCCACAGGTGGAGCTCAAGTTCTAAACACATCTCAAGGAGAATCAAAGTAGGTTGCACCAGACCAGAAATTTGGAGTGCCACATCAAAGAGTGTGAATATACTTATAAAAAAATGATAGATTTCCATTTGGACTTTTTAACTAATTTGTAGACTTTGCTAATATGGGTTACTGAAAGAAGATGGATGGACACAAATGGCAAATGTGTCAATTTAAAATTAAACATACAACACTATAAAGTGTACAGAAAATTAAGGGGTCTAAATACCTTCTGAATCCACTGTATGTTCGATATTTTTATCCTTAAAAACACGATGATGATTTAATTTGTGACTTTAAAATGCCTGGTGCCCTGACAACATCCAGCTCTCCATAATCCTAAAGCTGGACATGAGGACTCAGTTAACAGATGGGTGGTATCATATTATAATCAGGGTCTATTTCTTTCTACCACCTCAAATGCATGTAATGTACAGTCATGGCCAACAATTTTGAGAATGACACAAGTATTGGTGTTCACAAAGTTTGCTGCCCGGGATTTGTTGCGCCCTGTGTTGGCTGGGGATGACTGCTGCTTCAGTGTTTTTAGGTCTTTTTGTTAGATGTTTCTATGGTATACTGAAGTAGGATTACAAGCATTTCATAAGTTTCAAAGGCATTCATTGACAATTACATTAAGTTTATGCAAAGAGTCAATATTTGAAGGGTTGGTACCTTCTTTTTCAAGACCTCTGCAATTCAATAGGCATGGTAGCAAAACATCTTCTGAGAGCAACTTCTCCCAACCATCCAAGAACAGTTTGGTGATGAACAAAGCCTTTTCCAGCATGATGGCGACAATGCCATAAGGCAAAAGTAATATTTAAGTGGCTTGGGGAACAAAATATCAAAATTTTGGGTCCATGGCCAGATTTTAATCCCATTGAGAACTTGTGGTCAATCCTCAAGAGGCGGGTGGACAAACAAAAACGCACAAATTTTGACAAACTTCCAAGCATTGATTATGAAAGAATGGGCTGCCATCAGTCAGGATTTGGCCCAGAAGTAGATTTACAGCCTGACAGGGTGAAAACATCTGACAAAAAAAAATCTAAAAACACTGAAATAGCAAACTTTATGAAAACCAATGCTTATGTCATTCTCTAAAGTTTTGGCCATGACTGTACATTGTTTCATTTTTATGTATGAATGCCTCTAGCACATTATTTGGATGAATGAAAGGAGTTATACAAGAAATTGTTACCTTTTGGTTTTATTAGGGTGTGAAAAATATGAAGGAAATAACTTTCTTGCTTGTTAATGAATAAATGAAGATGTCAGCTAGTCAATCTCTAAACATTAATCAATCAGAAAATCACCCACCCAATACTTATTTAAACTTTTTTTAATATGAAAATCAAGGACCACCTCCACTTTTGTATTGTTAAAAGTGACCTGAAGTCTCTTGCTCAGGGATAACAGCTGCTTTGTGCCTGATGCTGCCAGGACAGACTGCGAGTCTGAATTGGAAGGCCCTACATTTTTTTCCAGGATATTTCCAACCACCTTTGCCTCTGAAGTGAATACTCTAAGCAATGACACTTTTGAAATGAATTTCATACTCTAAGAGCAATCATCGGACTGATAGTGCTCTAAGTTATACCTGCATACACACTTACTCACTGCTAACACCTATACGTTTTGTTATCAGTCATTAAACTGCTGATAATGGACCTCCTTAACCACCTAAGAGGCTCAGTAAGTACCTAGTGGCCCGTTCATATGGGAATGATAAGAACTGATGACACTCTTTCTAGCTAACAGATCGGCTCACTCTCTCACATCCCATTTGTTTGCCATTAGGCTTCACTGTTTTCTATGAAGGAGAAGCTGCTCCAGAGAAAATATTGAAATCTTAATACTTTTTATTAGATCTCTGACAGGACACATATCAGCAAAGGATTTAACAACAGTGGCAGCCCAGGCTGCTATACCTCTGGATAATTTTACTTTCCTAAGCCTTTAACCAAAGTCTAGGGGCTTATCGGAGTGAATAAGAATCCTACTTTCATACTTTGTATTTTCCAAAAGTACATATTTTGCTGAGCCATGATTTCTGATAAGGTTAGTTCTTTTTTTTTTTTCTTTCTTGTATCAGTTAATAGAGGATTTGTTTGTATGGAGAAGGACAAAGCATGGAGTGCTGCCCTCTAATGACAAACTCAAAACAATAACTTAAATTCTTCAAAAGATGTCAGAATGGAGGAGTGTTGTTTAGGAACAGGACACTTATTCAGGTTCTAAAATCGTCTCCGGGTCCTTGCAGACTTTGGTTGATGCTGGAGAAACCTCATTTATGTCACTGCCTTTCAGCAGCATGCTGTACCGCTCCCTGTTTTACTGTACACATTTGCTCAGGTTTGCTCTCTAGAAGTTCTTCACCTGTCATCCTTGGCTGCCACTTTCCCTTCACTTCTCCTCCTTGTAATTTGGCTGCATCCTTAGAGCACTTCTAGACTGTAAACTGCTGAGTACAAATGTGCCTTGCAATTATCTGTGTGTGTGTGTTGTTTATGCTGTTAGCTTCAAGCGGGTTTTTTATTAATCTGCTTTGGAAACAGCTGTTATTACACAACAGCATTTTGCTAATTCTTAATTATGTTTTCCTTGTTCTCTTTTGGTTTGCCGCAGCCAGCTGAATTCCTCACGGAATGAACTATCATTAGAATCAGTCCGTTATTTCTCTTTTAAATTACAATGGCAATTTTTATCTTGCCTTTACGCTATTCATTACATTATATTGCAAATAGGTTATTATTTATTTACACATACTGTACTGTAGTCATTTTCGTGATTAAAACACATACTCACACTGATAGAACTTCTCAGGAATTGTCAAATTTACATTTGTATTGAGTTAAAAATAAGCACACTATATATTTTTTCTAAATTCTCGATATAAGGTACAGAACTCATAATAAATATAAAATAACAGACAGGAAGAGATTTTAAAGGTGTCATTTATCTTTTCTAATAGTTGAGGGTGTCTTCTGCCTTATTTCACAATAAAAATGAATACTGTAAGCAATGGACTGCGTGGTGCTTCCTTTTATTGCCTCACAAATCAAGGACAGGGTTTACTTCAAACCCTAAACCCTCTCTCCATGAAGTTCGCATGATCTCCTCACGTCTGGGTGGATTTGCTTAGGTTTCTTTCCTAAGCTAGGTGAGTTTTGTTAATGACTTCTGCTTTAACCAGTACCTAACTATCTAAAGATGTAATATAATGAACCAAGATTGATTATTTTACTCATATTACATTTTTGTACTGTTTTTGGGACATCCTGTTTCTGATAAATGTCTCTCATTTATCTGGATGTCACACTTGACACTCACGTTAGCTCAAATCTGTTTTGCCCAGGCTGTCTCTCCTGGCAGCTGCCGTGTAAACTGGCCACAATTCAAAGCATAACTGTTGTCACGCACGCGCGAGTGGGAGACCGCGAAAGGATCTTGACACACCTGGGAAGACATTCGCCGGCAGGGAATGGCGGGGTACTAACTTTCTCCCTATGCTTCCTTACAGGAAAAAAGACGCTCCGCCACCATAAGCCAGGTTTGCCCGCACCACGTCTACTTCCGCCCTTCCTCCGCCATCTTTCCTGCCGTCATCGATCCCATCCTCCCTCATGGTTCCTTCCCAGCATTCCTCCACTTCCGGCTCCTCCTCCATAAAATGGCCGCTGACGCCATGCTTCAAGGTCACGCTTATGAACAGTTTTTGTGTTTATATTTATGAGCATTTTTTTGCAGTTTATTGTGGATTGTCGACAATATATAAATTATATAATATAAAACCCCAAACATTTTTGCTGTCTCCTCCTCACTCTTTTACACTGTATATGTCAGTCTGGCAAAAAGAATGGAAAAATATCACTACTGCGTTAAGAACGTAATGAAGTATTTTGCATCTGTCCATCAGAAAAAAAAGTTAACAGCCTTGTATATTCGTAATGAGGTTATTATCGGCATTAATTGCTAACAACGTCCCAAACACGTACTTTGGCTAAAATATTGTCTCTCTATTTAAAAAAAAAAAACTTTGTAAGGAGAAGAGACGTGATTTTCTCGGAAAGACAGTTATATGTCTGCGAGACGAGTCCACGCCCGGGACCTGAAATAAAGGAAAAAGACTAGATGACAAAGTAGAACATCGTAAAGAATTAAAAAATGTTGGAGCAGTACACATGCAGAGCAGGTTAGAGATAATGGAAGTACGAAAATTCAAAAGTTTCAAAAAAAGGATAGGAAAGATCGCATTAGAGCAAAAAAATGGAAATTATTACACTGTGAAATAACAAAACAGCGAAAAGAGATTGAATATATTTTTCGGATTTTAACTTTAAGTTAGAGACTTGTAGATCGTCTAATTTGTGTTGCCAATGAGAGTTAAAAGATTCCAAAAATGTTGCTGCGGTATGAACTCCTGTGAGACGGAGACTTTTAACATGAGATTCTTTCAAGTCACACTCTACATACAACTATTTTCAAACAAGACCACGGTCATCAAACCTCAGTCATGTGAATGCTTTTGGCAGACACACTTCCTACACTCTCAGCTCTTATAAATTTTATCACGTACTAGATGGCATATCAACAACAAAGCAAAAAAGAAAGAGCATAGACCAACAATTGAAAAAGAAATTTATTACAGAGAAAGAAACGATATTCTCTCACAGGCAGTTGTGTTGTCACAATGTAAGTCCAAACATGGAATCAAAATTTAATGCGATCTTGAAGAAAAGTTAATTCCAAATATTGTTTTTACTAAAGTCTTAAAGTAAAAGTGAAAATAATGCATATGTATCAATTCACATGAAAATAACAATCACTTAAAATTGTATATCTGGGCAAGCAAATCTTGTACTGATCATAGTTTATATATTTTGGGCTTTTAAAGCCAACTCATCTTTTTGAGCCTGTGTTGGCTGAAGCCAGAAGATATTAGTTTGGGGACAAGCTGGACTGGGGACTGCCGAGAAGCTCCTGGCCTGCTTTTGTGGCACCTTTGGAGGCCTCATACCCTTTTGCTATGTTTGGGACTCCAGCTGACAGCAGCAATGTTTTAATAGACAACACCCTTGTGACTATTCATCACTTGATTCTTTTTATGCTCTTAAAAATTACAATGAACATCATCTATCAACATGGTGCTCATAAAACCATCCACTGTAATGTTGGGAAGTCAACAAGATTTTTATAGGGTAAACCAAATCAGAGATGCAAAACAGAATAATAAGGCTAGCACCAGGAGATTGCTAAGTGCCAAAACAGTGAAGCCAAACAGCAAGATGAATATCAAGGTCAGAAGGACAAAACAAAGGTTAGGAAACCAAGAGACCAATGCAGAAAGCAGGAAATATCCATAAAAGGTTTAGCAAAGGATTTTATTGGATCTTAGATAAACATGCTGCAAAGTGGGCAGATATTCTATCCCACTGCTGCAATTAGCAGCAGGTGAAAAACCCTTAGGCCACGCCCCCCGCCCCCCCCAAATATGGGAAAGGTTGCCTTGGCAACTGGAATAAGCTGCAGTGCACTTAAGGCACACGAGACAGCAATCAGAAGAAATGAAGTGCAAAAATATAAATATAATATATAAACATTTGCATCACATTTCTAATTTTTAACTTTCCAAGAAAACTTTTCAGGCAAAATAAAATAATATATGGATGGTGTAAAGCTCTTGTTTGGATTTTAAGTCACATTGTCATAACTCTATCAGGTTTTCTAAACTCATTAAAGACTCTGGACTTTAATTTCTCTTTGTTAAGCACTATATCCCAATCAAAAGTTATAGAATCTCATGGTAGCGGTGCATTGTTTGATTCAAAATGATCGAAACAGTATCACACTGAATTTCAGCTAATTTCCTCTACACTGTGTGCACAATTATTAGGCAAGTGAGTATTTTGACCATATCATCATTTTTAATGCGTATATTCCAACTCCAAGCTGTATTAACTTGAATGCTTATTGGATTTAAGCACGTCAGGTGATGTGTATTTGTGTAATGAGGGAGGGTGTGGCCTAAGGAGATCAACACCCTATATCAAGGTGTGCAGAATTATTAGGCAGCTAGTTTTCCTCAGGCAAAATGGGCCAAAAAAGAGATTTAACTGACTCTGAAAAGTCAAAAATTGTAAAAAGTCTTTCAGAGGGATGCAGCACTTTTGGAATTGCTAAGATATTGGTGTGTGATCACAGAACCATCAAACATTTTGTTGCAAATAGTCAACAGGGTCACAAGAAACGTGTTGAGAACAAAAGACGCAAATTAGCTGCCAAAGATTTGAGAAGAATCAAACGTGAAGCTACCAGGAACCCATTATCCTCCAGTACTTTCATATTCCAGAGCTGCAACCTACCTGGAGTGCCCAGAAGTACAAGGTGTTCAGTGCTCAAAGACATGGCCAAGGTAAGGAGGGCTGAAACCCAACCACCACTGAACAAGAAACATAAGTTGAAACGTCAAAACTGGGCCAAGAAATATCTGAAGACAGATTTTTTCAAAGGTTTTATGGACCGATGAGATGAGAGTGACTCTTGATGGACCAGATGGATGGACCTGTGGATCAGTAATAGGCACAGAGCTCCACTCCAACGTGGAGGTGGGGTACTGGTATGAGCTGGTATTTTTAAAGATGAGCTAGTTGGACCTTTTTGCATTGAAGATGAACTCAAAATCAACTCCCAAACCTACTGCCAGTTTTTCAAGACACTTTCTTCAAACAGTGATACAGGAAAAGACCATGATTTTATGCAGGCCAATGCTCCATCACTTGCATCGAAGTTCTCCACTGCGTGGCCAGCCAGTAAAGGCCTTAAAGATGAAGGAATAATGACATGGCCCCCCTTCCTCATCTGACCTAAACCCTATCGAGAACTTGTGGGCACTTCTTAAACGCTAGATTTACGGGGGAGAAAAACAATACACCTCTCTGAAGAGTGTCTGGGAGGCTGTAGTCACTGCTCCACAAAAAGCTGATCGTCAACAGATCAAGAAACTGACAGACTCCAGGTTTATGACTGTTATTGGAAAGAAGGGTGGCTATATTGGTCATTGATTGATTGATTTATTTTTTTTGAAATGTCAGAGATGTTTATTTGTAAATTTTGAGGTGTTTGTTTATTATTCTCACTATAACAGATGAAAATAAACAAGTGAGATGGGAAAATTTTCATTTTTCCTTTAGTTGCATAATAAATCTGCACACTAATAGTTGCCTAATAATTGTGCGCACATATGTATTCCCCTGATGATGTTCACACTCACATTTCCGTTGTGAAACATTCAGGTTTCAGGTTTCAGGTTTATTAACATTTTGGATTGACTGATAGCACTGTGTTTGTTCCATATTAAAATTAATCCTCAAAAATACAACTTGCCTAATAATTGTGCACACAGTATAGATGTCCCTGTATAGACATTCTACTTGTCCACATCTAGAGAGCACATTGAAGTGATATTCTGTAATACAGCAGAATGTTTTGAGTAGAAGAGAAGGAAGATTATTGAACTGTTATAGTCAAAATGTTCTTTATATTGTTATTTTTATTCATGGTAAAGGCAAAACTCTTCTGGAGTTGTGAAGACCTACATAAATACATGGACAGAAGTCTACTATATAATAAAGTCCTACTGTCTGTGTTCCCAGTCCCATCAGATTGGTCAGTTTGAGTTTGGTGACCTCGCGGGTCAGAAACAGTTTCATCCCAATATAAACACACTGAATCAGTCCATCAAGTGCTCCTTGTAGAACTGCTTGTACTTATAAGTACAATCACCTCATTGTAAACTTGCACTACAGTTATAGTATTGCACAACCTGGGCCACTTTTTAAAGCACGTATTTACATATGACAATATTATTTTAAAGATGAAATACAGCAAAATATGTTTATTATATTATACAGATAAAACTTTAACTTCATTTAAATATTCTATATTGTTAATAATTAAACATGTAAGGACACGGTGTTGCTGCGCTAGCAAGAATCTGCCGCTCCGTTCATGGATTGTTCCTGCCTTGCACTGTATGCTTGCTGGGACTGGCGTGACACTGGAAGGATAGAATAGTTAAACATATACTATGAAGATATTTCAATGTTCCTTAAAAGTTTTGAAGAATCAGCATTGTAAGCTTACGGGGGCTTAATGTCTATTACAGAGCTGATTGTGTGGCGATTGGGTATTTGTAGAAAGAAAAGTAAGGATAGGAATTGGGGGTTAGTACGTTTGAAAGAGACAGTACTGCTGCAATAAATTATTTCATCGAAGGTTGCGCACAATCACTGCGCCACCGTGTTCCCATGTTTAATAACATGCTTTAACTCCTATCATCATGAAAATATCAAGTATATATCTCAGTATTTTAATTATTCAGAGAGCTGTAATACTGTATTACGAATGTAATGGATTCTGTGTCCTTTCAGAGGAAGAGAAAGCCAGGAAGCACGTAGTGATTCACACACATAGAGCACATAGAAGATTAAATACAAAACAAAGCATTTAACGTGCTACTTTAGTTACGATGGGATTTGAGAAACTAGTAAATTAAACAATTTTAAGATGAAGTTTATGATGTTCTACTTTAATGACAAAATAAACTACGCGATTAAAGTGGAAATTTCGAGATTAAAGTTGACATTTCGTGCTTTTTTCCCCACTGTGTGTGTATTTCTTTTTCTCTGTACCCATTAAACTTTCATATGAAACTCAGATGGTGGGTTACAAGTTGCCTTTTCATGGAGACTTTCATATCTGACAACTTCTTTTTTTATTTCAGGCACTGTGCGACTTTGTGAACTTGAACTTTCGAGTTTCTCCGACACTCTATGTCACTCAATCAACTTCCTTTTGTTGTTTATACCACTGTTTAAACCAACAAATAGTATGTTTTTCCTTGCCTCAACTTGGTATTCACTGAAATTCTTCTATTTCCCCCCATGCTTTTGCCATTGCCTTTTCACAGAACACTGAGCTTAAGGGCTATTTATATTGATTTGCATATTCAAAGATGTGTAATTCTGGGAGGAGTCAGGGTGGGACCGTAGGCGCGTGCACGTGCGTTACTTTTCACGCTGACCGGGATTTATGGAGCGGAAGATCGTGGAAGTTGGTGAACGCAAAGATTTATGCATCTAGATTTTTTTGTGCGTAAGCACATTTCAGCTTTTGTGCTTATGCCATGTTATAGTGTGAATTCTATGCATGGCGTTATGCATGAGGCCCCAGGTCTCGGTGGCTTTCAAACCCCAAAACACGATACGCCAAAAATTGGTTCACCGCAAGGATCAGGTGCCCCGACACAGACAGAATAATATTTTTTTATGCAGTTAAGTGCCAAGAGGATTGCCGTAAATAATACATCAGGGAAACCAAACAACCACTGGCAAAGCGGATGGTACAACAGAGGAGAGCTACCTCATCAGGCCAGGATTCCGCAGTCTATTTACATCTACAGGACAGTGGTCACTTTTTCAGTGATGAAAATGTGCACATCCTGGACAGGGAGGAATGCTGGTTTTACCGAGGAGTCAAAGAGGCCATTCACATAAAAAGAAATGACCATCTCTGAACCGAAGAGGGGGCCTAAGGGTACATCTTTCATCATCTTACAATGCGGTGATTGCAGCAATTCCCCAACACTCGGTGAATGGTACTCATGGCCATTGATCAATGGACAATTTGCATATCATTGATCACACGGCCCATTGTTAGTCAACCTGTTAGTCAGGTTGGAGAAACCTGCAGTCAACTGAGACTGAGGAAGTCACTTGGATGAGTGATGAAAAGTATCGAAAAACAAACTATGTCCAGATGAACAGAATCAACTTTCTAGAATATTTTTTTTATCATTACTCTATAATAACTTTAATAAAATTCAGCAGTTCAGTAGTCTCATTTCCATTGCAATTCAGCAGGTGGCTGAGGATTCTTCCAGTTACGCAAAATGAAATTGCAATCTTGTAGTGAAATGTAAAACCCACAGAGCATTGGAGTTCAATCAAGTGTTACCACAAAGAAGTCGGTTAAAGAAGATGATCTTTGAGGAGTCACATTGTGTTTGATAAATAAATGTGAGCATTTAAAGTCAGCAGTGTAAAGAATGACGCCTTTCTTAACAGAACATCAAGAATATTCATTAAGTTTCAGTTTTTAATTGTAATTTCACGCACTTTAAACAACTATTATTCATTGACAACAATTTTGCAACAAATAGGTTTATTCCATCATAATTTATTAATGCTGGCATGATCATAACAGAGCTGCAAAACTGCAAATGTCACATTGAATTTTGTGTAAACTTAGGCTGATGACAAATAACTTGATTGACCTCTGGCACGTCTTGCTCTTTCATTGTCCCAGTGCTGCCTAATGGTAAAATAAGCAACCATTCATAACACTTACATTATGTCATTGTGGTAACCTTGGCCGATGACAATTAAGTGACCATTTGGAAACTATTATGTTCTATCGCTGAGCCAACCTCCTGTGATGACAAATTGGTAAAACATCCAAGTACGGAGGATGAATATGTTCCATCATTGTGCCAGTGTTGGTTGATAGTAAGTATGGGACCAAAATAAAGTATCACAGTCTCATTTCGTGCCAAAGTTGGCTGATGACAAATTTCAGATTGTTGGTAAAAGATTATGGTCTGCCATTGTGCCAGCATTAACAGATGGATGAGTAGGCCATTGCTGGGCCAGAAAAAATTCTCCACGTGCCAAATCATATTAGCATTAATGGACAACCAAAATGACTATCTGCCAACCTTGTCCCACCATACAATTTTCTAATGGGAGAGCTTTAGGGCTGTTGAGGGAGCGTTTATGAGCTGCTCCAGAAGCAAAATGTTCAAAATTTTCTTCCATGTAAATCCTGACTAGACTAAAAAACAAAAATTGCTATCGCTGATAATAACTAAAAATTAAACAAAAAGCCACAATAATAATAATAATAATCAGAACCTGACTTTTACTAAACAAATGCTCTTTAGCAATTTAATATTGTAAGATAACATTTTATTATGTGGAATGAAACAAATAATTATATCTTTAAAAAATATACTCTCTTCCAATGCATATGGCTCTGTTATATTCCATTTAGTTTGGAATTTGTGAAATCAATGTTAATGTTTGTGATGTGCCCGCTATTAGAATAACAAACGCAATGCATTTTAATCCTAAAAATGTTTGAGATGCACCATCCTCTGGAATGACAAAGACACAGCAACCAGATGGACTGACAAACAGACACCTATAGTATACTTTTATTAAGGTGGACAATTGTGTCAAGTTTTATTCAAACTGAGTGATTTGTTTATAAGAGTCATGACTGTGGTCTTAAAGACAAGCACACAGCTCTCTAAAAGAGATCAAAAAAGTATATTCAGCAATGCTAGGAACATGTAAATCCATTGAAAAACCTGTTGAAAAATATACATTTTGAGGTCTGTCATGAAATTATTGAGGCAGATAATAAAGAGAATCTTACTCAAAAATTGTTACAGGTTAATACATGTCAGTCTTTCATTGTCTACTATTATTCTTTGAAATTGTCATCTGTTATGACTCTGTGAATTTATATATATACAGGGATGGGCAAAAGTAGGTTTACAGATATGAGTATGTGAAATAGTTTATTCTTGTATAATTATTTATTTATTATTGTATCATTTATTTGTATTATTTGTCTTCTTATTTGTATTCTTCTTCTTTTTATTATCTATACTAATAAAAGGCAAAGCCCTCACTGACTCAATCACTCACTCACTCACTCACTCATCACTAATTCTCCAACTTCCCGTGTAGGTAGAAGGGTGAAATTTGGCAGGCTTATTCCTTACAGCTTACTTACAAAAGTTAAGCAGGTTTCATTTCGAAATTCTACACGTAACGGTCATAACGGTCGATAACAGACGACAACATCCGCCATGTTGAACTTTCTTATTTATGGCCCCATCTTCACGAAATTTGGTAGGCGGCTTCCCTGCACTAACTGAAACTGATGTACATACTTATTTCAATGGTATGACGCCACTGTCGGCCGCCATATTGAACTTTCCAACGTCACTAATTCTCCAACTTCCCGTGTAGGTAGAAGGGTGAAATTTGGCAGGCTTATTCCTTACAGCTTACTTACAAAAGTTAAGCAGGTTTCATTTCGAAATTCTACACGTAACGGTCATAACGGTCAACAACGTCCGCCATGTTGAACTTTCTTATTCATGGCCCCATCTTCACGAAATTTGGTAGGTGGCTTCCCTGTGCTAACCAAAACCGATGTATGTACTTATTTTAGTGGTATGATGCCACTGTCGGCCGCCATATTGAAGTTTCCAATGTCACTAATTCTCCAACTTCCCATGTAGGTGGAAGGCTGAAATTTGGCAGGCTCATTCCTTACAGCTTACTTACAAAAGTTAAGTGGTATGACGCCACTGTCAGCCGCCATATTGAACTTTCCAACGGTCTTTGTTACTTATGGGCTCATCTTCAAGAAATTTGGTACACGGGTACCCAACGCTAACTGAATCCTACTTATGTACATATATACGTGCATAGCCTGCAGCTCGGTCACCGTGTGAGGCGGCTTTGGGTCCCTCATCCCAACACCTCCCACGTTTTTGGCTGCCTGCCTGCCTATATAAGGCCGTCCGTCGCTCCAGTCTCTACATTCCCTTCCTTGCTTCGCCACGGGATTCACGTCTCCCTGCTGATAACTACAGCCTTTTTATTTAATCCACGGCTTCTCCGCTGTTTTATTGTTCATTTATTACAATTATAGTTATTGTGTAGGTATTTTAGACTTACTTCACATTGTTCAGGTACCCATTTCCTTTATCATTCCAACTGTACCCCCATTAACATGTCTATCGAGGTGATCACTATCGATCAAAGAACTGTCACTTACTGAGTGGTTTCCATGCCCGGAGATGGCACCTACCTTTTCCATTCTCTTTGTTACATATTGCCCGGCCATATCAGGCTCACTCTTGATATCTGGAGGAACATTGTGTCTTATGTATTGACACTTTGATGTTTATGAATGTTTAAACTCTCAAAAGCTGGATGTGAAGTTATCGATGAAACCGGTTATATACTTACAACGTTTGACAGATGCTGAATGTCTCTTCAACACAAGTCCTACAAATACTGTCGTAATTGAAACAAACCTTGAAATTCAAACTGATTATGACAGCAGCAATCCAAGCTGTGAGATTTGAAACAAGATTACTGTTCACATGGCCAACTGTACGTTGCATGCTCAAGAGTAAGCTCAGCGCACAGCTTGGTCATATTACAACCGGAGGGCCAAACTCACAATGTGGTATACAAAGAGATCCTTAATAAATAATTATTGTATATTTTCCCTCAGTTTAAAAAGGTTTAATTTTCTTCTTAATAATAATTTTAAGGCAGTACTTCACCGATGCGAAGCGCGGGTATTTTGCTAGTTATTATTAAAGTGTGCCTAAGTGTAGCAATCCTAATCTGTATGTCTTTTTCTATATGAACAACTGTAAACCTACTTTTGCTTATCCATGTATATGCACATGTATAGTGGCAGTGGTAGTACTACTGCCGTACAGTATTGTGTCCTGGTCCTCCCTGTATGGATTTGCACATTCTCCCCTTGTCTGCACAGATTTTCTCTGGGTGCTCTGGTTTACTTCAACTGTCTAAAGAAATGCAGGTTAAGTGAACTGGCAACGTTTAAATGACCAGTGTGTGTTTGGTGTATGTGTCTGTGTTTGTGCATTCATCCTGCAATTGACTGGCACCCTGTCCAGGATTTATTTCTGCCTTGTGCCCTATGCTATCTGGGATAGCCTTCTACACCCACCCATGACCCTGGTCGGAATTAAGCAGGTCAGAAAATGACATGACATATAGACATATATAAATAAAAATTTACAGCTTTTCTTCAGCAATAAAAGTTAATTATGCCTTGAAAGTTGATGGAAACAATTTCTAAGGGTGTTCCATTTTTTGTTGATTACTTACAAACCCTTTGTCTGAATAAAAGCAGAGTTGGAACAAACAGTATTACTGTACGCTCTGATGACACTACACTGTATAATGCATTTATAATGCCAAGATAGAGGTAATTAACAAACAAAAACAGAGAGACCATTATAACCCATAAAAGTGTACAGTAGGTATTTCCTTTAGAGAGACTGCAAAGAAAGCCAAAAGTGAACACAGTTTCCTACATCAAAAAGAACTTTGAAAATGGAGGACACTCTGATAGGAAGAGGTCTGGCATACACAAAGCCACAACAGAATCAGAAGACGACTTTCAAAAAGCCAAGAGTTTGTGTGATATGCACCCCGCGGTGCAGTGGTCAAAGTCATTATCAACTGTGTAGTTAAAAAATATGAGAAATTATAGACGCAAACTCCAACAAAACTTGTGCAAAATATTGCATTCTTTGCACTCTGGATTAATCATTGGTTGTGGGGGCTCTATAATTAAATTTAGTTCATGTCTCTTAAACATAAAACTTTTTCAAAAGTATCAGATGGAGAGTTAAAGTCTATGTTGAAGTCTCAAACTAAAACTGATGATTGTAACTGTCTTTACTATGATGGATTCCAGGTCATTGTGGAGCTTTGCCGTTAACTAAAGGCTATATAATATTTTGCAACTTTTCAATCAATTTTCAGTCGTAGTCTTCATTTACACAATCGTAGTAAGGCAGAGGCAGACAGCAGCATGCTCCCACGAAGGTCAGTCACATAATGCGGCATGCCTTGCAACTCAGTCCAACTAATCTGTGACTCGCTCTGATAAAATTAAACAGGTCTGATTTTGTCTTTAGTCGTAGGGACAAGCTATGTGTCCATGAGAGCTGACAACCAGCGAGTGAATTCTCTTCTGGAAGAAAAGTTCTTATAATGCAGCTATGAGGAAAAGGGACCGCAGGTGTTTTTGGCCTCGCAAACAGAAGAGAAGCTTGTTTGTCTGATGCCTCATGTTTTATGTACCACAAGAGAATGAAAATAAAATAAAATGTTGAGACTGCAGCTAAACTCACTTTAGCTGTTAATGATTCAAAAAGCACTGGCTCGGTCAGTCAGCACATTATTGGCTTTTACAAAAATGTTTGAGTGCTGTGGTACTGGGAGGTAGGCACTCAGCCAGTAAATGTGACATGTCGAGAAATTTTCAGTTGTTAAAATTCACAAAATCCAGCAACGAAATCAGCAACTGCAGACAGCAAGTCTTAGATACTCCACAACTAAAAGTCACGCAAATATTGAATCAACATAATCTTTTTGTAAATGCATCCTTTTAACACCTTAAACAAATTAAATCACAAGCAATAAAATAATGGTATAGAATTTAAAATAGCACCATGAGGTGACAGTAGTTAACACTTCTATTTTACAACTCCATAGTCCTCGGCTGAAATCCCTGTATGGGCTCTGTCTGTGAAAGTTTGGACATTCTCTCTACAGTACATCAACCCTGTGGGGCATTTTTATTGGTTATCATTAAACCATCAAAATCACAGACTTCTAGGATAGCTTAACTGGCTACATTTTGTGATCGAGCCTTTATCTGTAAGCATTTTTGCAGTGGACCGGTACGCTGTGTCCAGGGTTTGTGCCTCCATTCTGCCCAGTGCTGCTTAGGGAGGCTTTTTTGAAGTTAGCAGGTCAGGTTTTGCTGCTGTGGAACTGTCTGCTCATTCATCTTTGGTTTCCTCAGGCACTTCAGAAAGCCTTCAATTGCTTCTCAACACATTGTTGTTTAGTTTGTTTAATCTCTCCCTGTTCTCCCCAAATAAGGGTTGAACATCTTCCTGTTTCATGCAAACATGTTTCTAGTTTCTCTCAGGTTTTCAGAGATACTATCCACAAGAAGAAGAAGTCATCTTATTTTCCTATCACATAGCAGAAAGAGACTTACACAGACTTGAGGGAGACACAGTTACTTTCTATATTATTTGATATATATGGGTCAGACTCGCCAATTTACATTTGTCATTAGCCATGCCATCTGCACTTCAGGGCAGGTAGCCCACCCTGAGGCTAAGCACATTCAGGTCCAACCTGTACTTGGATGGGACACCATCTAGGAAAGGCTTGGGTTTCTGCTGGAAGAGGTGTTGGTGAGTCCAACAAAGGTTTACCCAGTAGTCTGTGTGTGGCCCAAGTGTGGCCCAAGCCCAAGTGCAGTGATGGGGACACTAGGCTGTAAAAATCACATTGTCATTCAGATGAGAAATAAAACTGAGGTCCTGACTCTCTGTGATCATAAAAGATTCCTGGGCATCCTTCGTAAAAGGTGTATCCCGATGTTCAGGCTTAATTACCCTCCATTGCCTGGTCATTCTGGCCCCTTTGATAAAAAATTAGGCATCAGACAGGAAAAGGTTTGGGGATGGCAACCCCGTATACTGAAAATCAGCAAAAAAAAACATGTCTTTACATAAACAGACCTCACAACTGAGCTGACTAACAGGTTGAGACTGATCTATAAATATGGTGGATAGGAGGAAGAGGTGGAGTCAGGGCAGCCGGAACAGGAACTGCTGTGGCAGGAAGGGGATTCTGGGTACCGGAAATGATGTCATCAGGGTTTGCTGGAAGTGGTGTCAACAGTGGGTGAACCAATGGTGATGTCATTGAGAAGGAGGGCCCTTGGCTGAACTGCAGAGGAACAAGAGGAGAGAAGATCAGGTGAGATTGCCAACCCCTGGTCTGGCTGACGAATAACACTATTTGAACCTGTAAACTGTCCCCCACACACACTTGTATCATACCCCCTAATCATCCCCTGTCTCTAACTGACTCTCACTCACCCCTTAACCACCGAATAGCTAATATGTGGTGAGTATACTGGCGCAAAAATGTCTGCCGTCATATCATCCAAGTCAATGCTACACCTTAGTGGTGGCTGAAGTAGCTCACAACTTTCTATGTAAAAGAGTAGTGAGAAAAGTATCTTATATATAAATGTCTACACGTGGAAGTGTGTGTGTCTGTCTGTCCGGCCCGGAAGTGCGAGGCTACAACATGAAGCACAAAGAGCCGGCAAGGCGGCCCCAAGCTAACGAGTCGGAAGAACAAAGAGATACGAGGCTACAGCATGAAGCTGAAAGAAAGTGACTCTGTCGCCAAAGTGAAACTGTCGAGGAAAGACAAACGAGAGAGAAACTCGCTTAGCTGCTGATAGACAAAGGAGGGGCGAGCACAGCCGCAAAACGAAACCACCATCTCTGCATTACAATTTTTTTTTCTGATGATTTCAATAGCTTCAATAGATTCTAGGAATTACACAGCTAATACTATACAAATGTTAAAAAAATTATCTGCTTATGAGTTGTGGTGTCATTGAAAAATACATTTTATAATTTTATAATAAGTAGTCTAGCTTTGAAAATGGATGGAAGTAGAAGTAAGGATATTACACTAGTCTATAGGGTATATGTCAATAAATTAAGAACAAAATAAATTAATTATATGCTTCATGCCAGGGGAGCCAGAACTGCAGGTGCAAGACATATCTGGCCTTAGACTGGACAAGAGTCAATTTCAATTTAAACCGGAAAATTAAATTAAAAAGTCACTTCTGTAGTAATTAACGTTACACGTTTCTAATTAGCCAATAAACATATCCTTTAGTGTCCAATTAAACACAAACACCGCAGATTAACAACTATAATAGTCCATACTTTTATACTAGTGCTTGTTTGGCACAGGAAATGTACTGTCAAACATTTTTTCTGCATGTTCTTTAAAAATGTATAATTGTCGGGACACAACAAAAAAGACAATGTCTAAAGTTTGCATAATCATTTTTGGTCACTTCTAATATAATAAGCTTGATACTTGTTCTTAGAATACATTTAAAAAATATCACACAAGAACAAACATTCAATTGGAGTAAATGGGATCAAAAAATACTGAAAAAGTACATTAGGACGAAAAATCCCTCTTCACATTGATCTTTTTAATGGGTATTTGCTTTTAAACTCTATGCTCACAGAGTTACACACAACCAAAACTCACTAGGTCTTCATTAATGAAAATGTATTGCTCTTTTTTTAGATAGCTACAAGATGTCTGTTCTAGGCATATACTTTTATGTATGGTGTATCAGGACAAAACCTTAGCATGGGCTTTGTTTTTGTAACTTACTAATAAGTGACTTATTGATGCACTATGACAAGTGCTTAAAGGCCGCTTTCAATAGTTTACCTTATTGGTACATAACACAAACACTTTGTTAATGTTTTGTCAGACAGCAGTACGTGACTAACTGACTCACTAAACACCAGGCAGCCTAAAGTGCTGTCATTGGCACTTTGCAAGTCTTAATAAAACATTGTTAAGCCTTATTACATAGTAGTGCTAATCGACAAAAAAATTAGCCAAAGTGTTTTTCATAGCAAATATACCGTGTTCACTGGTGACCTTCTCCACCAAATATTTTCATGGAAATTCACCTTTGGCCAGCTTAGCTGAACATTTTTTATCACTGCCCCATGATGCTCTATGAGGCCAATGTGACATCACAGAGCTGTAGTAGCTATGCACAGAACCATCGTGTATGCTTACTGAAAGACCGCTGCTCGATCTGCTTTACCCAAGAGTGATTTCATGACCCGATCCCTACTCCATCTGGATTTGCACCTTGCATGCATTTTTCATTTGAATGGTACATTAGCTGACAATAATGAGAATATTATGAGTACTGCCACCAGATATATAACCCTGGACTCTGTGCCTTTACCATTCAGCACCACTATATGCTACAGATCTGAGTTAAAACAAGCCTTAATGTAGCCTTCCCCTTCCCAGAGTCAGAAAACACAAGACCATGTGAAATAATAATAATAATAATAATAATAACAAAATGTATTACTATTTACAAGGTGTTTCCTTCTTCTTGACGGAAGAAAAAATGTGAACCATCTGCACGGATACATGGGCGCAAAAAAGATGTTCTAGCTGCACCTAGAGCTGTGACTTCAAGCAATGGAGCAAGCCACCTCTTCATGGAAAGGCCTGTGTATACCCCTAGATTGAACTGTGAGCGTAATGAACTATATTTAATTTGCATATTGCTAGTTTGTGGCCATTTGCTGTATTTTGTTTATGTTATTCCTTTGGTCTGCATCTTTTCTTGTTTGAAGCGTGAAGGTGCAGTGGTTAACATTGCTGCTTGATAGCACAAATCACTTTTTTGGCCACAATAATCCAACTTTCTAGCCCTCACAGACACGTAAACAACCATTGCACCATTATAATCCACTCAGAATTAGTTCATTTCCTCCTTCCTCATTGACTTTAATGCATTTTGTGAAGTTCAGTGAAGTTCCCAAATATTTCCAAGATGGTTTTTGAAATCATGGCAAACCAAACTCTGCTTGGTTCACTCATCACTATTATATAGTAATAACCATCAAGTTGATATGCCCAGGTAGCCACTATCCTAAAGTCTTAGCACAGTTCAAGCAAGCCCTTAAATTCTATGCCATAAAACAGGGGTTGCCAACTCCAGTCCTGAAGGACCACTGTGGCTGCAGGTTTTCATTCTAATCCTTTTTTTAAAGGGTGCCCTGGTTGCGCTGCTAATTAACTTCTTTTGAATTCATTTTAATTGACTTGTTTTTTAAGATTGGTTCCCCTGAATTTCTTCATCGTTCCTCTGAATTGCTTCATTTTTTTCCTTAAATGGCACCCAAAACAGAAATGAAATGTGAGGTGAGGGAGCCAACAGAAGACCAACTAAGGGGGCCTGAAACTCCAACCAATTTCACTCAAACCAGCTGCTTAATGAGGTGCCAATTCTTGTTGTTAATTAAACCCATTCTTTAATTCTGTGGCTTCTTGCTTCTCTCACTATGCAATAGCAGACATTTCCGAAACTGCTGATTTTCTCTTTTCTAAGAGCTCCGTTAAAATGTTTTGTGAACCTGAGAAGATCAGCATTCTTGAGACCTTCATCTCTCTTTATTTTCAGATAGTGTATGACAGACACCAATTGTTTTGGCTCATTTTGTATCTCGTTATTGGTTGGCTGCTAATTAAGGAAAAAGAAACAATTAAGAGTTCTGAGTCTTCATAGGCAAGTCAGATAAAATTAATTCAAACCAAGTTAATTAGCAGCAAAAACAGGTCACTCATTAAGAAAAGGGTTACAATGAAAACCTGCAGCCACAGTGGTCCTCCAGGACCCTAAGGTGCTTACTTTATAAAAATGTATGAAACTCAATTAATTTTAGGTAATTTTTCAGCTGATACTGAAAAACTATTCTGGGTCATTGCTTATATATTTTAAGATAGGGATATAAGTTGATTTTCACCCATTTTTGATACCTCATTGTCATAAGTAATATTAAATTCAAATTTGCTCTTTTTAAGTGCATTCACATGCAAAGTGAAAAGCATCTATTGTGATAGTCATGTCTGCCTGTCTGTCTGTCCGCATCAAACAACTTGCCTCCCAGTGGACTGATTTAGTTGTATTTTGGCACTTTTATTCTTCAGGAAACTTTATCTGGATGGTCACATTTTTGAGGAGATATCTCAAACCCAACACTCTGTACACATTTTTGAAATTTCAAAATCTCCCATGAAAAAGCATTAATCTAATCTAATGTTTTAATCTAGACCTGTGTGAATTTCTGCACATCTTGATTAAAATAAAACTAAAAAGAAACTGTCCAACTTTAACTGCAAATTAGTTTAATGTTTCAATTTTACCTTGAGCGTGGTTACTTCAACTTTTATAATTTTTTTTATTCAATAGCTGCTCCTAAAGGCAGAAAAGTGAAACCCCTACAGTCTTGTGGACCTCTGTGCACCTCAGATTATGGGCAGGGTTGGATGAATAACTATTATCATATAAGAAAGGTGTGACATTAGATGTGTATTTATGTATTCAATTTGTTAATAATGATAGTCTTTACTTATTCAATATGGTAGTAATGATACTGTTTATTTACTTATCATCATACAAGCCGTCCCTTACTGTACCACAATGCAAGAGTAGGTCCCCTTATAAGCTCACAGACTGGCTTCTGCCTCCACCCCACCCTGTGCTTGTCTCTGCGTCTGTGTGGTGACTGCTCCTTGAAATCATAATGGGTAAGTGACATGATGTTCATGTCCATCTTCTTCTTCTTTCAGCTACTACCATTAGGGGTTGCCACAGCGGATCATCTTCTTCCATATCTTTCTGTCCTCTGCATCTTGTTCTTTTACACCCATCACCTGCATGTCCTCTCTCACCACATCCATAAACCTTCTCTTAGGACTTCCTCTTCCCTGGCAGCTCTATCCTTAGCATCCTTTTCCCAATATACCCAGCATCATTCCTCTGCAGGTGTCCAAACCAATGCAGTCTCGCCTCTCTGACTTTGTCTCCCAACTGTCCAACTTGAGCTGATCTTCTAATGCACTAATTTCTAATCATATCCGTCCTTGTTACACCCAATGCAAATCTTAGCATCTTTAACTCTGCCACCTCCAGCTCTGTCTCCTGCTTTCTGGTCAGTGCCACCGTCTCCAACCCATATAACATAGCTGGTCTCACTACCGTCCTGTAGACCTTCACTTTCACTATTGCTGATATCCGTCTTCTCCACCCATTCCACCTTGCCTGCACTCTCTTCTTCACCTCTCTTTCACAATCCCCATTACTCTGTACTGTTGATCCCAAGTATTTAAACTCATCCACCTTTGCCAACTCTACTCCCTGCATCCTCACCATTCCACTGATCTCCCTCTCATTTATACAGATGTATTCTGTCTTGTTCCTACTGAGCCTTCATTCCTCTCCTCTCTAGAGTATATCTCCACCTCTCCAGGGTCTCCTCAACCTGCTCACTACTCTCGCTACAGATCACAAAGTCATCAGCAAACATCATAGTCCACAGGGACACCTGTCTAATCTCGTCTGTGCATACGATTAAAAAATAAAAGCAATTTAACTAGATAGGTATGCAGGATGGCTCTGTGACACTTTATGCTACAGTAACTAGATGTGTACTCAGTATTTCTGTTGCACTAAAAATAACCTCATGGCAGCATTATGTAAAGAATCAAAATGATTCAAAATTTCTGTGACATTATAATACATGCCAGTAATGATGCACTGCACAATAACGTATAGTGAATACACTTGACTTGAGCATTCATAGTTTTCATACTCTTTCTCTGTACGTTTAGCATTTGCTTGCTCAGAGGTTGATGCGCTTGCTGCTTCATGAGAAGCTCTTCTTTTCTCCACCCTGACGGCCCGCTTCTTCTCTTCTTTTGGCGTTAAAACTGATTTAATCAGTGTTTGTGTTGCAATTAGTACGTTTTCTTTAATTTTTCACTTAAGCTGGCACTTACGTCTTCAATCTGCCTCAAGAATGATTTATGATATGAAGAGGTAGAGGAAGTGACGGCGAAGGTGGTAGGGATGAGAACGGTGCCAGTACACATGCGCCGCATGGCTGCCCTGCTGACCGCTGCTGAGAGTTGATTCTACAATAAAATGAAAAGAGGAATAACCTTGGCGGTCAATCATCACCCCAAAAGCGGACAGTAGACATCACGTAGTATATGTGTACCAAATTTCAGGTCAATAGGTCAAACTGTTTGCGAGCTATAGGTGATTTAAAATCCTGGACAGACAAACAAACAGCCATGGTGACATATTATATATGAAGATTGGCATAGTGCCACAACGATCCATTATCTATCATGTTTTGATGCAGCCAATAGTTTGATTCTTCAACACAGATTTTAAAAGTCCATTAGCACTTCTTTGAAAATTTTTATATTTAAGAAAGTTAAACTACAATTAGCCATAGATCCTCCACAATTAACAAGAATGCATGAATCTTCTCATCATTTGAACTGGTGTCTGCAGTCTGTGAGAGAAACAGAAGTCACATTATATTGTAAAATATTAAAAACATAATTTATGTACACTGCTAGTACATGTAATTGCATTCTTTCATCACTGTTATCTTTGAATATGGCTCATTGCTAAATAAGTATGTAATGAACAAACTCTTTCATGAAGTGAATTGAAAATTAAGAAATGCTCCTATTTTCAAGTCAGCTAACCAATTCTCACAACACACCTGAATTTTACGTCATCTGTACATCTTATTACTTGTTGACTGCATATTCAAACTTTTGTGTTCCTGTATGTAAATGATATATGATTTCATTCTTTTTGTCATTGCTTTATGGTTCAACACCTGTGGAAGCATCCTAGGTCGATCCACTGTGAAGAGTGCTTTACCAAAATAAACTGAACTGAACTGAATCTATCGTAGTTCCATTCATGTGTCTAGAGCATTGTACACATCAACTAAAACAGTATATAATTAGCGATAGAAGTCTGTTGGTTGGTCACAATCTCTCAGCACTATTTTTCTTTTAAAAGGTTGTTATTTCCTTGTAATTTTGGTGAGGAGGGTGAGTCCTCAAGCATAAAATCTGTCTAACATGAAACTTTAATATGTATGAGGGGGAACAACAGCCCCCAACCCCACACACACAGTTTTACCTTAAGAAGCTAAAACAACACACAAACACACCATGTAATATGTGGACAGCAATACATATGCAGACATGGACTTATTTATTAGTATCCTTACAGCTGATTGAAAAGGATCTGTATGCCTCCTGAAAGTGATTAATTGAAAAGCAATCGTCCCATGATACCTGCATGCCTTTGATACGTCATCAAGTGTTTTGTCTCGGTAGAGTTCTACTGTATATTACTCTACTTTCCCCTTTTGTATTATTAATGTGTAGCATTTGTCAGAATGCCTCAAATCTAAGAGACTGACCACTGTTTGTAAGGTATTGTACTTTATAACCTCTCCCCACCTTCCCTTCTCCATCTATAACCTCAGGCAATTAGGTGTAGTTAAAGACAAGCAGGAGTTAAGTTACACTTTAAATAATGTATTATTGTGGAATTACTGACACAGTTGGAAACTTGTTAAGGTTACATTTCGCACAAACATTAGGAAGTTTGTTTTCTTTACACAAAGAACAATAGACACTTGGAATAAGCTACCAAGTAGTGTGGTAGACAGTAAGACTTTAGGGACGTTCTGAACTCGACTTGATGTTTTATTAGAAGAAATAAGTAGATAGGACTGGTGAGCTTTGTTGGGCTGAATGGCCTGTTCCCATCTAGGTTGCTCTAATGTTCTAATGATAATATTCATAAATAATAACAATAAGAAAAATGCAAGTGAATATTGGCAGCAATACAACCTGATAAATGGTGATGTGTAGTTTCAGGCAGGACACAGACTTGTTTGTTACTTAAAATGTCTCTAGTTAAGGCATTATTTTTGGTCAGCTTTCTTCAGAACAGGCCTCATGCCTGTCTCAATATGGCTGCTGAACTTTGTTCTTTATTGTGTTGCCCTTTTAAGTCCATGCTGTGTGAGATGCTACTTCATGATGATGGTGTAAGGGAGAGAGGCAGGGGTAAAGCAAGCAAATTTATAGATTCTCTGCCCAAGCCCTACAGCCCATAGGGCGTCGTGGTATTTAATGGCTTCTGACTTAAAACCAAGGCAACTTTAGACCAATAGAATTCTGGTGTGACACTTGTCCCTAATACCATTTGTTAAGGTGAAGCTTGTAAGATAGGTAGTTTGCCTCCATGTAGGGATTGACTGAGAGAATCCTGCAGAGAATCACTTGCCAAACTGGTTTTAGGCAATTCACCTGACCCTGTCATAAAATTACAAAGACTTAGTCCTAAAGAATGAGGGGTTAAGGATGGGTTGGGGTGGTTCTTCCATTGAATTGTCTAAGTTACAAATAAAGACATACAAAATATTTATCAACTTATATACAGAATTTCACACCGCTTTATCAACTGAAGCAAAACAAGTGTGAAAAAGATCAAATATTGGCTATTCTACAAAGATATTCTAAAATGGCTGGACACATTTGTTGGTACCCCTAGGAAAGATTATAAATAGTCAGAGTAGAGTAATTTTTCAAATTACGGTAGCTGCTTTCTTTAATTAGTATCACACATGTCTCCAACTATGAAATCAGTCATTCAGCCTATGGAGAAGACTAGTCACTCTGCTGTTTGGTATCATCGTGTACCCCACACTCAACATGGAGAAAGTAAAGTCGAGAGCTGTCTGAGAAGATCACAAAGAAAACTATAGACACGCATGTTAAAGGCAAAGGCTATAAGGCTATCTACATGCAACTTGATGTTCCTATAACAACAGTTGCAAATATTAATAAAAGGTTTAGGGTCCATGGGACTGTAGGCAACCAGCAGCAAGAAGAAAATTAACCCCAGAATGGACAGAAGGATAGTGAGAATGGTAGACAAAAAGCCAAGGATAACTTCCAAAAAGATGCAGTCTGAACTCCAAGGTCAAGGTGCATCAGTGTCTGGACGCACAATCCGTTACTTTTTGAGTGACAACAGGCTTAATGGAAGAAGACACAGGAGGACTCCACAATTCAAAGAAAAACAAAAAAGACAGACTGGAATTTGCTGAAATACATATTGACAAACTGCAGTGCATCTGGGAGAATAAACTTTGGACAGATGAGACAATTCTGAAACTGTCTGGCAAGTCACATCAGCTCAATGTCCACAGAAGAAAAAAAATTAAGCTTTTCAAAGAAAAGAACACCATACCAACTGTGAGATATAGAGGAGACTTGGTTATGTTTTGGGCTGCTTTGCTGCATCTGGCGTTGGGTGCTTTGAGTAAAAAAAAAGACATTCTGTCGCAAAATGTACTGCCCAGTGTCAGAAAGCTCTGTCTCAGTGGTAGGTCATCGATCGTCCAACAGGATAATGACTCAAAACACACAGCTAAAAGCACCCAAGAATGGCTAAGAACAAAACATTGGGCTATTCTGAAGTGGCCTTCGGTGAGCCCTGATTTAAAATCTATCAGACATCTATGGAAAGAACTGAAACATGCAGTCTGGAGAAGACCCCCTTTCAAACCTGAAACAGCTCACTAAGGAAGAGTGGGCCAAACTGCCTGTGGACAGGTGCAGAAGTCTCATGGAGAGCTCCAGGAATCGCTTGTTTGCACAGATTGCCTCTAAAAGTTGTGCAACAAAACTTTACCTTAAGGGTCTCACCATTTCCATTTTGTGTTATTATTTGAAATGTTCTGTTGAATCAAAACTCCAAAGCAAAGTCTGATTTTTGTTAAATACGGAAGAAAAAAATGATGGGTGCCAATTACTTTTGTCAGTTTCAAGTTGTTTCATAGACATTTGTGGCTTCTTCTTTTTTCATGGAGGGGTACCATCAAGTTTGTGGAGCTGAACGTTCAAACTCAGGTGCCAGCACTTAGATCAATTTAAAATTGAGGATGGAGTGGTGGCTCTGAGGCTAAGGATCTGCGCTGCTATCCCAAAGGTTGCCGGTTCGAATCCCCATCACTGCCAAAAGAGATTCTACTCTGCTGGGCCCTTGAGCAAGGCCCTTAACCTGCAATTGCTCCAAGGGTGCTATACAATGGCTGACCCTGCGCTCTGACCCCAAGGGGTGTGTGAAAACGAACAAATTCCTAATACAAGAAATTATATAAGGTGAAATAAAGAACAAAACAAAACTTGCAGTCTTTGGAGTTGCTGAGGGCCATGAGTTCAAGTCCTGCTTCTGCCATCTTAGGAAAGGTAACAGAGAGAGGTGCATCTTTCTGAGCAGAAATGTACTCCTTTAAAACACCTATGTAAATATTAATTATATTAATTTTTAAAAGTTTGAATATTTTAGGTTAAAGTTAACTAGTTGGGCAGAAGAGAAAAAAAATCTTGTCTGCACAGAATGAGTCTCCCTTTGGCTATATGTAACCTACCTACTTTATGAACATTTCAGCTGTTATTCAGATGATGCACAATGCTTGTTTTCAGAATATGCTTATCGTCTTATAAAATACGCTACCGTGGCTGTCCATTTGTCTCTCCAGGATTTTAAATCACCTGTAGCTCTCAAACCGATTGTCCTGAAATTTGGTACACATATACCACGTGACGTCCACTGTCCGCTTTCGGGGTGATGATTGACCTCTAAGGTTACTCTTCTTTTTATTTGTATTTTATTTTATTGTAGAATCAACTCTTCGCAGCAGCCAGCAGGGCGGCCGTAAGATGCATGCATAAAGGGTGCCGTTCTCATCCCTACCACCTTCGCCGTCACTTCCCCTACCTCTTCATATCTTACACCATTCTTAAGGCAGATTGAAGACTTAAGTGTCAGCTTAAATGAAAAATTAAGGAAAATGTACTGAGTAATCGCAACACAAACTCTGACTTAACCAGTTTTAACGCGAACAGATGCCGACGAAAGAAGAGAAGAAGTGGGCCGCTAGGGTGGAGAAAAGAAGAGCTTCTCAGGAAGCAGCAAGCACATCAGCCTCTGAGCAAACGAATGCTAAACGTACAGAGAAAGAGGATGAAAACTAGGAATCCTCAAGTCAAGTGTATAACGTGCAGTGCGCCATTACTTGTTTAAAATAAAACAGAACCAAAGTAGAGAAATTCTTTTGCATGGTGGGGGCTTGAGACAGACTAATTCCCCCATGACAGTTGTTTCCTGCCCCACATTCTATACTGCCAGGCTAAGCTGCAGCCCCTCCAGGACCCTGAACTCGATGCGTTTTGTTGTTTATATTATACGGCATTGTAAAAGGACCTGTGGCCATTAAGTGTTTGTTTTAAGACTGTACTTCATTTACGAGAATTTCCAAAAATGATTGAACAAAAGAAAAAGCAAAAATGAGGTCCATTTACTTTTCTTCAGTTGCATTAGAAGATGAATGCTGAAGCCTGAAGATTTGTTTGTTTTTACCATTTCCAAGGTGTCCAAAATTCTTGAGTGCCTCCGTAGGTAAAAACCTCTGACGTGAGCCCCAATGGGACACATCATAATCTGGATTTCCTTGTCTGTGACTTACGTTACTCTTCTTGCATGTTTGCTGTGAGCAGCACATAATTCTTGGTAAGATAAAAAAAAAAAAAACAAGAGAAATTGGATTTTTCCTGCTGTTTGGGCCTGCAGTATTCCGGGGTGGCAGTGTACACCAATATACAATGCAGTGTAGACTGTGTGCTGTACTGTATAGACAGTAAATCCATACACAGCGTGAACAGTATTTGTATATGTTGCACAGCAGGTACCAATAGCACTACTAAACAGCGCTAGTCTCGCCAAGGTGAGTCAAAGAAAGTCGGCACTGTGGCAAAGCTGCACACAATTCCAGCCCAGTCTAATATGCTTTGACAGATATTACTACTACTAGCTGCTATAAACATTTTAGTGAGTTATTTTTAAATATTTCTGCTGTGAGCAATATGCCCTAAGGCACAAGCTAAATTTCTATGCTCAAGTTTACAAGTCAGGTCAGGCGAGAGAAATAGAAAAAGAAAAAGAAAAAAAAATTCCCCTGAATATAAAACTCTGTGGGAAGAGTATTTTTGGTGATTTCACTATAAAAAGATGAACTCCAGAAATGACAGCATTCTTCAGAGGTCCCAAGGTGTTGTCCTCATTCTTTGGAATAATAAAATATAAATGAACAGGAACTCTCTTCAAAAGTAGAGGCTGGAATTCTCTTTTGTCATTCAAATACAAATAACAGCAGCTTATCTCAGGCGCAATTTTGACTTTTGAGTTCTCAAGAAGATTTGGTTGCACAATATCAGATTCACACAGACGTGATGTTTCGTGTTTAGAAAGACGGGAGCACTGCACCACTAATTAGAAATATACATTTCACATAAATACTGCAAAAAGGTATGTCAAGAAATCAGCTAAGGGAATGCAGAGAAGCAGCGTACCACATTGATCATACAAATGTGAAGTTAATAACTCATTTTGTTGAGGATGCTGTGGTCCAAATGTGATATCTGTAGCAGCACCTTGCATTTCATTGCATTTCTTTCTATACACCATAGCTTTCTGGGAGAAACGGGCAGCTTTATTACACCAGATAGAAAAAAGATTTATTGTACACATGGTCCTCCATTAACTGGAATGGGCCAGGCGCCAATGGCGTATTAAATACTTTCATATAGATTTAGCCAGACACCTTAATGAGGTTTACACAAATACTAAGTTCAGATCTGGGCCAGCTCTAAGAAAAATGTCCACCATTTCCTACTATCGCTTCTAACTCTCACCAACTTGTGAGAATAAACGAGGATGTTGTATTTTTTTTTTTCTGTACTCAAAATCTCACTTTTAAGTATATAGGAGTAAATTTCAAATTAAGATACACACAACCAAACATATAAAAAGTATACAGTACATATAAAAGATACCATTTACCCTTCTAATTTCCATCCATCAGTAATCCAACCCACTATATCCTAACTACAGGGTCACGGGGGTCTGCTAGAGCCAATCCCAGCCAACACAGGGCACAAGGCAGGAAACAAACCCTGGGCAGGGCACACACACACCCCCGGGACAATTTAGAAACGCCAATGCACTTAAACCTGCATGGCTTTGGATTGTGGGAGAAAACCGGAGCACACGGAGGAACCCCACACAGACACGGGGAAAACATGCAAACTCCACGCAGGGAGGATGCGGGAAGCGAACCCGGGTCTCCTAACTGTGAGGCAGCAGTGCTACCACTGTGCCACCATGCTGCCCCTATTCTTCTAATTTTCTGATTTTAATTTATTCAGCATGATGTTATGGGGAAAATATTATCCATACAAACAAAAGTAAAAAAAAAGAAAGGCCTAGCAGTTAAATCCATCCATCCATCCATTTTCCAACTGACTATATCCTAACACAGGGTCACGGGGGTCTGCTGGAGCCAATCCCAGCCAACACAGGGAACAAGGCAGGGACAAATCCCAGGTAGTGTGCCAGCCCACCGCAGTAGCAGTTAAATGCTAGTACTGAATATTGAAAAATAAAGTAAATTGCTGGCATGTGACAGAAATAAATGTCATTTTGGACTATAAGCCATCCCTGAAGAAACACCATTTAGAAAACAGTACAGGACCATTCAGAGACTGAAATAGAACCTGATGTCAAGGCTGAAAAAAGGTGGTCTCCCCTGGACTTTCTCATATACTCAGATATGGGGATGGACATTTGAGGAGTAAACCACAAGACAATCGATGATTTTTAACGCTTCTCGGTATACTGCCTTTACAAGAACTGACATAAACTCACATAAATAAGGCACACCAGCCCATCAATTTTCCTTCCAGACTGTTTCCTATTCATGCTTTGTATTGAATTTATGTTGTTTTCTCAACAAGGCTTTTGCGTTTTCTTTTTTGTTTCCCCTATTTGGGTTTTTGATTATAAGGGTTCAATTAAAGATTCTGGTTTTTATTTTTGACACTTATGTAAGGTTTTTGTATTTTTATTTTTATAATTTCATCTGCATTTTGTTGACCTACACTCACTGCCATTTGTTTATGGTTTTCCTTGATCACAACCTGAATATGTGCAGTTCGTAACATTATCGAGGTGACAGGATCGTGCTATATTTTCATTGTTAACCCAATATACTGTACCTATAGTGAGGAAAGACCACATCCAATTTTTCTTTCTTTCTGCACTCCATGAAGAGAATGGCTAGACAGAAGACATTTTTAATTAAAAGACAATTGATAACTTGCTTGGAGTTTGCCAAATAGCATTTAAAGGACTCTGCTCTGAGACAAAAATGGAATTCTTTGGGCAGAACCCAAAGCATTATGTCTGGACAAGACCAGGCACTGCTCATCATCCATATAAGAAAGATTGGTGGGCGCAGCATCATGCTATGAGAGTCCTTCTCAGTGGCAGGGACAGGGAGACTGGTCAGAACCAAAGGAAGGATGAATGCAGCTAAATACAGGGAGGACCTTGAAGAAAACCTGCTTCACAGTGTATGCAATCTCAGATTGAGGTGACAGCACAATAATGACACAAAGCATGCAGGAATAAACACTGGAATGGCTTCAGGACAAGTCACTAACTGTCCTGGAGTGACATAGCCAAAGCCCAGACTTAGACACCATAGAACATCACTGGAGAGATGCTTACAATCCAATCTAAAGGAGCTTAAGAGGATCTGTCAGAAAAAATGGAATAAACTCCCCAAATCCTGGTATAGGAACTTACCACAAGAAAACCTGAATTTGAAACTATTGCCAAAGAGACTTCTATGCAGTACTCAATTAAGGATCTGAATACTTATACGAAGGAGAGATTTAAATTTTTAATTTTTATTAAACTGGGAGCTCCGCCCCCTGCTTACTTTGTTCGCCCAACCCCGGGTTTGGTTTACAGAATATACAATTTAAAGAGATGGTTATTTTAATGGGAATTGTTATATATGCATTATTTTCACTTTTATTTTAAAACTTTTGTAAAAATAATACTTGTCCTTTACTTCCGGTCCCAGGCATGGTTAAATCTTTCTCGCAGGACATATAACACTGCTCGTGTTGTGAAGGGGTGGCTGAACGCACGCTAAGGAGATGCCGTCGGATCATCTGCTGTCTTTCTACTGCTGCTGCTGCTCGCAAGCTGCGTGTTCTTTTTGTCTCGCTGCATGTCGATCATTTAAAAGCCTGTACAGCAGCTGTATTTTTGCCACTCCGTGTCTCTGCCGCTCGCATTGTGAAAGGGGAGGGGGGGGGATTGGTTTGTTCTGAATGCATGCTAAGGAAAAGCAATCAGATCATCTGCTGGCTTCCTGCTGCTGCTGCTGCTGCTGCTGGTAAGCTGCATGTTCTGCTTGTCATTTGTCATTGTTTTAAGAGCTGGAAGCACATGATGTTTGTCTATCAAAGGCATTCCAACAACTGCTTGGTTAGATGTCCTTGAATTTGTTTTAAATATGGTCTCACTGCCTTGTCTCGCGTGACGTTAAAGTGTCTCTCGTGTGGACATCAAATTGTCTTCCGAGAAGATCACGTCTCATCTTTTTAGTCTCCCTCCCAGGATTTTTTTTTATAATAGAGAGATTTGTAAACCGTTCCAAAAACATGTTTTCACTTTGTCATTAAGGGTTATTGAGTATAAAGGCAAAAATGGCAAATTTATCCATTTACAATTAAATCTATGAGCATATAAAGAGTACAGAAAGTGAAACGGTCTGAATACTTTTGGAATGCAATCAGAAAGTAACACCACAAAATAGTATTGAGAATCTTTGACAACCGAGAGGTGTATATGACCCTGACCTTTACACTCCTGCAACAGTGACATTTTCCAGCTATTACATGGAAACAACAATGTCAATGTCAATTTATTTATATAGCACATTTAAAACAAAATAGGAATGTTGTGGCCAAAGTACTTAATAATACAATACAATACAATAATACAGTACAATAATAGAAGAAAAAACATACAATTAACATAAATAACATAAATAGAAATAATATAAAACAACATAAATAAAATACTTTAAATAATAAATAGAAGTAAGGTTACATAATCGCAATGAGGAAACCATCAATATTACTGAAAGTCATGGAATGCAAATGAATAGAAATGAGTCTTTAATCTTGTTTTGAACAGTTCAATTGTAGACGACTCCTTTATGTAACGAGTTCCACAGGCGAGGAACAGCAGCTGCAAAAGCCCTGTCCCCCTTAGTTTTACACTTGGTACAAGGGACAACAAGAGACAACTGACCAGAGGATATAAGCACTCTAGATGGATGGTGTAAAGCACACAATTCAGATAAATAGGCAGGAGCAGGCCCATTTAAACATTTAAAAACTAGCAAAAAGATTTTAAAATCAATTTGAAAACTGACAGGCAGCCAGTGTAAAGAAGCTAATATTGGAGAAACAGACCCCAACTAGAAAGCGAGCAGCAGCATTCTGGACCAACTGTAACCAGCGTATCAGGGCTTTGCTAATCCCAGAATACAGCGACTTGCAGTAAGTAGCTTTCTCAAGATCCCTAGAAGATAAAAAATGCTTGATCTTACCTAAAAGACGAAGCTGGAGAAGCAACTCTTAACTACAGAATTAATCTGTTTCTCAAAAGAGAGGTTACTGTCAAAAATAACACCAAGACTGCAGATTTGAGGTTTGCAAAAGACAAAGAAAGAGCCGGGAAGTCCAAGACCAATTTGAGCTTTAGCTGATGGACCCACTATAAGCACCTCCATTTAATTTTGATTCAGATCAAGAAAATTATTAGACATCCAGGATCTTAGTTCAAAAAGACAGTTGTGCAGTTGATTCATTGCAGAGTTGCAGATGGGAATATAAACCTGTATATCATCAGCACAGCAATGAAAAGAAATACTGTATTAAAATTCCTAAAAATAGCTCCAATAGGGTGAAGGTACATAGAGAATAAAACAGGACCCAAAATGGATCCCTGAGGAACACCACATTTAAGAGGAGCAGTAGATAAAAAAGAGAAATTTAAAGTCACTGAAAAGCGTCTACCAGTTAGATATGACCTGAACCAGTTAAGAGCAGCCCCTTTAAGCCTAACAAGATGTTCAAGCCACAACAGCAATATCTCATGGTCAATAGTGTCAAAGTGGACAGGTCAAGGAGGACAAGGCTACTATAACACACAAAGAGCACCAAAACTAGTGGCACAGCATAACTTGAAGTAAAGATATATACATACACAAAAATAAAACAAATGTAAATGTATAAACTTTCTAAAAAATTTGCAAACATGTTCAGCGATGTCCAGTACTCAGAAATACATACAGCTTACACACCATGCCTGTATTTTGCCAGTTTAAGTGATGTAAAGCAGAAATTCATGTAACTAAGACACATCATCCATTGGTCCATAAATGTATGCATCAATATGTCTGTCCACAGTACCCAGTGAATTATCCATGTGTACTGCATTTGTTTGGAGAGAAAGAGCATAATTTCTTTCTTTCTTTCTTTCTTTCTTTCTCTTTCTTTCTTTCTTTCTTTCTTTCACTTCTTCCACTTTGACCCAAGAGTATTTCTGGTGCATTAGAACTGTAAGGAGGAAGAACCTCCGGGTCTGGCAGAATCTCCATCTGACAGCACCCTCTAGTGGCCCCCAAGGACCCCCATCAGGACTGCAACTGTCCATCTGGGGGTTACACCAATGGGATGCTGACACCCTGTGTACTGGGAGAAGGCAGAGGCACCCCCTGTCCTGTGTCACTATGTTATCCTCCCGACCGGGAAAGGGAACAACAACCATCTTAGCCAGGATACACATCCATTCATGACCTCCTGGTCGGGTAAGGAAACACCCTTCATACCATTTGGATGCCAGTCCACCCATTATGTCCATTACACTATATATCATTTCTTTCTTAACATGAACATTTCAATTTTACTTACTCGCCATATTTTGGCATGTTACGTGATGTGAAGCGGGTCATGTAATGGTGCATATGAGGGAACTGAACCCGCTATGTCTTGGCTGCAAATGTAATTCTAAGGTCAGAAAGTTAGATTACCAACACTGTGCTGCTGTGAGAAAATTCTTACAGAATGAATGCAAGCCTGTGAAAAAACATAATTGAATACATACTGCTTATATATAATATATATATATATATATATATATTAGGAGAAGAAATATGATCTAGTAATACATCAAACATACCCCCACACATTTGTGTGCTGACAGTACTCAGATATTCAGAGTGCAGTGGATGCCTTGTCAAAAAGGAAAAAAAATGCTTCCTTAGGTAAATATCTCCCTTGAGTTAAAAGTGCTCAGTGCCGGGCTTGTTGCAAGGAATATTGCTTCACAGAGACATTTTTAAAGTTGAACATGGCCCCCTGAGAAGCACCGACACAGAGGGAGCATGCAGAGGTCTGACCTATTACAAACAAAAAGACACAAATGTGCATACACACACACACACACACACACACAGAGGACCAAGCTATGGCTGTGTGGACTTCGCTGCCCTCTGAGGGCTCCTGCGGAGCTGTTTGAAATACCTTCTGTCTCCCACCCCACACACATTGCACACTTTATTTCCAAATCCAGATTTTTTCATTACGTAGATGAAAACATAAAAGAATCAAGGAGGAGAGGCCGACCTATAATTAAGGTCAGACAAAGTCGTGAGGTTGCACTTTTCAGTGGCAAGAACTATTGTGAAAGTAACAAATGAAAAGTCTTGGCCCTGCATCCACAGCCCTCACAGCTATTGTTACTAAGAACAGCTCAATCTTGGCATACACAGCAACGCACTGGAGTGTCGAAGGGGGGAATTTCACGAGAAAGGATCCATGTGTTGTTTTACTAGATCCTAACAGCTATCAAACAGCAGATCATTACACCATATACAGAAAAAAAATGCTGAAACTGTTATAATGAAAATGATTTCTGGAAAACAAATACGTTGGAACTCTTACATAACAATCTGCCACAGTACAAGATGTGCAGAATTTTTTAGATTTACAGTCACTGTGCTGGTTTAATTTTATGATGTGCTTCGGGTTGGAGCTTATCACAAGTAATTCTCCTCACAGAGAGCTGATCCGTCTTCAGTAATTTGATCTTTTTATGGGACCGTCCAACTGTAATTGAATTATTCCTTGTACCTGTTTTTGGATGAATCATATCAGGCCAAATATTGTTTCATTAAGCGTCCCTCTCTACCTGTGTGGTTTTGTCTTGCCTTGTTTGAGATGTCTAAGCAACACTATACCATGCTTTGATTTTTCTCATATCCAACCTTCTTATTATTGGAAGTGAATGTATAAAGAGTGTATCGACAGCTTCTTGCTGTAAAACATTTCCAGAGAAGGGCTTTAACGCAACCCCCGCACTCACCTTCATGTTTGTTTAAACACCACATTGCCATTTATCAAACTTTCAATACGACCGTCTCTCTTGACGGAGGACACAGCGGTACGGCAGTTCTTAGCAGGAGTATTGATGTGTGCCTGTGTACAGTGCATAACTCTAAGAAACATAATTACTTGTGACATTTAAAGCTAAAATGGATTGGCCACATTAGGGAGCAAATGGCAAAGTCACGCTTTTCTGAGAAAGAAACAAAAACCCAGTCACACAAAGTGGGACGAGATGAGCTGCTGAATCCACCAATGTGGAAACTGATAGGCACTCCAATGTTTAGCATTTGAATTCTAAACCAAATGAGGCCCCGGCGAATCCCAAGCATTCACTTCACTTCTAATTCATGAAAGCCAATTAGCACCTTGTGGGTGCACAGCAATATTTTGAAAAAGTCGTGTCTTACAGCACATCTCTTCTTCTTTTCTTGAAAGAAAATGTATGACATATATTAGATTTGCTGCCTCACTCCTAAGTGCCAATTCCAGCCTCTGTGAAGTTTGCCTGTTTTCCAAGCATCTTATCTTTGTATTCAGGTTGGGTCAACTTGGGTCCCTGAATTCCCCCAGTGTTGGAGACTGTGAATGCAGTGTGCGGTCGACTGGAGTCCAAATCACAGCTAGTTAAGGCCTAGTGCTGCTGGGAGAGGATCTAGGACATTGCTACCCCCTGGGGAATAAGCTGGTTTAGGAAAAAACCAGCACACAATTTAAGGAAAAACGAGCACACAATTGGCTTCTTTGGGTGATGACTTTATCCAATGCAACTTACAACACTTATGATATGAGAAGTCATGCAAAAATGACACATTTTATTGGCTAGCCAAATGAAAGGTGTCACTTTGCTAGCCTTCTCATTGCCTCCATTATGGCTAAGACAGTACAACACCCTACCTCTACAAACATTTAGGATTCAAGTGGTTACATTTCTTTTGTTTTTTTCCAGTTGGAGCACAGGCAGGTCAAGTGATTTGCTCAGGGTCACATAGTGACAGTAACGGGATTTGAACCAACGATATCAGGGTTTGAAGTGCAAAGCCTTACCCACTACACCACACTGGCTGTCAAAATATAACTAGTGCCTCCGTAACTTAAGCAAAGTAAAGCCTTGGAAGGCGAAAAACTTTCTAATATGAGGGCAATCGATACACCTTAAAACCAGCGCTCTTTAGTAGGATAGGATGCAGATAACAAAATTTAAGTGCTGTACGGAGCCCTGTTTTTCATTTTTGCTAATTACTCCCTTGGTTACGACATTGTGTCTTCTCCACTGATCATTCAAGTTGTTTTATGGAAACTTAACCGTAAACGTCTTTTGGTTCCCTACACCACCAATGCACAATGACCCTAAGGACAGTACAGTACAATGTGATCCTTAGGGACACTCAAAATGATGAGGGCTTAAGCTGAGATTTTTACTTGAATGACCTCTACAGACATTGATAGTCCAACTTGTGTCAGTTCTTATTGTTACCGAGTGCCAACAGGGTGATGATACTCTACAGTATAGTGAAGATGTGCCATCAAACCAACACACTGCTGTAGACTAGTAACATGCAAAACTGATGACCACTCATGACAGGAGCCTTTACAGATGGCACCAGAATTGTTTTGTTTTTTTCATGGCCATTTGGGTCATGCCATACGTTAACATTAGATGCCCTGGGCTGTTTTTACCCATTTGATTATCCATTTGGCCAACAGATGAGAATACATTTTAGCATTTCATATCTTCTGCTGTACTTCTAGAACAGTCATTGTGGCTGTATAAATAACACCTCTCCCTTTTCAGCTTTTCTATTTATGACACGTTGTGCACCAGGGCAGTGAACTTTACTGCTCTCTAATTAAGTGTGCGTATGTAGCAACTACGGCGGCTCCTACATCAAATACATCTTTATGTTTTTAGTACTGTGTAAAGACAAAGTATTGCTTAGAATTAATTCAGGATTGCTTAACATGAAATTTTATTATTCTGTATTTAATTTTTTTAATGTAATTAAAAATAAACCCACAAAGAGATAACTTTCACAACCGGCATCCTGAGTAATTGGTCCCCGTAGTGCAAGGCAAACACCAATGTGCAGAATACTTTCTAATCTCGAACTGCACAGCGTTTAATGTTATGAGAGTCAGAATATAAACTCATAAGCGCTCTTCTAGAATATCATTCTAATTGCATTGTGCAAAAACAAAAGAAAAAAATGAAAAGATGACATACAGAGAGTGGAGTTATTAAAAGAGTTCAACAAATAAATATGTGAATTGTGCTTTCACGAACCTTGACTCTTCTTTCGTTATTATCAACAGCAATCTCTGTCAAGGAGACTGCTGTTATATACAATATGTAGCAGCAGCGTCTTCACTTTTGATATTAATTTTTACTTTTTAATAACACAACCGTAACTTGATACTGTCCAAGTTGAAATAATGCTTTATGGTGTGATAACATTTGTATTGTGGGGTATGCTTTATGTAATGTGATTCTGTGTGATAGTAAAACTCTTGAAAGTCACATTATTTAAATGTGTTGACGATGACAGTAATAATGAATACATGTGATAAGAGGATGGGACGTGGAATATTACAAGAGATCCTTTTTCAATTGATCTGTCTTATGAGTGTAAAATTCTATACAACATCAGTTTTTTACTTTTCAGCTTAAAGTATAATTGTTGCAGTTTAAGGTGAATAGATCGACTAAGTGTAAATGTGTCTGATGCTTTTCATAAATGTGATTTCATTATTAGATGGCCAGATACAGAAAACAAAATGTTCCAAGAAATTATTCGTAAGAAAATTGAAATATTGTAATTAAAATGCTAAAAAAAATCATTGTGTCTAGTTAAAGGCAAAAACTGAAAGTATTGTTTGTGCTTGCTTAATTACTGTAAGTACAAGAGAAGCTACGACTGCATTTAAAAAAAAATAAAAAATAAGGGAAAGTGGTGTTTTAACCAAAACGTCTTTTAAGATCCATTCATATTTGTATATTTGTCTTTTGCTAGTTACTGAGACAAATGTCCTTTGGATATGACAAGGGAAAAAAAGCAAATATTGAAGTGCGGTACAGAGAAAGGAAGAGCAACATGATGGCTGTCCATCTTTTTTTAGATGGGATAAGCAAATTGCTTGATCGTATATCTACAGTAGCTGTCTTATTGCTGGTGCAGAGTGATAATGCCACTCAGAAAGGTACTAATGTATGCTATACACATATGCAGAATAAGTTTACATTTGTAAAAAACATGAAGGAGTATTTCTTTCCATGCATACTGCCAGGAGAGGCTCTGTCTCCCAATAACCCAAAATCAAATTAAGCAAGATAAACAAACACCTGGATTATTATGTGATATATTCTAAAAAATATATATTCATTTGTAGGGGGAAATTGGGAGTCATAAAAAATCTATCTATCTATCTATCTATCTTGATATAGTGCCTTGTTCCCTCTTTTGTGATTTTCCACCTTGAAGACAATATGTGTAACATGCTAATTATGTTTTCAGATCTTTCTGGTCAAGACTAATTGTTTCATGACACATGAGATCTGTCATTATATAGTGCCTATATCTATCTATCTATCTATCTATCTATCTATCTATCTATCTATCTATCTATCTATCCTTTACAATTTAAATTCATGTAATTATTAGTATTATCTAAACAGAAGGGAGTCTGTATCTCAGTAATAAAGTATCTCAATAATGTCTATCATTCCATAATAAATATTTAACAAATAAACATAAGAAACAGTCTACTGAAAATTATTATATACATATTAAAGAAAAGCACATGTGGAAAAAGTGGAATTTAAACTGGACACACAACACATTTATTTGAAATAATTAAACTAAAGGAAATGTAAATGTGCATGTTTTTAAAATTTAGTGAAACAAATAGCTGCAGATCAGATTTCTTTCACAAGTACAAAAATAGCCATCAGGCCTGTTTTACTTGAAAATTCTAATGATATGGAGGACCTTTGCCTTTAAGAGTGATCTGGTTGTGTCACGCATACTCAGGCGGCACGTCCAAATATCCGAGCTATTGAACAAGTGTATATTAATACTAATAGAAGAAAGAGAATAACCCAAGATCTGTAAAGAAGTACAAATCATTCTTTTTTTTCATTTTGGTGCACAACCAGTAAGCATTTAAACACATCTAAAGAAAACAGAGCAATGGATTGTAAAGTAATTTATATTTTGCACACAGGTCAGGTTTTTTATACACACATACAAGAGCACATGCTGCTGTACCATCAATATAATTATTTAGATGGCGTCAATTCTTAGTATGTACACCAATCTTCTTTCCTCTTCTGTTCTAAACATTATTTTAAACATGAAAAGTTTAACTTGCAGCTTTTCTCATACAAAGAAGCTCAAGTAACATATGTTTATTCTCTCCTTTATTTTCTGTTGTATATTTCATAGAGAACAACATGTCAAGGTGCTTTACAAAGCCAATAATAACACACTTCAAAGCAATTCACTTAATATTAGGTGCAATCATTTATACTGTAGACCAAGAAGTGAGTTACACAAACCATTTGCACATTTTCTACAGCATGAATCAATGGAGGGCCAAACACATCTCAGCCCATTTCTTAGAACCTGCAGTCATGTAGCCAGCCTGATCAGTGAATTAGAAAGTTTTCCTGGAGTTGTGATGAGACTTGTGTGCTGCTATTGAGAGACTTTGTGCTAGAGCTCCACCACCAGCTGGCAGATTGCTTTCTGGCCACAGCAGCTCATAGTTGCTTGTAGATCAATAATAATAATCACTGTCAAATTCAAGTTCTGAAGTCCAAAATGTATTGAGTTACATTTATTTAAACAGCTGTGACTGTGTGAAACTACTGGACATCTGTTAAACAGGTAAAGATGAGAAATACCTCTGTTTCAAATGTAAATAACGAGAGCATAACCATACAGAAAGGACTGGTAATGTCATAGATCAGGGAAAAACTCAAAATGCATTTACACTATTGGCGCAATAAGAACAGGCAAAATGAATAAATGTTGAGTAAATGTATGAAAAAAGTATGAAAACATTAAACATCTGGCGAGTTTGAATAAAAAAGCTCAGATTAGAATAAAAAGATTGGCTGCTGAACACTGTTTGCAAGCAATGAATTAACAATCCAATTAGAAGTATAAAGCCATTCTTTTTTACCTATATTCTTAATTATTGTTATTATAAGGACGTTGCCTTGTGAGTTTAATTATTAATAGATAGATAGATAGATAGATAGATAGATAGATAGATAGATAGATAGATAGATAGATAGATAGATAGATAGATAGATAGATAGATATGCACTACAAAATTTAATAGAAATTGATATGAAAGACTCTATATAACAGATAGATAGATAGCCATTCTTTTTTACCTATATTCTTAATTGTTGTTATTATGAGGAAGTTGCCTTGTGAGTTTAATTATTAATAGATAGATAGATAGACAGATTGATAGATAGATAAATGCACTATATAATAGATAGATAGATAGATAGATAGATAGATAGATAGATAGATAGATAGATAAAGGCACTATATAATAGATAGATAGATAGATAGATAGATAGATAGATAGATAGATAGATAGATAGATAGATAGATAGATAGATAGATAGATAGATCTGTAGTGCACTAGAGAGATTTGATCCACTCACTACGGTCATATTTTACTGCACATACATCCATTGTCATCAGTTCTGCTGTTCTTTGCAAATGGCACAAGTACATTCCTATTATTGCACTTTTTTGTTTCCTTTATTTTCTTCTGGTTTTGTGAAACCCACGCCTTGGCTAAGTTGCTGTGCTCAGGTTTTGTGTCCACCTGCTTTCTGTATCCCTTTCACGGTGATGATAAGCAGCATTTCAGCGTGTATTTTACTGTCTCGTGAAGCCATCAGTCCTACTACACCAGTTAACCCATTACAGCCCAATAGTTGAATCTTTTTCCCGAGCTTTGTTTAAAGTGACAGACAATGTCTTTCAGGCTCTCTGGTATTAAATCTCGACAGCCAGTTTGCTCCCTTATAACTGTCACAGCATTGTTTATGATAATAATACATTAACCTTGTATCACAGTACATACCTGCAGTTCTCTGTAATTTCCCGTACTCTCAAAAAGTAAGATGGACAGCAATCCATTTTCATTTGCCGGCTATACTGCAGGTGCTGCAAATGATTTTATTTCCATTCATCTAGTCTGTCTAAGATAGGCTACATGAACACATGCATATAAATGATTATGATGAATCGAGCCCAGATTTAAGTCTCCTAAAAGTAATAAAAAAAAAAAGAAATGCCCGCTCTGCCAATATGCAGAATGTACAGTAGCTAAGGGAGACAGCTGCTGTGGAAACATTAAGTGCAGTTTTCTACTGTCACTGAAAGGGCACAAGGTAGATTAAATCCTCATGCTGAAGCCCATTTTCTTTCGCTGTACTGTCGTAAGAATTGCCGGGAATGCGTTCTGAAAAGGGAATGTATTGCCGGCTTTCTGTTCCCGAGAAGCAGCTGAATTGTAATGCATGTGCATTCATCTGCAAGCAAAGCAGAGGCAGTTACGGTACCAAAAACACCGGCTAGTGAATGCCTCTCTGTGGAGATCTAGTAAATACCAGTTCAATTTCCTGGTCTGGTTACAACTGATTGAATCAAGGATTCGTTGCCTTTATAGCAGTATCAGCTAGATTGCTGTAATAATGAACCTGACTTTGGCTGCTATTTATTCAAGTTTGTAATAACGGCTCTTCAGAAGGCACTGACATTCATTGACTATTAGGACTCTGTAAGTAGAGTGCAGATGCACACAAGTACAAACTATAAAATGCAAGTTGTTCTCATTTAGCATGTGCACACATACACATAATTACATATATATATATTTAAATCTATAGCTGTACTGTATATACTGTGTATATGTATTTATATATATATATTAGTATGCGCACACACACATAAATACATATACATTTATAACATACAAAATACACACTTCCATACTTAAAATATGCACACCAATTACACAGTGTGTTTACTTACATCTTGCATATTTAAGTATATTAACTCATTGTATACATGGAGTGTCTTAAATGCACTTGTGTATATTTTATACAGCCTTAATATCTCAGTACATCAAAGTGTATGTGCACAGTTTCTCGCACACATGCACATGCTACAGTAAATTCACAGAGTTACTGATTTGCTCATTCTCACATATACAGCACCTACCATACGTTATGCATACCTAAACTTTCTGATGGAGTCTTTCTTTTCACTGCCTGCACATAAACACTTTACAACGAGCACAGTCAAGTCCCTCTGAATTTCTCTTTAGATTTAATTAAGCGAGTTCACACACAAACATAGGTCAAAGTATATTGTCTGTTATTTTGTTTTATCATGCTTTACAATCCTTAAAGGTTGCCGCTAAAGTGTGACAAGAGTCAGACAGAAGCCCTTTCTCAAGCACACAGTTACTGTTCAAAATATTGCAACTTACCACCGAAAAGTCCTTGGCAGAGCAGTTCTCCCCACTAAAGTTACAGCTCATTAGCATCTCCTCTAGTTGGTGCCCTGTCCTGTTAAAGATATCTTCCATGTTGGGCTCCGGGTATACCAAATCTGTTGCTTTGTGACCATCCTTATTCTTTGGAGGTAGCCCGGTCAAGTTAGCCAGGTGGTAAATGTCGGCATCGGTGAGTGCAGAAAAGCGAAAGCGGTTGATGTTGCATATGGTCACTGCAGGGAAGACCATCTCCGGGCTAGCCTCCTCATCCAAAGCTGTGACGTGGGGGTGCTCCAAGTAAAAAATGGCACACTTGGCCGCCTGGTACAAAAAGAAAGCAAGTGACACCAAGAAGGCCAGTGCCCAGAGGGTCTGCTTGATACCTAACCTCCCAGAAACGAAGATGTGATTAATCCCGTGAAGGGCACAGGAGTTGGCAAAGCCAGCCAGGTCCTTGGTTGGAGGTGCACAGGTCTCTTCAATCAGGCTCTCCTTGTCCCCTTCCTGCTTGCCTTTCTGCTTCTCATCCTCCTCTGCAAATTTAATTTTGCAAACAAATTCGATCGGCATGTGGGCAGCCAGGTCTGCGTCTGGTTACTTGGATAACAGCTATCAACCTTACTGTTTTTCCTTGCTTTCCTACCTATTGTCATCTAAACAGATCCCAACTACCAGAAGGAGAAAAAAAAAAAACCCCGAGAACTGTGCTGCTGCTGCTTGCTGAGGCTATGCCAGCTTCTTGTCTCACTACTTGATCAGCTTGCTGAGTCTTGCTTATCAGCAGTAATACAGCTGTCAAAAAAACACCCTTGCTCTCCGCTTCAGACCCATGGATAAAAATGCAGCATTTAGACCAGTGCTAAAAGAAGCCAGGGGCTACTTAATAATTCATGAGAAGGCAACATTGTGATTATTTCTCCCTCAGTAGCACAAGCTGCAACTTCTCCTAGCCCCTTCTCTTCCCAGACACTACTTCTTAATCCACTTGTTTGAGTGCCTTTCGTTCCCTTTAACCATTACAGGTTTGTGCCAAAGCCTCTCGTCCGAGAGGTTCTTCTTGAGGGTATTCCTAGGGGTGTCACTGGTTTCTAATGCTCCCCTTGGGGTCCCCAATGAGTGACTAATTGGAACAATAATGAAGAGTGAGAGAAGTGGAAACTCGCACGAGGCAACTCTTAGCGATCAATCTTTTCATCGGAACAAAAAAAAGTGAAAGACTATTGATCTGGCTAAAGCATCTGTCAGGGATTAAGGAAGGCAGTACAACGCTTCTTTCTTATCAGGAATTAATGGTAGCATCACTAGGCTCCAGCACGAATTTAAATTAGTGTCCGTCTTCTGATTTGTATCCAGATGACGTTAGAGATGTTTAAATAAAGTATTGATTTTTTTTTTTTTTCACTGTGTGTGCTTTCCTCGTGTTAATAGCTTTTTCGCCTATTTGCCAAACAAAATTATGTAAATAGCAAGAATATAAAGCCCACATTCTTATACACTGCTTATGCTTTAAATGGGATTAGTCATGCTGCTCTTGTTTTCAGGAGCACAGTGCTTTAAAAAAAACATTTAAAGAAATCATTACATGGCATTTGTACATGCAGTAAGCTATTTTATTTACAACGTGGGTAAAGCAGGGAACACCAGAGACAGATCAGCTAGGACAATGATGTGAGCTCCTGGACAGAAATGATCATAAAAAGAAACACAATAAGGATGCTTTAAATACGCCTGGATTTACACAAGGAATGGCAAGTGGTGCAAAAACAAGACATGTTCATGACAGCAGAAAATTCCTAAAGTGCTTTTTGCCTTCATTGGGTTAAAATCATGTTGGATGCACATTCATATGCAATATAAATTACAAGACTCATAAGAGATTCTGCATTATATATAGTGGGAAATCTAAGAAAATAATTATCTTAGAAAGAAAAAAATGTTTTTTTTTCTATGTTATAGTAAGACTGCTGTTTTATTTATGCGTGTGTGTTTTATGCAAAAAAAAAAGTCAATTTTTTAGTCTGCTTTTGGCATCTACATGAGAATGTAATTATGTCCTTTTAACATCTTAAGAGTAAATTTAGTGCTATACCGTGGAATGAAGCAGGGGGTCACAGACTCTCTAATTCAGTGACAATAATTTGTGGTGCCTGGTTAGAGTTTATTATATTATATTATATTATATTATATTATATTATATTATATTATATTATATTATATTATATGGGACAGCATGGTGGCGCAGTGGGTAGCACTGCTGTCTCGCAGTTAGGAGACCCAGGTTTGCTTCCCGGGTCCGCCCTGCGTGGAGTTTGCATGTTCTCCCCATGTCTCCATGGGTTTCCTCCGGGTACTCCAGTTTCCTCCCACAGTCCAAAGACATGCAGGTTGGGTGCATTGGCGATTCTAAATTGTCCCTAGTGTGTGCTTGGTGTGTGGTTGTGTGTGTGTGCACACCCTGCGGTGTGCTGGCGCCCTGCCCAGGGTTTGCTTCCTGCCTTGTGCCCTGTGTTGGCTGGGAGTGGCTCCAGCAGACCCCGTGACCCTGTAGTTAGTATATAGTGGGTTGGATAATGGATGGATGGATTATATTATATTACAGTATATTATATTATAAACCATACCACTCTTAATTGCATTTATTCATGCTGAAGGTTGCACAGGAATAGAGTCAAGGCACAAGGCAGCAGACAGCCATGGGCAGGGCATCAATCCCATTGTAATATATATATATACACACACACATATATATATATATATATATATATATTATCCATCCATTTTCATAACCCAATTATCCAAAGCAGGATCACAGGGAAGGTGGGACCCATCTGAGCAAGCATCATGCACTAAATTAGGAATAATCTCTGGAAAGGCTGCCATGCCATCACAGTATGGACACCATACACAGACGCACACGCACACACGCACACACACACACACGCACACACTAACACTAAGGCCAATTCATCATCACCAATACATTTAGCCTAAAAGTCTTTGGACTGAGGAGGTAATCAGAGCACAAGTGGGCACAGGAAGAACATGCAAACATAGGGAGTGCCTGGGACATGAACACCAGACTCCAAGTTTGAAGGCACTGTGCAACCTTTATATTATATTATATTATATTATATTATATTATATTATATTATATTATATTATATACCACTCTTAAATGCATTTATTTCTGCTGAGGGTTGAGCAGGAATGGAGTCAATCCCTGCAGCATCTGGCACAAGGCAGCAGACTGCCATGGGTAGAGCATCAGTTCATCCCACTGCAATATATATATTATCCATCCATTTTCCTAACCCAGTTATCCAAAGCAGAATCACAGGGAAGGTGAGACCCATCTCAGCAAGCATCGTTCACTATATAGGAATAATCTCTGGAAAGGCTGCCATTCCATCACAGGATGGACACCGTACACACATATGCACGCACACACACACACCCACACACGCACTCACACACACACACGCACACACTAAGGCCAATTCATCCTCACCAATCCATTTAGCCTGCAAGTCTTTGGACTGAGGAGGTAATCAGAGCAGAAGTGGGCACAGGAAGAACATACAAACACAGGGAATGCCTGGGACTTGAGCATCAGGCACCAAGTTTGAAGGCACTGTGTAACCTTTATATTATATTATATTATATTATATTATATTATATTATATTATATTATATTATATTATATTATATTATCAGAGTAATTAGTGCAGTTTGCGTGGGTGTGGTTAAAAATATGTATAGTGTACAGTGTATGCTATTAATGTCTACAGAATATTACAGACATACTGTACAAAGACAAAGTGGTGCATCGGTTAGCAGTGTTGCCTCAGTGACCACCCAGTGTTCTGGCCTTAATCCTGTTCCCAACCATTGTTTGTCTGAAATATGCCTATTTTCTCTTCACTGATGTAGGTTTTTCTCCAGGTACTTTATCCCACATCCCCAAAGATGTACATGTGAGTGAGTTAATTTTGTGAAGGGCTGCCACACCATCCAGGTTGGATTCCTGCCGTGCGCCTGATGCTGTCAGGGGAGGCTCTGGCCTCTTGTGAACCAAGTTTGGGTTAGGTGCTATTGACAATATTATTTTATATTATACATATATGCAGAAATTCATTTTAAGTGCATACATTTATGAAATTTACAGCGCCCAGGGACACCTCATTCAGGATAGAGAGGAATTCACTGCACATATAGGAACTGATGATCAAAATGTTTTAACCTGATCTATCAAGAGAAATCAACATTATACCCATGAATATTTCTCCTTCCAATCACAAATCTTCCATACTTGACTTGGCCTCTTTATCTTTAACATGGCCCAACTTCAGACTGAAGAAGGGGGTCGGCTGACAGCTTTCCTTGCTGCTTTTTTCTGACTGACAGCTGCAAACACCAAAATAAATGAGCATAATATTGATTGGTTACGTTAGTCCTTTATGAACTACACACCCTAAATTTGGCATATCATCTTGTCAGCACTGGGTTGGACCCTGAATGCTTACGCTCTTGTAAAGGACTCTGGACCATAGCGAAGTATTCATGTTCCATTCCCAATTATTAAACTCTTGGAAAATTTCTCCCGTTCCGGATACAGGTTCAGTAGTCAACAACCTGGGGACTCAACATGCATGAACTTTAATTGTGTGTGAAGAATATATTCAGCTGACCCATTACTCATCTCTAAGATGTTTGCTATCACATGCACTACCACTTGTTAATTATCCATTACAGTTTGCTTAATGGTGGCAAGTTCTTCTTCCATTGCCAGTACTGAAAGCCTTTAAGACCTTGGGTCATACCTGGGAGATGTCTTCTTCAGCCCATCTCTTGAAGTGGCATATTAAGGGACTGATCATGGTCACATTGACTTGGGGGGAAAGAATCTTCAAACGCACAATTTCTTCGGTTACAGAATGGGCCGAATACTCGCTTTTCAGGATAAGGTTTCTAACATTTTGATCAACCTTTGTATCTGTGAACAACACAGTATGTTAACATATGTATATACATTGTCATATGCACGTGAGTCAGGAGCATTGTAGTGACATTTCCCAGGTAAGAATACACTGACTGGCATGGGGGAATTCACCATCGTTAACAGCCCTTTCCATTTCGTCCACAGCCAAGAACGAAGTCCACTGATTTCCTCCAACCTGAGAGCTACATAAAGTACCGTGGCATTGTAAATTGCGATTCACTTCCAAACTTGAGCAAGGAGCTCCTTGAAAGAGCTGCATTTATTAAGCCTGGAAAGAGAGACACCAGAGGATGACCAGTGTCTGAAGCACTTTTCATTTCAACCCTTTTCTTTCTTTTTGTCTCAATCTGAGGTCCCTAGCACTTTGTTATATCCCTCTTGTAATAATAATAATATTCTTGTCTATTCTTTCATTTCAATGCACCTTAATAATTGGATAAGTGTCTGTGTGTCTGTCCAGTTGCTATGTCTCTGTCATTCCAAAAGCATCACAAACATTTCTAGGAATAAAATGCATTGTCATTGTCAATCCAACAGATGGCACATCACAAATATTAACACTGCTTTTACAAATTCCATATGAAATGGAATATAGTAGAGACTTATGCATTGCCTTTGTCATTCCAATAGATGGCGCACCACAAATATTTGTACAAATGCATTTTACTACTACAAATGTTTGTGATGCACAATCTGTTGGAATGACAAATGCAATGCATTTTATTTGTAGTTGCATTACAAAATACATTCCAATAGATGGTACCCTGCAAATTTTAATGCTGATATTTATTATTTATTGCATATTGCAATGGAATGGAAGGATGGGGGAAGGCAGCTTGTCAAGGACACTGCCTCCCCCAGGACGATAGATGACAGCTTCCCTGGACTGCAGTGGTGCCCTTAATGCCCACAGGGTACTATGGAACTTGGAGTTCAGCAACACAGCCCTGTTGGGTTCCGTGGGTGCCGCCCGGAGACACTGCAGGGAAACTGGGGATTCCCTACTGTTTACATAGCCAAGAGGTACTAACAAGTCACAGGGACAGAAGCTCTGAAATACTTCCGGGCTGACCTCAACTTCTCCATCAGACACGAAAACGCGGAAAAGTCTTGTGGACCAAAGAACCAAAGCACTTCTGGGTCAGACACAATAAAAAGGATTGCTGTTCCAGTAAGTGAGCTGATTTATTTGCTTATTTACTGTGGCTGCGGTTTTTGAGGGTATTGTTTGGAAAATAATAGAATAAAAATACTTCTCATTGCTTTTACCCTGTGTCCAGAGCATCTGTCTGCTGGGTTTAAAGCAGCAACAGAGCCCTCAAGCGTTTCACTATATATATATATATATATATATATATATATATATATATATATATATATATATATATATATATATATATATATATATATATATCCATCCATCCATCCATCCTCTTCCGCTTATCCGGGGTCGGGTCATGGGGGCAGCAGCTTAAGCAGAGAGGCCCAGACTTCCCTCTCCCCAGCCAATTCTTCCAGCTCTTCCGGGAGAATCCCAAGGCATTCCCAGGCCAGCTGGGAGACATAGTACCTCCAGCATGTCCTGGGTCTTCCCCGGGGCCTCCTCCCAGTTGGACATGCCCACAACACTTCACCAGGGAGGCATCCAGGAGGCATCCTGATCAGATGCCCGAGCCACCTCATCTGACTCCTCTCGATGCGGAGGAGCAGCGGCTCTACTCTGAGTTCTTCCCGGATGACTGAGCTTCTCACCCTATCTTTAAGGGAAAGCCCAGACACCCTGCGGAGGAAACTCATTTCAGCCGCTTGTATTCGTGATCTCGTTCTTTCGGTCACTACCCATAGCTCATGACCATAGGTGAGGGTAGGAACGTAGATCGACTGGTAAATTGAGAGCTTTGCCTTACGGCTCAGCTCTTTTTTCACCACGACAGATGCAGAGCCCGCATCACTGCGGACGCTACACCGATCTGCCTATCAATCTCACGATCCATTCTTCCCTCACTCGTGAACAAGACCCCAAGATACTTGAACTCATCCACTTGGGGTAAGATCTCTCCCCCAACCCTGAGAAGGCACTCCATCCTTTTTCGGCTGAGGACCATGGTCTCGGATTTGGAGGTGCTGATTCTCATCCCAGCCGCTTCACACTCAGCTGCTAACCGATCCAGAGAGAGCTGAAGATCACAGCTTGATGAAGCAAACAGGACAACATCATCTGCAACAAGCAGTGACCCAATCCTGAGTCCACCAAACCGGACCCCTTCAACACCCTGGCTGCGCCTAGAAATTCTGTCCATAAAAGTTATGAACAGAATCGATGACAAAGGGCAGCCCTGGCGGAGTCCAACTCTCACTGGAAACGGGCTCGACTTACTCCCGGCAATGTGGACCAAGCTCTGACACCAGTTGTACAGGGACTGAACAGCCCTTATCAGGCGGTCCAGTACCCCATACTCCCAGAGCACCCCCCACAGGATTCCCCGAGGGACACGGTCGAACGCCTTTTCCAAGTCCACAAAACACATGTAGACTGGTTGGGCAAACTCCCATGCACCCTCCAGAACTCTGCTAAGGGTGAAGAGCTGGTCCACTGTTCCGCGACCAGGGCCGAAAACCACACTGTTCCTCCTGAATCCGAGGTTCGACTATCCAACGGACCCTCCTCTCCAGAACCCCCGAATAGACTTTTCCAGGGAGGCTGAGGAGTGTGATCCCTCTGTAGTTGGAACACACCCTCCGGTCCCCCTTTTTAAAGAGGGGGACCACCACCCCAGTCTGCCAATCCAGAGGCACTGTCCCCGATGTCCATGCGATGTGGCGGAGACGTGTCAACCAAGACAGTCCTACAACATCCAGAGCCTTGAGTTTTTTGACCACCTTGGTGACCTCAGTCCCAGAGATGGGAGAGCCCACTGCCTCATTGGAAGGCATGTTAGTGGGATTGAGGAGGTCTTCGAAGTACTCCCCACCGACCCTAGCGTCCCAGTCGAGGTCAGCAGCACACCATCCCCACCATATACGGTGTTGACACTGCACTGCTTCCCCCTCCTGAGACACCGGATGGTGGACCAGAATCTCCTCGTAGCCGTCCGAAAGTCGTTCTCCATGGCCTCTCCAAACTCCTCCCATGCCGAGTTTTTGCCTCAGCAACCACCGAAGCCGCATTCCGCTTGGCCTGCCGGTACCTATCAGCTGCCTCCAGAGACCCACAGGACAAAAGTCCTATAGGACTCCTTCTTCAGCTTGACGGCATCCCTCACGCTGGTGTCCACCAGCGGGTTGGGGATTGCCGCCACGACAGGCACCGACCACCTTACGGCCACAGCTCCGGTCAGCCGCCTCAACAATAGAGGCACGGAACATGGCCCATTCGGACTCAATGTCCCCCACCTCCCTCGGGACGTGGTTGAAGTTCTGCGGAGATGGGAGTTGAAGCTACTTCTGACAGGGGACTCTGCCAGCCGTTCCCAGCAGACCCTCACAACACGTTTGGGCCTACCAGGTCTGACCGGCATCTTCCCCCACCATCGAAGCCAACTCACCACCAGGTGGTGATCAGTTGACAGCTCACCCCTCTCTTCACCCGAGTGTCCAAGACATATGGCGCAAGTCCGACGACACGACCACAAAGTCGATCATCGAACTGAGGCCTAGGGTGTCCTGGTGCCAAGTGCACATATGAACACCCTTATGCTTGAACATGGTGTTCGTTATGGACAATCCGTGGCGAGCACAGAAGTCCAATAACAAAACACCGCTCAGGTTCAGATCGGGGGGGCCATTCCTCCCAATCACGCCCTTCCAGGTCTCACTGTCATTGCCCACGTGGGCATTGAAGTCTCCCAGCAAACGAGAGAATCCCAGAAGGTATGCCCTCTAGCACCCCTCCAGAGACTCCAAAAGGGTGGATACTCCAAACTGCTGTTGGCATACGCACAAACAACAGTCAGGACCCTTCCCCCCACCCGAAGGCGGAGGGAGGCCACCCTCTCGTCCACCGGGGTAAACCCCAATGCACAGGCTCCAAGTCGGGGGCAATAAGTATGCCCACACCTTGCTCAGCCTCTCACCAGGGGCAACTCCAGAGTGGTAGAGAGTCCAGCCCCTCTCAAGGAGATTGGTTCCAGAGTCCAAGCTGTGCGTCGAGGTGAGTCCGACTATATCTAGCCGGAACCTCTCGACCTCGCGCACTAGCTCAGGCTCCTTCTCCTTCAGAGAAGTGACATTCCACGTCCCAAGAGCCAGTTTCTGTAGCCGAGGATCAGACCGCCAAGGTCCCCGTCTTCGGCCACCACCCAACTCACACTTCACCCAACCTCCTTGGCCCCTCCCATAGGTGGTGAGCCCATGGGAAGTAGGACCCACGTATATACTGTATATAGTGTGCAGGACGCCATGACAATGGAAGGACCAGGGGAGAAAGCTTTTTCAGGAAATTTTCTCCCCTGGACTGATAGAGGGCCGATCCTTTGGCTTGCAGTGGGGCCACGGCTTTGGAGCATGGAAGCTCATCCCTGCTGGGGCCCGTGGCCACCACCAGGAGGCGAATGGAAATTTGCTGGGCACTGTTTGCCAGCACTTCCACCATACCAGGAGGTGCTGCTGGAAGAAGGTTGTTGGACACCTGGAGCTCCTCCAGGTGTCCTATAAAAGGGGGCGGGTGGCAGTCTTCCCATTCACCGGCCAGAGTCAAGAGGAAGAAGAACATAGTCTGTGTGGAGAACTGGAGGCAGAAGAACTGTAATGCAACTGTTGCTGATAGAAAAGTGATTCCCCATGGATGAATAAAGGTATGTGTGTTGCTGGAACTTGTGTCTCTGCCTGTCTGTGTCAGGTTAGGGCAGGTGTACGCACCTATATATATTTTTTTTTCTGTAGCCAAAATGTTTAAAAAGTTGTAAAGTTCTATTCGCTCCACATTTTTTTTTTTAAAAAAAGGCAAAGCAGGATATACAGTGGCCCATCTCAGGGCCATACTGTAGGCATCAGTGTCCTCCATGTGTGTATGCATAGATGTATCTTATACAATCATACAGTAATGTATACTTAAAGTGTATTTAAAGTGGAATTTATTGCATAATTTCTTTGTTTGTATAATTATTGTATAATTTTTATGCAGTAATGAGTGGGTCTTATATGAATATACAGAATTAAACTCTTGCAAAAAGGTTTTGTCCTATTTAATGCTTGTTATGGAAATACAGACGTCTTGCTGCCTTCTGAAGGTAACAAGATGTGGATGGTAATGTGTAAGGTGTCTTCTAGTGTGAGACAAAAATGAGGGCAAACTGGCCATTAATAGTAAAGCTTAAACTAGTTCATGAAGAATGGCTATTGCTATTAGCTACGACAGCCTACGACTATATTCAGCTAATATGTGACTATTGACAGGATTTATAAGGCAGTGAAGGGAAGGTGTCTGAAAGGGATTTGCCCTTGATAGAATTTGCAAGTAGATAGAAGGAAGTCTCTTTTGAGAAAATATGGAAATGCAGAAATAGAAATGTCTAAGAAAACACTGTAAACTGGAGATAAATGATCCCTCTAAAGCATATAGCCAGGACGCCAAGATGTATTGGGCAAATGGGATTTAGACTGAGCTTATCAAAAGGAAAAAGATTTTGCCATTGCAATGAACAGCGATAAAGCAAATGTAAAATTGTGACGGACAGGAAAGGAATAACAAACATGTCACAATTTCTGGAGAGAAAAGTGAATGTTATCAAACCTCTGTACTAAAGGAATTGTGGAAAGTGTTTACCTTTTAGAAAAAAAAAACTAAATAATTATCAATGTTTTGGAATACTGTAGAGGTTAAGCATAAGCACAGGATGTTTTCACTGAACATGTAAAATGAAGAGGTCAGAACAAATCCTCATATTTAATTGCAGTAGAATGTTAAAAGTCGAGAGATACATTTCTTATTCTCTATATCCAACATTTTTTTTCATTCTAACAGATTGATAATGTTATGTTGGGGTTATCAAGATCAGAGAAAAAGCAAATATATTCTGCTCAGAGGATAATAACAAAAATGAAACCAGTTCAATATAATATTCTCAGACCTACTTAGTGTGACTGAGGGATATACGGGGGACTTGAATCTATCCAGGCCGGCGCCACCATTAAGGCGAATTAGGCATTTGCTTAAAGCACAAATCATAAGGGGGGAAAAATCTAGCCACATGGGTAGCTGCCAAACTGACAATTGACGCCACTAATAAGCTTGGCCTTGGGTGCAAGATAACTTAGCATCAGCACTGAATTTATCATAAAAACATCGGGCTAGTCCATAGTAGGCACCAATCCATAGTAGAGCCAACCCAAACACAGTATGGAATGGCTGGAAATGGAATGGGTGGAAAAAAACAGAGACTAACACTACTTAGGCACAGGGGGAGCCTGCTGGGTCTGAAACCAGGATCCCGAGCTGGTTCGTTGTGTGGCGAGTGTGGCAACACGTTGTATCAGTGCATGATCCCCAACCTGACCAGACCTGACCTGACGTGAACTTTACCCAAGTCAACTGACAACATTTGAGAGATACAATTGGTTGCATTTCTTTTTATTTTAATAACTGGAACACAGGCAGGTGAGATGACTTGCTCACCATCACACAGTGCCAATGGCAGGATTTAAACCCACATCCACTGTGTCTGAGGTCCAAAGTCTTAAGCCTTTGAACCTGGCAGGCCAGTTTTAATGTTATATAAACTGAAAGGTTGGAATAACGACCCACCTATCTACTGTCATATTCCTGCTGGTCTAAAAACGGCCTATGCATAGCTGTTATGCTACTCTACTGTTACGCTACTCTATGCTCTAAACCTTGCAGCCTGTTGCCATAGAGGTATACTGCTTAAATACTCTGAAAAACTGCTACACCTATCTACCACCGTAATCCTGTTGGCCGTTATACTGGGATTTGCTATATTAAGCTAAGCACATAATATACCACTGCCAAGTTACACTGTAAAGCTACTTATGCAACTTATGCCGCTGTTGGTTTGTCTTTGCTCATACATTTCCAGAAGGAAATAGAAAGGATTTCAGTTGTACTTTAGCATGGGTGCAACTCAAACAATAGATGCACAGTATGCAGGCAAAGACAGCCTTTGCCCATCTGCTACATGGGAGGTTTCTGTGCTCCCTGAGCTCTCCTTAGGACGTCTATGTTATGGTGTGCTGCCCCAGTTAATCTCCCCACCTGCTTTTGACCCCAGAGCGGGTCGCACCACACTCAAGGGAGTTTGGATATTTGCCGCCAGAAGCAAGAGCTCTGTTTGGAGTGGGAGACAAAGGGCAATTGATCCAAAGGCAGTGAAAATCATGTGAAGTGTTCTTGTGCATCGCTTCTGGCACTGAAAACTGTTTTGAAGCAAATCATTCAAAGCTGCAGTTTTGGCATTAGATCTGTACAATGTACGATACGACAAGATGACAATTGTGAAATTGTACATGATGCAGATTGTTCTATGGTATCAATTTGTTGTTCTAACATTTGTGGCTTATCATCCTATTATCATTATATAATAAAGTTTTACTTTTATAAATCGAAATGTTTGTTTTTAAGAATTGTTAAAAATTGCTAGTGAGGCTAGGGTTTTAGTGCTGGGGAGTGCCGGGTTTAAAGGGTTAACCAACACGTTAAACTGTCTGCCTGCATATATATATATATATATATATATATATATATATATATTGTGAAGGACAGCGGGTCCCATGCCGGCAGGGCGCCCTGCTACTTATGTTCGGGAGCCGCCATGGGCAGTCCAATACCTCCCCCGGGACGCTTGGTGGCAGCCTCCTGGCCGACGGTGACTCCCCAACCGCCCGCAGGGCTCCATGGGAGATGGAGTCCTCCACAGCTTGGTTGGGGCCCGGCATGGCCGCTAGGGGGAGCTGCCTGCTTCCCACAGCCCGGCTGGACGAGCTTTCAGCCCCACCTGGAAGTGCAATCAGGACCAGGTGGTTAATCACCTGGAACGCTTCCAGGTGGGCTATAAAAGGGCCCAGCCACCACCACTCGGTGAGCCAGAGTTGGGAGGAAGAAGGAGACGAAGCTTGCCTGGGAGGAGTGGTGGAGAATTGTGAGTTTGTGCTTTGGGACTGTGTTTGGGACTGTGTTGGGCCTGTGGGACACGGGGAAGGCGTGTGCCACGGCTGAAGAAAATAAAACCTGTGTGTTTTGTACACGTTGCCTCTGCGTGGTCTGTGCCGGGTCAGGCGCTATATAGCGCCTTTTACAATATATATACTGTATATGTAAGTCTTTAAAGTGTGACGAGGGAGACTTCATCAGGGTTGCGACTGCAGCTGCCCAATTGAAGACTATGCCTTACGAACATTATTTCCTAAAAATAGATATTCTATATTAATTAATGAGACAGGATTCTCCCAATATAACAGCAGACAGCAGTGGACCTGTCGTATAATATATGGCCCCTTGCTTATTGGCAGCCTACTGGACTGTTTCAGACTCTTTAAAACAGAGCAGGACTTAGAAATTGCCAGGACTCCTGGGATTGCTAGAAATAGTCTTGGGAGAACACCTTCACAGAATCCAGGCTTGAGGTCTGACCCCAGGAATTGTTTCCATGTTATACTCAGAAGACGTTTAAGTCGAGTTTTAAAAGACCAGCCAGACATTAAAGAGGGGCACTGAGAATTAGGAGGGGAGAGAAGGCTAAGGGCAGAAGAGAGAGGCCAGAAATGGTGAAGGAAGTGTAAGAGGTGAAGGCAGGGGATTTGTTAGCTTTAGTATTTATTAGGGGCTTAGTCCCCCATCTGATAATCCCTCCACTTTAACATAAGTGTTTGATGGAAAAAAGGGAGGAGGGGGGTCCCCTGTGGAGATTTCGGAGATTTCATGCAATCAAAAAAAGGGTTTTGTGCAATTTGTCTATACATGTCAGAACGGAAGGAAAAGGAGCAGGACTCTCAAAGACCAGTGGATGAGAATCTCAAAGATCACAGGCTGGATGCCTGAGATCAGTAAATAAAGCCCTGGAAGTCCCCTCTGAAAGATGCTACCGGGTAAAGACCAGAGGAATTTCTGTGATTGTTTTGGTATGAGAGTGCATAAGACACCCCACCTGTGAAGAGGGGCGCAAAATCCCCTGTAGTGTGGCCAAACGGGGCTGTAAATTACTTTTTTCATGGTACTTGTTTAGCACTTTTTCCTGCTTCTTGGATGTATCCTTGCATAATACATTCACTAGTTTTTGTGGTCTCTTTGGCATGTATTCTGGATTCGGGGGGAGTGGGGTTTTTTGTTTCTGCTCCAAGGCACTCCTATTGATCACAAGGGTTACTGAGAATTTTATTGTAAATGACAAGGCTGCCAGCCAAATTCTATTTCTGACCTGCCAACTGACACTGAGCAACTCACCTGTCTAATCTCTAGATGGACTTGGACGATGTTTCCCACAGAAAGGTGGTACATAAAATTAAGGATGTTTGTGACGGACTTGTGCCCTGTCCCGGGATTGCTTCTAAATTGCATCCTATGCTTGCTGGGATAAATAGGATTTAGAAAATGGAAGGATGAATGTATTTAGAACATGGAAGGTGACATTTTCAATAATTTTTGCACTCTAAATAAAGATTATTCACAATTATGAAAAAAGGAAACTATTCTGTTAATTATTCATTTTCTGATTTTTTTTTTTAAATTATCCTGTTTCAGGTGGGAGATGGTGCCAATGTCAGCAAAAGTGAAATTGCCATCAAATCTGGACCCTAATTGAACTCTGGTCCTCCATATCTACACACAATGGTCCAGCTTAAAATCACCAGTCATCCAGCCAACATGGCTTTTGATGGTCACCTAGTCCAGAAAAGGAACCTTCTCATGCTTCAGTCAGAAAATATTTCTAGTTTACTGCCCAATGCAGGAATAAAGAAAGATAAGCCACCTGCTCCCTTTCCCTTAATTCTTAATAAAACTGAACTCCTACTTTGCAAAACAATGTCATTTTGAATGGACTACTAATTTGAAACCCTATTGATTGAAGGGGATATTCTACCAACCTTCAGTAAATAAAACTCTCTACCCGATCTATGTAAATGTCATGCGAGGGCCCAAGGGTATGAAGAACCTTTGAAAGCCTTTCTTTTTAATAAGCAATTTTAAAAAAGCATACAGAAGTAACTTTTCCTTAATACTTTACTTTAGGTTCTCTAACAGGAAATATTGTAGCAACTCTACTATGCAGCTGTAATGTTATATTATTATCATCCTTAAAAACTAAAATATTCAAATCCACAACATTTTCTTCTTTTTAATTTTAGCTTGAGGGTCTCATTAACTAAATCATACCCTGCCTCCCACCTATCCAATCTGTTTCCGATGCTTTTTAGGACAGCATAGAGCACAGATTTTAAAATTCCTGGTTGAATTTGTAGTTTCAGCCTCTTACCTTATCTATTTGGACTGGCATCACAGTGATCAAATGATTTGAACTGCTGTATTTCTTTTTCTTTAAAAGCACCAGTTTTGCTAATTATTGGTGAATCAGAAAGACCACCACGAAACATACAAAGATTTATGTTTTGACTCAGAGTTCTTCAGACAAAATCTCATTGTCAACATAATAGCACCTCATGGAGCGATTTACAGTTTGAGAACTGAGGGCTGGAAGTCAGTAAATATTTTCTGTGATTTCTTTCTACAGAATACTTTCTGTAGCACAAAGAAACAAATCAGGAATACAGAAAAATGGCTACATTTGCTGTAAAAAGAAGGAAATCTCCTAGGAGAGTGTTACAGATTTTAAACGCTAATAAACATGAAACCCTTAAAGATAGGGTGAGAAGCTCAGTCATCCAGGAAGGGATCAGAGTAGAGCCGCTGCTCCTCCGCATCGAGAGGAGTCAGATGAGGTGGCTCGGGCATCTGATCAGGATGCCTCCTGGACGCCTCCCTGGTGAGGTGTTCCGGGCATGTCCAACCAGGAGGAGGCCCCGGGGAAGACCCAGGACACGCTGGAGGGACTATGTCTCCCGGCTGGCCTGGGAACACCTTGGGATTCTCCCGGAAGAGCTGGAAGAAGTGGCCAGGGAGAGGGAAGTCTGGGCCTCTCTGCTTAAGCTTCTGCCCCCGTGACCCGACCTCAGATAAGCGGAAGAGGATGGATGGATGGATGGATGGATAAACATGACAAAATCTCAGCCTGTGTGGAGTTTGCATGTTTTTCTCATATCTGCACGTGCTTCTGTAACAGGGAGTAATATCTAGCATTTAAGTTGATAATATTTTTTATTATTAACTAGTTATGTTACCTAAATACATTTTAAAAAATTTGATATTTGATATCTCTTGCCTTTTGTGTACCCTCAGCGTTCATCCTATGCATTTCTTCTGTATCATTGTGTGTCTCAACCTGTCTTGACAGGTGCTCCTTCTCACAGTCGCATTACCATGAAGCCTACTTCTCAAACGGACATTTCAGAGTGTGTTGCTCATTTCCTGTCTGCTTTTTCACTACCACCAGTGGCTAACAGGCTCCCATTACCCACTGTGAAAACATCATTTGTACTTTTGTGAATATCTGAAGGTGGCTTCCTACGCCTTTCCGTCATATCCTCATGTGTATTAACCTCTCTTGCCCAGTGCTTTCTGTCTTGTTCACATTTGACAGAGCAAGCAAAACAAAACTGACCAATCAGACCAAAGCCAAATTAACCATTTAGATTACTCGGTGGGACCGGACACACATAGACATTATCTTTTTATTAGATTGTAAATGTCTAACAATATAAAGGTTTAAACAGGCAGGAAAGCTATTGTCTATATAATTTTAAAATGCAAGAAAGCTGGATAATCCAGTTGTTCCTCTGTTACATTTATGACTCTAATAGATCAGATAAGACCCATGATGAAGTGCTCTGTTCATCTGTGATGGGGAGTAGGAAAGTTGACCAGAGTGGGGCAGGTGTGCAGGCAATCAGACAATTAAATGTATGACTCTGAGAGAGAGAATCGGTTTTGAGTAGGCAGTTTACGTCATAATTACCTGTATATTCTTTTGTTCTTATTTGTCTAAAACTACATTTATGCATCTTTTGAAACTTGAGAAAATCTGCTATAAAACAAAACATGACATAAACTGGAGAGGGCTGAGTCTGCCTAAGATGATTCAATGGAAACTACACAGTCCCATTCTTGCAAGAGACTTGAAATGGACTATTAGAATGGGATAAATGATTCCTTTAAAGACATGCTCTCTTTCTCTCTGCCATTTTCCATCCATAGGGGAGGAGGAGGCCAATCCATCTTTCTCTCTATTCATAAGGCATGCTGGAACACAGGCTAAGTCAGAGAAGAACATAAGACAGAGAACCATGTTGTAAGAAAAATCTACTTAGGTTATAATGATATTTTTGTCACACTCTTTATGCTTTGGGTATTATTTTGGGTATACTGTCTATAATATGTGAATATAATATATTCTGTTATAGAATGTAAAAGAAAGGGGGAAGTGTTGAACTACAGAAGCAGTCAGCCTTGACAGTGTGGTAAGTTCTATTAAGGTCTTCTGTTAAGATCTTCATAATAAAGAGTAAAGACAGGAATACGATCACCCTAGGACCCTACCACGACAAAACATCTTCCCTATAGCTACTCCTGTAGACCTTTAAGATACATGTCTTGGGTTTTTTGGCAACTTTAAATTGACCTACTTTGGAGTGTGTATAGTACTGTGTCTGTGCATGAACAGACTCTACGATAAACCCCTAAAAATAGTTTGTGGCCTTATTGATTTAGTGTCCTGTGTTTGAATCTTACTTGGTATTACTGTTTGATTGGTATTGATACCAGCTTTTGGACATTGGAACTGTTTTGGTACCAGTACCTAAGTAAATAATGGATACCTCCAAAACCCCCGTCTTACTCTAGTCTCCCTGGTGTGCAGTACAATTGTTCACCTCTCTTGTGCACCATGTCATCATGCCACACTGCCGTCTTATAAGCTGGGAAGTCCTGATAACATCAAAGCAATAAGGTGAGGGTAAGTCCAGTTAGAAGGTCCAGGAGGGTCCCATGTCAAGTCCTGATTATGTATGTGCAATTAAAGTGGGGTGAGATGTTCTTCTTGAAGTCCCAAAGGCCAGATTGAGTCAAAGCAATGGGTGAGGTCAAGTTCTGAACGTGTTGAAGCATGTAGTTTCATTTTGTGAAGTCTCTAAAATGGACATTTATTTCACAACTGCAAAAGCAAGTTTCGAGGGAAGTGTGGGTGTGACAGTTAAGCTGGTGTTTACTTCCGGGACCAAATATCCTGAAATACTGGTACTGCACTGTTTTAAGTTTTTTGATACTTTTCCAGTACCGGTATGCCAGTACTGGTAAGGCGTCATTCCCCTTGTGTCTATATATGCTTTCCTCCAGGTACTCCTAGGTTAATTGGTGGTTCCCAATTTCCCTGTGAGTATGAGCATAGGTGTGTACATGTAACGGATTGGCACACAGTTCTGGGCTGATTACACCCAGTGCTGCCTGTATAGCCCCTGTCCCTCATAACTATATCACAAATATTGTAACAGCAGAAAAAAAATGATCCAATCGTATTGCGTTGTGTTTGATGGCTGCGAGGAAACAGGAAACCCATTAGAGCTTACAGGAGCACTGTAGTAGAATCAGACATGTGCTTGAGGTACTCCATGGGTTGACTAGAATGTCATGAACACAGTGTGAAGGATTGATCTTGACAGCCAGAGTATAAAGAATAAAACCTAAATAAAACTCAACATAAACACTCAGGCTCTCATTATTAGAGATGCTATCTACAATACAAGGAAAACAAGTTAGTCCTTCAACTGTCCAAAAATATACAGTACATCGTACTGATAATGTGGGCAGTTGTTGAAATGAAAGAATATTTAAACTGAGAGCTGTTTATCCTTTCTATATTTAACCTTCCATCTGATGGGAAAAAAATGAAAATCCAAAACTGTAGAGGATGGCAGCTTCTTGAAAGAATTCACTTCCCAATGTGCATTGCTTGTTTGTTAATGAGCTTTGGTCATATAGAACTGATCATTGTGTCCTAATTACTTCGTCACTCTGTCTAATTCATCTTAATTTTTGCTTTAAAATGAATATTTCTAAACCAGTCACTTGCTATGTTGTTTAAAACAGGCAGGGTCTATAGAAATGTGTTACTACATTAGAATTAATGTCAAAAAGACAGCTTGGCTTTTATCAACAGGACTCCACCATTCTGCTCATTTTTTGGTTGGCAAACAACTGATTGTTTGTTATCTTGACCAGTGTGTTCATGAATGAACTCATCTTTGTTCAATGTTAGGTCAAGGGGCAGCCTAGTGGTTAGCACTGCTGCCAGAGTGTTTGGTTCAAGTCTCAATCTGATTGCTGCATGTTCTTCTTGTGCATGCTCTCCTCCCAAAGACCTCCATGTTAGGTTAATCAGTGCCCGTGAACTCGTGTGAGTCAGTGTGCCTATATCCAGGTAAGCTTTATGCTTTAAGTCTGGTACTACTGGAATAATTTTGAAGGCTTTCCAACCATGACTTGGAATAAGAGGGTGTGATGTATCAATGAATGAATGCATTCACACGGCAGAGAAATCTGGGGGTATATTCTAAACCAGAACCGAAATGTCTGTGCTTTCAAGACTATTTCTTACAATGTTCTAATCTGATTTAAGTGACAGGCACAGCTATAGACAATATGACCAAAAGTATGTTGATATGCCTCCATATCACTACGTTCAGGTCTTTCAGGTGTACCCATTGTAAAGAGGTGCAAAAAATCAAGCACCATAGCAATGCAATCTCCATTAACAATACAGAATGGATAATACTAAAGAGCACAGTGACTTTAAATGTGGCAAGTGACACCTTTGCTACAAGGAAGTATGTAGAATTTCTGTTTTGCCACATCTACTCCAGTTAGATGTAAGTGCTATTATTATGAAGATGAAGCATCAAGAAATAACAACAGGTCAGCTACAAAGTGATAGATCACGCAGACTCACAGACTGGGGCCGCCAAGTAATGAAACGCATAGCACAAAAATAGCACCTATGCTCTGAATTCCAAACTGCTTCTGGATGCAACATCTGCACAAGAACTCGGCGTCAGGAGCTTAATGAAATGGGTTTCCATGGCTGAGCAGCTGTACACAAGCCTAAGACTAAGACACTATGTACAATGGCATGCTAAGCATTGGCTGGAGTGGAGTAACACAAGCTGATATTGGACTCCAGAGCAGTGGAAACGTGTTCTCTGAAGTGATGAATCATGTTTCATTATCTGGCATTCTAACAGATGAATCCTGCCTACTGTAAAGTTTGATTGAGGAATGTGAACAGACCAGGTCTGTTTTAATGGTTTGGGCTGGGCCCCTTTACTCCAGTGAAGAGTACTGTGAATGCTACAGAATACAAAGACATGTTAGGCAATTGTGCACTTCCAACTTTGAGGCAAAAGTTTGGAGAAGGTCCTTTTCTGCTCTGACATGACTGTGTCCCTGTGTACCTTAAAGCAAGGTCCATAAAGACATGGAGGTACTTGAGTGGCTTGAAGAGACCTTTGTGATGAATTCAAAGACTAATCACAAGCCAGGTCTTTTCATCCGTCATCATTACCTGACCCCACAAATGTTGTTTGGGCTGAATAGGCACAAATTCCCTCAGACGCATTCTGAAATCTTGTAGAACACCTTCCCAGAAGAATGCAGGCCATTGTGAGACTTGCCCGGACACCACCAGTTGGAGACCACATCTTTATAAAAAGACACACGTTTATGTCTCCCAAATAAACACAGGATTTAAGTCCTGAACACCACACAATTTACACAGCTATTAATCACCATAATAACTCTTCTCTTTCTCAGTCCTTGGCCACCTGTCTCCTCCTGGGAGCTTTGTCCTGCTCCCACTCCCGACTGTAAGGAGGCGGAGCCTTTTATTCTCGCCTGGATGTACTCCAGGTGGCTGTTAACAATCTTCTGTTCTGTAACAATCTTTGCACTGGAAGCACTCCGGACGTCCCTGGCAGTGACAGCTCTCCGGGTCCCATGAGGCTTGAGGCGCCACCTGGCGGTGGCCACAGTTCCCAACAGGCCAGAACCTCTTTGTTCCTTTCCTGTGGTCCTCTCCTAGTCCACGGCGGTTGCCCCCTCGTGACCCAGAAGCTATTAATGTCCTTTTCTGGTCCATCCAGGCATCCCAGCCAGGTAAGAACCCCAGACATCTGTGACACCATATTACTGCCTATGGTTTTGCAATGCGATGTCCAATAGGCCCATAAAGGTATGATGGTCAGGTGACTACAAACTTAGGGCTATATAGATACATGCAGTAGGTTTCTTTGCTGATGTATAATACTGCATGTTCACATATTTTACATTGTATGTATATAAGTCAGCATGAAAAGACAGCCCAGGCTTTAGAAATCATGAACACAGCATTGCTGACAATTGCTCTCTCTCTCATTCTTTAAATCTTTGGACTAAGTTTTCGATCCACATCACATCAATGTTCCAATTCTTATCTATGATCACAAACCTTTTTAGCTGAGCAAAACAGTGTGATCACTGGTTCTTCTATTTAAAATGAAACTTCTTCTCAAGATTGCATTTTTCAAGGTAAGAGTGGAATCTGTCCATGGTGGTGGAGTCCAGCTACTTCCGGATCCTTTCTATGAATCATTTATGGAAATCATAAGAGCTGCCATTCTGCGGAAAGTAAACTGGATATTACTAGTGTAACAGAAGGTAATGCACAGTTTACTGCTAAAACTGTGTTCTGATTGTGACTAAAAGAGTTGTATTTTAAGTACAGTATGTAAAACAATGAGTCTCAACACACTAGAAAGGTTTGGGGCAGCCACCCATATACTGTCCCTGGCTGCAAAAGGTTTAAAGAAAACAAGTTGTTGTTGTCAGGTTGAGTTCCAGGACTGAACCGATGAGGTTTTGGAAGGCGGTGATTTTATATGTTGTGAACCGGAAGTGATGTCAGTCTGTGCACCGAAAACAGAAGTGATGTTAAATCAGTCAGGTTTTAGTGTATTTGGCCTGCAGAGATACCAGAAGTCGGTTTAGAGCACCCAGCCACCCCCTGGCCTGGCAGGTAATTACCTCCACTTGGTCCACTCAGCTTGCTCCTAGTAGCACATGTGTGACACGTGCAAAACACTAAACATTGTGTTGTTGGACTTACTCTTTGTGACAAGGTGAGGTTTCAGAGTACAGCCACAGTTGCTCCAGACTGTGAGGAACCATTTAAAGAGGTGTGGACAATCAGTGAAAATACACCATGGTGCCACCCTTTGAAGGTTTTCCAGGCATCGGTCTCTAGAAAGATAATCAAGAGGTAGACCACGACATGCTGGAGGCAAGGGGGATTATTGGACTGCGTGCAGTTATCCAAGGAGAAAGCATCGATGAAAAGTGACAAGGTGTTTTAATACATTCATCTATTCACAGGAGTGTAAGAATGCCGAGGGTGAGAAAATTGATAGTGGGGAGAAAATGAGAGATGTGACCTTAAAGAATAAAATGCAATTGGGCAAGGAAGGAGAAGCAATGAAGTGGCAGGGTGTTTTATTACATTCACCCATTCATTTTGTTAATCTGTTTAAGAATAAGAGCAAACCAGGAAGCAACCCTGGACAGGAGGCAAGGTCTTCACAGGGAGCACACACACAGGTCAGTCACCAGTTAGCTCAGCATAGGATGGAAGAGAAAACTATAGCACACAGAAAACACACACAGACACACGCAGGCACAGAGAGAAAGTGCAGATTTTACACAGAGCAGGTGATGAATCTAACAGGAAGCAAGACAGACACATCACTATCTTAATATGGACTGCCTGTCCACTTTACTGCAGCAGGAAAGTCTTATTACCTATTATGGAGAGATAAGCTGTGCCATGTGTTGCAATGTTTCCTTCAGAAAAGTCATATACGGACATTTGATTTGATTTGACTTAATACAGTATGTTCAAATACAGCCTGCATCATTGTTTATTTCAACCAACAGCAGCACCGCGCACATTAAAAAGCAATATGGTATTGTGAATTATACTGCAAACGTACTTTCCTAATTCGTTACATGTTTTAGATTTGTGTGAGTTTGTGTTTTAAAGACACCATTTGCTGATTGCAATATCTTTGGTAAACAGAAAGATGGCAGTACAAACAGATTCTTGTGTTCTTCCTGTCTTGCTGGTGTTCTCTAAGAAGCACATTGTTCCAATTTTCTTTCTCCTGGATTGATTTTGCTCTTTTTAGAAATGTTTTTGCTTCAATAAAACTGAAAATATTTTTGTCAAAGTAAATTATACCACAACCCTTTCAGATAGATTATCATACCTCGTCTGTGCTCTTGAAGTCTAGAATGTGGCCTGTTGGTGAACAGCACCCTTATGATGGATTGAAGTGTGTGAGAGTAACTAAGTGCTGCAGGCTGGCATCTCTGGGCTCACAAGTGTTGTTACCTTTGCTTGCTTCTTCTCATGCACCTCTGGTCATAGGGAAGCATTCCAGTATTTCACATTTGTGAACCTCATAAGGATAATAAAGTATCTATACAGTATATTTAGTATAAACTAACTAATTAATTAAACAGACATATGTAATAAAATTTGGGGTGTTAATGATGTTTTATGGTATAAAGGAACAGCTAGAGGTAAAATGTGAGAAGAAAAGCTTGAAAGGTGTAAATGTTTTCATATATTTTAGGCTGATATGTATTAATGACTGTAATCAGAATATAATTGTAAATAAAGGTTGTTTTAATAATTTAAATTCTGTCTATCTACTGTGAATCACCAGGGGGCGTACAGCTCCTCAAACCCGGAAACAAAAGACACAGAGCCCAGTCTTGCCACACAGCACCCGTTTATTTTAAGTGGGAAGCACTTTTCCATTGCTCCCCACTACACAGCACGGTGCAATATAAAGCACCAATACACTGTCTCTTTCTTCTTTCTTTTACTTTCCTTTCCTTCTCTTGCCTCCACTCCTCCTCCAGCAAGCTTTGTCCACCTCCTCCCGACTCTAGCTCTCCAAGTTGTGGCAGCTGGCCCCTTTTCTAGAGCACACAGAAGTGCTCCACGTGTGCCACAATCTCATTCAAGCTGCACTTCCAGGTGGTGGTGGCAACCCTGCAGAGGATGGCTCAGGTGTTCTCCATGTGCCCCTTGGCAGTGCCCATAGGTATCAGCAGGGTTGAGCTTCCATGCTCCAAACCTGTGGTACTGTAGCACATGAGGGTGCTGCCCTCTGTCATCCTGAGGGGGGTATTGTCCTGTGCAAGCTCCTTCCCCCGGTCCTTCCATTATGGAGGCATCCCAGCCAGGTAAGAATCCCAGCTGTCCGTTACCCTATCTATCTATCTATCTATCTATCTATCTATCTATCTATCTATCTATCTATCTATCTATCTATCTATCTATTGTACTGTTATATAGTGCCCTATCTATTTATCTAATATGTAGTACCCTTCATATTCATCTGTCTGTCTATTTATCTACTGAAAAACCTTTTAAAGATTTATTTTCTTAAAATGTACAGTGTGATGGACATAATGGATGGATTGGCACCCTGACTGGCATGTAGGGTGTTTCCTCACTTGTCAAGAGGTCACTGATAGATGGAGCAGAGAGATGGGCATCCTTGCTGAGATGGTTGGTATTTCCTTTCCCAGATAAGGAGTGACTGCCTCCCAGAGCTGTGCCTTGCCCCAGTACACAGGGTGGCAGCATCCCTTTGGCGTAGCTCTCATCCGGGCACCTGCAGCACCACTTAAGAGTTGCAGTCCTGGACTTTAGCCCGGGTAGGTAGGGCTCCTCAGGAGCCACTAGAGGATGCTGTCAGATGGAGATTTTGACTGACCTGGAGGTGCTTCCTCATTACAGTGCTGATGCACCGCAAGTACTCCTAAGGGTCAAATGTACTCCTTTTCACAAAACTTTGCAAAAAATAGGAGTTAGTAGTAGAGGCATGTGAGTTTGATGATCACAAATATGCTATTCTTTTTGATATTTATTTCTTTAGTGGTGGTTTTCAAATTTCATATGTAAGCACGAAGGTTATCATTTTAGACTATTTACTATACAGGAACAGCACAGTTATTTATTGCAGCGGGATCTGCCACTCTCCTATACACAGACACAGCAATCTGGCAGGGTCGTGGCCAGGTTAGTGGCCAAGTAATCCTGTTCCCTGCAGTTATTAGGTTCCTTGCACCACCCATCGATGGCAGGCACTTATAGCGTGACCGTGATCTTTTCGGATTTGTTTTCGCAGTGAGTTGCTATAGCGATAGGCTATCTTCCACAGACGCACCAGTCGCGCTTCAGGATGCTCTTCGGCATGCCGTCCCATTGGAGGGAGTCCCAAAACAGTTTAGAAACATTACAATGTGTATTCCACTGTATTCATGTAAGCCGGCTGAAGTCAATTAAATTAAAGAAAGGCCATGCTGTAGAAATCATGAATACTGCATTGCTGACAATTGCTCTCTCCCTCATTCTGCAAGTCTTTGGAGTAAACTTTTGATTTTCAGTCATCAATATCCCAAACTTTTATTGCTGAGCAAAACAATGTGATCACTGGTACTTTTCAGAATGAAGTTTTTTCTCAAGATTGCATTTTTCAAGGTAAGAGTGGAATCTGTCCATGGTGGTCATGACCATTTTAGACTATTTCAATATCGGTAATTATAAATTTGATGTTATTTTTGATTTTTGGTGTTTTACTAGGAGTGACATGTATCAGATGTGACAGCTTGGGGCTTTGTCTTCCCCTTGAACCCTCAGATTATACGTCAGACACCAGTTAAAAGTCCAATAGTTGAATTTATTATAATAATAAAGTGCACAAAGCACCCTCCTCTCCACAATATTCATATAAATATATACAAAACACAATAATCAATAATCCTCCTCTCTGCCAGATGCGTTGCCACCCTGCCACCCAGCTCAGCTTGCTGTCTGGGCTTTCCCACAATCCTTTATAGTCCCTGACCCGGAAGTGTTTCGCTCTTCTCAGTCCATGTGATTGGTAATACTTCCGGATCAGATAAAAACTCTTCTTTTTCATCCCGGAAGTACGTCATTTCCTCTGTCCCTGTGACCAGGACGTACTTCCGGGGTATAGGGCAAATAGAAGTCTCTGAGCCTCCCTGCAGCGTCCCCTTGCGGCCCCCATGGTATCCAGCAGGGCTGTGAAGGAAAACTCCAATATCCATGATGCCCTGCTGGAATTCGGGGCACCTCCATGCTGACGGAAGGGCTCCATCTAGTGGCGTGGAGGTATTGCTCAGAGGGGACTGGGCGGTCTCATGGTCTGGAATCCCTAGATTTTATTTTTTTCTCCAGCCGTCTGGAGTTTTTTTTTGTTTTTTCTGTCCCCCACTGGCCATTGGACCTTACTCTTATTCTATGTTAATTAATGTTGACTTATTTTGTTTTCTTATTGTGTCTTTTATTTTTCTATTCTTTATAATGTAAAGCACTTTGTGCTACTGTTTGTATGAAAATGTGCTATATAAATAAATGTTGTTGTTGTTGTTGTTGTTGTTGTATTGGCCGGGATGACCGGCCGGCCATAGTTCACACAGAGTATAAAAAAATGACACGTTTTACACGTGCTCATGGGAGACAGCTAAAGGGCTTGAATGACGGCAATTTCGAATCAGACCGGGATGTGGCAGAGTGCACTGATTCTCTTTCTCGCTTTTCTACAGACCATTCACAGGAAATTCCGCCTGGCCCTGTTGATGTCACTTCCGGGTCTGAACCTATGGATGAAGACCTTTCTGGTTCTGGCACCTCTGATGTCATTTCCAGACCCAAGCCTATGGTTGAAGACCCTTCCAATCCCGGCCCCTTTGACGTCACTTCCTATACTGACCTTTAAGAGCCTCCATCTTTTCCCTATCCCCTCAGTTCTGTTTTGGACTCTGGTTTGTGCACATCAGTGCCATAACTTGTTTGTAATTTTGCAGCCCGGAAAGCAATATATGGGTAGCTGCCCAAAATCTTGCTATGGCTCTGGTTTGAGTTTGTGACAACATTTAAATTGAAGCACACATTTTAATATTTCAAACATTTGGTATACGCATAGTGGTTTATCTGTGGTGGGCTGGCGCCCTGCCCAGGGTTTTGTTTCCTGCCTTTCACCCTGTGTTGGCTGGGATTGGCTCCAGCAGACCCCCATGACCATGTAATTAGGATATTATGGGTTGGATAATGGATGGATGGATAGTTATTTATTATGTACTTCTACCTCATAAAGTAAATCATTATATTTCTTAGGAACACTCCAAATTGGTGGATTACACTAACCAGACTTTTTTATTTATTTCAGTTATCATTTTTTATTGTTATTTTAAATGTTTTGCTTGTCCATGACCTAATACAGAGCCAGTTTAGATCTACAGTTTAACTTCACCTGAATGTCTTTGGGATTGTGGGAGGAAGACAGAAAAGGCCAAACACAATCTGACACAAACACGTGGCGGGTGGACGGCCGAGCCAACACACACAGAGAGCAGCAGACCTAGCATTTGAACCCGGGAGCAGCAGCACTGAAGACTGTTTAAGAGCAGTGCAGGTCAAATGTGGTATGGGGCTTTTACCTTTTATTGATTATGATTTTTTTTTTTTAAAGAAAGATTTGGAATAAAATTTTAAAGGCTGTTGTTTTCATTATTTCTTTTTTTCTGAATTAATCAAAAAATGTCAATAGGAAAGGCTTCCAGCACCCCTGCTCCATGTTTAAACATATATTGTAGGAAAACATTTTGTAACCTTTTATGCAAATCTGACATTTTCCTGCCACTATTGTTTAGAGAACAGAAAATGTGTATACTGCAGAATCCTGATTGGATTTTACGCTGATATGGCAAGGATTGTAATTGTACAGACAAGGAATCTTTTAAGATGTGCAGGGAAGAATAATCTTCTTTTATGATACCTGTAACAGAATAATCCCTAAGGGTGTTTTATATATCAGGAAACACCTTGCAAGATCATGTTTGAGAGATGGAACAGTTTTTTACAATTTTAAATAGAAAAAAAAAAACCCTTCCCTCTAAATAGGCACCAACTGGGAGCCAGACACTAGGCTTTGTTTATTAACAATCCAGATTAAATTCTAATGTGCCTTTTTACGATACCTTCTTGGCAATTCCAATGAGTTTTGTATTAACTGCATGCTTTGATAGCTAAATACAGAAGCAGGGAGCCATTAATTCCAATCAAATAGGTCTTTTTCTCTAGAATTCACTCATTCATGTTATAATCAGAAATGCTGCTTGTCACAAGCAGTTTTTGACATTTTTTTTCAACTCCATGCAGCTTTTATCTGCCTTGAGTATGCATAACTACATAACAAATGTTTTGTTATTAAAATTAAAATGTTAGCAACAGTTGTTTAAAAACAGATCGTAGTCAAGTAAATAAATCTAAATAAAGTTGGGGTGAGCTGAAATGACTTTGCATGTGTGTATAGCACATAAAATGACCATTTTTAACCTCCTATTATGTTGATTAAAATGGCACCTTTAGGGTTCAGGGTAGATTGGCCCCCACAGTTTACAGAAAGTGAAAAACAGGCAGCAATCCCATTAGATTTTCAGAACATTTAGTAAGAAGAAACATGAGAACATATGGAAGATACACTATTATTAACAACTGTTTAATAAACATTTTCTTTCACACAGACTGTGGCATTTTAATAACACTGTTCAATTAATGTAATGCAAAGACATCTTTTGTATGTTGTTGAATTACAATAACTGTAGCTATGATTTCTCCTTTACTTTACTCCTCACATGATGTGCACAATGTTAAGTGTGATCTTTCTGCAGACATAGTTGCTGCACTGTATGCACATGGCACATTCATGGGCACTCTCTTTTTGAGAGGGGCACACCATTGCTATTACAGGTATCCTCTGGGTCCATTTCTTTTAGATCACATGTGACTCTGGGCACACCAGCATGCACTTCTGTCACAATGGCTGCAGCCGCTGGGGATCATGGTGGCAGAATCCTCCTGAGGATCTTTGTAGTGTAATAAGTGCTTTACCAAGCTTCTCTACGAAGATCTGACATCAGCACCATTGGCCTTAATTCCAACACATACAGTACAACACATTGTAGGCAGACATCTCAAAATATTGAAAAAAATAATCAAAGACCAACAGGCATGCACTGGCAGCTGTATGTAGCTAGAAGTTTGTCCAAGTTGTCAACCCTTCCTTTAGTGGAATTTTAGTCCAGGATTTTTTGTGTCGGGCGGCATGGTGGCACAGTGGTAGTGCAGCTGCCTCGCAGTTAGGAGACCACAGTCCAAAGACATGCAGGTTAGGTGGATTGACGATTCTAAAATTGTCCCATGGGTGTGTGTGTGTGTACTGCGGTGGGTTGGCACCCTGCCCAGGATTGGTCCCTGCCTTGTGCCCTGTGTTGGCTGGGATTGGCTCCAGCAGACCCCCGTGACCCTGTGTTCAGATTCAGCGGGTTGGATAATGGATGGATTGTATTGTCAAATGTACGTCACTGTGTGTGACTGCAGTGCACCCTTTGTGTAATCCATATCTTCCCAAACTTTTTTAAGCCAAGGCCCCCCAAAACGTTATATCATCTGTTCAAGGGCACATTTCACATACAAGTCAATGCACAAGGAACTTGCCTTTAAGACAGTAATACACCAACAGAAAATAACATCTCCCAATTTCTTTTAAATGCATGTTTTTTATTAACGTATACGTGTATTTGCATGTTGTTTACAAATTTTTAACATGCCAGTAAGACTTTTTTTTATGAATTTCATACCAAATTAACAAGTACATCTCCCCGTTCTACATTCTGTAATATATATGTTTGCATATGTGTTTTGGGTTAAAATTTGGTTTTAAATAATAAGGAATGGCTTCATGAGGTTTATTTTTTGATTCAAGATTAATTGAAAAAAATCATTCTCTGTTTATTGTCACATGGAAGGCAAGGCCATGACGTCACTGGAGATAGTGTATAAAAGGGTTTCAGTTTATTCAGTCTTCACACCTCAGTGGATTCTTTGTTCTGAAGTTCATGAGTGTAGTTAGCTAAACACTAGGTAGGCCAGAATGCAAAGGTTAGGGTTAGGGTCTTCACTTCATATCCAGTTCTCATATTTTATTCAGCCCTATTATTCTTGTGTGCCTGAATTTTGTTTTTGCCTTTATGGTTTTTAGGGTTTGCCTGCCTTTTGACTATACATACTGCTTAGCACTTATCAGCCCCTGGTTATTTTTCTCATGATACTTTTTGGATGCCCATAACGCTGACAGTAACCCATCCATTTTGAAACATCCAGTTTAGGACCGGGGTTTGGGCGACAACAGGCACAAGACAGGAAGCAGCCCTGGATGGCACATCAGTTTCAGAAACCTCAGTGTCCACATCACAGAGGACCTAACCTATTCTAAGTACATTGACACCTTGGTGAAAAAGGTATGACGATGCCTTTACCACCTCAGAAGCCTCAGGGATCTCAGGCTGACCTCCCAGATACTAAAGAATGCCTATACATCTACCATTGAAAGTATCCTGACTGGAAGTATCACTGCCTGGTTTGAAAAGGGGTGCAGGGCTCTATGGAGAGTGGTGTGATCAGCTAAAGGCATCACTGGGTGTGGACTCTCTAACTATCAGGACATCTACACCAAGCGATGTCGGACCAAAGCAAAGAAAATAATCAGAGATGCATGCCTCTTCTGTATGCATCAGGACCGGGAAATGCTACCACTACCTTCTGACAAGTGACAGGGGCTGAGGAGGAGTCCATCTGCATCCTAGGTTTTTATGATGTCCTACTCTTTATTTCTGCTATTTTAAGTTATGTATTTGTTATACATATTTTTATAATATTATCAAGTATATAATGATATTTATAGAGTTGAGTGTTTCCAATTCATTGTCTTTTAATATTCTTCTAATGCACAATCGTGGAGTTCAACAGCTAAGCATTATATTTTTATAATATTATCAATGTATATAATGATATTTATAGAGTTGAGTGTTTCCTATTCATTGTTTTTTTATATTCTTCTAATGCACAGTCGTGGAGTTCAACAACTAAGCATTTCATTGAATATTGTAATAATTGAATGTGACAAATTAAATCTGACTTGATTTGATTTGAATACATTGGAGGGTTTATAACAGTAAATTAAATAAATCTGAATGTGGTAATGTGGCTGCTCCATTTTAGAAAGTGAAGTTTAAAGTTTAAGTGTTGGCATTTTATTACTGATGAAATGCAAAACCTCTACTTATTCAATATATAATGCTTTCCTGCTACTTTATGAAAACTTCTTGGAGTCCAAAGACCTCTCAGGTTTCATCATAAAACTTCAATGAATGAAAACCAAGTCTGTGCATATATCTAAAAAATGTTATTCAGGGAAGCCTACCTTTAGGGTCCCATGTTATTTTACAAAGTGTTATCTGAGAAAAAAAATTTAAAAAATCAAACCGGCCACCAGATTGTGAAAATAGAAAAATAAATTATATATATATATAAAAAAAGCAAAATAACAATTGTGATTTACTTACTTTACAACCACAAGAACAATTAATGAGGTATATAGATTCAAAAATTGTTATTAAACTACACAGTGGAAGAGATGACTCTTTTTCCTAGAACATGAGTGCCTGGAACACAAAGTAAGGTTGATAATGGACTTTGTAAAACTAATGGAAAGCCAGCCTGTGGCTGATTGACTGAAGATGAGTTCTATAAATGGAAATGTTCAGTGTGCATCTGTGCTTATGTCAATCAATACCATTAAGAGCTTGTAGAAATACAGATGCCACAGAAAAGCACCTGCCAAGTTTGATCTTTTAACAGGTTTGACAGGAAAAGGAATACATTGCCCAGCATGGTTCAATAAAACTATAGTGACATCTCTGACGATCAGGCTCATGGCCACTACACTAATACCACTAGAATTTAGCACCTGGAGTCCAAAGGAAGACAGAAGCATTGTGCCCTGTGACATCTTTTCCCCCAACAGTATGTTACGTGTGATTTCGTTAACATTTATAAGTGTCAATGAGTCTCAGTGTTTTACTAAATGAGCTGGCAAAATAAAGAGAGTGTGATCAGGAGACGAGGCATAACCAAAATTCAAAAACTAAAGGTTTGAAACCAAGCGATCAAGCCATACCAGCATCAAAAGTGAAGTGAGTGGCAAAAAAATCAAAAGTCAAAGATCAGTACCAAAAATGTGAAGGACAAGATTGTGGTTTAGAAAAAAGTGCATTTCAGAATCCACAAACTTAGATGAAAACGTGAATCTGAGATGACTTTTTAGTTCCGTTGTGCATTTCCTAAAAGGTCACAATCTCCAAGGATGTGGCTACTGCAAACACGGGGCAATATCGTATTGACGTGGCGACAAAATGGCAGCTAAATATGGCATGTAATAAAGAAAAATCAAAACTAACTTCAGAATGACAAATTTAATAACATTCAAATTCTAGGACTAGAAAAAACCTCCAAAATGAGTAGTCAATCAAAAATTGATAAAGAGATATCCAATCAAAATTAATCAAACATCATTTCCTAACACTATGGTCACTGCTGCCTCAAAGTCCTAGAGTCCAGGGTTCAAATCACAGTGTGGTTAATGTCCGTGCAGAGCTCTGTGTATTTATTTCAAGTTCACTTTATTGATGACCCTGTTGGAATGGTTGTACCTTAGCAATGGGTTGGCAAACATGTGCATAATGAAGTCAAGATGCAATACTCTTGTCATCATATAACCCTGTACTGGAATATGTTGAATCAGAAAATAAATTACTGAATGCATCTGGGGCAACATGTTAACACAATGATTATTACGGACCAGCAATGGTGCACTGCACGATAACGTACAATAAATGCACTTGACTTGAGCATTCCTAGTTTTCCTCCTCTTTCTCTGTACATTTAGCATTTGTTTGCTCAGAGGTTGATGCGCTTGCTGCTTCCTGAACAGCTCTTGTTTTCTCCACCCTAGCGGCCCGCTTATTCTCTTCTTTCGTCAGCATCTTTTCGCATTAAAACTGATTAAGTTGGTGTTTGTGTTGTAATTACTTGGTACGTTTTCCTTCATTTTTCACTTAAGTAGGCACTTAAGTCATCACTGCCTCAAGAATGATTTAAGACAGTGGTTCTCAAACTGTGGGGTGGGCCCCCCTAGGGAAGGGCGCAAAGTAACAAAAAGGGTGGCACAAAGATGTGATAAAAGAAAACAAGAATCAAAAATATGAAAACCAAAACAAATTAACTTAAACTACATTCTGATACTAGAAAAATAAATATAAAGTTAGATAAATGTGTATAATAAAATATGCATCTATGATATATCATTAATTAAAAAAGAACAAATTGGTATTAGTGGGCTCCTTTCAAAAAAACGTTAGGGGGTCGCGATTAAAACTGTTATAAAAACTCGGGTTGCAAATATGTAAAGGTTGAGAAACGCTGATTTAATATATGAAGAGGTAGGGGAAGTGACAGCGAAGGTGGAAGGGAATGAGAACGGCAGCCGTACACATGAGCAGCAGGGCTGCCATGCTGCCCGCTGCTGAGAATTGATTCTACAATAAAATAAAAATAATTCACTCGAGCTCCATATGCATAAAGCATACAATTATTCAACTCAAAATTATATATCGAACACATCTGTCTCGCCTAAAACTCTCCAAAATGTTTCCAGGGCAAGATCCAACCTGCGAACGTTGCAATCAAGTCCCAGCCTCACTGGGTCACATATTTTGGTCCTGCACCAAATTAACATCATTCTGGACCAAAATTTTTAATTACCTTTCAGACACCCTTGGTCTCACAATCCCTCCTAACCCATTAACAGCTGTGTTTGGTGTTCTTCCAGAGGGGCTTAAAGTGGAGAAAGACAAACTAATTGTGATTACATTCACTACACCGCAGACTTATTTTGCTAAACTGGAAGAATCCTAACTCTCCTCTTTTAAGTCAGTGGGAAACCAATCTTTTATACTATTTGAAATTGTAAAAAATCAAATACTCAGTTAAAGGATCTGCACAGATTTTTTTCAAAACATGGCAGGATCTAATCAGTAATATTTTAGAATATGCTCTTAAAGCACAGAGGAAGCAATTATTTCTGCATTTCTTTTTCTTCTCCATTCATCTCTATTGGCTTATCAAACTTATCAATGTAGGTATGTTGACAAGCCTTAGGTTTTACTCCGTTGGCCATGCTCTTTCTCTTAGGGGTGGGGGTCGACTTGTTCTCAATCCTACTTTTTGTAAAAATTGATTGATTTGTATGGAATGATTACAATAAAATTAATAAAAAAAAATAAAAAGAAGAATAACCTTGGAGGTCGATTATTACCCCGAAAGCGGATAGTAGATGTCACATAGTATATGTGTACCAAATTTCAGGTCAATGGGTCAAGTGGTTTGTGAGCTACAGGTGATGTAAAATCCTGGACAGACAAACAAACAGTCACGGTAGTGTATTATATATAAAGATTTGTCCTCTGAGTCTGAAGGCTAAATTCATGGTGTGGTCAACTCTTAATGTGATGTGTGCTCACTTTTGCCATGTTAGCATTGGTTTTCTCTTCAACATTAGACTAACTGGACACTGATTTGGCACTGTGTGTTTTCTCTGAATTATACCCAGTACTAGTCCAGTTCCTTCAAAACTATAAATACCGGGTTATTCATGGATGTCACCTAAAACTCTACACTGATTTTTAAGGATTCCGGGTGTCAGCCTGAAGCACTAATGATTCAGTTCTGTTGTCCACAAAATGACAACATGGAAGTGATGGTCCTGTAGAACCAACTCTGCTGGATGGGCCACTGCGTCAGAATGTATGACAAGATCTCTACTCCTGACTGAGCTGAGATCAGAGGATTTGGAGAGACTAGAGGAAGGGGTTTAAAAACACCCCCAATATTTGCTTTAAAAAAGGTTGGGTCAACATAGCTAGCAAAAAAGAACCCCTTTTGGTATTACGAGATTCATCAAGCAGCTCTTAGAAACTGGCAACCCCTGGAAAGAGAAGAACCCAGAATTGAGGAAGTAGCTCACAAAATTGAACTTTCCCCTCCCCACTCTCTCATGTGACCACTAAGTGCTCCATCTGTAACAGTAGAAGACAGATTATTTCAAAAAAGGGGATAACGAGATGGAACGTTAAACATAACCCTAACGAACATTAATGCTCAGAGATCAGAGACTCAGGAACAAAACCAAAACACTAGATGGATTTGTAGTCAAAAAAGACTGAAGTTTGTTCAACACCCATGGATCAGAAACCAAATGCTAAGCAACCGTATTGTCGTATGTTCTTGCTGATTTGTAACTTTTTAACTATAAGAACAACTGCACACTTTGAATCAACGATCCTTAATATCAAATACCATGAAATGTTTAAAAAGTCATGATAATTACGTCACACAGTGCAGCCTTCAGAAACAAAGCCCCCAGCAACTGCAAAATGCACTGTGGCATCAGATCCACAAGATAACGTCGGCCAAGAGAAAATGAAAATGGTATTGCAGCAAAGAAAATCATGACTTATAATATTTCTTTACTTTTGTTTGACAGATAAAACAAAAACAGTGACACAGAAGGACCTTGAAATCTTCCAAAAATACATAAATACAACGTAGCAAAATATGCACAGAGCAGAAAAAGTATTTAAAGCAGCCTGCATCATAACATTAAAAAAGATAAATGAAAAACGTGGGTTCTAAACTGGAATAGCTAAACAGATGCGTGTTTTTGTTTAACTGAAATATTTGTTGATTACATGACTGTAAGGCCCTTCAAACGTCAAAACAAAGCTTCAATCCAACACAATTAGCCATTAAGGTTCCTCAAGAAACAAGCTTATCAGTCAGTAAAGGCCATCATGGAGAAAAGAGAATAAAATTTATAAAAATGTATCTACAATCCAAGAAAGAGACGATAAACAGATTAGTTTTTATCCCTGTAGCTTTTGGGTGTTTCAGGTTTCTAAATGCCTAGCAGCAGACTGACTACTGCTGCCTGAAAGGGATCAGGAGAGCTGAACGTAGGCATCACAGCCCTCAGTTACTTCCGGTGATTTTCAAGACAAAGCTCACCTATGCTCCCATTCCATGACAGCTTTATACTAATATAACATTTCAAAACTTGCTTAATCTAGTTCAGAATCACAGGCTTGGGCCTATCCCAAGAGAATCATGTGTAGGGCAAAAATAAAAAACAACCTAGTCCATCACCTACTTGTGCACAACATTACTTCAAACCACAACATTTGAGTCTAGTTCACAAATAAAGCTATTCATTTTAACTGGAATGTCACGTTTGTTTAATGGTTGTCCACAAAGTAATTAATCAATTGGAACTGAAGTGAAAAAGAGGTCACTTGAAGCTGGAAGAATACTAGAAAATTTTCCCAGATTAATAGATGGCAAAAGTAGGTTTCTTCTTGAAAAATATGAGCTGCTGCTGTATATTTTCAAACAGGTTGCACCATACAAGGCATCAAGTGTGCATAGTCCTATAACTGTAAACTAAGGTTCTCGAGTTCAGAGTTATTTCGGACTGCCATGTGAAGCTCTGATGGGATGGCTTTGAGGTTTTAAAGGCCACTCTGTGCTACAGAACCTTGAAGCAAAGACTTAATTAGCGGTGACACTGTGCAGGCAGAACTTAAGAAGCAGATATACAGTGTACCGAACATGAGACCTAAAATATCCATACCCAGAAGGGAAGCTAGGGGGTGCTTTCATTCTTTGTGGTTTCTCTTTGATTATTCTTTTTTTTTGTTAATTTTGGCTAGCAATCCAATATTTTGATGTATTTGGTGCAAGCTGACTTTAGCATTTTTTAACTTAAGGACAGCCTGATGATGCAGTGGTTAGCACTGATCCCTCATGATTCAGCACTCTGAGTTAAAGTCAATTGACCATGTAGGTGTTTGTGTCGAGTTCATCCACTCTTTTTAGGTTCTTTCCACATCCGTAAAGACAGGCAGGTTAGATGAACTGCTGATTTCAAAATGGCACACAGTAATGTATGGTCTCTGTATTTTTTCCAGGTAAGTGCTGCAGAGATAGACGGTGACCATCCAATGAATTTTAGTTGGGTTAACTAAGCTGAAGCAGATTATTTCATGTTAACTTTTGTTCAAGGTTGAGATGGTACTAAAACGTTCCTCTGTCCCTCCACCCCACTTTCACAGTATGTATTTTTTGTAGGGTGCATAGTATTTATTCTGTTGCTCTCATAACATATATTTGTAAATGTGCACAAGTTATCTAAGAAATGGCATTAATAAGCAAAATATAAAATGAATTGAATGGAAGCAAAAATGAATAAAATAAAGCTTTTCATGTGGATAACAAAAAAGTGAGTCTTTAGTATCACAGACACCTCTATTCCTGAAGTTTTCTTTAAATTCTACATCAGCATTAGAACAGTAGATCAGAAAAGAGAGCAACTTATTTGGAGTATAACTGGCCATTAAGAAGAAAGGAAACATAACAAAAAAGTATATTCAGCTAGCAGAAACTCTGTATCAGTTCAAAGACTAAGATGTCTGAGAAAAGAGAATAGCCTAAAACATTCCACGAAGAACACTCTCCACTTTCGTTCCTTCAGGAAATTAATTAGCCTTGATGGACCAAATGACATTTTCTTGCCCCATTAGATGCTTCTTTTTCATGCTTTTCTACCACACATAGGACATGTGAGGTACAATGAATGGATCACTCAGAGGAATATGTGTTTTGAAAATTGTATCCCACTTCTGAACCTAAATTGCCTGCTGGTATTTTTTAATGACATATTTCTCATGAACTAATCTAGGTAATGTGCAATATTTAATTTTGCTTCTGCCTGAATGTCAAATGGAATAAAGAGATCTTTCATGTCAGAAAGAGTGGAATCAAAGGGCTACACAACTGTCTTCAACAAAATGCTTCAAAGTAGCACATTTGTGGGTGACTTGGCCAGATGATAAGACTACTCAGACTATATTGGACTATTTGGTTTGTTTCAGCAGCTGTCAAGCTTGGGTCACAAAGTTGCACAGCAGAGCAGAGAAGGTTTTCCGGGGAGTAAAAACTTTATTGTTTACTGGCAGATACAAACAACGAGCCTTTCAGAGGAGGTCTGCGTTCACAGGAAACAGCTGTCAAACAAATGATAGCTCAGCCCTGTCTCCAGGTCAAAAGAACATAAAGTCTTCCTATTCAAGCAGGTACAGCAGCAACCGGAGCAGAGGGGGTCTGGGTAGAGTGAGACATTAGGATGGGTGCAGCTCAGTCTTTTAAATGTTTGAAGCCCCACATGAGGAACACATCACACTGCAAGCCTGCAGCTGATCCTGCACAGATGAGGGGGAAGAGTGTGCAAGAGAGTGTTTATTTGTTTAAGAGGGAGTTTCTGAAGAGCGGCCATGTTCCCAAGCGGTGGCGGTCACACCCCCACCCTCAGCTTTGTTCACACCTTTGTGAACTAAGCAATCTACCAAACCAGGCTCAGCCAGCCAAGACAGGACATCCACATTGACATGTGCAGAGCCGGGATGATGACGGACAATAAAGAACCACCTTGTGAGACGGGAGTTTGTATCGCTCTGTCTGTAGCGCCACTGCAAGGGGCATGATCGGTCAGGAAGGTAAATTAATGCCCTCACAAATAATAACAAAGAGATTCCACTCCCCATTTAATCACCAAGCACTCTTTCTCAATGGTTGAGTAAGTTCATCTCTGGGAAGCAATTTCCTACTCAAATATGTGATGGGATACTCTGCACCATCAAAAACCTTAGATAGGACTGTCCCTAAACTGAACACACTAACAACTGTCTACAGGGTGAACTCACTAGAGAAGTCAGGATTCCTCAAAATAGTATGATGACAAAGCAGCCTTTTTTTTTTTTAGTCTTATTAATTTTATTGCAATAATTCCATACAAATAGATCAATTTTTACAAAACAAAAAAAGGATAAAACAAATTGCAGCCTTTAAATCACAGAAGGAGTGTTCACAATCAATGGACCAGACAATGGATCGGTTCTTTCTACCCTTTGTAAGATCAGAAAGAGGAGCAGTTCCATCTGAAAAATTAGGGATAAATCTCTTATAATAACCAGCTAGTCCAAGGAAGGCACGAACTTGCTGCTGCGTTTCGGGACAGGGGTAAGCAAGCACCTCATATACCTTTTTCAATTGTGGTCTAACCAAACTCTTTCCCATAGAATAACCTAAGTAGTGAGTCCCTGACATACCCAATTTACACTTCTTAGTGTTAGCCGTCAACCCAGCCTGTCTCAAGTTGTCAAGTACAACCTGAAGGAGCTCTAAATGCAACTGCCAATCATTACTGAAAATGACAACATCATCAAGATACGCTCCGGACTATTCGAAATGGGGGCGCAAAATCTGATCCATCATACATAGTAAAGTTAGAGACACGTCATGCAGACCAAACGGAAGTTTAGTAAATTCAAATAAACCATCAATGGTGGCAAATGCTGTTTTTTTACAACTGGAGGCTTCAAGGTGCACCTACCAGTACCCTTTCGTAAGACTGAGTGTAGAGATATATGATGTCTGACACAGTTTTTCCAGTAATTTGTCAACACAAGGCATTGGATAAGCACCAAATTTGGTAACCTTATTCAAGTGTCTAAAATCGATACAGCACCAAATCGAACCATCCAGTTTCTGTACCAGAATGATCGGGCTACGCCAAATGCTCTGGCTTTCATGAATAAAACCTAATTTGAGCATCTGTCTGACCTCATCACACACTACATTCCTCCTTGCCTCTGGTATCCTTGCCTCTGGATACTGGAGCACCTGTACCTTAACACCAGGCTTATGTTCCGTAAGTCCAGTTAGGCCAGGCAGGGAGGAAAAGATATCAGTGTTTCATCCCATCAAAGTCGGATTTCAGGGATCCAGTCAAATTGTTACCAATAGTAACGTCCGTCTGATAGATTGCAGCTAACACCTCCTGAGTTTCATGCCAGTCTTTCAAAAGATTAACATGAAATGGATGCCAGGAAGGTAGACATGCATCCTAGCTGGGATAAAGGAAGGATTCGTACCAAGCTAGGAGACCATAATGGATGGAGAGGGCAAACAGGCTCACTTGGAGCAGTTCATCCCCCACACAACAGGTGGGAGTGTCCCTCAAGGCTGGACCAGATTGAAACACCCACAGGGTGGCATGGGAGTCCAGAAAGACAGCCCTGTTGGGGTCTTTGGATACTGCTAGAGGGCACTGTTTGTTTGGGCTCTGCCATGGTTTCTGCACAACATGGAAATGCTCCAGATGGCCTGGACAGAAGACTACAAGCAGTTCCTGGGTCTAACTTAAAATAAAGAGGGCAACTCTATTTTGGTGAAGAATGGAGGACTACGAATGGTTTATTTTGCTGCTAATTGTATGTAAAAGTGTTTTGTCAAATAATAACTATTTATTTGAACCTGGAGTTGCTTTCATCTATTACTGTGCCTGTAGTTTGGGGTTCAGTGGCAGCCCTAGTGGTTATTTCATCCAACTTTGAGCCCATTCTATCTATCTATCTATCTATCTATCTATCTATCTATCTATCTATCTATCTATCTATCTATCATATAATTCCCTATTTATTTATATTAAGTGTAGTGTCCTTTATAATCATCTATCTTCCTATTGAACCCTTTTAAAGATGTATTTGTTGAAAATGTGTGATGGACATAATGGATGACCTGGCATCCCAACTAGGATGTAGGGCGTTTTCTTGCCCAGCCAGGAGGTCACTAAAGGATGAACCAGATGGAATTGCCTCCTTACTGAGATGGTTGGTATTTCCTTTCCTGGTGAAGGAAGGACAGGGGTAACTGCCTCCCAGTGCACAGGGTGGCATCATCCCTTTGGCATAGCTCCCATCTGGACACCTGCAGGGCTGCTTGGGTGTTGCAGTCCTGGATGGCAGTCCTAGTTGTGCTCCTCTTGGGCCGCTAGAGGGTGCTTTCAGATGGAGGTTCTAGCTAACTTTTCAATCTAATATCTAATTTCAGGCTAATATCTATGATTGTGGTGAACATGAGCAGTGCCCAGTGTTCCTCATTTCAAGGTCAAGAGGAAAGGCTTTTCAATGTAGAAGTGATAACAAATGATGTCACAGGATGCCAAGAAGACTAAAAAGGTCCAGATGTAGTAGCAGCCGATCACAATGATAGCATCAGTTATTAAAAGTCAGTAATTTCAGCCTAAACTGCAATTTTAACAGCCTTGACTTGAGCGGTGAGAATGACAGAAATAACAGCTTTGGGGTTCAGATCCCAACTTAGATACTGTCCTTGTAGAATTAGTACATTCTCCTTGTATCTAAATGCTTTTTTCTTTTTCCCCTCACACATCAAAGACATGTGGGCTTGCTAATGGCAGGACTGGATAAATAGTGTTCCCTTTTATTACTTACTAGCAAAATACCTGCGCTTCGCAGCGGCGAAGTACTGCCTTAAAATTTTTATTAAGAAGAAAATTAAACCTTTTTAAACTGAGAGAAAATATACCAATAATTATTTGTTAAAGATCTCTTTGGATGCCACGTTGTCAGTTCGGCCCTCCGGTTGTAATATGACTCTTACTCTTGAGCATGCAACGTACAGTTAGCCATGTGAAAAGTAATCTTGCCTCAAACCTCACAGCTTAGATTGCCGCTGTCATAATCGGTTTGAGTTTCATGGTTTGTTTCAATTACGTTAGTATTTGCAGGACTTGTGTTGAAGTGACATTCGGCATCTGTCAAGCGTTGAAAGCACACAACTGGTTTCATCGATAACTTCACATCCAGCTTTTGAGAGTTTAAACATTCATAAACATCAAAGTGTCCACTACGCATATCGTCACCTGTCAATCTAAGATGTTTAAAAGGCACTGGCAGTTGTCCAAAGGTGTAAAATATTTGGCCATTTCGGTACACTTGAAAGTGACAACCAAACAATTCAGCGGCAGCCATCAATTCACATGCAGAACCATAGGTGAAGGGCTTAAGCATTTCACTCTTATGGTGCTCCTGTGTAGTATAATTATCTCCTGTACCGTCATCAGTCCACACCTTGAACCTGTCCCAGTCATTCAATACATAAGACACAATGTTCCTCCGGATATCAAGAGTGAGCCTGATATGGCCGTGCAATATGTAACAAAGAGAATGGAAAAGGTAGGTGCCATCTCCAGGCATGGAAACCACTCAGTAAGTGACAGTTCTTTGATCGATGATGATCACCTCAATAGACATGTTAATGGGGGTACGGTTGGAATGATAAAAGAAAATGGGTACCTGAACAATGTAAAGTAAGTCTAAAATACCCACACAATAACTATAATCGTAATAAATGAACAATAAAACACCGGAGAAGCCGTGGATTAAATAAAAGGCTGTAGTTATCAGCAGGGAGACGTGAATCCCGTGGTGAAGCAAGAAAGGGAATGTAGAGATTGGAGTGAGGGACGGCCTTATATAGGCAGGCAGCCAACAACGTGGGAGGCGTTGGGATGGGGGACCCAACGCCGCCTTACACGGTGACCGAGCTACAGGCTATGGACATATATATGTACGTAAGTAGGATTCAGTTAGCGTTGAGAACCTGCGTACCAAATTTCTTGAAGATGGGCCCAAAAGTAACAAAGACCATTGAAAAGTTCAATATGGCGGCCGACAGTGGCATCATACCACCGAAATAAGTATGTACATTGGTTTTGGTTAGCGCAGGGAAGCCACCTACCAAATTTCATGAAGATGGGGCCATAAATAAGAAAGTTCAACATGGCGAACATTGTCAACCGTTATGACTGTTACGCGTAGAATTTCGAAATGTAACCTGCTTAACTTTTGTAAGTAAGCTGTAAGGAATGAGCCTGCCAAATTTCAGCCTTCTATCTACATGGGAAGTTGGAGAATTAGTGACGTTGGAAAGTTCAATATGGTGGCTGACCTGACAGTGGCGTCATACCCCCGAAATAAGTACGTACATTGGTTTTGGTTAGCTCAGGGAAGCCACCTACCAAATTTCATGAAGATGGGGCCGTAAATAGGAAAGTTCAACATGACGGACGTTGTTGACCGTTATGACCGTCACACGTAGAATTTCGAAATGAAACCTGCTTAACTTTTGTAAGTAAGCTGTAAGGAATGAGCCTGCCAAATTTCAGCCTTCTACATCCACGGGAAGTTGGACAATTAGTGACGTTGGAAAATTTCAATATGGCGGCCGACAGTGGTGTCAAACCAACGAAATAAGTACGGACATCGGTTTCCGTTAAAAGTTCAATATGGCGGCCGACAGTGGCATCATACTACCAAAATAAGTACTAAACTTCAGCCTTCTACCTACACGGGAAGTTGGAGAATTAGTGACGTTTGGAAAATTCAATATGGCAGCTGACAGTGGCATCATACCACCAAAATAAGTAAGTACAGCGGTTTCGGTCAGCGCAGGGAAGCCGCCTACCAAATTTCGTGAAGGTGGGGCCATAAATAAGAAAGTTCAACATGGCGGACTTTGTCGACCGTTATCAACCGTTATGACCGTTACGTGTAGAATTTCGAAATGAAACCTGCTTAACTGTTGTAAGTATGCTGTAAGGAATAAGCCTGCCAAATTTCAGCTTTCTACCTACATGGGAAGTTGGAGAATTACTGATGAATCAGTGAGTGAGTGAGTGAGTCAGTCAGTCAGTCAGTGAGGGCTTTGCCTTTTATTATTATAGATACAGTATTTTTAACATTTTTGCTGACTGCATTTCATTGACATTTTATATTGTTCTTCTTTGCTAGGCTCCACAATTTTAGATGTAAGAGTTAATGAGGGTGTGTACCTAAAAGCAGCCATTGCCCCCCATGACGCACCTAGCTTAACTGAATGTGATAACTGAAGTATTGCTATTTCCTATTACGGCAGCACCAGGCTCAAGGCAGAGATGAGCCTTGGACTGGAAACTTAACCATCACACATGCATCCCTTTCACTCATACCGGACCATCAATCATTCAAGGATTTAGATTTGGAAAGGACTCACGAACCTCACACTGTGAGGGACCTTTGGGGGAAATGGAGTAGTGAGAGACCAGCATTAACAGCTAAACAAATGCTCCACATATTTTAAGTAATCATGTTCAGTTAATTTATTAGAAAATTCAATCTTAGAAAAACAAGAGCATTTTTTCTAACAAGATTGATAGTCAAAATATTTAAGATGGAAATAGTAAATTGCATTACATATACAGTGGATTCAGAAAGTATTGAGACCCCCTCACTCTCTGCACACTTTATTGTGGTGGAAATGTAATTGTATATTAATACATTGGCCACTTCTGCCCATTGATCTACACTCAATGACCCATAATGACAAAATGAAAACATGTTTTCAGAACAGTTTGCAAATATGATTCAAGATTCAAGAATTTTAGTTATACAGGTACAATGTGTGGAAACAGACGTACAGTAACATAAAAAAACTTTCTGTCCAATTTTCTCTTTCTTCCTTGTGTAATGCTTAAAGATTTAATCATTCAATCAGACAAACTGATTAACTTTGGATTTAGTTGCAAACGTTTTAACACTCAAATCCCTGAAGCCTACGAAAAAAGTTGTAATGCCGGGCCACCTTAAATTCCTTCGCAACTCTTCATCATCATTTTTGTTTTGCAAATGTGTTGATCAGCACAAGCAGCCTGCCATCCCATCCCCCACCAACGCAATTGAAGTCAGTCTCAAAGTTCTCTCAGCTGTGGTTGGGCGATGAAAGGACAGACTGTAAACAGTAGGAACGTTGGGACACCAAGCAGGTCGTCCTATTTAATCATCACGAACAAACAAAATCAGCAAGTAATGAAAAATAGAGCTTCAGCGCTCTGGCGTACAGGGACATCTTTCCAAATAAAAGAACTCTCAAAATGTCACGGGCTCTGGCGTGCACCTCATTAAGGTATCCTGGCAGAAGACACCCTTCTCTTTGTCGATGCTTCCTTTATACCGGTACTTCCGGAAGGGGAGGCATTAAGTACCCTCAGAGCTTCTCAGAGTTGTGGGGGAAGAGGAAGAGCAGGACAACGTCAGCGGTAGCACCCCTCTTGTCTCGGCGGGCTATTGTTTACTTTTCCCTGGCCCGTAGAGGAGTCCTCTGATGCCCATGCATGACACAGGTCAAGTCTGCTTATATGGGCGTGAAGTTCCTTGAAATGTATAGGGTAAATAATGCAGGGTGGCCCACATTTATGTATATGTCATTTCACAGGCTGTAGCATTTAAAATACTGACATCACTGTGTAGCCTGAGAATGGGAATAATGATGTGCTGGATGGGGCAACCCCTGCTGTGTTCGAATAAAGAATCGTGGTGAATTGATTGTCGTTAGAGCAGAATATACTCTGCAAGAAACAACTATGCGGTGGTGAAACAGAGGATGGCAGTTGAGTTTGGAAGTAGTGGCCCTAGTGTGCTAACCATCACGAATAAACACAAAATTCGACATCAGCAGTACTGTTTTGCAAGCAAAGGGAGCAGGCAGTCCCAGGAGTGTGAGTACTGATGCCAGAACAGCTCTTGTGGTGAATGCCTTTCAAAGTTGGGTTCTTCTTCAGGTGTGTATCGATCTGGATGTCACATTGGTGGACCATGCCATGGAGAATGGGGGATGAAAAAACATTTAAGGGTCTTAACGTTCATGTTCCATTATGTTACTTGATAATAACATTGGTAGTTTCCTGACAATAACGTCTTTTCAATCATATACATACTCTAAATATGGGCCACCCTGTATATTGTTATTTGGAATGCACATACATTTCACAATCTGGGTAAATGTAGGATGACAGGAAACGTGAGGCAACATAATTAAAACAGAAAGCTTTTTCATTTTTTACTAATAATTGGCAAAATGCTGACGTGAAGTGTATAACGTATGAAGAATGAAGTCCAAATATCAAATAAACACTTTCACAAAAGGTATAACAAAACAAGTGTGCTTTTATTCAACCAAAGAAAAAGAAATTATACTACATTTTTTTGTGGGCTTCAAGAATTCTAGTGTTAAAAGGTTGTTAAGCTCAAGGCAGGGCAGTTGTGCCGAGTGGGATCATTGATGACTCAGATTGTAAAGAATAAAAATTGAATCGAATAAACTCATAGAATATGGCTTATGTTAATTTCCATTGTATCCTTGGCTAAAGTGTGGAGAAAGGTTCTAAAAACAAGTCAGAAAACAAAAAGAGCAGCTCTAATATTCCATAAGCACGTAACCATAAAAAATGACAGATACATTATACTTATGTTATTACAACAACAAGAAAATATGAACACATAACTCCAGTTCTTAAATCCCTACACTGGCTCCCAGTTAAGTTTAGGGTAGATTTCAAAATTCTCCTTTTAACATATAAAGCCTTAAATGGCCAAGGTCTGGCTTACTTATTTGAACTTATCATGACTTACAAACCAGAGTGCACATTAAGATCTCAAGATGCCGGTCTGCTCATGAGTCCAAGGATTAAGAAAATAACAGTGGGAGGTCGAGCTTTTACAGTATTTACAGGGCCTCTAAACTGTGGAATGGTCTGCCTGCTGCTATAAGCGATGCTCCTTCGGTCTCAGCTTTCAGATTACAGCAGAAGACTCACTACTTCAGTTTAGCACACCCTGACTAGAGCTGCTGATTAACTGTACAGACTGCATCTCTGTTGTTCGTCATTAGCACTAAAACATTAGTAATATGATAGTTATAATTTGTTACTAACCCTCATCTATCCTGTTTCTCTTCTCGGTGCTCAAATGTGGCAATTGGTGCCATTGCCCACCTGCCAAGTGGTTTTGCCTGCCTAAGGTAAAGTTATCTCTGATGGAGGATCACAGGAATCATCGGGTAGAGGGATCTTTTCATCGGATTGGCTGGTCCCAGTTGTGGAATGGCCAATAGGGGGAGGCAGCTTGATGGCCGAAGTATCCAGGACTCTAAACAAATCCAAATCATATAATGTGATATCATCTACTGTTAAATTCTGCTCTGTACTTTTAATATTTTTATTTTACTGTTATATTGTATTGAAGATTACTTGTGCTCTGTTCTGTGTATTGTATTGTATTGACCCCCTTCTCTTTGACACCCACTGCACACCCAACCTACCTGGAAAGGGGACCCTCTTTCAACTGTCTTTCCCAAGGTTTCTTCCTTTTTTCCCTACTAGGGTTTTTTTGGGAGGTTTTTCTTGTCTTCTTAGAGGGTCAAGGCTGCAGGGGCCATCAAAAGGGCCTGTTAAAGCTCATTGCAGCACTTCTTGTGTGATTTTCGGCAATACAAAAATAAATTGTATTGTACTTATGCTAATGTTATGAGAGTCACATCTTTGGCAGGTGGCTTGTAACTTGAGCCTGAGTACAGCAACAGAATGCAACATCTGCTGATCCATAAGCAAGTCAAAGGTGCCTGTAGAAGAATTAACGTGTGGATAATGTGTGTCAGAAATGCATGACAGTCCAGTGACAGGTAACTATAAAATAGCAGGCTGTACAGAGTGGAGAATGCTGTGAAAGAGACAACAGCTTACAAATTAAATAAATTATCCAGACTTGCTGATGTGGGATTCCTTGACAGGTGACAAGACAGCAGACGATAGCACAAGACAAGAAATGAGCATGTTACAACTCATTCCAGCTTATCAGAATTACCGGTGACAGAAAGAGGTGGGAAGTGCATTGGAAATGTGCCAGAAAGTCTGGGGCTGGGACAGCTGACCAGGCCATGTTAGGATTTGGGATAATTTTTTATTTTTTCTCTCGTTTAGCTCAACATAAGCTCTTGATTATTTCTTTCTTTTTGGGGGCTTTTGGAACATAAGGAATTCATTTACATTTTTTCCTTGTGGATATAAGTTTGAGTTGACAGTTTTAAACATATTTCATATGATGTTATGCAGCCACTTTTGGTGCTGCTTGTGTGCTATGTCAAACACTTCTTGTTTATTTGAAGACAGAAAACAAAGAAAACCTTTTGCCATGTTACTTAGCATATAATTGATTAAAGGGATGAGAAAATCATTTTGACTTGATTTCAGGTTTTTCCTATTATGATTAGTATTTATAAAATTTTGACTTTGGTATTAACCTTGCCTAGTATTTTGACTGATCTTTCAGGTCTTCTAGTGCTGCATATTTCATAGGCAGAATGCATATGAATTATTAGAGAAAGTTCTGATACCACACTATGACTGGTAGATCAACAAATTGTGCAGCAGATAATGAGCTTCAACACTCAGAGAAAGACGAATGTCTCAGTGCAAGAAAAAAATAATGTCACAGATGAATAACATACACTATATTGCCAAAAGTATTGTAACACCTGCCTTTACACACACATGAACTTTAATGACATCCCATTCTTAATACATAAGCTTTAATATGGAGTTGGCCCACACTTTGCAGCTATAACAGATTCAACTCTTCTGGGAAGATTTTCCACAAGGTTTAAGAGTGTTTTTATGGGAATTTTTGACCATTCTTCCGGGAGAGCATTTGTGAGGCCAGGCACTGTTGTTGGACGAGAAGGCCTGGCTCTCAGTCTCCGCTCTAATTCATCCCAAAGGTGTTTTATCGGGTTGAGGTTAGGGCTTTGTGCAGGCCAGTCAAGTTCCTCCACACCAAACTCGCTCATCCATTTCTTTATAGACCTTGCTTTGTACACTGGTGCACAGTCATGTTGGAACAGGAAGAGCCATCTCCAAACTGTTCCCACAAAGTTGGGAGCATGAAATTGTCCAAAATGGCTTTGTATGATGAAGCATTAAGTGTTTCTTTCACTGGAACTAAGGGGCCAAGCCCAATCCCTGAAAAACAACCCCACACCATAATCCCCTCTCCACCAAACTTTACACTTGGCACAATGCAGTCAGGCAAGTACCATTGTCCTGGCCAGACTCGTCCATCGGATTGCCAGACAGAGAAGCATGAGTCGTCACTCCAGAGGACACATCTCCACTGCTCTAGAGTCCAGTGGCAGAATGCTTTACACCACTGCATCCGACACTTTGCATTGCACTTGTTGATATAAGGCTGGATGCAGCTGCTCAGCCATGGAAACCCATTCCATGAAGCTCTCTACCCCGCTGTTCTTGAGCTTTTGGAAGTCTGTAGCTATTGATTCTGTAGAAAGTTGGCAACTTCTGCACACTGTGCTTCTCAACATGCGCTGATCCACTCTGTGATTTTACGTGGCTTACCACTTTGTGGCTGAGTTGCTGTTCTTCCCAATTGCTTCCACTTTTTATAATACCACTAACAGCTGACCATGGAATATTTAGTAGCGAGGGAATTTCACAAATGGACTTATTTCACAGGTGGCATCCTATCATGGTATCATGCTTGAATTCACTGAGCTCCTGAGAGCAACCCATTCTTTCACAAATGTTTGTAGAAGTAGTCTGCATGCCTAGGTGCCTGATTTTATACACCTGTGGCCATGGAAGTGATTGGAACACCTGAATTCAATGATCTGGAGGGGTGTCCCAATACTTTTGGCAATATTGTGTATATTAGGGGGCCAATGTTGCCTTCAAGGTGCACGTGTATGCAGATTCATACAACTTTTTAAGCTTCAGTGCATGACATTTTCCAGCAGTGTTCAAAGATGTCAGTCAAGAAATCTTTTCCATGCCACATTGATGAAGCCAGAAATTTGAAAGTCTGCGGGGCACTGGAAGCAATTGGATGGGCTGCCATAAGCCGTTTTATAAATTCTAAAGCTTTTTGTGGACCAGAGGCATGTTTCAGGTTGGTTTAGAGTGGCTTAACTTATTTATTCAATGATGATCAGTCTAAGGTCTTTAGGGAGGTCCCCATCATATTTTATAGCAGCTCACTTCATTGATGATCAATTTAAGGTCCGGGATGGCATCCCATGGAGTTTATAGCGGCATGTTCAAATGATTGACAATAGAAAAATTGGGGCTTGGCTTCTAAAAGGGGGGCTTGGGCCAACCCCTAGGTCACTCCACAATTTCCTCCCTGTCATGTCACCTAAATAAAGGCAGTCCTGGATATCAGTTGTTAAAACGTATAACGTCTCGAAAGTACATAGACAAATCCTTTGAAATCTGACATTAAGGTGACCAAATTACTCTGTCTTGTGTCCCCAAGAATGTTATTTGTGCAATTTAGCATTTATTTGCATTGAAATAGGTTTACCAAATTAGCCAAATTAAGACTGTATTTATATTAAAAATAGTTATATATTTAAATATATTTGAACTTGGGTTAAATACTCTAGGCACATCATACATATTTGCACTGCATATGCTGTTTTGATTGGTTGCACAAATGATAAAAAAGCACCTATTGTGGTAGCCAAGTTGGTTTGTCCATCGGTCTGTCATAATAGAATTCCAATAGGAATTCGCCAGGCTGATACAGTAGAGCACTTTAAAACACTGCTGAAAACACATTACTTTGACATGGCCTCTTTATAACTTCAATTTAACTTAATCCTGATACTCTATATGTTCAATTTCCTCATAATAACTATTCATGGTGGCTCTAAAATCCGTACTGACCCCTACTCTCTTTTCTGTTTCTTTTTCCGGTTTCTTTGTGGTGGTGGCCTGCACCACCACCACCTACTCAAAGCTTCATGATGCTCCAACAATGATGGACGGATTAAAAGGCAGAAGTCTACGTGACCGTCATCATCATCAAGCCCTTCCGTGAGAATCCTAAATCCAAAGAGGACTGTTTCATTTATGTTAGGTAGAATGCCCAGAGGGGACTGGGCGGTCTCATGGTCTGGAATCCCTACAGATTTTATTTTTTCTCCAGCCGTCTGGAGTTTTTGTTTTTCTGTCCCCTGGCCATTGAACCTTACTCTTATTCGATGTTAATTAATGTTGATTTATTTTGTTTTATAATTGTGTCTTTCATTTTTCTATTCTTTAGTATGTAAAGCACTTTGAGCTACTGTTTGTATGAAAATGTGCTATATAAATAATAATAAAAAAAAAAAATAATGAAACAACTCGGCTGTGGACCAATTTTTTTGACATATGGCATACTTATTCTTTAAGGAAAATTGTCAGGTTCTGTTTTCATTGAGATATCACAATGTATAAAGTTTTGATTATTTTTAAATCTCCCATTGAAAAGCATGGTCAAATTTGCAGACTTGTTTGTCTTTAAACACAAAGACATTCTGTGTGACTTCTGGAAATACGGATTCATTAGCTGTTTAAAACTTACCTTCCGAGAGGTCACTACAACATGTATATTTTCCTCTTTTACTCATCTGATAGCAAAAACGATCCTCAGTACGAGTGAAATTCCCTGGTACACCAGGTCACTTCTCTTGCTTTTTAATGTGAGTTATGTCCATGCCACATTAGACAACTTTTCAAGTGATTTTCATTCTTAGCTTTCATTTACACAATCTTAACCAGTAAGAGCCAGTCGGAAGTGTGACACACCAAATGACTGAGACCAGCTAGGCGGTGACTGTGAGAGATGAGAACCAGTGAGCGTTCAGCTGGCAGTACATGCATAGAATGTAGAGATGAGGAAGGAACATACATGTGTTGACCCTCACGGATAGATGAGAAGCGTGTCTGTCTGATGTCTCGTGTTTTCTGTACTGAAACAGAAAAAAAAAACGGAAAAAAATCAGAGACTGCAGCTGAACGCACCACAGCTATTAACCCATCATACAGCGCCAGTACAGCATCAGCTCCATCATGCAAACATACGGTAGCTTCAGAAGAGATGGGAGATCTTGTTGGAAGGACAACCATTTCAGAAGCAATCCAACAATCAGGTGTTTATTGTACAGTGACTAGATGGAAGTCAGTACAGTAAAAGGCATTTGACAGCTTGCTTAGAGTTTGTCGAACGTCATTTAAAGCTCTCTGATCAGACAAAAATTGAACTCTTTCAGCAGAACTCCAAGTACTGCATCTGGTAAAGATCATACACTGCTCTTCACCTGCCTAATATTGTCACTATAGTAAAGCATTGTGGTGGCTTTGAAGGGACAGGGAAACTGGTCAGAACAGAGGGAAGGAAAAATTTGCCCAAATACAGAGAGGTCCTTGAAGAAAACCTGTTCAAGAGCTCACACAACCTCAGACTGGGATGACGGCTCACCTTTCAGCATGACAATGACTGGAAGGATACAGCCAAAACAAAGCAGGCATGCCTTCAGGACAAGTCACTGTCTTTGAGTGGCATGGCCAAAACTCATTTAAATCTCTTAGAACATTTGTGGAGAGACCCGAAGATGGCAGTTTACAGAGACTTCCCATCCAAACTATCTGAGCTTGAGAGGATCTGACAGGAAGAATGGGATAAACTGCCTTAATCTGGGTTTGCAAAGCTTATAGAGACATACCCAAGGAGACACAAAGCTGTAATGGCTGCAAAAGGGACTTCTACTAAATACTAAATTAAAGATCCAAATTCTTATATGAAGGAGAGATTTCAGTTTTTGATTTTTAATAATTTTTCAAACGTTACTAAAAGATGTTTTCATTTTATCATAAAGGGATACTGAGTGTAGACTGATGAACAAAAATGGCAAATTTATCTGTTTAACATTAAATCTACAGCACAGTAAAGTGTGCAGAAAGTAAAGGGGTCTGAATACTTTCAGAATCCATTTTATCTTGTTTGGAAACTCTTGTTGAGGGGACAGAGAAGTCTAAACTATGTATTGAAAAGTTTAAAAGCTTAAGATATTCATACGCTAGGTAAGAAGTGATAGATAATCCCATCAGGTTGCACTGTTATAATCCACTTTTGTTTGACCCAGAGCCAGTAGTACCCCATTTATCTTTGCCGATTGCCTCTATCTACTGTGAATTAACCCAAATAAGTAGAAAAATCAGTTTAAGAAAATGACGACGGTTAAATGGACGATTGGAAATGGCCACTAAGTTATCAATGTCCTAACTCAGTTTAACTTTCTCTAAACACTTCATGTATGTAAAACTACCTGGAGAGACAAGGTTGAACATGGCACCTGATGTGCCCAACACATAAACAAGCCCAGGGAATCAGAGTAGTAAATAGTCTTTTATTCACTTTTAATCCAGAAACCATCTTACAAGCAATTATAGAGTAAAACATTAAAAACAGTAAAAAGTCATGAAATGATTAACTAATTATTACATTTAGGCACACTTCAACTTGCACCTTATCTCTGTACAGTGTTCTTAGCCAAGATATGGCATGTTTGAGTTCTGCGTATATCTTTTCACATGGCTAAAATGATAATCTTGCTTGTAATGCTTTCAGATACACCATCTCTTGGTTTGTTTTGGATATCTTACTTCATCCTAAACTTTTGTGTTGACTGATGTCACACTTTTGTGTGAACAAAATGATTTCTTTGGTGCTGACATATACTGAGCAACGGGACAAGGACTAGCAGACAATGGCTTCTTTAGTTACAGCTTGTCATACTCCTGATGTGTTTGTAAGCTGCTGTCACTAAACTGTCTGTCATCTGCCTTACACTGTCGTTTTCGTTTAGTTCTGAATTCTTATGGTTTAAGCACTCGGTGAGTGTGAGCCCTCAGAACATTTAATTGATTAACCCATGAGGCATTATTACAAGAAAGTCATCAAGCCTTGTATCTATCTATTTCCCTAAAGTCAATATCTCTGATCAAATGAGACTTTTTTTCCAGTGCTACTTAAAAGACAGTCAAACTTTCTTCTTTCTGCTATTCCTGCTCCATGGGATTATGACTGGAAAAAGCTCCTAATTTACAGATCCTGAAATTTATGTGTGCGATTCATTGGGAACTCCAAATTGTCTCTGTGAGAGTGAATGAGTACAGGAGGGTCTTAGATTGGCACCCCATCTATGATTGGTTCCTGCCTTTTGCTCTGTGCTGCCAGAAAAGGCAACTATGCCACTGACACTGAAATGGCTTTGCTTGTTTGCGAGTTTCTTGTTTCTGTTTATTTGCACCCTAGTTTCGGAACACCAGATGGAATTTAGAAGGGGCTGAGCAGCAGCTGGTCCAACTACCATGGACAGGAGATTTCTTGTTACCATCGGCCAGAGGTGCTAGATGAAAAAAACACCCTTTCTACGACACTGTAATCCTGGACACTGCCACTATGTAACTAGCATTTGCTACGCATTACACAACAGATCAAAGAATGCCTTGACATACACTTGGGCTAATAAATAAATGAATACATAAAAAAATTGATAGTCCTGAATTTTACTTTCTTCCACTCAGCAGATCTGCTCATGTTGTAATTTATGTTGATCTGGATTCTCTACCATTAAGTGCAATCCTTCTGTTATAAACTCATGAATAATGCAATTTAAAATATGCTGCATTGCAGAAAGGTGGCAAAAACAAGATGGATTTTTAAACATATTGCCAGGCTAATATAGCATGTTTAATAATCCAAGCTTTGGAATGAGAGAGAAACTCATGTGCTGTAATGTAAAAGCTCTTGAGTTTGTACTCACAAAGTAAGTTAGTGCAATAAATGAAAGGGGATGTTCACCCTTTTTCACATAAAAGACGTTTTCCCAGTCCAAGAACTTTGTTTTCAGGACCCACTCAAGTTTGTGTACAATGCAGCACATGCCATTTGTGGTTCCTGGCCACTTTCGTGTGTTGTGTTCCCACCTCACAAAAGAAACTGTAACAAGTCAAGTCAAGTCAAGTTGGGGAGCCGCACCCACTACACGATGAAACAACTCAGGATCCCGGTTTGCAACCCCCCAGGCAGACACGCGGACCAGTCCCACCCTCCGGAAATGACCCTCTATCTGCCGCAGCCAGGTGTTACGTGGGCAACCCCTTGGCCTGGTCCAGCCACTCGGGTTCCCAACAATGAGGATCTTACGAGCAGGATCACACTCGGGGAAACGTGCCATATGGCCGTAGTACTGTAACTGACGCTCCCTCACAATGCAGGTAATGTACCTCATTCGGGAGCAACCACTCATTCGACACAAAGTCAAACCAACGGTACCCAAGGATTATCCAAAGAGACATAGTACCAAAGGAGTCCAGTCTTCGTCTCAGATCACTGGATAGCGTCCATGTCTCGCCAACCATATAGCAAGACAGGAAACACCAGGGCTCTAAAGACTTGGACCTTCGTCCTTTTCCATAGATATCGGGAGCGCCACACACCCCTTCCCAGTGACCTCATGACCCTCCATGCTCTCTCAATCCATCTACTGACTTCTCAGGAAGAGTCACCAGAGACATGAATGTCACTGCCAAGGTAAGTAAACCTCTCAACAAGGTCGACGTTCTCTCCGCAAACAGACACCCTGATGATAGCTGTGCCCAAGAGGTCATTAAAGGCCTGGATCTTTTATGCAAAACAAGTGATAGGCAAAGAAGGGTAATGCAGTGCAAAGTAAGGCACTTCAAGTCAGTGTGTGGCATTGGCCAACAGAGAGGGGGCTATAAAGAATGATGTAGTGTCAAGTATGGTGCAATCGGGAATTCACAGGGGAGATTATGGCTTCAATGTGCCACATGGCATGGCGTATTATGGAGGCGGCTATAAAGAGTGACACTGTGAAATGAGGCACTTTGGGAGTTCACAGAGGAGACCCCCACCACCTTATTGCTTTGAAGTGATCACAACTTCACGTGAAATACTATTGCTTCTATGAAGTGCACCAGGGAGGCTGCTATGAATAGTGAAGTGGTGTGAACTCTGGCACTCTATCTTCACCGATAACTCCCCAAAGTCCAGACTACTAACAGATTTGTACCATGACACCAGTGCTTGTCAGTCTATCAGCACAATTCCTCATCCGAGCTCTACCCATGATAGTTCCTGTTTAAACAAAAATTACACACTCTGGGGTAGGAGCTAAAAAAGTACCAGGAACTGCCTACCAGGACCTACAAATGGCAGAGTTCCTGTGGTGGTAACATTACAAAAGTTTCTGAGTTTCTAAAAAGTTCCTGGTTCCTGAAAAAAAGGTCCAATGGTGAGAAACTTTCTACTGACTTTGTCTAATATTATAGGTCAATTCATACTTTATCTATTGCATTACAAACAAATGTGATAATTGGATTAATCTATCATTTTGACCACAATGCCTTCCCTTGGCTCCACTAGTCTTTGGGTTGTTAACAATTTTTTTTATTTGCTTTAACTCTTTTAGGACTAATTTTTTTTTCCTTTTGTTCTTGGGCTAAATATTTACCCAAAAAATAACTCAATTTTCTAAAAAGCACACAAAGCAATGGTTTCATACAGCAATAAGCAAAAATACTTTTTTATGACAAATGTCACTCTGTTGTATGTTGCATAAGCCTTTACACTATGTGATGTCACACATAAAACATACCTGTTACATGGTAAAGCTAAGCAGGGAATCACAAATTTGCTTATCGTACCCGTTTGTCTCGTCAAACATTATCTGAAAGACAACTTGAGTAAAAAAACACCTGAAGTAGTCCAGCGGCTATGAATCGGTTGAGTTCACCAGCAAGCCATTCTATCTTCTGAAGTCCGGTAGCCAGCTTGCTTCCAACATATTGATATCTGGAAACCTTGCTAGAGGAACATCAGTTGCACAAATGTGCTCAGCTGGCGGGGTACAATCAGCTTGGGTACGATCAGGTGATGCTGGTTCATTCAGTCTCCCATTCGATCTCCAGATCAGTCTCATCAAAATCCAAAAAGTATGAATTCAACTCAATGATAATGCACAAAACGTTGTCCACTGAGTATTTTGCTTTGTGCATTCGCTTCACTCTCTCTTTTTTGCTCTTCGCTACTCACACACATCCAGTGGTTGCTCAGAGGCTAGGGATCTGCACTGGCAATCGGAAGGTTGCCAGTTTGAATCCCATAAATGCCAAAAGGGACTCTGCTCTGTTGGGCCCTTGAGCAAAGCCCTTAACCTGCAATTGATTCTGCAATTAGTTTTTTTTTTTTTGGTTTTTTCAATTAAACTTTAACTGCAGTATTTTCTGGGCCATTTACACAGCCACTTTGATTATTTAAGAGAGCCACCTGTCTCCTGTTGTGTCTCCTGTTGTTGGGATAGTGAACCGTGTTGTTAGGGGCGTGTCCTCAAAGGTGGTGACCTCTAGGTAACAACATGATGGGTTGAAAAGTCATCTTTCAGAATATTTTCTCATCAGAAATTTGCAGTTGCCAAAACCATTTCTCAACCATCCTTAGACAATTTCAAAACTCTTTTTCATTATTTGTTGTTGCTTTTGAATTTTAATTATTATCTTGGTTTTGGTTGTGGTGCTGATTGACCTCCTGGTTTGGATTTTTATTTTGTTGTTTGACTTTGTCTTTTTTCCCCAGCCACTATCATAAACTACTCCTTACTAGCAAGCCTAGCATAACAGAACTACAGCGTCAAAGAGTTGGAATATCACCCAGGTAAACCCCATTTAATAGGTTAACCAAAATGAAAATAATGCAAAAATAACCTCTTTAGCAATGGGTCTGACTGTTCTTGAATTATTGCTGAGCGGGAGCTTCATCTTTCTCAGATACAGGTCCTAAAATTAACGGCCACTTGCCAGAAGTGGCCAGCATATATTGCGGTGTCTCCTAGAAGGGTTGGTTCTTCTGGGGAGTCCAGGTCTTCAAGATTCTCAAAAGCATTGATAAAATAGCTCCAGCAGAATTATTTAACTTAACAATGAATCACGACCTCAAGGACACGAGTGGAAATATAAAGGAACTGTATGTATGACTGCTGCCAAGAAACACTTCTACAAACAAAGAGTTGTGGGAGTCTAGAACAAACTACTGAGGCAAATGGTTGAAGCAGAAACCTAGACAACCTTTAACACTAGAATTACCAGAGCCTACGAAAGAACTCGTAGATCCGGCCCACCTTAAATCCGTTCGCACCTCACTGCCAGCGTCTTTTGTCCTCTAAACATGCCGATAAAGACAAGCTGCAAGATGCCGGCTATTCCATCCCCCCACCGACTTAGAACGTGCACAAACTTCTCCCAGCTCATGCTTTGATTGATTATCTGGGAGTGAAGTGGAGTTTTAGAGTGGAAATAATAGATTGTTATTTGGAACACACGCATTTCATGTCTGTTCCGTTTCTACAGTAATCTGTGTAAACACATTTTTAAAACAGAAACGTTTTTCATATTTTAGTAGTAAAAGACAAAATGTAGGCATAAACTATATAATGTATGAAGCCTGAAATCCAAAGATCAAATAAACACTTTCACAAAAGGTTTAAGGAAAAGACAACAGCTTCCGTGGCGTAGCGGTAAGATTTGCTGACTTTTAATCAAGAGTCCCCGGTTTGATCCCGACTCATTCCTATATTTGCCGTTTTCAGTAGTGAGCTGCTCTTATTGTTAATATTATACAGTACACACATACACTTGGTTTGCATCTGTAACACACGGTGTATATTTATACATTTAAGTTACAGTTTTTTTTTTTCACTTTTATTCTCTCTAAATCACGATCACGATACATACTACCACCCCCCCACCCAGGGATCTGATGCTGTTTGTTTTTATTTGAAACTGGGAATAACTGGAGATGTGAGTGGTGTTTTGAGACAATGGAACTGGACATTCTCTGATCTGGAGGTATAAAAGCTGACAACACAAATGCTGGCGAATCTGCCTTCTTTGTATCTCAGCGTCACTTGATTTTTTTTATTCAGTTTTATTGAGTGTTCCTGCTCACGCTGAATTAGTATGCACTTTATGGTCTATGATGTCAAAAAAAAAAAAAACAGAGATATAGGTATATATGATATTTGGAATAATTCATTTTATGACCTGTATAGTACATTTTGGAAAACTCTGTGGCATGGGTGCAGCATTATTCATATTATTCATATTCATTCATATAACATCTTACGGTTTGTAATCAGTGACCGCGTGTTTTGTTTCCCCGATCGTGCCAGTCCCCACATGTTGCTGTATGCTGTTTCTTTTGTACTCGGGACACGCAGAGGAAAGAATAATACAGAGCAGTAAGTTCAGCACTATATGCAATCATCAGATTCAAATGTTAACAGTTCACACACATGCAAGGATCGTCCTTCCTATGTTTACAACGTGTGTACCTGTTACAATGTACACACTTCTCTCTATGCTGTGGCTTCTATTACACACCTGAAAGAAAGAGACAATATATGTGAAAACATCATCGCACTAATGCAATATTATTTGATAACAAACAGCGTCAAATCGGGTGTGAATTCATGCTGGCGATGTTACTTAGAGTCAGATCAGGAGCTTATTCAGTGCGCGCAAAAACATGCAGGTGGCCAGTTGCTGTGTGCTACAACATGCTGGCAGTGATCAATGCACATGTACTGTGCAAGGCATGCACGGGGGGCCACTGTGATAAGAAGAGTGTTCATGGCTCAGTTTGCAGAGGAACTTTGTCATTGCATCTTACTTGTTAATCAAAATGACACCTTTTATAAATACAATATCGTTATTTGGAACACTTGCATTTCATGTGTGTTCCATGTCTACAACGATCTATGCACAGTAAACACATCGTTAAAACAGAAACGTTTTTCATGTTTTAGTAATAATTGACAAAATGTAGACATGAAGTGTATAATGTCTGAAGCCTGAAGTCAAAATATAAAATAAACACTTTCACAAAAGGTACAAGTATAACAAAACAAGTGCACTTTTATTCAAGAATATAACTGCAGAAAAAGAACTTGCGTTAGGGTGCGAGATTGACACATCTTTAATACAACCGCTTTGGTGGTGCAGCGGTAAGAACTGCTGACTCGTGATCATGGTTTGATCCTGGATGCCTCCGTTTTGAGCAGTGAGCTGCTTTTATTCTTACTATTATAGAATAAAAACATGTATTTGATTTGAGTCTGTAACAGCCAGTGTAAACATATAATAGTTGTAAAGGTTAGCGTTTTCTTTTTTTTTAATTCAGTTTTATTCTCTCAGTCACATTCACGCTCACCACAATCTAAGAAATATATACAAAAATGTAAAAATATATTTCTTTTTCTAATAAAGTTTTATAAGGTCTCTGACAGAACAGAGCCATCCACTCAAACAGAATGGTGTACAATTTACTAGCTGAAGAACCATGTGTTGCTGGTATAAATAAACTGTGAAAAACTTTATTTTGAAAATTAAGCATTATAAGACACAACCCAGGATGAGATAAAAAGATGTTTTCTTAGGCAAAAGATGTAATTCTGCAAGACAATGAAACTGTTCTCCAAATTAATTGAGAACAAAACATTTTATGTACCTGTGGTCTTAACATGCTTTGGCCGGTAGAAAACTTTGTGCCTCTTGATGTTATCGTCCATCAGCCCTTAAACACTCTTGTTACCTAACTAGAATTGTAGTACCAGTATCAGTGCTGTTTTTTGGGTTGCCCACCTCCCATTATAACCATTATGACATTTATCCTAGTTGGGAAAAACAGAAAGCCCTGTTTAAAAATTTCATGAAGGCAGAAACCCCATGCCATATTGCTCCTCCATTTTTACAGCAACCTCTGGTAGCACCCATAGTACTCAAAAGGGCTGAGATAAAGAACTCCGTCCCATAGTCCGTGAATCCGGGGCACTGCTGCAATCTAGAGGAGCTTTCATCTAATGTTCTGGGGGAAGCAGTGCCCTAAAGAGGCTGCCTTTTCCCATCCTTCCACTTTCTGGGCGTCCTGGCCATGCTGGGCTGCTGAACGTCTCTTACATATTATTATTATGATTCTTCTTCTTATTAATTTTATTACTAGATTTATTATCCTTTCAGATAAGCTTTCTGTGATCAGTTAGCATATTCCTTACTTAACAAATGACATTAGCCTGTTTCAGGCTTCCATGAATGATCATCCCTGTCTATGGATCTGACTGGCCCACAATGATATTATTTAAGAATGGACTGTGCATATATTAATCACATATACACATTAATAAATTAATGTGTAAAAATATTATAAATCATTAAGTGCATGATTTTTCTCTTTTGCACTCTGTGAGTGATGCAAATGTCAGAATTTCTTTGTTGCAAACAGTTTATCCCCTTAGTGAGACAATGTTATACCACTCCCGAATACAATTCTAATGCGTCTGTTGCACTATCACAATCTTTAAAACTTGCAGGAGTTGCTCCAAAGCCCCAGTGACCTGTCTGTCGATTGTCTAGCTGTTTTCTCCACTTACCCCAGATTCCTCTCATACCTCAGTATCACACATGCTGGATTAATTGGTGAACCTGTAGCAAGGTTACATAACTTGACAGTCGGGTTGGCCTCCTGGACTGTCTGTCACTTTATTATGTTGGCTGGAAGGGTGTTTGTAAATAGCCCTTCAGGCACCTTTGGTGACGTTCCAGTCTGGAAGGACCCCGCCCGGTAAATATTCCAGCTGCCTGTTGCTGGTGTGAGGTTGCCATAACAACCGAGAGGGGCAAGGATGTTTCAGCGGGAAACTTTTTCTATTTAAGGGGAATGGCGGATCAAGGCAAGAGGGAAGAGAATAAAGGAAAGAAAAGGCTGAAGGCAAGGAGAGACTATCCACGCTCAAAGGATCATTCAGGATCGCTGATGACACTGCTATTGTGGGCTGCATCAGGAGTGGGCAGGAGGAGGAGTACAGAAAGTTAATCAAAGACTTTGTTAAATGGTGCGATTCAAACCACTTACACCTTACACCTTAACACCAGCAAGACCAAGGAGCTGGTGGTGGATTTTAGGAGGCCCAGGCCCCTCATGGACCCTGTGATCATCAGAGGTGACTGTGTGCAGAGGGTGCAGACCTTTAAATATCTGAGAGTGCAGCTGGATGACAAATTGGACTGGACTGCCAATACTGATGCTCTATGTAAGAAAGGTCAGAGCAGACTATACTTTCTGAGAAGGTTGGCATCCTTCAACATCTGCAGTAAGATGCTGCAGATGTTCTACCAGACGGTTTTGGTGAGTGCCCTCTTCTACGCGGTGGAGTGCTGGGGTGGCAGCATAAAGATGAAAGACGCCTCACGCCTGGACAAACTTGTTAAGAAGGCAGGGTCTATTGTAGGATTAAAGTTGGACAGTTTAACATCTGTGGCAGAGCGACGGGCACTAGGCAAACTCCTGTCAATCATGGAGAATCCACTGCATCCACTGAACAGTGTCATTTCCAGGCAGAGGAGTAGCTTCAGTGACAGACTGCTGTCACTGTCCTGCTCCACTGACAGACTGAGGAGATCGTTCCTCCCCCACACTATGCGACTCTTCAATTCCACCCGGGGGAGTAAATGCTAACATTAATTTTATTTTAATATTTTTCATTTTTATTACTATTTAATTCAATATTGTTTCTTTGTATCAGTATACTGCTGCTGGATTATATGAATTTCCCCTTGGGATTAATAACGTATCTATCTATCTATCTAGGATCTTTCTTCACCCAGGGACGTCTGCTATTTGTGGGTGGCCACCCTGAAGAAATAATCGGGCGACGAATCTCCGAGAAGAGGCCAGGTTCTGGTGTTTTCCAGGTGCTCCCGTCTGGTGAGTCAGATACCTGAATTCGCATTTCTTCGTCATAGTCCGCGGAAAAGCCGTTTCCACCAGAGGACTGTTGTGTTTTCCTCCTGCCCTATGGAAGGAACTGAACTGCAGGATTTATTTTTCCTTATATTTGGATTAAGTACATTTTTCTTTTTTGGCATTTTCGGAGAACATTTTTTTTTATTATTATTTTCTTTTCTTTATTGTCTACGTCGAACCGGGGTTTCGGATTTGGGCGCTGGGAGGGCGTCTGGGAAAGGGATTCACTAATGAGCACTCAGGCACCGGGCACGTAAATGTAAATAGTAAATGTTAATATATTTTTTAGTCCCACTTTCCTTTGCGTGACATTTTTTTGCCAGTTATATAAGGACGTGCATAGGGGACAAGAGGGGCCGAGGACCGAATATGGTAATGCTACTTTAACCTTCTATTATCGTCCACTTCCCTTTGGGTTGTGAAGAGTAGGAATCGTGTGTCCGTATCTTGCGGTTGCTACAAACCTCAGTGTGAATACATGAGGGTATTTATTAGTGTTATTTGACATTAGACAAAGTGCCATCCTGTACAGGGCTGGTTTGGATTTTATGACTGATGTTGCTGGCACTGACTCCTCAAGCCTGCGATTAAATAAATGGGTTAAGAGAATCAATGGATGGATATCTCCCATTTTACAGTAAGTAAGTTCTAAAACTTTTAAATCCAGTATACACCACAACCTTAAAGCGGCCCAATTAATTTCAGGGTCAAAGGGGGGCTATGGCCTATTTAAGCACCATCTGAAGCAGCACAGGAAACAATCGAGTGCCAGTCTATTGCAGGTCCCATTTAAGCACACAGCCACATTCATACAGTGTTAAATCAGAATCTACAAATTAGGTTGAGATGCATGTCTTTGGATATGTAGGAGAAAAAACGAGTATTTAGACAAACAAGCAGTACAGACATGGGAGAACATGGCAGCCCCGCATACATGACTGGCCACAGGATTTGAATCCAGCTGTGCTAACCACTTTGTCACCCACTCTAGAAGTAATTTCATGTGTTTTTTACTGTATAGAAAAAAGAGGAGCACAGCAGCAGAGGGGTTAGCCTCCCAGCTCTTGAACCCCAAACTGGGCACTGTCTGGATGGTCTTCTCCCTCGTATCAAGTATTTGCACCGCAGGTTAACGTGCAACTCCAAATAGGCCCAGTGTGAATGAGTGGTGCCTGCTTTGTACCCAATACTTCTGTAAGTGACTCTGCTGCAATGTGTTAAGAAGCTGGAGCACGCAGGTTGAAAAAAAGGGACTGGTGAATGTATGTTCAGTTCAAAATGATAGCACTGACATAATTCAATAATTCGTCTCAATCAAATACTCATATATTTTAACCATCATGAAATACGTTTGTGTTTAAGAAAGATGGAAAAATACATTTGGAAAAAGTGAAAAAGCTCCTGTGACAGCCTAGTGGACAAGCAGGGATTAATAATGAATGACCCACAAAACAAAAGGCTGTTTTTTTTCCTTTGCTAGCAGGTCTCCTACTGCATTGTGAACGGGACAAAAAAAAATAATTATAACAATGGTATTAATGTAGTTTCTTCATGGTTTGCAATTTTGTTAGATTTCACCTTGTATGCTTTAAATGCTCAAAGTAAAGAGGTGCAAGTCAGCGTGACCTATCAGATCATTTTAAACATTTTGATAAATCCTACCATTTTAAACTGATTATGAAGATGCTTCTTTTCACATTACAAGCCTCTTCTTTATGCACAGCTCTACAGTGTACCTAACATTTGTATTTTATTAGTATTTTGTTGCATTCTAGAACACTCTGTACTTATATGGAACCATAATGTGGGTAAGTACTCAGTGTGAGGGTGGCGCGGTGGCATAAGGTTTAGTATTGCTGGCTCACAGCTCTAGAGTTCTGAGTTTCAATTCTAACTGATATTTGCACTTTTCACATTTAGAAGTTTAAAGTAGCATATTAAAAATATAGGGTATTTTACATTTGGGAAAAATTATTTTAATAAGATTGCTGAATAGTACTTTTTAGATGATAAGTGAAGCATAGGACTGTAAACTTTCTCTTTTTCTTACCTTTTATATTTTGTTTTACTTACAACTTTTGACCTATGTAAAAGCAGCTGGTCTTAAGCACGTGAAACAGGAAATGTTAGTAATGGTACTGCAATTATGTTCTTTGATTTCTCCAAGTGCTAACCAGCCATCTTTGTTAAGGGGTAAACTCGGGGATATGGAGGTGGAGGAGCCTATGGGGTTCTGGATAATGGACCGTTTGTCAGGCACACCACAGTTTGTGAAACTCAAGGACTGTGTTTCTGGCTGTGAGCAACACTGGAGCACCACAAGGAACGTCCCTGTCTCCTGTTCTCTTCACTCTGTACACCTCTGACTATAAATATAACACCAGGTCATGTCGCTTGAAGAAATTCTCAGATGTTTCTACACTTATGGGGTGTACTGATTGGGAGATGAGGCAGAGAATAGGAGTTAGGTGAACAGCTTTGTTTCTTGAAGTCTGTAGCTAAACATTAGTAAAACCAAGGAACTGATAATTGATTTTTGATGCACCAAACAGCCTGTATATCCAGTCACTATTCAAGGAGCGGAGGTAAAGGTGGTCCACTCCTACAGGTACTTGGGGCTCCACATCAATGACAGATCTGACTGGTCTTGTAACAAAGAGGAGCTATATAAGAAAGTGCAGAGCAGACTCTTTTTCCTTAGGAGACTGCATTCTTTAATGGGGTCAGTGACATCCTTCTCTGGCTCAGCGAGTCAACAAGCTACTTGAAAATGTGACCCACTGGAGATAAAAGCAAAGGACAGAACCAAAGCAAAACTCAGGACCATCATGGACAATGCTGCACGTCCTTTCTCGGACACTGAGGAATTTCAGGTAATGAATCATTCAGGAGAAGTGTGTCAAGAAACACAACTTGACCTCCTTCATACCAACAGCAATACGCCTGCATGATGTCTCACTGTGACTGGTACTGCAAAATCAGAAGTTTTTATTTGTTTTTAATTTTCTTCCTTTTAACTTTTTTATGTTTCTTTTTAATTTTCTTCACTTTTATTTAACTATCTGCCTGTCTTGTCTAAACAAGTTAGTTAAACTTGGTTAGTGGTGAGAAAAAAATTGGTAATATCTAGGAGATATAGTGAAAAATATCACTTGGATTGTCTTTATTTTTATAGGCAGACCATTTATCAAATAAGACTATTCCATGAAGGTAGCACTTAGCTGAAAATCCAAAATAGGAACTGACTGGCCAGAGAAATAACACAACCTTTAAGTACAGAAAGCAACTGAAGTTTAACAAGAAAAAGCTAAGTTTGGTGAAGAAGTGTTTTATTCCTTTTAATGCCCTTCATTCTGCACATGTAACAACTCTTTTCTCTATTTTTGTGTGAACTATTTTGCTTTGAATTTTCACTAATTCTTTTTTTTTTAATTAACTTTATTGGACTGAGAAATTTCTATTTTATGTGTTTGACTCTTGCTGATCCTGCCTTACTAATTCAGTAGCTCTTCAATTTTGAGACCCTGGAAAAAAACACAGCTACTTAGACCCTTAATTCAGTAGCTTGAAGAAGCCCCTTTGGTTAGAATTACAGCTTTGAGGCTTCTTGGGTATGCCTCTATAAGCTTGGATTTGAGTAGTTTATTCCATTCTTCCTTGCTGGATCTCCTCCCAAGCTCTGGATTGGATGAGAAGTGTCTCTAAACTGCCATTTTCAGGTCTCTCCACTGATGTGTAATGGGGTATCAGTCTGGGCTTAGGCCAGGCCACTCAAGAACAGTCAGAGACTTGTCCCAAAGCCATCCAGTGTAGTCTTGGCTTTATGCTCGTATTATTATCTTACTGAAAAGTAAACTGTCACCCTAGTCTGAGGTTGTGTGCACTACTGGAGAAGGTTTATCTTCAAAGACCTCTTTGCATTTGGCTGCATGTAATTCTGACCAGCCCCCCAATCCCTGCCACTGAGAAGTCCTGCTATAGCATGATGTTGTTGGCACCCTGCTTTGCTGTAAAGGATGGTATACAGAAAATAATAATGACAAGCTCTTTTTTCCCAGCCACAGTGCTTGGTATTCTGTCCAAAGATTTGAATTTTTGCCTCATCAGACAACAGAATCTGTTTCCTCCTCCTCTCACAGTCCTTTAAATGAAATTTGGCAGACTCCAAGCAAGCTGTCATATACATCTGAATGATGGAGTGCTGCTGAGATGGTCATCTTTCTGACAGGTTCTCTCATTTCAACAGAGGACTTCTGATGCTGTGTTAGAGGCACCACTGGGTTCTTTGTCACCTATCTGACCAAGGCCCTTCTTGCCCAGTTACCCAGTTTGACCAACTCTAGGAAAAGTCCTGAGGGTTCTGAACCTCTTCCATTTCACTATTACTAAGGCTATTGAGCTCATGGCACACATTAGAAATGGTTTATCCCCTTGCTCTGATCTATGCATTGCTAACATTTGATCACTGAGGTCTATAGAGAGTTCCTTGGACTTCATAGTTCATTTTTCTGTCCTGACATGCAGAGCGGATTGTGGCACTATATATACACAGGTCTTTCTAAAAGATCTCCGATGAATTCAGATTAGCACACATGGGTTCCCATCAAGTTCTAGACACATCTCAAAGAAACTTAAAGGAAACGGGATGCACATGAGCATAACTTGGAGTGCCACAGCAAAGAGTCTGAATGCTTTCATGAATGAGAAATTTCAGTTTGGGAATTTTTAATAAATTTGCAAAGCTTTCTGAAAGCAAGTTTTCACTTTGTCATTATGAGTTATGGAGTGTAGATTATTGGACATACATAGAAAATTCATCCATTTAAAAATAAATATGCCACACAAAAAAGTGTGCAGAAAATGGAGACTGAATACTTCCTAAATCCACTGTATGTAAATGTTGTAGATTTTAGTCATTTGCTTCTAATGTACTGCAGAAGAAGATTTGTCCACATGCTCTGAGATTTTACTCAGAGAAAATCTCTGTCCAAAATCAAATTGAAATGAACAATCACAGGAAAATAAATAAGGTTTAAACTAGCTTACAATACCGCAGATGAAAGGAGCGAAAACATATCTGTTAACATGCAATATGTATTGATTAATCAAAATAGGCTACAACATTTGCCCTAGCATATTCCACCGAGATGAAGCCGCGAAATTGATTTCCCCTTTGGTGCACATACAAGTGTTTATTAGAAATACACAAGAACATTTCTCAAGAGAATTTCACTGAAGAGCCTTACACTAATTCTTTTTTATTAAGAAATCTATACAGACTTGTTTTTTTTTTTGGTGAATCATGGTCACAAGCATTTCAAGATGTAGAACACTACCAGCTGTAGGCGGCCTACTAGCTGTAAGCAACAGACATAACAATCCAGGACGAGCCACGAAATCTAACAGACCTGCACAGACGACTTCAGGAAGTACAGCTATGGCTGAAGGCGCTTCTCAAGTAAGCAGCCTAAAATACAAATGTCAGGACTGACTACTGGAACAAATGCAGTCATGCGTGACTCGCTGAATGCACAAGTACCAATAAATAATAGATGGGCCTCCTTTTTTCACTCTTGTCCTTGTAAAAAGTAGTGTATTTGATTCTTTTTTTTTAATTTCCACTATTATTCCATATGGTGTAAAGTAAAATCCACCTCCTTTATTCAGTAAATAGAGGATAGATGTATTGTCAAGTTGACTTTTCTGTTTGTTAGTGCTCAAGCACCAAGACTGAGGAAGCAGTGAGCTGCTGAGGTCATAAATACAGACCTGCACTGCCTTATCAATGAACTTATTTTCTTCAGAGTATGAAGTCCTTCAAATGAAAATTAAATGCTAATATAAGATGTACTGACCATTCAAGAAAAAAAGTAATAGGGAACCAAGGGTCTCTTGGTGGCTGATCTCAAGTATCACAATTTAAACCAAGCATTAAAATCAAGTCTTTCATATGAAGAGCTTATGCTCTGTCAATACATGACCATCATGAATCTCCTCCTGCAGTAACATTTGCACAAAGGGTTGGTTCTTCCTTATTCTGCACAGCCAATGAGCGACCTCCACACAATTAAACCTTTTGTCCCATCAATAGAACCTTATCAACTAGAACACTGTCATCAGTGGAAGACTATCCTGAATTTTTTTTAAAAAAGTATTTAATTCATATTGTAAATGTAAGAGCATAGTGCCTTTCAAACCATACTCTATCAAAGGGCACCTTATCCAACAATGTGTCAAACAGCTGAAAAATCTATGAGTGAAATTAAAAAATAAAAGTGTGATAAAAATCAAAATGCAGTCTAGACCATAGAAAGTGCTTGGAATAGACATGAGTTCACCCATTCAGTTATTCACTTTTTACATCCACTTAAATAATTGTGGACCACTGGAATCCAGTGCCAGTAGCCACAAGCTAGGAAACAACTCACTCACATACACAGCAAAACACACCAACCTGGAGTGACCAGCTACCACAACACATCATTTGGATCAAGAGGAGCTGCAGCAGGGCTCCATTTGTAGAATTAGTCCTTTCAGGAATAAAAAGACTCAAGCTTTTAATTTGAGAGAGACTCATGGATGGTCCTATCTTTAAACCTCCATAGTGTGAGAGCCACAAACCAAAGACGTTCAAGAAGAGTATTGTAAAGAAACACCTGGATAGAGTGGAGACTTACATCAGATGTCATCATTGTTTGTCTCACTAATTGGTCTGTGGCAGTCAGCATAGAAAAGACTTCAAGGTCAGGGGTTATAAAATGTTTTAATCTAAGGACCATACTGGGACCCGAGAAAAAGATTATTTCCACTATGACAGCACATAGAAAATCGGGAGTGTGCTCCCCTGGACTTTCTCGTATACTGAGATAGTGCAAAAGGTCATCAGAACCACTTCCAATTGCGCAATATTTCTCAAATATCATATTTCTTTGTTTCTCATCATATGTAATTGATAATATCGATACACAATCATTTATCTCTATTTATAACCAAACTTTATATTAAAATTATATTTTTGCACTTAGGGAGGTCAAAAAAAGTGGTTGAATTTTTTCAAGATTACATATGCATTGCCTAGATTATGTTCAAAGTAAAATGAGTTATAGTTACCTAAAAACATAGAAAAAGTGTTATACAGTAATCCCTTGCTATATCGCGCTTCGACTTTCGCGGTTTCACTCTATCGCGGATTTTAAATGTAAGCACATCTAAATACATATCACAGATTTTTCGCTGGTTCGCGGATTTCTGCAGACAATGGGTCTTTTAATTTATGCTACACGCTTCCTCAGTTTGTTTGCCCTGTTGATTTCATACAAGGGACGCTATTAGCGGATGGCTTAGAAGCTACCCAATCAGAGCATGTATTACATATTAACTAAAACTCCTCAATGCTATAAGATATGCATCCCGCGCAGAGCTTGATTGTTTGCTTGTCTCTGCCTCTCTCTCACCCTCTCTGACATTCTCTGCGCCTGACGGAGGGGCTGTGAGCAGAGGTGCTGTTTGCTTAAAAGATACTGACGCTCCTCTAAAAATGCCGCTTTATTGCGGTGCTCGCATATTTAAAAGCACACGTATTGATTTTTGATTGTTGTTTTAATCTCGCTCTCTCTCTGACGTTCTCTGCGCCTGACGGAGGAGATGTGAGCAGAGGGGCTGTTTGCACAGAGGCTGTTTGCTTAGAAGATACTAACGCTCCTCTAAAAATGCCGCGGCAAACTTAAAAGCACAAGTATTGATTTTTTGATTGTTTGCTTTTCTTTGCGAGCGAGCTCTCTCTCTCTCCCTCTGAAATTCTCTGCTCCTGAAGAGAAGAAGATCTATTTGCATTATTTTAATTGTGAGAAAGAACTGTCATCTCTGTCTTGTCATGGAGCACAGTTTAAACTTTTGACTAAAGGGTGTTATTTCATGTCTAGAGGGCTCTAATAATGTTAACAGTGTGGGAGGCTTAAAATATATAAAAATAACTACACAAACATATGGTTTCTACTTCGCGGATTTTCGTCTATCGCGGGGGGTTCTGGAACGCAACCCCCGCGATCGAGGAGGGATTACTGTACAGTATAATAAGTATAGCCTTGCGCCCTGTGTTGGCTGGGATTGGCTCCAGGAGACCTCCGTGACCCTGTAGGTAGGATATAGTGGGTTGTATAATGGATGGATGGATAATGAGTACATAATATTTGTTGCAATAAATTGTTATAGGTAAAAATGCATTTAGCTACATTTAATTATAATAATGATGGTAGAAATTTAAAAAATATATATAAAATTAAATGTATTGCCAGTGTGGTGTATGGCCGGCCGTTTATCCCGGCCAATACCCCCAAGCCGCCAGGTGGAGCCCTCCCTGCAGTATGGAGGTTCCCCGAAGACCATCAGGGCATCATGGACATTGCAGTTTTTATACACAGCCCTGCTGGATGCCATGGGGGCCACTAGGAGATGCTGCAGGGGGGAACAACGGTTATTTACCTTACGCCCTGGAAGTACGTCCAAGTCACATGGACAAGGGGAATGACGTGCTTCCGGGGTGAAGAAAAGAACTTTTTACCTGACCCGGAAGTGATACAAGATCACATGGACTGGGGATTGGGAACACTTCCAGGTCAGGGAATATAAAAGGACTCTGGGAACTCCAGATGATGAGCTGAGCTGGGTGGTAGGAGGGCAATGCATCTGGGAGTGTGAAGGATTGTATTATTGTTTATTATATGAGTATAGTGGAGGAGAGGGTGCTTTGTGCACTGTGGAAGATTCAAAAAGTCAACTATTGGACTTTTATCTGGTGTCTGGAGTCTTGGACAGGGGTTCAAGGGAGCGATACTGCCCCCTATCTGTCACACCAGGAACACAACAGGGACGTAGCAGCTTATTGTTCCCATTACATCTTTATATTTACATGGCATGTTCAATGTCGAAATTAAAATTAATAATAGTTGTTGAAAGAATATGCATTATATTGAATGCAGTTTTTAATATAGTGTACACATTTATATTTTGATGATACAAAAGATTGGGATGGTTGTTTAAATAAAATACTACAGGTAAAATTCCATTACAACGAATATCTTTACAACGTAATTTTCATTACATTGAAGTATTTTTATGGTCCCGACAGCTTACCCACATGACATGAGTCTATAGAAATCTCCTTAATATGAAGTGCATTCAGCAGATACTTACAATGATTACAACGAAGTGCTCAAAAGACCTTGAAATGCCTGAATGAATCATCCACAGAGCAGTCAGTTTTGTGGCTGCAGCTCAGTTATGCACAACGATCCCCAAACAGAAACATCGTAATTTTTTTTTCCTTCTTCGAACTTTCCTCAATGGGTGATGCAAGGCTAGGAGCACGTACCATGTAAATGTAGATAACAGGATTACTTGGTCACTGACCTGGCCATGACCCTGCCTGACTGCTGTGTCTGTGTATATTAGAGTGGCAGATCCCACTACAATAATTACGTGTGCTGTTCCCGTTTCAAGCTGAATAAAGCTGGTTTTGTTAAGTACTGAGACTAAGCCTCGTGTTTTGGGGTGCAAAACAGGGACTTATAGCACGACCCCGATTTTTATGATTTGCTTCTTTGGTCCTTTACTGCAGTGCTATGAGCCCTGTTTTTGACCTGCCCCGGCAACGGACAAACATAATATGAAGAAGAAAAGGATGATTTGGCTTCTGATTGATAACTGTGCTGCACACAACATGCATCCAAATTTAGATAATGTTCGTGTTGAATTCCTCCCACCCAATTGCACAGCAGTGCTTCAGCCATTGGATTTGGGCATCATTGACACCCTGAAAGTGTATTATGGCAAGAAAATTCTGAGAACAGTTCTCATCAGCATAACATGTAGGCAAGAACAGATTAAAATTAACACAAAAAAAACTAATGAAATGATTGCAAACGCCTGTGGACGCAAGTTAAAGAAAGCACTATAGTAACAAATACAGAATCACGTTACAACGAAATATATTTTAGGTCCCTGGGAGTTCGTTGTAACGGAATTTTACTTATATTTCCAGATGAGTAATTTTCCTCAAATTTATCATTATAAATATTTATACAAATTTTGAATCCTCTGTAATTATAACAATAATTTACTTGACATTTCGGAAAACTATTCAGTTAATGTACCACTTCCAGTTGCGTGATTTTTCTCAAATTTCATATCTACTTATTTTTTGTCATTTCTAATATCCACGCAAAATTTGAATCATTTATTTTTATTTATAGCAGCAGTTTACTTGAAAAAATCTAAAATGCGTTCAGGTAAAGTACCACTTTTGGTCGCTGGAAGTGCCCCAATAGTTGATAGGATTCCTTATTTTTGATATAAAGCAGATGTACAAAATCTCATCGACTGAAGTCAAAGCGTTTTCGAGTTTTCGTGTTTACACACAGACAGACAGACATCCATCTATTATCCAACCCGTTATATCCTAACACAGGGTCATGGGGGTCTGCTGGAGCCAATCCCAACCAACACAGGGAGCAAGGCAGGAAACAAACCCCGGGCAGGGTGCCAGACCACCGCAGGGCACACACACTCACAACAAGCACACACATTAGAGACAATTTAGGATCGCCAATGCACCTAACTTGCATGTCTTTGGACTGTGGGAGGAAACGGGAGCACCCGGAGGAATCCCAGGGGGAACATGCAAACTCCAAGCAGGGAGGACCTGGGAAGCAAACCCGAATCTCCTAACTGTGAGGCAGCAGCACTACCACTGCACCACCATGCCGCCCGCCCGAAAGACAGACATAATTACAAAAATTTTTTGGACTCAGGAAAGTCTAAAACGTCATCAAAATCTCGAGGACAAGTAACAAAGGGCATGTAAAAAAATAAATAAACTTTTTTCTTTCTATTCAAACATACTTGTCACATGAACATTACTTAAGAGAAACATGAAAAAATTATATATAAATAATATCCTAAGGATTTTCTGTATATCACACAAAATCTCACGAACCACTTTGCTTTGAGTGATAATCTTGGTCTTAATCAGGAACTTGTGCCATGATAAGCATAACACATCCCATGAACCTTTTCGTGGCAATCAATTACACAACCTTATTCCATGAAAAACAACACAGTCCTCAACCTTAGATCAGTTCCAAACTAAAAGCACAAGTCATTTAATGGATGATGAACGGGAAATGAAGAGACAGCAGGACACTGCCACACATACCAAAGCAAGACATCAGCCTGAATATACTGTAGAAACATTCAGCCATTTTACAGACTACAGAACAAGAAGAACAGCAGTGCCCGCTGTCCAGCATTTAGTTTGACATACACAGTGCAAGCACTGATGAAGAACAAAAAACAACACAGTGCAACTTCCTCAGGATGTGCAAAAAGAAACTATTTACAACACATACACAGCATCAACGCGTTTAATACAGGATACAGAAAGCAAGAACGAGAACAACAGAGTACTTTGCACATTTGATAAGCATGACCTAGTAAAGCTCGACCAGCAATGTGCTCACTGTGGAACATGATAGATAGATAGATAGATAGATAGATAGATAGATAGATAGATAGATAGATAGATAGATAGATAGATAGATAGATAGATAGATAGATAGATAGATAGATACTTAATTAATCCCAATATAGATTCTTTGTGAAAAGAAAAGTGACACTTGCTCTGTATAAACCACCTGAACTACTGAAAGACATTATGTTTTCAACAGGAACCTTTTTAAAACACATATGCAGAAGGAAAAAGATCAACATTAATCATATTATTTTGAGGACCACCTGTTTCCTAGTTCTTAATAAAGTAATAATTATCATTTCAAACATGTAAAAGATTTCTAAAGTATATTACTGCCAGTATAAATGTTTAGTGAAAACCTTAATAAATATGAGACAAATAAATTCTTTATAATGGGTGTGGGATGAGGGTATGATGATTTCTGAAAGAAAACTGTGAACAGCCACTTAACGTAGTCACTAGACTCATGATGCCGGTGGGTGGTAACGTGTTGTGTGTTACTCCTTATAGATGTCCTATTTGTACTGGGTTAAATGAGAAATAACATAGACGAAAATAAATTCATCAATGCAGTTTCTTTACTTTGTCTTAAATAACATTATTTTTTAAATACAGGTACTCCTCACTTTACGACCGAGTTCCGTTCCTACGACTATGTCGTTAAGCGAATTGGTCGATAGGCGAGGAGCTTGCGCTGGGAATACATACATTGTTCCATATGCCTTGCATACACTTATCTGTCACTTCGTCCCAAGCTGATTTAATGTTTTTAATGCAATCTAAAATACTGTACGATTTCCAAAAATCACGAAGGGTTACTACATCATTTTCTGTTGCTGCTACAGCTTGGGAAAAAGTCGTGCGCAAATAAAACGCTTTGAACGTAGCTATAGCGCCCTGATCCATTGGCTGTAGGACAGCAGTTGTGTTTTTTGGAAGATACACTACCTTTACGTCTGGTGTAGATCATCAAGATGCTGGGGGTGGCCTGGAGCATTATCAAGCAGGAGAATGATTTTAAAAGGAACTCCCATTTCCAAACAATAATGCTGGACTAAGGGAATGAAGCAGTTCAAAAACCAATCTTAAAATAAAGGTTGCGTCATCTATGCATTTTTATTTGCACGATAAAGACTGTTTTTACTAACGTTCTTTAATGCAGCGGCATTCCCTCCCAACAACAATGTGATCCTGTCTTTAAAAGCATTGAAACCGGGCATTGCCTTAGCTTCTTTGTGCATATAGATCCTTTCAGGCATTTTTTTCCACCAAAGCCCGGTTTCATCCACATTGAATATCTGTTTCAGGCAGTAGCTGCCTTTTTTAATTATTCCATCCTACAGGGTGGGGCTTCCATGCCCTGAACTCGTGGCCCCCAAAGCAACCAGGAAGGCGGCCCCCACGTGATCCCAGATGGGCACACGCCCACTTCCGGTCCTCCAAGGCGTCCCGGCCGGGTCGTGGCCCCTGGCATCCTCGACAATATATTAATACTGGTTATATGTAATTAATACCGATACAGTGGAACCTTGGTTCACGAACGTCTCGGTACACGTACAACTCGGTTTACGACCAAAAAGTTTGCCAAAACTTCGGTATACGAACAAGCCAGTTTCCCTTTCGGTTTGTACATGTTCAGTCTCTCCCTGCGTATTTCCTGTGCAGCGAGCAATTGAGAAAGTGCGACACACACACACAGGCAGCGCGAGAAAGCACAGCACACAGAGGCAGCGCAAGAGAGCGAGACATACACACACAGAGGCAGCGTGAGATGCAGACACACAGGCAGCACGAGAGAGAGCTGGACGCATTAAGGTATGAAGGCAGTTAAAGAATGCACTGGGCTTGATTTTATTTTCACTTCTGTTTCCAGCGATCGGTTCGTAGCGTGCATTGTTGCAATGTTATTTTTCTTGGTGGTTTATTAAATTACGGATTTTTTCAAATGTTCATTTTTTATCCCTGTGCTTAAAACTCATTAGAAAAGTGCTTTTAGCTGGCGGTTGGTAGCGCTATAGCGCAAACTATTGCAGTGTTAGTTTTCTCTGTTATTCAAGGTTTTCTCAATGTTTTTACATTTAGTTTACTATAACGCTGTGCATTCTATGGTTTAATTAACTATATTTGTGCTTAAAAACTTAAAAACAAATATAGATTTACATGGGCGGCACAGTGGCTGCGTGGGTTTCCTCCGGGCGCTCCGGTTTCCTCCCACAATCCAAAGACATGCAGGTTAGGTGGATTGGCGATTCTAAATTGGCCCTAGTGTGTGCTTGGTGTGTGGGTGTGTTTGTGTGTGTCCTGTGGTGGGTTGGCACCCTGCCCAGGATTGGTTCCTGCCTTGTGCCCTGTGTTGGCTGGGTTTGGCTCCAGTGGACCCCCGTGACCCTGTATTCGGATTCAGCGGGTTAGAAAATGGATGGATGGATGGATAGATTTACATACAGTTCGTATGGTCTAGAACAGATTAATTGTATTTACATACAATCCTATGGGGGAAATTGCTTCGGTTCAAATCGATTTACGACCAGAGTTTTGGAAAGAATTATGGTCGTGCACCGAGGTTCTACTGTATATGTCATTTTTTTTTGCTTGAGCAAAAATGTAAAATGCTAAAAATGATTACCTTTAAAACAACAAAACACACAAAATTCATATTTAAAACTCTAAAATGTATAATACAAAATTGAATGTGAAACATATCCCCCTCCTGCATGCTTATCTAAGTCTCTTGGCTGTTTTAAAGTGTTGTGCAAGATAAAAGGCCTTTTAAAAATAAGCAGGCGCACTGAAAAGTGACGTGATTTTTTTAACAGACATTGCTTACTGACACCTTAAACAAAACAAGGTGATATAATCAGTGTGTATATATATATATATATATATATATTTTTTATATATTGTGGAACTTGACCTGGACACAGACAGGCAGACACGTTTAAGTCACCCCACACACATTTATTATAGTGCTCCATATTTACAATAAAGTGCCACAGTCCCCAAAAGTCCCCAAAGTCCTGGCCAACACACACAATGCCTTCACTTCTTCAGGCCGCGATTGATAAAAGAAGATGTGTTGGTGACCCGGAGAGGAAATACTTCTGGGTCAGAGACTTTAAAAGGACTCTGGGAAAACCCAGTAGATCGAGCTGGAGTTGGGTGGTAGAGTACGGAGCTGCTGGGAGTGGAGGATTGATTTGTTGTGTATTTATTGTATTGATTATTATTGAGAATTGTGGAGGTGCGTTGCTTTGGGCCCTTTATTGAAGAAGTATTATTCTTCTGTGGTTTTACACGTTTGTCTGGGACGTCTGTCTAATGGGTTCAACGGGGCAACAGCGACCCCTAGCGTCCACAATATATATGTATATATATGTACACTATAACACTTCTGGGTCCGTACCTGAGGAGCACATCCTTTAAGTTTGTTTCGATACAATTTGGTGTACATGGGCACCGACCTGTCATAAATATTGGTACGAAGAGAATTTAAAAAAGTAAAGATTACAACACAGTTAGTAATTCAGCAACAACAACATTAATAATAATTACCAAACTGGCAAATAGGAGACACAGACATGGCAAAGTAAAATGAAATGATCAACACAGCAACACAACTTCAAATATAAGAATCTGTCAAATGAGATTACATTGAAACTCAGTGAATCCCATCCTGAGTTGTATCATCTGTAACTTGAAGATTATAATTTTCACATTCATTATAGTTGCATTTTTATTATCACAACATTTTCTCTAGCACCACTTGAGGTTCTCACAATTTTTAAAAGGCAGTATATAAAGAAGGCACTGGGTGCATCTTAGGGTTCACATTTAAATTTTTGTTGTATCATTTCATGACAATGTTGCTCTCACAATGTGCTTAACAAGATTTTAGGCTTTTGCCCAGCTAAATGACCCCCCTGAAGCTGGGCCTGTAATCAGCCTATTCTCCCATTAAGCACTCCATAGGCTAGTATCTTCTTATATACTTCATGTCTGAGTTACACTATTTTATAAAAGACCTTCATTTCCCTGACCCACCGTGGCCCCCTGACAAGTCCTGCTACAAAGGTCTGGGGGCACTAGACAGCAGTATGACCTGGGTGTGTGCTTTGAAAGTGGACAATGGGCAAATGAACCAACATGAAGAGGAGAGAGTTGTGACTCAGGTTAGTGTACACCATGCTTCCCCCAGAACATTAAAAGGTAGGTTCCAAGGATACCCAGATATCTAAAAAGTAAGAGAGCAACACCATGAGGTTTCTAAGGATGCTAGAACACCCCCTGACTGATAGGAGGCAGCATATAGTCCTAAGTCAAAAGTAGCATCCTTTAAAAGGTGGGGACTATTTTACCTCCACCTCCAAGAAGCTAAGTGTTCAGAATTGCAGGTGTAACAGAAGACCCTGGAATAAAAGGATACCCTGGAACCCTGAAATGATGCCTAGATTTTGATGGAAATTACCATACGAAGAAGCATAAAACCTGGCTAATGTGTAGTTGAATCAGGAGACTGAAGGAATGGTTGGGATTAAGGCCAAAAAACGTTAGGAGAAAGAAAGAATGGACTTGAGAAAGGGAGAGTTTAAGTTTGAGGATGTCAAGAGGACCAGCAACCCCACTGAGTATTTAAAGCTTTAAGGCCTATTGAGGCAGGCCTTGGGAATCAGTAGGTTTCTCCCTTTATTCATACCTCTCTTTTGGAAATTTTAACATGAGAGTCCCCCAGTATCACAGTGATAGACAAGGGCCTCCATATTTTTTTGAGTCAGTCCCAGCAGCACAGTTTATTTGGCGACATCTCTCCCCAAATGGGATGTCAGTCCACTGCAAGACACACAGACACACTGTACCAGTCTGCTGATACCACTCATCCAGTCTCTAAAGCAAAGGCAGTAAACTCCCTGGAAAAGAAGCATTCAGCTGTGTTTCAAATGTTATTTTTTTATCCTTTTCCAAATCTTAATTTCTTTGAGACTTGTGCAAATGAAACTAGGAAAAAAATACAATTCTTCAGATACCGCAAAAAAGGACTACATTATTGATCTTATAAGATTGATCAGACTAGAAATGATACAGCAACCTACGTGATTTATTCAAGACCTAATATATTGTGACATTCTCTTCTCCCGGGAGTTTATACACAGAGACATCAAATATTTGCATCATTTTAAACATCTCAACACTTCTCCAAAATGCAGACTCAACTGATCAGCAGGAATGTATAAGCAAGCCATATTAATAAAAAAAAATCTGTAAAAGAAGCACACCTTTATTGTTTCTTATGATTTCTCTCTCGCTCTCACTTTTAGTCCCCTCAGATATCTGCTAATGCAAGTAGAGAATTTCAGCCATAGTTTCTTGTCTGTTTACAGCTTGAGCTGCTCATCATGGTCACCTTGGACCCTCTTCAGCACAAAAGCCATGCTCACACAGATACACACTGCACAGACATTTCTTTTTTTTTAGTACCCTTCTTTCTCTGCACAAAATGCTTGATTTGACTTGTTCTGCTCAGAGACACTTTTGTTTAGATTGGTGCAGTGGTGAGCATTGCTGCTTCATGGATCCAACATCCTGGGTTCAACTCCCACACCGATTGGAGCCTGTATGTTCCCTCATGCTAGTGTGGGTCATATTCCCGTAATTTTTCTCATGTCTTTAAAATTTATGTGTTTTAGCTGTTAATGTTTTGGTATTTTCAAATGGTTATTTCAACCATTTTCTTAAATGTCATTTCCCATTAAAGGTTCTTTGAATCACCAAATCTGATTTTTGCATTTATTTCCTTCTTAGAAATTGCTTTAAAAAATGATTTTGTGTCTCTTCTTATCATCATTTTGTTTTTGCTGAGACTCCACCATTTTGGGTCACCGTCATCATGATACAACATTAGTTGTTATGAAATACTGTATGTCATACGCCTGACATCAACAGTGCAGTGCTATTAAAATCCTCATGTCAGATTCAGCATGATCCGGGTTTCAGGATATTCCAAGAAAAACTTTTGTGTGTGATTGTGTTAGTTAACCTCCTTAGCGATACATTTTTTCTCAAAAAAACATGTAAAAACCGTTATTTTTGTGGCTTGAAAAATTACATTTTTAATAAATCTCATCTTCCTACTGTAAAACACTTGAAGTACAAAGTCAAAAGTGTAGCTTTAATGATACAAATAATAATAATAATAATAATAATATGAACAGCACACTGCACCTATGCAAGTGACACAAGCATCATTTTTAGACTCATCACTTTTGCTTTCACTGTTCATTTCAATTTCACTGCCTGTCTCGGATAGGTTAACTTCGTCATCACTGATGAGAGGCGTTTCTTATGAGACGCCATTATGAGGCTAGAAGAAGACATGTCTACACCTTGTCTGGGTAACACTTGGGCCAGCACTTACGCAAGACATGCCTATACCGTTGCCCAAGTGATGCGCAGTACTAATGCTGCTGGCACTTTTATAGCCCGAGTAATCCTCAGTCTAATGCGTCTATACCGTTGGCCACATAACACTTGGGACTTGCACTTTTAGGACTATTTTTACAGCCCAGTTGACGCTCAGGTCTAATGCTAAGGAGGTTAATGATCTTTAGAATTCCAAGGTTCTTGACTTTTGCTTCTGAATTTAAAATATGACTAATTAGGCAATGGTTTAGTTAAAGGCATTTTCACACTTCTAATACGTTTGCTTTGTTCTGAATCAGTCATTACTTTTTTCAATTCACAGTGAGTTTGGTTGCATTTCACACTCCAAATTTTCAGGCAAACCATAGGTAACAATAATTATCCTGTGGGCATGTTGTGGACTTCTTATATTGGGAAGAAACATTTTTTTTCCTGGGACAAAATATCATTAAGGGTCGACAACAGTTGTTTTTGTGCACTGGTCCATTTTACATAATTAGTTGGCTTATCTACCAAACAACTCTTTTCATGAAAATCTAGGAGAATACAGAAAAGTATTTGTTACTATTCATGGTGTAAAAAGGATAAGGGGTGTACAAAAGAAGGTAAGCTTTGCTGAAGGCATACACTTCAATTTTATAACAGTGGATGTGTCAGGTGAGTTTTATTTAATGCGGTGTATTTATTCTCTGGTAGCCACCATATGAACATAACTTCAATTTAGTATATCTCAAATCATGTCCACTGTCTTACTTATAAATATTTGTTACTAATGTTTGTTTTGGAATCTCTGGTTAACATGAACTACTTATGTAAATCTGAATTGCATCATGTCTGAAAAGTTAGGAGAAGGCCCTACTTTTCATGGTGTGATATTAGAGGGGTTGGTTGGTTTTAGAGGGCACTGCTATTTATTCATATGTTTGTGTTTTGATCAACCGGATCACAAATTGATTTACAAATTTAGACTCCCACTGCTCCCAAAACTGCTCTCCAGTCACAAGCAAGAGAGACTGAATCAGGTGCTAGGCTTGCTCTGACTGACTGGTATTTGTGTGAGATGTTTTATATGAACTGTGCTACATTTCTTAGCTTTTGTTTTTAATGTTCTATTCTCTTATCTCATTATACAGTAAACTAGCAGTCCCCCGTGTGTCTGCCCATGTAATAGTGAAACAGGACAGTGAGGTGGGCCCTGCCCGGCTCCCTACTCCTGACATCACGCTTCCCCCTCCCCATGGCCCGCAGCCTCTGTCTTGGATTAGCGCAAATATATTGCTCTTGCAAGCAAACTACTGTATGATTCTTAGCATGATGAAAGAAGTTACAAAATCAACTGGAATGTTCAAGCAAATTATAGAAAAAAACCCAGATCTAAATTCGTTAAGTTGTTCTCTCATTTGCTAGCTAAGCGGAGGTAAGAAATGCCCCAAGGCTCACGTGTGAGTGATGAGGGTCCCGAGGGCCTGCTGTGTGTCTCTCGGATTCATGCAAATAAATCGGTACTGCAAGCAAACAATGATACATAGCACAGTGAGAGAAGTCACAAAATCAACCAGAAAGTTCAAGCAAATTCTAGAAAAAAACACGATCTAAATCTGTTAAGTAGTTCTCTCGTGAAAAGTGGAAAGACAGACCGACAGATGTTGGATTTTATATATATATTGATGAGATTCCCTACAGCAAACACGTAGTGAGACAACAACAGCGTGCACAATTTTACCTCTAATGCATAGCATTTCATTTAGTGAGAGCAGCCCTATGTTGGATTACATTATCTCATGTTGACTTCTTCAGGGTCAACTTGGTACCACACCAAGACTCTTATTTCGAAAGAGTCTCTGTATAGTTGTTGTGGTCTTCACCAGAGTGTTATTTGCATGTTCACATCTACCTAAATGTTCTGGACTTTCAGGTAAATCAAACAAGAGGTTGAAAAAAATGCACCTAACAAACTATGTGTGAAAAAGTTGTCAAGCATGTGCATTTGGGAACCACCTTCCAGTCTCTGTCAAGGTAAGCAGTTCCATCCTGGGATGTGATGGTGCCCTAATACCAACAGTGCCCTCTCTGTTTCCAGTAGCATGAAGCTTCTGCTGAAGGAAGACATGTAGCTCTGCCCCACATATCTAGAAAACTGTGCCTCCTCTGGTGCTGGTGCTATAAAGATGAGGCAACAAAGGAGCCTAGCGGCAGATGTTGACCAGTGAAAGATGAGGGCAGAGCATCCAACTCTGAAGTCACAAGAAAACGAGGTTAATGAGACCGGCACCCTAACGTTAAGCTTGCTTATGACAGTCCATTGTCTGCTGCATTACAACACCTTTAGACTATGGATAGGGTTGACTTTTAGTGGCCACTGCCACTTACTTTATTATGCCTTTGGAAAGGCAACCATTTATTCACCCTTCCTCCAAATAACGAACAACTGGTTTACGAAAATTTGCATATCTGAAGAGTGTCTTTTAATGCCCTTTTTCATAATGTTGTATGATAAATTAAGTTTCAGTGGCATTAACATCTGCTCTTATTTTTACTTTTTGTATTAAGTTTAACGTGTCTAGGATGAGGAGGAATTCTTTCTCCTAACAATATTGTAAAGTGCTCTGATAAATTTCATTCTTAATGTTTTTCTTGGACAAATTGAGACCTGTAAGAACACGAGGAAATATCAAAATGGAGAGAAGAGACTGAAGGGTGAAGAACTCTGGTGTTCAGCACAATGTCAGTCTGCAGCATTAAACATGTCAAACTGGACTGTTCACCAAATTCTTCATCAAGAGTTATCCTGTCACCATTATAAAGTACAAGTAGTGCATCATTTTTTAGGAATAATTTAGCTACACAATTCTGCTAAATGAAAACTGTGATATGACAAAAACTTTGTGAGGTAATCTAGAAGAATGTATTGTTAGAAATAATGTTCAAACAAAGTAAATAAACTGCACCGATTCATTATTTTTTGAGTACTTTATTACTTATCCAGCACCATGAATCAAGTGACCAAGTTAAGTGGCCATTCCTACCCTCTTTTTAAAAATCTTCATATCCCTGTGCTGCATCCATTATAAAGAATTTATTTCTCCCAGGTTTACTAAACTTTACACTAATCATTTACAGTAGCAAAGATGTACCTCAGGAATGTATGCTATTTTGAATGATAATTATTGCTTTATTAACAATATGTTTGCGTTCCACTTTTCTCTTTTAGAAAAAGTTATATGAGAAAAATGATTGAATGGAAACAAAAATGCTTCCTGTTTATTAATTTATGGCCAATGTTACGTGTCTCTGTTATGGCTCTGCTGTCATTATGGCAATAATTGTCTTCTTGAGTACTAGTAGGGTAAAAATTTTCTTGTTTGGGTCTTCAGATTAAAATGGTTAAGAATCCCTGGATTATAGCTGAACTGTCAGCTCCTAAATTGGCCTGGTGTGCCCGAGATGGATTGGCATCCCATATGTTGATTACTGACTTACATCTGAAGATGCCAGGATTGGCTCTGGCTCTCCATAACCTGGATTCAAGATAATAAGCAGATGTTTGATAAACATTAACGCAAATCATTTCAAAAATGAACACTACCATCATCTTCATCAATGAAGCATCTCATATCCTATTATAAAAGTTGAGTTCCTTTTTCTCAGCTTTAGCAGCATATTGTATCAGTTGATGAGCAAATCTCTTTAACGAAAAGGAAAAAATAATTAAATTTTCGACTGAAGTCTGCTGTGAAATTATTTCATTCTGAAAGTCAGCATCTCAAGATACTGTAACATGCTTGAAATGCTAATTAAAATAAGACATGCTTCACGACTCACCTAATTCAATCCCCAATCTCCAATGCTTTGTATAATGTAAATTTTCATGTCGCTTCCGTGTATTAACTCAAATTTGTACTCACGCAATCTGAGCTAGTGACTGGCTTAGGTCCTCGAATACCAAACTGTGAGTCTTTGGGGTCCTTCTTATTTCACGCACTGACCTCTCATCTGATTAAGGCTCAGCATTCAAGGGAAAGGTTCACTTACTGACATTTCAAAAATATCAGTGCAGTTGATGCTTTGGATGCTTTTCAAGCTCATTATGCTGTTGGGAGACGAAAAGAGAATGCTGGCAAACATATTGGTGAAAGTGGAAATTGTAACATGAAGAAACCTTACTGCCAAATGTGACTGCACCAATGACATTGTTATACTAAAAATGCTTACTTACACTAAGCTTGGGAAGAGGTTTCCAAAGTCAGTAAGTAGCGTCCAGCATTACGTGAATGGCAGTCTTATAAAATTATACAGCATTGAGTCAGTGGTGGTCTGGACACTTTCATTGCCTTTTCAGGGTTTCTTGTCAGATAAACCATACTTATGGATTGCCAAAGACAGAAATTAGGTGTTTCAATAAGTACTGATTCTGATGTGTCAATGACCTTATCTCATTATCATACTGGAAAACTCCATTTCTGATTGCATCCATGGAAGTCATGACAACTTGTTTCATCACGTCATTCATAAACCCCTGAATATATATAGAGATTTGTGTTAATGAAGAGTTTGCTGTGACCTTATCTTATTTAATTTGACATATCCTAATCCACTCACTAAAACACAGAGGGAAAAGGACATCATATTTCAAATTTCTTTACAACTGGGAAAAAATGTATTAATGTTCTCCATAAGTAAGCACGCTGGGACTCTGTTAACCTTTTAGATGCTTCAATATCTTTGAGTGACAACTATATATTGGACAATCCAATTTCAGATGGGTTGGAGATGGCATTATAGTAAAATCTGATATAAACTACGGTGTTACGTATTGCATGCCGACTTGTTCTGTATCATTATTAAACTAATAAAGACAGAAAAATGTGATGAATATAAAAACCGTACACTGGTCCAAGCATAACACTCTGAACCAGTCTAAAGAGCATGTTCATGGTTAAATGGTTTGAATTACCTGAATATCTTACAAGTATGTCTTTACTTTCAGCTTTGTAACATACTGTAAGACACAAGCAATGCTCTTAACATGTCAGTGAACAGAGTGACTTACTGAGCCCCATTGTCTGGGATATGGACCTGCGACTATTGTAGGACAAAGTGGGCATTGCCCATTCTGCTAGGCCTTAGGGATGCACAAAGCCTGTGAAGACAGCAGACTACCAGGTGCACAAAACCCACAATTTAGATTCCCAAGCTACATTCCAGAAAGTGGCTGAACTGTTCATACTAGAATCTCTCTGTACTTCATTTGATAACAACTGATGTGACTTGACATCTTTGCAGAGGCTCTCATTCCAGCAGAAAAACCCAAAAACTGACTCCAGGCAGGACAAAGACCTATAATTCAAGGGGTGACAATTAAGATGGAAAGAATAACCTGCCTATTAGATGACACTTATTTTGTAACTGTAAGTGACTTTAATCCAGTCAGGAGATGGTTCAACCTTCCTTTAAAACCACATAATCCCATTTCTCAAAGGGATAAAAAAGAATGACAAGTTAAGAGAAGTTCAGGAATTCACACTCACTGAAATCCCAGAGGGATTCTGAGAGAACTCTGGAATTTTTTCCATTGGCACTCTTTGAGCACATACTTCAAAATGACATTTTAAACTCCTTCTCTTAGAAACTAACATGCTGTGAGCCACTCTCTTTATGGAGATCTGCAAAGATGACCCATTCTTCCCTTTTGTGGACATGAAAGCTGAGATCTAGTTTGCCAAGCTAAGCACTGAGCCCTGTCTGCTGAGGAGCAGGCATTACATCAAAAAGGGAACTTCTAAAGTCATGAGCCAAATGCCTATCAGACAGCCTTGGAGTCACAATCTCTCCTAATCCACTAACAGCTGTGTTTGGTGGACTCCCAGATGGACTTAAAGCGGAGAAGGACAAACAAACTGTAATTGCCTTTACTACACTATTGGCATGTAGACTTATCTTGATCAACTGGAAGAATCCTAAACCACCTCTGTCAAGTCTGTGTGTTATATACTATTTGAAATTGGAAAAAATCTAATTCTCTCTTATAAGATCTGTTCAAAAGTTTTTAAAAATATTGGCAGGACCTAATCAATAATATTTTAGAATAAGCACTTACATTGGGGAGAAAGACTCCTTTCTTTCTTTACTACTCTTAATTGTGCCACTCTGGCTGTTGGCCTCCCTTTCTTTCTCATGGGTGGGGATTGAATTGAATTTAGTTTTGTTTTGACTTGATTGTATGGAATGTTACATGCTTTTAATAAATTCAATAAAAGAGTCATGACCCAGAAAGACTAATGCTTTTCTCCATGAAGTTACAGCAGAAGGCCAGCGGGGAAGACAAAGTATACCTTGGACAAGGGATCATGAAGCAAAGAGAAATACTTGAAGAATCCTCTATTTGTACCTTAATCAACAACAATTCCACACATCGGATATCATCCATATATATTTGGTTTCATAAAACTAATTATCTGTGCCAAGATAAATTAAAACTTTAAATAACCAGTAAAGAGCCAGCCCATATGTTATAGATTTTTTATAGTTCAGTATCTTGTAATGTTACATCGTGGAAAAGATATGCATAGTACCCACATATTATCAGTGAAAGACTTTGAGCCAGAAATGCAGTCAATTAAAACATTTAAGAGTCTGCTGTCCCCTTCTCAGGGTCATACTGGTAGGGAGCCAATCTGGAAATGGGGGATACAAGGTCAGAATGCTGAAAAGCATGAAGACTGTCATAAAATCTGATTAAATGAACAAACCATTGAGCAAAGCACCAAAACAAGGTGTTTACTGTCACTACCTGCCATAAGCAACTCATTCTACGCAGAACAGAGCTGACCAATCTGTGGACAATGTTCTCAGTGACTTGGACAATGCGGTGTGTTTTTTATCTAACATCTGAGAGCAAATTTACAAAAGAATATGAATAAGTCACATTTTACACATACTGAACTTTATAGTCTTTCTAATACTTCTTAAAATTTCCAGCATTTGTTTTTATGCAGCCAGTTTAGTCTTTTCTCCCCTTCAGTCTAAAAATCTTTGGTCTTAACGTGGGTATGGGGTGCAGAGGAGGTAGCAGAGCTCCCTTTAGTCACCAAGTTTGAATGGTATAAAGCACCTCAACTTTACATGCCAAAGAATACAAGTTTTAATGACGATAATACAGCAGAACAAAATGTCACAATATATTAGGGGCTGAATAAATCATGGTGCTGTATCATTTGTGGCCTGATCAATCTCGCACGATCAATAATGCAGTATTTCGTCATGATATGTGAGGCTGAATTATTTACATTAATCAAGATGAGCAGACCAAATGAACTGGCAGAAAGGGAAAGCAAATAGAAAATGTTCCAAATATTGGTTTTGCTAATTACGATAACAGAAAGCAGGATTGCTTTTAATATTTAGCTAATGCTTTTATTATCATTAGATTTAAACCTTGTTTCATTTATCCAAACATTTTCAGAATGTGATTTATATAGGATTGGATTGTCCAGACCCTGGGCACAAATTAGAAACCAATCCTGGAAAGAGGGCCACAAAACTATTATCTAAGAACTTAGAACTTAGTCGATCAATGCAAACATGTCACCCCTCTTCCCTTTTTTTGCAACTCATTATCAGATAGATAGATAGATAGATAGATAGATAGATAGATAGATAGATAGATAGATAGATAGATAGATAGATAGATAGATAGATAGATAGATAGGAAAGGCACTATATATTAGATAGATAGATAGATAGATAGATAGATAGATAGATAGATAGATAGATAGATAGATAGATAGATAGATAGAATAATGCAATAATCAACAAATGCAACATTAACAAAATTAAATGGCACAAAATTGATTAAAAATACACATGAAACAAGTATTTGAACTCTGGCAGAAACATAATAATCCTTCATTTGCGATCATTTCCAGAATTCTCCAGAATGTGCAACACATTTGACATCACTGGAGTGACCCATACAAGTCAGTATGAGTATTTCCACATTATATAGACTGACAGATATCTCCTATGTAGCGTGCAAACAAACATTTTTTATCTTTATCCTTCTACTTTAGAAATATGAGCTTTTTGTTTAGGTAATTGTGTTCTAATTAGCAATCCATTTTTTGATGACAGATCAGTTTGACAGATCTAGCTTTGACCTTGGCTTGTTCTTGACTGCTACGTCTTTCGGTCCTTATCATTAAACACATACCATCTCATTCAAAGTCAGTAAACTTAGGTTCTTAGACTACAACTCTTTGATCAAATATTCTATCTGTTGGTCCTGTATTCTTTTTTCCCATGGCCTGCATATATTCCAATGGCTCTGGAAAGCCAACAATTTGGAATAGCAGGGTGTTGTACCATGTCAGCCATTATGAGTGTAGTGAGAAGTTAAGCATAATGACACCTTTTATTGGCTAACTAGAAAGATTGCAATATGCAAGATTTCAAGGCAACTCAGGTCCATTCTTCAGGCAAGATGTAATCCATGTCATGTGATTACATCTTGCCTGAAGAAGGGGCCTGAGTTGCCTCGAAAGCTTGCCTATTGTAATCTTTCTAGTTAGCCAATAAAAGGATAGCAGAATGGGAAGGGTAATAGCACCTGCCACATGGTCAAAGAGCATGAAAAGGAGTCACCTTGTAAAATATTGTATCCTTGTCCAGGACTGAAATGTAATGATAGCCAGTGATTTAAGCAACCAGACAGAAGTAGACAGAGAGATGCTTGATTAAGTATCAAACAAGTGTATTCAGTAAGAACAAGTCAATTATTTGATCTTTGTGAAACCCTGATGAGTCAAGTTTAACCAGAGGTAAGCACAGCTGTTTCTTTTCTTGTCTTACTGGATGTATTTCTTTTTGACCTCTCATACGGGCGGGGTGGTGGCTCTGGGGGCACTGGTATCCCAAAGATTGCCGGTTCGAATTCCAGGCATAGCCAAATGAGATCCTACTCTGCTGGGCACTTGAGCAAGGCCCTTAACCTTCATTTGCTCCAAGGGCGCTGTACAATGGCTGACCCTGCGCTCTGACCCTAAGGGGTATGCAAAAAACCAAGTAATTTTCTTCGGGATTAATAAAATATAATAAAATAAAATACTCACATTGTTCATTATGTTCTGCTTATCAACACTCAGTGTATTGTAATGGAAAAGAATGCACATAACACAAAATTGAGCCCTTCTTTAAGTGCAGAATGGTCTACAACCTCTGGACTTCTGTGTGAACATCCTTGCTATGATGATCATGAGGAAGGTACCCTAAAACAACAAATGCAAATGGACTGACTGAGTGGTACCAGCTACTGCGTGCTCTGGTTTGTGATATCAGTTTCTGCCGTATTATGTAAGAACTTGAGCCAATTTTATTATTTGTGTGAACTTTAAGTAAGAAATTAATTTCCACTCACTCAGTGCCATTGAGAAACATTATTATCTATATATATAATTCACTAAGGCAAAACACCCATGGAAAGCACGCCGGAAGGGGCGTGGATTCACTAAGCCGCCGAAAAATAAGACGCCCATGGCGCACGCAGGAAGGAGCCACGCCCACCAACTCTAAGACCATTGGATACGATGACAACTCGCAGAATCAAGCCCACCAACTCGGACGCGATGACACAGGAAAAACGGCGTCATTTATGTTCGTCTGTTGTAGAGTCCACATGCACCTCTGAGCCACGTTGCCTGTTCATAGAGGCATGTTTCTCTCAGAAGTTAATCGCTATATGCAGCATGTAGAACAGTATCCCATGGGATCCTTAAAACAATCCTTTAAAACTGAGGTTAAAACACAATGAAGGAAGCAGTCTTTAAAAACCAATAAGCCCTGTGCCTCTGTTTCATTACCATCTCACCTGCTTCACCAATGCAGGCCTTGCAACAGTCGAGACGTTCTCTCAGCAGCTGACCTTCTCTGTGCCTGACCGGTTCACACAGAGGCAGCGCGAGAGGAAGCCGCACACACACAGGCAGCACCAGAGACAGACAGAGGCACACACACAGGCAGCTGGTGGGCGGGTCTCCGTGAGTTTCTCTTGCGAGTGGGCACATGACCAGGCGGTGTGTATGCTTCGAGAATGAGGACTATCTAAGAAGAGGTATGTTTGTCACGGATGTAAATCGCTGTATGCGGCGTGTAAAACAGTTTCCGAGGGGTTTCCCATGCGTCTTCTTCACTCACGGACAATTATATGTTGCTCTCTCCAGAGTTCCATCTTTTCATTCACTTTCTGTTGTATCTTCAAACCCTCCCTTTTTAGACAACTGTGTCTTTCCAGAAGCGTTCAACCATCAATAAATAATTATGCGGCGTTTGTTAGAAAAGCAGCCAAAACCGCACAGAGCAATGAAACGTCTACGTGAGTCACAGGTGCATCTTGACTGTGTTCAGACGACAACGACTCAAGTGACGAGTTGGAGGTGGGCAGATGAGCGGGCAGTGCATACTGAACAAGAAATCAGCAGACTAGCATGACGGAGGGAGCTGAATGGACGTCCTTCTCCTCTCCTCCCGTTCCACACTCCGCAACTGAGCGCAGTGCACCCCCATCCCTCCGTCTGGCAGGAGAAGGCGCGATGGCGATCCGCCAGTTTTCAGTTACGGACGAATGTGTTAGTTGCTTTTTTTTGCTGATTTATTACATTACCGATTTTTCAAATGTTAATTTTCTCCCTGTGCTTAAAAATCACTAAAAAACCGGCCTGATTCTTCGGCGTATGGTTGGCTAGTGTCTTTAAATCATCTTGTTACTTCATGAAATTATCTGATATTACTTCATATTATATTCTTAATACAACACTCTTTGATGACGAGGTTGAAGTTAAAGATTTATTGACTATGGAATGCTTGTAGCACTTATGTGATGTTATTGTTTGATGTGATAGTCAGATGTCCTCATCGGTACAGAATATACAAAATTCCTGACTTATAGTCCTTGCTCATTATTATTAGGAACAGCTTTTGTTAGCTTGACAAAGCAATGCCATTCACTTTTATGGGGTAACATGAAATGCTATATTACTTTTGCAGAAAATACTAAATAGAGTCTTGAGACGCTGTCATATGTAAAAACATCAAACATGACCATCCTTTATTTGCACCCATAGGTGGAGCCCCCCATGTGCCTTCTTCAAAGCATCATGGCAGACTAAAAAGCTTCCTTTATAAGTTGGATTCATTTACATATAACATTTCAATATATTTTCATTTTCACCAATCAGCTTTAGATAAATGGGATACTCCAGAGACACACATCTGAATTAAGTGTTATGTAAAGTCCCAAGTAAAACATAATAAAAGTCCTAGGTATAAGAAATAATACTTCTTTATATGTTAACTGTTATCACAAAGTTAAATGTTATATATGAGCTCATTTTCTAATATAAAGTGTGCTGGAGGAAATGAAGTCAGGATGTCCTAGTTTAACAAGCAGGCAGTTTCGAGCATTTTTTTTCTTTTCCCTTAAAGTGACTATTTTAAATAATATTACTTTTATCACAGATTCTTTTTTCATTTATATTTTGAAACTTACTGGTTCTTGCTAAAATGTAACATATGGCAAATGATACAAATTGTTCATCATCGGTAGTGGTACCTCCACATCATGGATCTTGTGTCCGGGGTTAGAATTTCATACCTGGTTGTTGTCGGTATGGAGTCTGCATGTTCTCCCTGTGTCTGATGGGTCTTTTCTTCAACATCCCTGAAGATGTGGTGGTTAGGTTGATTGGCAGTTCTTGAATTAGTACTGTAAGAGTGTGATTATGAATGTGTGCACGAGTGAACTTTGTCATAGACTGGGTACTCTGTTCTGAGTGGGCTTCATGCTTGTGCCCAGTGCTGCCAGAAGAGACGGATAACGTTATATTGTGCAGTTATGCTTTTATTTGGTGCTGTCTGTATGTGAGGGTATAACTGGTGGTATTGCTAACATATACCTAAGGGAAATTTAAAAGTATTTTAAATTTATAAGTTATGAATCATTATGGGATCAATCAAGCATGCTAAATGCAAATTAGCCTCATTCTCCTACAGTCAAATTTTTTGAATAGAGCAAGTTTTTCTAACCAGTCTGCATAGCACCTCAGTCATTCCTTATCTGCCTTCAGTTCAATCATCAGCTCACGTGTACATCTAGACAACTGACTAGTCAAATCTGCTGCACTAAAACTGAAATGCATCTAAAGTGTGGAATAGCTGAGGAGACATATGGGACTAGATTGTTCTTTATGAACAATTCTACTATCAGCACACCAGATTTGATTATTCAATGGTCTTGATAAGCAGCTGATACTATACACCTGGTCTTGACGGAAAGACCAAAACAGTTAGATAAATTGGGAACAGAAATTGTAATCTGTATTACCAAAGTATAATGTAAAGCTGATTGACAGACTCATTCACTTATTGATCAACAAAAACATGCTGCAAAAAAACTGAAAACCTGGCAGGATGGCAGGATCGAGGCCAGTAGGCATCCGCTAATAAATTACACTTTGATATATCAATATTTAAGGGTAACCCCCTGCAATAAAAAACTCAACATTGATACATTTTTTATTTGTTGATATTTATTACATACATGCTCTGTACTACAAAGTGATTTATGTAAATGAAAGACAGAGCAGAAGTAATTGACAGGTGGACAGATGACTGAAGATGGGGTGGTGTCCTGGGCAGATAAAAGAGACACAATCATTTGGCAAAACTTAAGGAATGTGTGATACTCAGTGGTTAGCAAGCACTGTGTTTTGCTGTTGACTGCCAGCGCTCTAGTACTCACCGTAAAGTACTCTCATTTAAAGGATGATTGGTGATGGGTTCCTCTATGAAGCTTTGCGCAATGCAAAGCTCCATCACATAAACAACAATGGGAGGTGAGGGGGTTTTGAACTATGGAGTTTCAGGAGTCACGGGTGCATTACTAAAGAGTGGAAGAAATGATAACAGCTGCACAGCTCTTCTAAACTACTGGACGGGAGGAGGTGTGAGCAGGACCATAAAAGATGTGCAGTAGTTCAAAAGTGTTGCACCCACATACCTTAGAGGGTGTAGAGTTGATGACCTGTTATTTAATTCAAAAGGATACTTTCCTATAAAACTGCGTTTTGCAATGACCATCAACACAAGCCAAGTTACTAGACAAAGCAGGAATTGTTCTAATGCAGGAATGTTTTACTCATGAACAATTGCATACAGCATTTTCAAGACTAAGCAACTCCATTGACCTAATATTATTTTTACTTATTATTTGGCTGAAGCCTTTATACAAGGTGATTTACAACATTTGAGATACAATTGGTTACATTTCACTTGTTTTTTCTGTTTGGAGCATAGGCAGATGAAGTGACTTGCTCATGGTGTCAGCAGTGGGATTTGAGCCTGCAACCTCAGAATTTGAAGTCCCAGGTCCAAAGCCTTAACCACTTCAACACACTGCCTGCCAACAATTGTAGCCCTTGTCAAAAAAAAAAAATAATCAGTCAATATTGCGTACAGAATATCACCTAGTTTGATATACAGTAATTCTGACACACTCGATTAACTGATGGCACTATAATTAAGGTATGCTGTCTTAGAAAATTTCCCTTGTTGTGCCGAGTAACACAGCTAGTTTGTACTTAATTTTAAAATATGTTGTTGGACCCTGAGGAACACGCAGAAAATTTGAAATAAGCTACAACAAAAGTAATTTCTACTTTAATAATCATATTTCATACTGCAGGAACAATAGACAGTGATGCCGCATCACATATCCTATACCGCAGGTTCGGACCCTGTGCCCAGGTGCTGTCTGTGTGGAACTCATATATTATCCTGTGTCGATATGAGTTTCATGTTAGTTTTCTTGTTTTTCTTTTGAAAATATGCATGTTGGGCGTAATGGTGACTCTAAATCCGCCACATGAACACCAGTGTCTGAGTAGGCCCTGTGATGAACTGGTACCCTGACAGGAGATGATTCCTGCCTTGTGTCCATTGCTGCCAGGAGAAGCACCAGTTCCCTATGACCCAGCATTATGTGTGCTGGAGGATTTTATATTATATTCTATCTTGGCTATTTAGTATTCATCCATTGATTCAACAATCCAAAGAGACTTGTCCCTGTGGGAAAGAAAAACAGGGCATGTGCTCATGATGCAAAAAAGAAGTTTCATGTCTTTCCAAATCAGGCATTTACTTCATGAGATAAGTCAAATAGTTTGCACTTTGCCACACACATTTTTGAAATGCCATGTAAATATCAAGTCTAAGCTTCACTGCGATTAGCCTATGAGGTTACCAAGTTACACGGAAGATATTATTTAAACAGATCTCTTTTCTATTTGAGTAAATTCAGGTGAAACTGCATGTTGACATGATCTTTTTAAAATGCATTTATACCATGGTCTGCAAAAAGGTGACCCACATTAAAATCAGCATTTCAGGAAGAGACTGCAAAAAAAGAATGAAAATAGCACTTTTCTTTAAATGAAATAGTGCTGCTTCTGGATTTTCCAAGTTGCCTTTCTGCTTTAATGACAGCCCGTCGTCTTCTCAATGAAGCTGCAGCCTCACAACACTAACTTACCTCAGATGTGATGCTAGTCTGTTGAAAGCTGTGCACAGACATCTTTTAGCACTAGATGATGAGGTCTTTGCTTAGACAAAAGTAATTTAGCAAACAATCTAAAAAATATATTTTAAATAAAATAATATGCGTAGTTTACACAAAATTTCCACGTCAGTATGTTAAACCTGAAGAGCATGGTGGCACACTGGTTACAGCTGCTGCGTCTCACCTCCAGCAATGCAGGTTTAAGTTCTGGCCCAGATACTTTTTTGTGGAGCTCACACAAGCCCTGTCTTCCACCTCCCAAAGATGTGCAGTAGCAATGAATGGGGATGTGGATGGTTGGTTGGCTGCTTCACATCTTGTATGCTGTTCTGGTTTCTGTGGCTTAAGCAGCTTTAATAATGAATGAATGGATTGCATGCAGATTGTTGTGGTGACACAGTGACTGCTACATTACATCCTAGGTACGTCCAAGGATTTACTCATGAACAATTGCATATAGCATTTTCAAGACTAAGCAACTCCAGTGACCTAATATTATTCAGCTCAGGACCACAAAGCATTACACATGGTGGCGGAGGTTGAAATAGAATATTACGGGTCCGCAGCCACCTTCTGTTCAGGACATACACTCACCCTCCACTTTATTAAGTACACCTTGCTAGTACTGGGTCAGACCCTCTTTTACCTTCAGAACTACCATAATTCTTCATGGCATAGACTCAACGAGGTGCTGGAAACATTCCTTAGGGATTTTAGTACATATTGACATGATAGCATCATGCAGTTGTTGCAGATTGGTTGGCTGTACATTCATGATGTGAACCTCCTGTTCCACCACATCCCAAAGGTGATCTTTTGGATTTAGATCTTGCGACTGTGGAGGTCATTTCAGTAGAGTGAACTCTTTGTCATGCTCAAGAAGCAAGTTTGAGATGATTGGAGCTTTGTGACATGGTGCATTATCCTACTGGAAGTAGCCATTAAAAGATGGGTACACTGCGGTAATAAAGGGATGGACATGGTCAGCAACAATACTCAATTGGTACTAAGTGATACAAAGTGCGCCAAGAAAATATCCCCACAGTATTACACCACCACCACCAGCCTGAACCATTGATACAGGACAGGATGGATCCATGCTTTCATGTTGTCAATGTTAAATTCTGTCCTTACCATCCGAATGTCACAGCAGAAATCAAGACTCAGCAGACCAGGCAATGTTTTTCCAATTCTATTCTATTCTATTTCATTTTGGTGAACCTGTGTGAATTGTTGCCTGTTCTTAGCTGACATGAGTATCACCCGGTCTCCAGGGTCTCCTGCTGCTGTAGCCCATCTGCTTCAAGTTTCAACATGCTGTGTGTTCAGAGATGCCCTTCTACATGCCTAAGTTGTATCGAGTGGTTATCTGAGTTACTGTTGCCTTTCTATCAGCTCAAACCAGTCTGGCCATTCTCTTTTGACCTCTGGCATCAACAGGGCATTTTCGCCCAGAGAACTGCCGCTGATTTTCCCTTTTTTGGGCCATTCTCTGTAAACCCTAAAGATGTTTGTGTGTGAAACTCTCAGGAGATCAGCATACTCAGACCAGCCCGTCTGGCATCAGCAAACATGCCATGTTCAATAACTCTTAAATCACCTTTCTTTCACACTTTGTTGCTCGGTTTCAACTTCAGCTGATTCAACTGATTAGAGAGTTGGGTCAACAAGTAGTTGAACAGGCGTACCTAATAAAGAGGCTGGTGAGTGTATGTACACAGGCAAACATTGTCAGTGTTGTAAAGTATATGAAGTAAAAGTACTTTTATGTCAGTATATTTTTCAATACAAATGGGTGCTTTAACTATGACATATTTTGGTTAGACACATTTAATGCTTTAATACTAAATCAGAAACAAAAGGGCTATGCAAATACTAAGTCAGTTATCTATAATACAGGCAAACCCATGTATATGCTGTCACAGATATGCTGGGGTCCTTACCCGGCCGGGATGCCTGGAAAGACCGAAAGGTGACACGTATATCTTCCGGGCCATGAGGGGGCAACTGCCCTGGATTAGGAGAGGACCACAGGAGAAGAGGAAAAAGATTTTAACTCGTTGGGACCCATGGCCACTGCCAGGGGCGCCTTAAGCCTCGTGGAACCTGGAAATAGTTACTCCCGCCACAATCGGCAAGATGGTAGAGGTACCTGCCTCGGACGCCCGGAGTGCTTCCAGTGCAAAGGGTAGCACTTCCACCACACCAGGAAGTGCTGTCGGAAGGACATCGGGGACACCTGGAGCACATCCAGGCAGGAATAAAAGGGGCCATCATCCTACAATCAGGGAGCTTGAGTCGGGAGTGGGAGTAGGACAAAGCTCCCAGGAGGAGAGGAAAGACTGCCAAGGACTGAGAGAAAAGAAGCCCATATTGTTGTGATTATCGCTGTGCACATTGTGTGTAGTGTTCGGGACTGTGAACCTGAGTTTATTTATGATTAATAAATGTGCGCAATTGATAAAGATGCGGTTTCTGACTGGTGGTGTCCGGGCAAGTCTCACAACGCTGAATCTTAGACGATTTTCAAATGTGCTCCCCAGCACTAACCCCCGATCATCTATGCAGTTGTCAACTTCACTGCGGCCCGCTGAATAGGGTGGGGCTGCTCATTGGACACCCGCAGTTCCAGTCTCAGTTATTTCCACAGCTTATGCTGCCATGTTCACACACTGTGCCCACTCCAGCTCGCCTAACAGTACAGGGCTGATCTGCAGGCTGTAGCGGGGTTGCGCTTCTGCATTCAGGTGATGTGGGTCACTCACCTTGTCATGTGTGTTCCTTAAATTATTCTGGGCATATCACACTAAACAAGGACATGAACTAGTTGGAAAAGTCCAAGAAACAATGAAAGCCTATTCCTTTCTTCGTCAAACTAGAAGTAATAAAGTCTAGGTAAAGCATTTTATTAAATACTTGCTATGTTACCTGAAGACGGGTGGGACTAGTAGGGGGCACATATGCACCCCAAACATTCAGACACAACCAAACCACACAGTCACAGGTTGAAGGAAAGAAGTTTTTATTCTGTCAAGTTTTTATCACTGGATAAATCAGTCATAATTCTGTTTAGTTTCTTTCCCTCCCTTTTCCACATCCACTCTCCTCCTAGCAAGTCAACGTAAAACTGACTAATTAGACAGAAGCCAAAATGACCAAATTGACCAGATTGCTTGGAGGGACCGGAGCCATATAAACAGTAGTATTTTATTATTTAGTAGATTTTTTATTGAAAAGCATTGCCCTAGTAGGGTTTGTTTTGATGACTGTGGTTATTTGTAAACTAACCCTGTCAATTTTTATGGAGTTTGGTATTATTTAAACAAAATGGAGGTTATTTTGGGGGCCAGGGAATGCTAAAAATATTTTCCCTTTAAATTAATTGTAACTATGCAATTTGAAAATGATTGAGGGTTTTCAGAAGCAAATGAGCTCCTCCTTAAAGTGGGGGACGCCTGCACATCTCCTATGTTAGCATCAATCACACTGAATTAGGACACAGTCATTATGATGTTCACTCACACTGAATGTCACTGCTTCGAGTTGCAGTTGTTTGTCTCCTACTTTAGTGATTATAATAAGGTAGCATGAATTATTTTCATTTTGTAAGAGTTTTATTTGACTATATATAAAACAGGGAGCAATCCGACATTTACTGTAGTTGTACTTTTGATACTTGAGTATACTTTGTCACACACTTTCGTTTGGGAGGCAGGCTAAAGGCTTAATGAAGGGCAGAAACCAAGGAAAGAGATTGACGAAGTGCACTAACCTGTCTTCATCCTCTTCTGCAGATCACCTAGACAGAAACCTTCCTAAAACTCCTCCCACTTCCTGCACGCCCTCATAGTCACACCTCCTATTGACCTCACTTCCACCTTGAGCACCAACAGACCCCCAGTGACTATAAAAGCCTGGCACCTTCCCTTTTTTTGTCCCTATTTGGACGCTGAACCAGACAGTTCTCTGGTGCTATTAGTTTGTTGACCTGGCAGTGTGTTTATAAAACGGGGTGGATTCCCCAACTGTTTTTTTGTCTTCTTTCGTCTTTTACAATTTATAATCAGATACCTTAAGTTTATACTTAGGTAGTTTGCTTGTGGGCAAATTTTATTTTGACCTTACCTTTTAACTTATGCTCAGTTTTGGCTGTTGGGTGCTTAATAAAGACCTCCGCCATCATGCACTGTATATGCCAGTATATAACAGTACAAGACTATAAGCACTCCCATCATTAGTTTCAGGGATGGTTTTTTATCCACAAGTCATAAGGCTATGCAACAGCAACTGTGTGTTTCTTGTATGTATTGCTTGATGTTGTGTTTAGTGTATGATGTTTTATCCATCCATCCATCCATCCTCTTCCGCTTATCCGGGGTTGGGTCGTGGGGGCAGCAGCTTAAGCAGAGAGGCCCAGACTTTACTTTCCCCGGCCACTTCTTCCAGCTCTTCCAGGAGAATCACAAGGCGTTCACAGGCCAGCCGGGAGACGTAGACCCTCCAGCGTGTCCTGTGTCTTCCCCGGTGCCTCCTCCCGGTTGGACGTGCCCGGAACACCTCACCAGGGAGGCATCCAGGAGGCATCCTGATCAGATGCCTGAGCCACCTCATCTGACTCCTCTCGATGCGGAGGAGTAGCGGCTCTACTCTGAGCCCCTCCCGAATGACTGAGCCTCTCACCCTATCTTTAAGGGAAAGCCCAGAAACCCTGCCGAGGAAACTCATTTCAGCCGCTTGTATTCGCGATCTCGTTCTTTCAGTCACTACCCATAGCTCATGACCATAGGTGAAGGTAGGAATGTAGATCGACTGGTAAATTGAGAGCTTTGCCTTATGGTTCAGCTCCTTTTTCACCACGACAGACCGATGCAGAGCCCGCATCACTGCGGACGCTGCACGATCCGCCTGTCGATCTCACGCTCCATTCTTCCCTCACTCGTGAACAAGACCCCGAGATACTTGAACTCCTCCACTTGGGGCAGGATCTCTCCCCCAACACTGAGAGGGCACTCCACCCTTTTCCAGGTGAGGACCATGGTTTCAGATTTGTAGGTGCAGTGACCCAATCCTGAGTCCACCAAACCGGACCCCTTCAACACCCTGGCTGCGCCTAGAAATTCTGTCCATAAAAGTTATGAACAGAATCGGTGACAAAGGGCAGCCCTGGCAGTCCAACTCTCACTGGAAACGGGCTTGACTTACTGCCGGCAATGTGGACCAAGCTCTGACACCTGTTGTACAGGGACCGAACAGCTCTTATCAGGGGTTCTGGTACCCCATACTCCCGGAGCATCCCCCACAGAATTCCCCGAGGGACACGGTCAAATGCCTTTTCCAAGTCCACAAAACACATGTAGACTGGTTGGGCAAACTCCCATGCATCCTCCGGGATTCTGCTAAGGGTGTAGAGCTGGTCCACTGTTCTGCGACCAGGACGAAAACCACACTGTTCCTCCTGAATCCGAGGTTCAACTATCTGACGGACCCTCCTCTCCAGAACCCCTGAATAGACTTTTTCAGGGAGGCTGAGGAGTGTGATCCCTCTGTAGTTGGAACACACCCTCCGGCCCCCCTTTTTAAAGAAGGGGTCCACCACCCCGGTCTGCCAATCCAGAGGCACGGTTCCCGATGTCTATGCGATGTTGCAAAGACATGTCAACCAAGACAGTCCAACAACATCCAGAGCCTTGAGGAAGTCCAGGTGTATCTTATCCACCCCGGGGACCCTGCCACCAAGGAGTTTTTTGACCACCCTGGTGACCTCAGTCCCCGAGATGGGAAAGCAACACCTCAGAGTCCCAAGGCTCTGCTTCCTCATTGGAAGGCATGTTAGTGGGATTGAGGAGGTCTTCGAAAGTACTCCCACCATATACGGTGTTGACACTGCACTGCTTCCCCCTCCTGAGATGCCGGACGGTGGACCAGAATCTCCTCGAAGCCGTCCAAAAGCCATTCTTCATGGCCTCTCCAAACTCCTCCCATGCCCGAGTTTTTGCCTCAGCAACCAGCGAAGCCGCATTCCGCTTGGCCTGCCGGTACCTATCACCGGTCTCCAGAGACCCACAGGACAAAAAGGTCCTATAGGACTCCTTCTTCAGCTTGACGGCATCCCTCACCGCCAGTGTGCACCAACGAGTTCGGGGATTGCCGCCATGACAGGCACCGACAACCCTACAGCCACAGCCACAACAATAGAAGCACGGAACATGGTCCATTTGGACTCAATGTCCCCCCACCTCCCTCGGGACGTGGTCGAAGTTCTGCCGAAGGTGGGAGTTGAAGCTACTTCTGACAGGGGACTCTGCCAGCCATTCCCAGCAGACCCTCACAGCACATTTATTGATTATGTTATCTTTATTTCCATTTCATAATATTATACTATTGTCAGTAGTGTATAATAGGTAGACAAGTAAAAATCTGTTTATACTACAACATGACAATACAATGGAACTTGAATTTGACATCTGATGATCCCATTACCCTGGGTTTAGTTTCTGGCCAGTCACTTTTGTTGTGGTTTGCATATTCTTCTCTACCTCTTCTAGGCTCCAAAAATATGCAAGATGAATGAGGGTAGATGTGTGCCAGAACATCTCATCTAGGTGTGGTTCTAGCTATGTGGCTCAATCTGCCAGGATAGGCTTCTGTGAGTGAATTAAGCTGAAAATGGATTAATATCTGTAGTACAGCGGGTCCATGGCTTAACATTTTAGCAAATGGAGGGGTTGGTAAAGTAATTAGGGTAAGAGGGCAGTAGTGAGCAAATTGGTGCTAGAAGAAAGGAAGCAGGCAGCCTGGGGAGAGAAGCGTGTGGCTGACTTTTGAGGGGGCTGTGGGTTGCTCCTGTTGAGCAGTCTGGAAGAAGGAACAATCACCTTACTCCAGAGGACTCGCCACATAAGTCTGGGAAGGCAGGGTAAGTCAAAGAGTGAAGGCTCGGTGGCCCACTGTGGAGCTCCATTAGATGGGTGGCACCAGCAGAAGGGTGTCTGTGCCAGTTGGATGACATCTATCTGGGCTACAAGATCCAAACAGGAGAAGTCAGTTTTTAAAGGGTTGCACCAGGGCTATGCTTTTATGGACAGCTTCCTGCCAAGTAATTTCAACCTCACTTTTATTGGATTATTTGATGGATTGTTTTTAATTTCCACTAACACCTTGATTTTTATAGATTGTTATATTAACACTTTTGGAACACTGCACTGTTTTGGGACACTTTGGTACTATTTTAATAAAAGCACCAAGGCACTTTGCAACAAGCCCTTGCTATGTTTGTGTGTTGTGTCCTCATTTGCTGAGCTTATCCCTCGGGTACGTTATTAGTGGTGGTGGGTTCAAGAAGCACCCCAGAAGGGACTGGGTAACGTGTGGATGACCTGTACCATCACAGTCTCTTACACTAAAGCGGGCATACCATTGTATGTGATGCTGCCTCACACTCTAGGGATTGAGTTTTATGTGACTAGTTTGGTCAGCTTTAGTTTAGATCATTAGTTTGGTCAGCTTTAGGTCACTTACATGCCTGAGTTTAGACATTCTCTTTTTGTAATTTAAAGATATACCTGTTAACTATGTGACTCTGAATTGGTGTGCTAAGATATAGATGTGTGTTTGTGTGTATAAGTGAGTAACATCCCAAGCAGAAGCATCTCCATGCCTTGTAACTAAGGCTGCTTTGAGAGATTAGTGTGTAATGAAAAAACACAAAGAGGTGGATTTCTGTACATTGGAAATGACGTCATTCTTGTTCCAGACATTTGGCCGGCACTTTTATCTAAGGCATCTTATAAGATCTGGATACGTTACAACGATTTACAGATTTTTTACACAGTTGGACCACAGGAAGGTTAAGCGACTTGCTCAGGGTCACAAAGTAAAACAGAACCACCAGGTTTGTAGTTTGAAAGCCAGTGCTTCAGCCACCAGAGCATACTGCCCACATTTCATTCAGCTAATCATTTTCCCCATCCAGTGTTGTTCTGCCGGTTTGATTTGATTTCTTATTTCATGGAACTCTTATCTGTCTGCAGAAAATACAGTTTAAATCTGGTGTCTTAGTATCTTTATCAAAGCGCCACTCAAATTCTTATCTGTGATAAAGAGTCTTGACAATCAACTCATATTCCACAACACAATACCCAGAGGTGTAACATTCATAAACAAAATTAAAATATCGAATGTACTTGTTTGGAACAAATCAAGGGACACTGACTCATCTGGGCTTACAAAATGAAATGCCGGACTGAAGTAGCCGGCCAATATGAAATTAATTTTTATTGAAGTTATAAAGCAGGTGATGGTTGAAATCAGAAAGTATAAAATAAACCAGGAGTAATAATAAAAACAAACTTAAAATCCCAATAATAATAAAAACAAGACTCCGCCACTCCATTTGTAGTCTTGATAAACGTATATATTGAACTCATCACAGTTCCTCTTCAAAGGTCAGTCTGATGGATTTCCATGGAAACGCATGAGTGAGCTACATTTTTCCTATTTTATTTCATTGAAACATTGTGTTAGCTCGTAATATTCAATATCTTTGTAGGCAAACTAATTCTTCTGAGAGTTCTTCTTTTTAATTAAGTTCTCATGAAGTTCTTTATAAATTTTGTCGGTGCATCTGACTTTATTCCATCTATCTAACCATCAATCCACACACACATTTTCTGAATCTGCTTCTGAAAGGCTGTGAGAAGCCACTGCGTAATCCACCATCATCAAATGCAAACTAGGATTGAACATCCAGTCCATCACAGGGAAACACAATCAACTCATTCATCCATCCAGTTACTCAGTTGATGGTCGCAAGAATCCAATAGTTGTGTCGGCTGCACTGATGTACAAGACCGAGCCAAAAAGTGTGCGAGATGCAGCTCCATTATTGGGTGGAATTATGCACGATCATGCACAAATGCTTAGAAGACATTTTTAGGGCTGCGGTGAGTTGACAGGGGGCGCTGTTGCTAATAACTTCACCATTTACTGTACACCCACAATTCAGAGGGATGTCGGCCAGAGGATGACCAACATCAGTTCTGCATTGACCGCAGAACAGGAAACCACTAAAAAGACTCAGTGGCAACAGGCAGCGGGCATTCATTAAAGGATACATTTGGTATTTTTCAAGTTGAAGTCATTTCTTCACAAACATGTTATATATTCATCTGCCATGCAAAACTGAGTTCTAAAGTCATATACTTTTTATAAATATCTTGCCCATGCTAGTGCTTTACATTGTAAGTTATGGGACAAGGAGGAAAACCTTAAAAACGTACCAAATACGAATATATTTTTCAAGCCAAGGTAGTTGTAGGGTGCTGATGTGCATCTTGAGATTACACACAAATTGTGAAATAGTTTATACATGTCATTTTTGAGGGTGGTGCAGTGGAAAGGCTGCTGCCTCACAGTAAGAAAGAGACAAGGGATCAAGTCCTGGGTCTTCCCTGTGTGAAGTCTGCATGACTTCCTCCGGTTGCTCCAGTTTCCTCCCATTCTCCAATGACGTGCAGCGCAGGTGAATTGGTGATGCTAAAGTTGGTCCAAGTGTGTGTGTGTGTGTGTGTGTGTGTGTGTGTATGTTTGCCCTGCAATAAACTGGCACCATGTCCAGTATTTGTTCCAGTCTTGCATCCAAAGTTTGCTGAGATAGGCAAAAAGCCCCCAAACCGAGACCCTGGTCTGGATTAAACAGGTTAGAACAAAAAAAAAAAACAATATTATGAGATTCGGCCATTTTAAAAGAAGACCAGCCGTACGTGATAGCTTAGCACTTAGTCCTTCTGTGCAGCAACCTTTCACCCCCGCCCCGACCCCCTTCCCGACAGACCACATCACAGTAAACTTTTGGTGCCATGTGGTTGGTTTGGTTTTGATTTACTTCCAAATTTTTGTGAGAATTTGTACAAGCCAATAAAAAATGCATCCTTAATGTGAGAAAAATTATACCAGTAATTTGTAATAAAATAAATAATTCCAGATTCCCTTTGGCTCAGTGGTAGCACTGCTGCCTCGCAGTTAGGAGACCTGGGTTCGCTTCCCAGGTCCTCCCTGTGTGGAGTTTGAGTGAACTCCCCGTGTCTGCGTGGGTTTCTTCTGGGTACTCTGGTTTCCTCCCAGAGTCCAAAAACATGCAGGTTAGGTTCATTGGTGATTCTAAATTGTCCCTAGTGAGTGTGTGTGTGTGTGCCCTGCAGTGGGCTGGCACCCTGCCCGGGGTATGTTCCTGCCTTGTGTCCTGATTGGCTCCAGCAGACTGCCGTTATTAGGATATAGTGGGTTGGACAATGACTGACTGACTTTATTGTCACAAACATGTGCCAAAGACATGGATCAATCCTCATCAATTATCTTGGATTGAACAACGGGTGTATTTGGTAAATTTTTAAGCTTTTTCTCCATGCCCCATAACCTCCATTATAAAGCACCAAAGCTGGTGGGAATGTGCTTATTTTTTTTGCACAATTTTGTGTGATAAATGCATAAATACCATGTTTGTGAAGAAATAACTTGGACTTGAAAAATACCAAACTTTTAAGGAACCACTACTGACAATGATAGAGCTCTGAGTTAGATGCAACTTCAAATATCTTTTGCCTATTCATGGCAGATGCCATTATTTAGCATCTGCCTCTGTTTCTAGGAGTATTACTTAGTAGCTTATTTTTCTCACCTAAATATTCAGTAGATAGTCACACAGAGCAATTGTCTATACCAGCATGGCTAACCCCAAAACTGGATAAGAGGGCAGTACATCAGAGGGTACTGTCACTCACACACCCACAGCTGTTCATCCATTCATTTTCCTATGCAATCAGCATCACAAAGAGCTGGTGTCTACTAGTTCAGGGCTGATCGCTTCCCTAGACGGTGCGCCAGTCCATTAGAGGAAAATGTTTTTCATACTGCCAATAAATATGACTGGACAGAATATTGAAGCAGCATCTGTAAAGCGATCAGAACCGAACTCAAACCCCTGGAGCTGCTGAAGCAACAGTGGTAACTATGGGGCAATTATGCCACCTTTGCCTGTTAAGTAAAAATATTCACTAAAGATCAGCTAGTTGGTAAAAATTAGATTTTTTTTTCCTGCCCTTTTAATCAAAGCCCTCCATTTCCTTCTGCAAAAGGTAATAATCCAGCTCACTCTGGGCTTCCCTTATCTCTCCGCCTGAATTTCAGATCTGTTGACATGCAGTATCCGGTGTAATATATAACTTGAGTGAACTGTTTTCTCTTTGCTGCCATCGGCTTACCTTTACTAGCCTTTTCCCATTCACATAAGTATTAGGGGGTAAAAAAAAAAATTAACTGAACAGTAGCCATCATGTGAAAATGGTGGAGCACAACCTAATGATGAGAACTGTTTGAACTATTTGCTGGTGATGTTTTATTTTGACATGATCATTTACTTGTAAACACTGTAAATATTGTCTCTTGAGGTTTGCATGGAGTGCTGGGCAGGCAGCCCACTGCCTTAAATGTTAAATTATGACTTATGATTAAACTTGTAATTCTGAAGCCAGTCATGGAGGAGCATCATCGGTTTTAATGAGAAAGTGAAAAGCCTCAAAAGAGATGAATCAGCTGTGGGCCCAGCAAACCCCTTTTATTTTATAGAGCAGCTTTCTATAATGAACAGTGATATATTAAAATATGGATAGGGTGATCAAAAATGTTTCAGCCTGACATACTAGGAGTAAATAAAACTAAACAAGCTTTATTTTACAGCATAATTAATAATTTTGTGAACACTAACACACTTGTTGTAATGTTTGCAAAGACTTTCAATGTCCCTCAAATAAGATGTTTTGTCAGTTTTCTGTCGCTAACGTGATCTCTTTATCATTAACATGGTACATCCCATAATGGTCACCCATCTGACTGTGGACAGCCAATAAATACAAGGGGCGAGTGCCCATATTTATTAAGTGTCTCATGGTAGCAAAATGGTTCTAACTGGCACAAATGTGACACAAATGTGGTCGTATGTAATAGCATTTTATGAGCTTCCATAATTTATGAAACTCCCTACTCCTAACTTTATCAAGATTTTCACCAAGGGGTCCTTTCATCGGATTGGCTGGCCGAGCAACGTTTCAGCCGTGGAATGGCCAAATGGGAAGGCAGCTTGATGGATGAGGTCTCCAAGACTCTAAAAATATCCAAATCTTATTATGTGATATCATCTACTGTTAAATTCTGCTCCGTACTTCTAAAATTTGTATTATTATGCTGTATTAATGATTTGTTCTGTTCTGTTTTTTTTTATTATATTGACCCCCTTCTTTTGACACCCACTGCACGCCCAACCTACCTGGAAAGGGATCTCTCTTTGAACTGCCTTTCCCAAGGTTTCTTCCATTTTTTCCCTACTAGGTTATTTTTTGCGAGTTTTTCCTTGTCTTCTTAGAGAGTCAAGGCTGGGGGGCTGTCAAGAGGCAGGGCCTGTTAAAGCCCATTGCGGCACTTCCTGTGTGATTTTGGGCTATACAAAAATAAACTGTATTGTATTGTATTGTATTTTGTAGAGTCCATGAGCTGTCATAACTCAATTTGAGAGAGATGAAATAATATTTGTAACAAGTCTTGTACGTCACGTGATTGCTCCATCTACACGGACATGCCATATGCTGTCAGCTTAAACAAAAGTGTTGGTAACGTTATGTTTTTTTTTGGAAACTAGGGGGCCCCTGCTCGCTTAGCTTGCCAACCCCTGTGTTTGATTAATCGGATATACAATTTAAATTTTTTTTTCTTTGGAATTGTTTCAATTTCATTATTTGCACTTTTACTTTAACGCTTCATTAAAAACAATATTTTTTGGAGACACATTTTGACAATGCAACGTATAACTGCCCGTGAGTGAATATTGTTTCTGTTTCTCTAATAAATAATGCAACTTTTTTTAATGTTTGTCCCTGTGATGTATTGATTGTCATAGCAAAAGCTATTCTCACAGTAAACTGTAAACATTTTAATACGAATGGCATATCACAATTTCCTTTGGTGTGTAATGTAATTCGCGGAATATATACATTACCTTTCTTTTTGCCTGTTAAAATTTGCATCATTTCTCCGTGATCATAAATATACACCTGACCGAATTCTGTATTCTTTGAAATTCAACTTGTCGTCGCTTTAACTGTTGTGGGACCACAGATTCTCATAGCGCATGGTCTCTTATTGTGTAAATCCACGTTTTGTGCATAAGAATGATGCGAATGCGAAAAGACTCTACTCTTTGCCTTTTTTTTCTGACCTCGATTTGTCCTGCTCTTTTTTCAATTAGACCTGGTTCTGATGGCTAATCACTTTTTGTTTTGAGGTAATGCAATCCTTTCTATCTTTTCTTTGATACTGTAGCGACTCACATGATAAAGTGTCACAAAAGTTTTGCTTGAACAATCGCTGACCTAATAATCCCAAACACAGCTTTCTAGCACCATCTCGAACCCCTCATTCCCCGCGTCTTGCCCGCCCTTACCGCATCAATCAATACCCCGCTATCAGTCTTCCGTGCTGTACCCTCTGTCAATCGGACTGAACAGTCAGTCACTTAAAATAAAAAAGGCCACAACCTGGCTGGGATGCTGCAATACTTTCTAATTTTACTGGTTTCATAATCCCTTATCTGCCTTTTTTTCTCTCCAATGCCTTTGGGTGTCTATTCTCCATATGTCCTGATACGATTTATATGTGTTGAGAGCACAGTATGTATGTGCACTACATGCTTTTTCACGACTGAGTGTTTTTTGATGCATGTGCTCTTGTATGATATCATTTGTGAGTAGGGCGTGTCTTGCAAGAATCTCATGTTCCACATCCCCATGAGACGGCCCTGGCACCGTCTCTTGGCACCAAGTCTCATGATTACGGTCCCTGCGAGACGCTCCGTGGCAAGTCTCTTTTGTCTTGCGGGTCTTTTAAATGTCTTTCGAGAACCTCCGAGAAAATCACGTATCATCACTTTGCTTTTGCATTCCAGGATTTCTTTTTATAATAGAGAGATAGGAAAAAGGCAGCTTTGGAATAACGATGTTTTAGGGATGGAAAAACCAAGCACTTCTTGAATTATTCACCAAACTTTGCTCACCTTGACATAGTGTGAGGTAAAACGTACATTTATACTTTTCTCCACTACTCTATGTGAGGTAATGATAAAGCAAGCTACAGTCATGTAAATCACTGGTGTTCCTAAATTTAATGGTGACCTGTTTATCATTAACATGGCACATCCCATAACGGTCGCCCTTCCGACTAGGGAACGGCCAATAAATGCAAGGGGCCAGCGACCACATTTATTAAGTGTCCCAGGGTAGCAAAATGGTTCTAACTGGCACAAACATGACGCAAATTTGGTCATATGTAATAGTATTTTATGAGCTTTCCTAATTTAGTAAATAACTCCTAACTTCACCAGGATTTGGAAGAGTCCAAATAGCATCACTATCAGAAAATGATAAAACAACAGTCACCACAGTGTGAGCAGGCCATTGTTGTGAAGAAGCATACTCAACAGCTTTCCTTACCACTTTTTCCTAATTCAACATCATAAATGCCAAAGAAATCAGCATAATATTGACCTGTTATGTGGGCCTTTTGAGGCATGAAATCAACATGGATTTACACCCTCAACATTATAAAAAAAGGTGCATATGATCATGCTGGTTCATGTTTATTTCTTCAGTTTCTTTGAGGTTGAACAATCCCAATGACTCAATTTTTTCAATTGCCCTTTGAACTTTGGGTCAGAATAATGTATGAAAGTTCCATCCCCAGTTATTAAGCACTTTTTAATTTTCTCAGTCTGAATACATTAACTTGAGATTCACCTTGGAAAATTGAATGCAGTGATGCTTGATTTCAGAAATCAGTAGTCTGGGCACCAAATATGCATAAACCTCATTGTTCGTGTGGCATTGTTCACGAAGAATAGATTCAACTGGGCCATAACTAATCCGTAGTGTCTGCTATCTCACATGCCATCACCCTTTGAAGCTCCATTATGGTTCGCTCCAGAATGGTGAAAGTTTCTTTTATAATCAATGTTGAAGGTCATTCAGAGTTTGAGTCATCTTAGAGAGATGTTTTGCCAGTCATTATGGAATTCTGTAGCTTGTCTCTTAACTGTTACTCTTAAAGGTGGCTGGCCCTGGTACATATTGAGTAGGTGAGAATAAATCTATATAGACACATTTTTCTCTACTGTTAGAAATGATTTTTTAGTGTTTTTGTGCATGCTAAAAATGTGCAATTCACATATGCTAGGTTAAAGGAGTTAATCTTTATCACCATAAAATATCAATTCAGGTTCAGACTGAAAATTTTCCTATCTCCTCTCATATGTGTTCAACACAGAACATTAGAACTTTCATAAGTGAGAGGAGAACACAAAAACATTTTTGAATAATTAGTGGCTTATTTGCTTCAATGTCTCATCCAGATATTTTTCAAATGATCTTGTAGTTGTGACCTGCTGGGCTGGCTACTTTGAACAGTTGTTCAAAGCTGATCCTCTGGCTAGGACACTGGATATCTCTGGGTTGACGGTTCTTGAGGCTGATCCTCCAATTAGCTGTGAACCACCCAATCTCACTGAGATTGCACACATGGTGAACCAGCTGAGGGGGGGAAAGGCTACAGGGATCTGTGGTATCTGGGGTGAACTTCTCCAGGCTGGTGGTAAGGCTGTCCTCCTGGCATTGCAAGCAATCTTTGCTTCCATTTGGGAGACTGGCATCATCCCAACTGACTGGAAAACGGGACTTGTTGTCCCTCTCTGGAAAGGGAAGGGTGATCGCCTGAATTGCAGCAACTACAGGGAGATAACACTGCTCTCGGTGCTAGGTAAGGTCCTTGCAAGGGATCCGTGATCACTTTCTCACCTACCAGCAACTGGAGCAGTCTAGTTTTATGCCTAAGAAGTCTACCATCGACCGCATCCTGGCACTGAGGTATCTCATGGAGCGCAAACGTGAATATCAGCGGAGTTTCTTTGCAGCCTTTGTCGGATTTTCATACAGTGTTCGACTCAGTTAATCGAGCTGCCCTGTGGGACATCCTGAGACTTTACAGGATCCCCTCAAGGTTGCTGGATATCATGGCCAGCCTGTACACTGGTACTGTGACTGCTGCGCAGAGTGGAGGCAGAGTGGAGGCAGAATCTCTGCGTTTTTTCCAGTTGATTCTGGGGTTCGTCAGGGGTGTGTTTTTGCTCCTACTCTGTTCAATGCTTGTATGGACTGGGTGTTGGGACAGATTGTGGGGTCCAGTGGCTGTGAGGCATCTGTTGGTGAAGAAAGATTCACTGATGTTGATGTTGCTGATGATGCTATGATCTTTGCAGAGTCAACGGAAGCTCTGATTAGGGCGCTTGAGAGACTGAGCGAAGAGTCTGAGTGTCTGGGCTTGCGAGCGTTCTGGATAAAAACCAAGATCCAGGCCTTTAATGACCTCTTAGGTGCAGCCATCAGCAGTGTGTCTGTCTGCGGAAAGAGTGTTGACTTTGTCGAGAGGTTTACTTACTTTGGCAATGACATTCATGTCTCTGGTGACTCTTCCTATGAAGTCAGTAGACAGATTAGGAGAGCATGGGGGGTCATGAGGTCATTGGAAAAGGGTGTGTGGTGCTCCCGATATCTATGCAAACAAACAAAGGCACAAGTCTTCAGAGTCCTGGTGCTTCCTGCCTTGCTATATGGTTGCGAGACATGGATGCTATTCACTGACCTGAGACGAAGACTGGACTCCTTTGGTACTGTGTCTCTTCAGGGAATCCTTGGGGTTGCTCATATTGTCACAAATGAGGAACATTATCTGCATTGTGAGAGAGCGTCAATTACAGCACTACAGCCATGTGGGGCACGATTCCCAGATGGTGATCTGAGTTGTAAGATCCTCATTCTTGAGGACTGAGTGACTGGCCCAGGCCAAGGGGATGCCCATGTAACACCTGGTTGCGGCAGATAGAGGGTCATTTATGGAGGGTGAGAATTGACTGTGTCTGCCTGAGGGGGGTTGCCAACCAGGATCTCGAGCTGTTTCATCATGTGGTGGGTGTGGCAATACACTGTATCAGTGCATGGTCCCTGACCTGACTTTGTAGTATTTGGTTCAAATAAATTACTTGGTAGCTTGCTATGGATTTTTATTTCCTTTGGTAAGAAGAAGAACAATTCCATTTTATTTCTTCCTTTATTTTGTACCCTTTCTCAAGTTTTCTTTTTTTTTTTTTTACTGATACCCATAGCACTAGTTATCAGCTTTATTCTTCAATCAGGATATGGTTGGGGTTCAAATGCCTTTTTATTTCCACATCATTAATTTTTTATTTCTTTTTTATTGCTGATATTTTTTGCAAGTTTAATGTCTATGTATCTACTGCTATGGTCTGTGTGTCTTGTGAGTGGTTCCCCAAGAGGCGGGGCCACCTAACCATCACTACAAGGGTCTCTTACAGTTCATTGAATGTGCTGTCATTGGTCAGTTTGTTGGGTTCTGATTAAATTTGTACTTTTGTAATTTTCTGAAATTTTACCTTTTGTACAGATTTCTTTTGTTTTAACTCTTCTTTGGATTGTTGTATTGGGACTCCTGTTGCCTCTTGTGCTCTTTGGAGTTTCATTGTTAACAAAAGCATTTTTTTGTGATAATGAATCTTTATAAATAAAAAAAAATTGCTCTCTCATTCCTTGCCAGGGTTTGATAGTTCACCCGCTCTAGTAGGCATTTTAAGATACTTTTGAGACTTTAGGTTCACAACATCAGCAAGCTAAGAAGGCCAAACCATAAGAAATCAATGTTTCTTTAAAATGTACTCTAAATATACATATAAATATACATGTTCAAGTAGTAAAGACATCAATATTTGTTTGACATCAAATCATCAAGGGAAGAAGAGAATGGACACTTTTTTTTACAATAGTAATAACAAAAGCCCTGTAACCGTGTTTGTTTAGTTAATAACTACAAATGCCTGAACAGCTCTGTAAATAAAACTCTTCACTTTTCACAATAACAAATACTTGCATCCGGGAGCTCCTCGATGCTGTCTAGAGGAATTACTGTAATTCTTTATAGTCAGGAGGTAGGTGAGTGATGGCATAAACTTAATTCTTAATTCAACACACACCTATTTCTTAATTAGTAAACACTGAATTAATCAGTAAATTGTTACTATACTTACCAAATGGACTTTAAATTTTTTGCACTTGATATTCCAGAAGGCTATGAAGAATCATCTGAAGGTGCAGAGTGGCGACTTGCAAACCTGAGTACCAACTGCGCACTCCACATAAAGATTCAAAATCAGACACAATTTGAAATTGTTTGTATCAGTGACATCTGAATTGTTTTTCTGAAGTGCTGCATTCTTGAGGCATCATATAATGTTGTTAATAAATTGAATTGACAGACACACAAACTACAAGAGGATAACATGCTTTACTTATAATGAGTGTTAGACATTCACTAAACTTAAAAATGCGAAGGAATACAAGTCATTTGTGATTGCGTGTCAGTAACTCAGAGTGTGTGTGGGCTGCATGCTCAAATAGGACATGCTGCATGGTCTGCACGTTGTGAATGCCTACCTTAAATATAACAATTCTGTGGGATCAAGTGTATTTATTAATCTGTTCATTTTATGAACCTGCTTATTATGGTTAACAGCTGCAGATAAGCATAACCCATTCCAGCAACGTTTCGTTCGAGGCAGAAATAAACCCTAAGCAAAGCAGCAGAGCCCACTCATGCGCATACACACAATTTAAAGTCAAAAAATAAAATAATATGTGAATCTTTATGATGTGGGAGGAAATCTGAAGTGCACAGAGGAAAGCTGACATATACATATCCCGTATAAAGCCAAATATTCATAGACACTTGTCCATCGATTTTAGCTTGATGGGCATCCCGTTCCAAAATCCATGGGCAATGATATGGAGTTGACCCTCATTTTGTGACTATAGCAGCCTTCACTCTCCTGAGAAGGCTTTTCACAAAATTTACAAATGTGTCTGTGGGAATTTGTGCCCATTCAGCCAAACCAGAATTTGTGAGGTCAGGTACTGATGATGAATGAGAAGTGTGCTTGTATTTTTTTGCTGGGTACTCCAATTTTTTTCCAACATCCCAAAGACATGAATATTTACCTCCCTCATCTTGAGTTTCTTCAAGATGTTTGGTAGAAGTATAGAAAAGTATATGCATATATTCAGAGAAATTAATGAGCATATATGAAAATAAGTATTATATCTTAGTGTACGCTAGTATAGTAAGGGTTAACATTACAAAAAGCCTGTGCTTGCATATTTATTTTTCTTAGCAAGATGGAAACCACCAATATTTCATAAGTCAAGGTCAGGTATACAGTGAGGGGCAGACAGGCAAACCCCATACACGTGGTGAACGGGAGCCAAGGATTGAAAATAATGGTGGTAGAAACAGGACGGGTGCAAGGTGGGGAGAGGGCCTGTCAAGTGGACATAATGGATAGATAGATAGATAGATAGATAGATAGATAGATAGATAGATAGATAGATAGATAGATAGATAGATAGATAGATAGATAGATAGATAGATAGATAGATAGATAGATACTTTATTAATCCCAAGGGGAGCAGCAGCATACTGATAAAGAACAATATTAAATTAAAGGGTGATAACAATGAAGGTATAACAGACAGACAATAATTTTGTATAATATTAACGTTTACCGCCCCCACGTTAATATATATATTATTATAGCTGCACAATAAATTAATCAAGATGCAACATAAACACAAAACAAAATTTAAAAAATATAAAACAACATGCAATATACAACCCCCGGTGGAATTGACAGAGTCGCATAGTGTGGGGAAGGAACGATCTCCTCAGTCTGTCAGTGGAGCAGGAAAGTGACAGCAGTCTGTCACTGAAGCTGCTCTTCTGTCTAGAGATAATCCTGTTCAGTGGATGCAGTGGATTTTCCATTATTGACAGGAGTCTGCTCAGTGCCTGTCGCTCTGCCACGGATGTCAAACTGTCCAGCTCCGTGCCTACAACATACTACTACTACACTCATTAGGCTGGGAAATATTGGTGGAGCTAATTATAGGCAGGACCAAGGGAAGAGCATGGAGTGTTGTGAGTCAGATGAGAGTGTCAAATGAGCTAAGTGAGGTAAGCTCTTGATAAGAACTGTAATAAAAGTAAAATGGCCCCATTGCTGGGCGCTCATTTCACTGAACTGAGACAGTTCTGTACTTTTTGTAGTAAAAGGGTACCATGCTGTCTGCACATCCTGAGGTCTTTGAGTGCCTTCTCTGAACAGCGAGTATCTTCCACAACAGAAGCTGCCAGGGTAGTCTCCATCTGCCCATGGCACTGTATTGGGCAAAACAACTTCATAAAATGGACGAATCAAGAATTTCTAGGCAGCTTTCCTCGCACCCCTAGAAGACTGGGTTTGGCTTAGTCCTTCTTTGCATGGAATGAACATGTCCTTGTATTTGTGGGATTCCATGCTGCATCTTAAAGATGTGGATTTTTAACAAACTGGTAACTGTACATTGGGGGGTCTGTCATGGTTTGAGACCCCATTTTAACCCTATGAACCCTAACCTACAATTGGAGTTACTGGTTTTAGAATAAGGATATATGCTAGATGTTTAGAAGACACTTAAAGAATACATTCATGAATGGAAGTAAGAAAAAAAATCAAATATGAGTGAGCAGAGTCCTTTCTGTATATTTTGAGGGATAAGGAGTTTTGGGGATTTATACTTTTGTAGTGAGTCTTCTATAAAAACAGCAATGTGTATTCCAGCATTAGTGTCACACTCTTAGTAAATTCAGGAAAACTCAAGCATGCTAATGAACATAGCAAAACATTTTCAGATTATTCATCATGTTTCTAATTTTAGCAATGAGAGAGGCGGGTAATGAATTATAGTAGTTCGAAGGGTGGATGTATATAGTTGCCGGCATGTTCACATTATTCATTAATGTAGCCTTAAATTGAATTAAAATTAAAAATAAATGCATTCGAGAAGAAAAGTATTGCATTAATTATGAAATAAGCAGAGTGGGAATATGAAAGTCAAAGTGCATTAGCAATTTAATGCTGCCTTAATCAATAGCAATAAAGAAACTATTAAGGGAACACAACAACAAAAGTACTACGCCAAAGCCACTTGTGTTTACTCAATTTATGGCATAAATGACATAAGACATTGTTTTATTTTTAACTTGCTTTAATGAACAGTTTAGATCAGGGGTGTCAAACTCACATCCCAAAGGACTGCAGGTTTTCGTTTCAGCCACTGTCTTAATTATTAGCCAATTATTGGTGCTAATGGATAGACTTACTGTATCTCCCTTGATTTTGATTGACTTACTTTATTAGATTCAGAATCCTTCATTTTCTTCCTTAACCAGAAGAGTAACAATAATGAGATGAAAGAGATCCAACAGATAATCAGCTAATTGCATTCCATTTGAATCTTTTTGGTCCATCATATACAGATGTGGCCAGATGTTTTGAGAATGACACAAGCATTGGTTTTCACAAAGTTTGCTGCTTCAGTGTTTTTAGATCTTTTTGTCAGATGTTTCTGTGGTATACTGAAGTATAATTACAAGCATTCCAGAAGTTTCAAAGGCTTTTATTGACAATCACATTAAGTTTATGCAAAGAGTCAGTATTTGCATTGCTGGCCCTTCATTTTCAAGAACTCTGCAATTCGCCCTGGCAGGCTGTCAATCAACTTCTGGGGCAAATCTTGACTGATGGCAGACCATTCTTACATAATCAATGCTTGGAGGTGGTCAGAATTTGTGGGTTTTTGTTTGTCTCTTCTCAATATTGGCTGTCCACCCAAACTGAGTTCCTAAGCAAGAAAGAGCTTGGTCAGGGAGGTGACCAAGTACCCTATGGTCACTCAAACAAAGCTTCAGAAGTCCTCTTCTGAGGACCTGTCAGAAAGATGACCATCTCAGGAGCACTCCATCAAGCAAAAATTCATAAGTGAGTGGCTAGATGGAAGTCAATCTTGAGTAAAAAGCAGTTTAATGTTTCAGAGAGCATGGAAACCTGAGGAAAAGATTCTCAGGTATGATAAGCAAAACTGTACTCTTCTGGAAGAACTTGAATCACTATGTCTGGTTAAGATGGTTCATTTCATGCCTAATACCATCCCTAAGGAGAAGCATGGTGGTTACAGTATCCTGCTATAGGGGGTTCTTCTCAAAGGCAGGAACAGAAAGACTAGTCATGATGTGAGGAAAGGATGAAGGCAGCAGAGGTCCTTCAAGAAAACCTGCTCCAGAGTGCACGCAATCTCAGACTGGGACGATGGTTCATCTTTTAGCACGGCAATGACCCGAAGCATACAGCCAAGACAACACTGTAGTGACTTCAGGACAAGTCTCAGACTGTTCTTGAGTGACACCGCTAAAGTCCGGACTTAAACCCATTAGAACTGTAGGGAGACCTGAAGATGGTGGTTTACAGACACTTCCCATCCAATACTAACTGAGCTTGAGAAGCTCCACCAGAAAAAATGGGAAAACCCACCGATATTTAGGTATTTAAAGCTTGAAGGGACTTTTTCCAGAAGGTTCATGGCTGTAATTAAGATTCTATAAAGAACTGAATTAAGGAATGTAGAAGTGTTCACTACATTGGTTGCCATTTCCTATGGACTTTGTTATGGACGTCATCGTGTATAGTTTTTGTTAGATGTTTGTTGTTGCTTAATTTGTGTTTATTGTAAAGGGAACTAGGGTGGGATTGTTTTGGTTCATGTGGTTAGATTTCCTTTATTATTGTTTAATACATTCTTCAATTTCTGTTTTAATTCTGTTTGCTTTTTGTCTCTTTGAGGGAGTGTGTGTGAGTCGGGCCAAGTCTGGGTGCATTCCTGGGATCCCCACCGAAAAAATAAATAAATCACCATTATCATGGCAGTGTCAATCTTAGCTGGACTTTAGACTTATACTCTTATGTGAATAAGAAATTTTAGTGTTTGATAAATTTGCAAACCTTTATAAAAATAGACTTTCATTTTAGATTATCAAGTGTAGACTGATGGGAAAAAATAAAAAGCTCACCCATTTAAAATTAAATCAATAATGCATTTCAATGTGCAGAAAGTGAAGGGGTGTAAATACTTTCTAAATCCACTGTACAGTAACTGGTGGCCCTAAACTGCCCAGTGTGTGTACATATTAAAATTCACTTGCTCCATCCAGAGTAGGGCCTGCAGTTGACAAGACGGGCCCCCACAGTCGGAATCGCAGGTAAAAAAATTAATGAGTATTTAAAATAACTTTTATTGAAATTAAAGTTAAAAAAGATGACTTTAAATTACTTTGGGAATTGAATAATGGATTTCAATTAAAAAAGAATATTAACTTTTTAATTATATAATTCACCAGTAAATATGCTGGAGTATCATTAGCTTTGGTATGCCGTTCAATAATTTAACTGTTTCTCAGGTTTGACCCTGACATTGCACCTTCTCTGTCTAGTTTCGTTGCTATAAAGCTCTTAAAGTAATCCCTGAATAGCAGGATGATTTCAAAGAGCACTTTTCTTGATCGGGTCATTTAAAATGTTTGTAATTAGCCACTCTTTAGAAACAGCAGCTATTAGGATGATCTAATCAAGAAGAATAGAGGGATAACACCACAACTTATTGCTTACATGAAGTGGATACTTCAACTGGAAATCACAGAATCTGAGTGGCTGAGTATAAGACAAAGTATATATAAGCAGATGGCCGAATGGTAGTAATGAAAGACTGGAACTGCATCTAATGGGGTCACTTCTAAGGTGTCATCTGATCTATGGGACCTAATGTGCAGGTTGTGATCCAGCAGTTCTTCTGTGCAGCTTGGAATTTTGAAGCTTTACATTCCATTCATTTCAGAAGCAACTTATTCCATTTTAGGACTCGAGGAAGCCAGACCCAATTTCAGGAGTACTGGATGTTAGATAGCAACTAGCCCTGGACGGTACAGCAGTTCAATGGAAGGCACACTTAAATACACAGCTGCATTCACTGCACTGCAGTCTAATCAACCAAGCATGACACGTTTTGCAATAGGAAAAAAAAAAAAACAAAGTACCTAGAGAAGATCCAAGTGGACTTCACAAAGTCAATGGCTCAAAAACTGAACCAGAGACACTGAACTCAGACCACCAAGTAAGCCATATGATTGCATATTCAAAAGTGAACATAGCTGCAGCTCATTATAGTGATAGTAACATAACGCAGGCTATCATTATGGTTATAATTTTTCGTAAAAATCTGGATCCAGATGGCTACTGTATATTAAAGCTCAGCTGAACACATTATGATAAAGTACAGAAAGTGGCATGTCATGCACCGATCGATAGATAGATAGATAGATAGATAGATAGATAGATAGATAGATAGATAGATAGATAGATAGATAGATAGATAGATAGATAGATTCCTAATTTCTCTGTTCAATGTGTTTATCTCTTAATTTACAGGTCAGGTCAGGTCAAGGAGCATGCACTGGTGTAACACGTTGCAGCACCCACTACATGATGAAAAAGCTCAGGGTCCCTGTTGGCAACCCCCCAGACAGACTCGTGTTCAAGTCCCACCCTACGGAAATGACCACCTATCTGCCACAGCCAGGGGTTACACAGGCATCCACTTAGCCTGGTCCTGCCGCTCGGGTCCACAACAATGAGGATCCTGCAAGCCAGATGACCCTCGGGCAATTGTGTCACATGGCTGATGCTCCCTCTCAATGTAGGTAATGTGCCTTACTCAGGACTCCATGAGCATACCAGCGGTACCCAAGGATTCTCCGAAGAGACACAGTACCAAAAGAGTCCAGCCATGACTAGTGTGGTGAATAAATAAAGCGGTTAAAGAATAAGGAATGTTCTTTATTCAGTTATCTAAATAAAAAAACAATTAAATTTCAGGCGACTTTCTAAACCGGAATATCACCTAACAATTGGCTATACAGTGAGCAACAAGCTCAAATCAATGCCAACCAACGGTCTTCACAATTAACCATTGGCCATCTAGCTTTGTGAAGAAGAATACTTGTGTTCTGTTTTGTGTGTTGCATTTTAGCCCATTTTGATACCCATTGCATGCCCAAACTATCTGGAATGGGATCTCTTTCTGAATTTTTCACGAGTTTTTTTTGGGGAGTTTTTTCTTGTCTTCCTAGGGAGTCACAGCTGGGCAGCTGTCAAAAAACAATTGTAGGAACCAGAATTTTCAGTCCTAAATGTATTCAGCTATGGTCAGATACAGAGAAGTACCATATATACTCGCTTATAAGTCGGGTCTTGAAACCCGAAAAATCAATCATAAAATCAGACCCCGACTTATATGCCCATTCAAAAATGCGACACTTAATTTTTTGTTTTTTTTTTACATCTTCTTGTTACCTCCAGTCTTGCACTGGTTTCTCAAACACATTGAATTTTGTTGCAGCAGTTATCAATTTCTTTCGCCACTTCAGCAACTTTTGATTTAAAACCAGCTTCATATTTTCTTCTGATCGAACGCTCCATCGTAGATAAGGGATGCTCTTACAATAAAGGTGTATGAGGGTGTGAGATACAAAAAACACAAATCAGTGCAAACGTCGCTTTGGAATAGTTTGGTTATTACCGTGTGGTTACAAAGGCACAATACATAGAAAAAAAAATGCAGTGTGCTCCATGGTTACTTTTTCAGGTAGGCATTCGCATATCATAATCTCTTGGACCAATAGCGTGAGTTTTTAACATTCGACTTATACAACTAACATTATAAGATACCGGAAATTATACAGTAAAATCAAGTCCGACATATCTGCGGGAGAACTTATCCACGAGTATATACGGTATGTGAATGACTAACTGAAGAAATTCACTTTGACAAACTTCATCAAACGTTTTTTACAGTTTTGAATAAGTAGATAAGGTCCACCCATCGCTTTATCTATTTGAAACTGAAGAGGTTTCAGTTCCCTTAACCAGTCAAAGCAGGTTATTGGTCTTTAAAGATATGAATTCCTGGCAGTGTTTTAGAAGAATACTGGTCACACCGTAGTTGTACCTGCAGAACAACTCTCATTTTCACCTCCTGTACCTGCAATGTGGCATGCGAATGCTATCAGCCCTGGGACATTAGCAAGTCAAGTCAAGCGAATATCACAAACATTTCTAGGTTTTATGTGGAAGAAAGGGTTATTTCTCTCTTCTCTAGGTCACAAAACAGTCTCCTTAGCTTAAGGTCACACTCCAATGTACATCTCATTTAAACACAATAGACATTTGTTCATCAGGACAACAAAATAGCCACATTCTCTCAGTGCATACAATGAGGACCTTTCAGTAAAGCATATCCATGCACTCAAGCAGGAAGACTGCTTGGTCTGCCTACCAGTATATCCATTTCACATCAAGGAATTTTGACCAGTGCTTTACCACTCTCCCCACTTCATGAAGTATATTAAGAGCTCTTGATAAATTACAGTTATAGCTCAGTCCTCACAATAAACAAATAGGAAAGGAAAAGGGGACCGCTCTCCAATGCAAGTCACCATCTTATACCGATGTTCAAGCCTGATGAAATGAAGTGTATTTTGTGTCTTGATACACAGTGACTATTTCTCTGGAGAAATGCAGACCTTTTTTATATTTGCAAGAATCTCAACTTGATCTGGGACTCTGTTTGTAAGACTTGTGCACTCAAGCACAATGCCACAGCGAGTCAATCATATCCGTAGTGCTGCTTCCATTTCCAGTCCCAGTAGGGGACTTGAACTTGTCATGTGAATGCAGCCGCCTTCTCGAACTTAATCACAATGGTTTGAGGATCATCCTCCTGGGGAACTGGGAGGTCAGGTAAACAGTGTAACTTAAGGGATGATATCCCTCATCTGTTAAGCCCATGAATGCTCCTGAAGACAAAGCTGAGAAAGGTTATGAATGTGGAACAGAAGAAATGTTTTTTTTTTCAATTCTATATCAGTTTTTATTTAAGATAAGTGAGGATGCTGGACATTTGATTGTTGTGTGTTATTTTTTTACAGTAGATGGGAAAAAATGTAGTGCACGTCTAAATTAGGTAAAGAGAGCAGGAAAGGTTTCAGAAACATTTAAATTACTGCAAAGGAGAGGGGACTTGTTATAGTTTGTTTCACACAATATGTTTACGTTGTAACTGTAAAGCATAGTATACAGATATAATATAGTATTTCTGACACTCCTGTACACAACATGATTTGATCGGCACATTTTTTTGTAAACTTCTTCACTTTGTTATTTTAAATGGTTTGAAAGGCACTGTAAAGAACAGATATTGACTGATTAGAACAGTTTAGCTATGTCTGCATTTATTGATTAATACCAAGAATCTAATAACACATTATATTTTAATTCAGTAAAGTGTATATAAGACAAAAATCATACACCTATTTGAAAGTTTATTAATTATGATTTCTAGATAATATCTAATAGTGCAGTAAAAAAACTAATGAACAGGCCACATCTAAATGTACAATGGTGAATGAAGGGACGCATTTAATTCGACAGTATACACCAATCAGGCACATCATTAAAACCATCTGCCTAAAAAAAAAAAAAACAGCTCTTACCCTTCGAAGTATGGACTGCACAACACCTCTCAGTGTGTCCTGTGATATTTGGCACCAAAACATTACCAGCAGATCTTTTAAGTTCTGTAAGTTCCTTTATAGGGCCTCCATGGATCAGACTTGTTTTTCCAGAACATCCCACAGATGTTCAGATTAAGATCTGGAGAATTTAGAAGGCAAGTCAACACCTTGAATTCTTTGTCATGTCCCTCAAACCATCCCTGAATATTTTTTGCAGTGTTACAGGGCACATTATCCTGCTGAAAGAGGCAATCGGGGAGTACCAATGTCATGAAGGAGTGTACGCGGTCTGCAACAATCTTTAAGTAGGTGGTACGTGTCAAAGTAACATCCACATGAATGCCAGGACCCACAGAACATTTCCCAGAGCATCACACTGTCTTCTCAGGCTTGTCTTCTACCCATAGTGCATCTTGTTGACATCTCATCCTCAAAAAAGCAATGCACACACACCCGAAGATCCACAAGATCTAAAAGAAAATGTGATTCATTAGACGACGGCACCTTCTACCATTGCTACAAGGTCCAGTTCTGACATTCACATGCCCATTGTAGGCACTTTTGGCAGCGGGCAAAGGTCAGCAAGACCACTCTGACTGGTCTGTGGCTACATGGCCCCATATGAAGAAAGGTGTGATGGACTGTTTGTTCTAACACCTTTCTCTAATGGCCATCATTATGTTTTCCAGAAATACTGTATGTGCTAGAGTAGCTCTTCTGTAAGATTGGACCAGACAGGCTACCCTTCACTTTCCACGCACATCAATGAGCCTTGAGCATCCATGACCCTGTCACCAGTTCACCAGTTGTTTTTTTTTAGAACATTAGAACAATATAGATGAGAACAGGCCATTCAGGCCCGCCAGTCCTATCCACTCATTTCTTTTAAAATAACATCATGTTGAGCTTTGAAGATAATTAAAGTTCTACTGTTTGTCTACCACACTACTTGGTAACTTATTCCATGTGTCTATGGTTCTCCGTGCTAAGAAAAACTTCCTAATGTTTGTGTTAAATTTAACCTCAACATGTTTCTAACTGTGTCCCCTTGTTCTTAATGAATGAATTTTAAAATAATGGTCTCGATCCATTGTACTAATTGCACTCATAATTTTTAACACTTCAGTCGTGTCTCCTCTTAATATTCTTTAGCTTAAAGTGAAAAGGCTCAGCTCTTTAAAGCGTTCTTCATGACTCATTCCCTGTAGCCCTGGAGTCAACATAGTTGCTCTTCTTGGGACTTTTTCCAGCACTGCTATGTCCTTTTTGTAGCTTGGAGACCAAAACTGGACACAGTACTCAAGATGAGGCCTCACCAGTGCATTATAAAGGCTGAGCTTAACCTCCTTGGCCTTGTACTGCACACATCGTGCTATATAACCTAACATTCTGTTAGCCTTCTTAATGGCTTCTGAACACTGTCTGGCAGTTGATAGCTTAGAGTCCACTATGACTCCTAAATCCTTCTCATAAGGTGTACTCTCGATTTTCAGACCGCCCATTGTGTATTCAAACCTAACATTTTTTACTTCCTATGTGTAATACTTTACATTTACTGACATTAATTTCATCTGCCATAAATCTGCCCAAGCCTGTATGCTGTCCAAGTCCCTGTGCAAGGATTTAACAGATTCCAGATTATCTATCAATCCACCTATCTCTGTATCACCTGCAAACCTAACCAACTTATAACTTATATTCCTATCCAAATTATTTATATAAATTAAAAATAGCAGCAGTCCTAGCACTGACCCCCATTCAACATCACACTTAACATTGGCCAATTCTAATAAGGTCCCTCGCACCATCACCTACTGCACCCATCTACAAACATCACCATAAAGTGCCACTTCTTTTAGTTTGATGGTGCTCATGTGGCACCTTATCAAACGCTTTCTAAAAGTTGATTTAATTAATTTATGTGTGCCCCACGATTTTATTTAGTCACATATAACCACAAAAATTGTGGTTAAGGAAAATTTTATTTTTTGCTTTTTAGTGCATTTATAACTAAAGTAAATACAATTGTTTTAGTTAAAATTTTTTATACATATTTTTCATGTTGTCAAAAACACGTTACATTTTATGTATGATCACCCATATCATACAAAAACTGAATGTAGCGCCTTACCAGTCAGTTAATGGCTTCCAGCACAGCAGGCTTGACGGAATGAAGCTTGGCTGAGATATTCCTGAGCTGTTAGCCAGTTTCCTGAAAACTGACAATAGCCAGCTGATATAAACTGACAACCAAAAAAAGTTCTTCAGTGCAAGTATGCAGCATTGGTCCTCTTAAAAGGGAACTAAAATACAGTCTGTACATCAAATTCATCACTTTTGAGGTATAATATGTTTGTCACGTCGACGCATATTATAATCATGGCTTGGTGATGTGTATTATCATGCATGCAAGTAGTCACTCAGCTGGCTTGGCTGCATTTCCCTACTTGATCAAGGCTGTTGTCATTTCCCAGTTTCTCCAAAATGTCACATGCTCATGGACCAGAGTTGCCATAAATATATGCATGTTCCCCCATCAAGTTTTCTTTTATAAACCCAAATGTTTATGTGGGAAGTTGTATATGCACATTTCAAGCCCCTTTTTGTGTGTATCCAAAGTTTATAAATGAGTTTGGAGTCCTCTGGGTACTTCAGTGCATTTCACAATGTATTAGGCTACCAGCACCAGTGATAAAATAATAAACTTTTAGCTGAATAATGACATACAAAAAATACACAAACTTAAAGTCTATCAATGTATTATTTTTTCATAGAGTACAACCACCAAATGACAGTATTAAAAGATTTCACTATATCAACATCAAAGCACAAATGCAAATTAATATTCATAAATTTCCACTTTTTGTTCAATGGATAAAGTTCTAAATTGTATATAGAAATATATATTGTATATATAAATTGTATACATAAGTAATCAATGAGATTCAAACTAATGGTGCAAACTTTCTCAAAATAAGGGGATGTGCAAGCTCATGGACTCTTTAAATTAAGTCACAAAATCAATCACTGGGTTAGTAAAAAGGACTCTGGCCATAAAGCTTAAACCTGATGTGAAATGTTCAGGCAGTACATGGCACCCCAATTAAAGGAATGTAATATGTAACGATGTAGGGTTTTAAAAAACTTTTTAAGAACACTTAAAATTATTGAGGCAAGTTTAATACGCTTTTAACTTTTGTACAACAGCAACATCTGCTGAGGGACGGAGGCATTGCTGCAACTGCCCTTAATGTAGAGATAGACGCTATTGCTAAAGACATAAATAATAAAGAAATTATATCTAACATTGTAGCATCATACTTATTAATGTACTAAAGCTAATATTATACCAGTATTGGCTGTCACAGTACAGAAAATAAAAAAAGAATATGATCCCCCCGTGCAAGATTTTCCATGTTCTTGTGTTATAATCTATAAATTGAATCAATTTTAATTGCCTTGTTTGGCCCTGATCCAAAGCACACAACAAACCAAATGAATACAGAGAAGTTATTTTATTTTGAAAAATAAAACAATAAAGCAAAACTGAAATGTTTTCAATTATTAAGCATACAACTCCTTATGCTATTGCTTAGTGGAAGCACCTATGGCAGCAACTACAACTACCAGTCTTTTGGGGTAGCTTTATACAAACTGGCACACCTGGATCTTCCCTGACTTCTCTTTACAGAACTGTTCAAGCCGGGAGTGGCAAGTAGTTTTAAGCAGACTTCAGTCCGGATTCTAGATGGACCTTTTCGAGGTGTGGCTTTCTCTTGCCACCCTCCAATCTATGCCAGATCTCTGCAATACTTTTGATATTGTAGCACAATGTACTTCTTGTCCTTTGTTGGCCACTGAACTGTGTATGGTCTTTCAAGGTTGCTACTGGATTTCTTATCTTGGATGAACGTCCTGGTTTTGGCAGACTGTAGATGGTGCCATGCACTTTCCAGTTCTTAACAGTTGACTTAACAGCATTTTGAAATATATCCAGAGCTTAGGAAATCATGTTATATAGTTTACCTGATGTGTACCTTTCCAGAACTTTGTCACACACTTTTTTTGGAGGCTCTTTAAAACCCATGTCACTTTCTTTGTGTGTGACTGCACACAGCTGCTTTTATTTAAGTTATCAAGTTCTGGATAATCAAGTTAATATTGATCTTGAAGGCAATTGATTATTTCAGTAATACTTTTATTGATGCTATATGAAAGGGGGAGTATACTTATTAAAGACAGATATTTTTGTCATTTATGTTTAATTAACTTAAGACACTTCAGAACTATTTTTTCATTTTTAATGGTCAAGTATTCTGTAAAGATTAGTAGGGAAAATACCAATTAATTGCACTTAAACTCTAGGGTTAAGGTTAACAAAATATGAAAATTGTTAATGAGAGTGTATTCTTATTTATCCATTTTACATCTTATAGTAGAGTATGCTAATATCACCATATCTGCACTATATCTGATATAGATATACCTGTATATATATGGTCATGATGGCCGGGGTCCTTGCCCAGCTGGGACACCTCTGCCTTGGAAGGACTAGGCGGCAGCCCCCCTGGAGGGCAGCAGTACCTCGGACTCCCACAGGGCTTCATGATAATTGCAGTTCATTACAGCCCTGTTGGGATCCGAGGGTGCCGCCTGGGTGTGCTGCAATTAATGAAGGTGACCTATATAAGGGTTCAGCAGACAACATTCAGAAATCCAGAGTTGGGTGGTAGTGGACGAAGCTTGCCGGAGAGGAGTGGTGGAGATAAGGGAGAAGTAGAGTAAGAACTGTGGTGTATTTTGAGCTTTGGGGACTGTGTTATGTGCTCGTGGGAATGGGGAAGACGTTCCACACAAACAAAGCATAAATAAAAACATTTGTGTTTTTATAAGTATGCCTCCTGCGTTTGTCTGTGTAGGATTAAGCACTGGTATATCTGCTGTCACAATATATATTATATATATATATATACAGTGGAACCTTCGGTGAGCCGAAGCAATTTCCCCCATAGGATTGTATGTAAATACAATTAATCCATTCCAGACCATACGAACTGTATGTAAACATGTAAATATATGTAAAGATTAAGCACAAATATAGTTAATTACACCACAGAATGCACAGTGTAATAGTAAAATAATGTAAAAACATTGAATTACACTGACACAAAACACCCAGGCTCCATGCTCAGCTACACAAGCAGGCTCGCTCACTCTCTCTCTCTCTATAGCACACCGACACTGTCAGCAGCACGTGCTCGCTCTCTCTCTCTCTCTCTCTCTCTCTGAACAGAGGGGAACATTTGAACAAATCCAAACTTAATTTAAAAACCAACCACAAGCAACCAAAAAAGTACAGTAACAAGATCACGCTATTTTAGCCTTACAGTCCGATCGCTGTAAACACTTTTTTTAAAATGAGTTTTAAGCACACAAATTGGTTAATGAGTAAACTGGTACACAGTTTTTCCACCTCTTCCAGCACTTGAAGCCTCTGCCTGGTTAACGCTGTAACTCCTTTTGCAATATCTGCTGCTTTAATAGATTCATTCTACTTCAGAGTAGTCGAAATCATAGATTTTGACTTCTTGTACTCTGCGGCAAGGTCAGTAACACAAACGCCACACTCAAACTTTTCAACAATTTCTTTCTTTACTTCGATTTCAATTTTCTTCAAAACTTTCTTCTCACCACTCTTCGCTTGCTTAGAAGCCATAGTTAACTGCAAAAGCACACGAAATACTGTAGAGCACAAAGAGAGTGCAAGTAAAGCACGCACGTCTGACTGAGAATAATGAACAGGGAGCGGCTCTGCTTAAATGAACCAGCCAGGCAGGCACGTGGCTCGCTCTCTCTCTGCTGCACCCCCCTGCCCCCCGTCAGTAGCAAGCAGGCAGGCACGTGGCTAGCTCCATCTCTATCTCTCTCTCTCTCTCTCAGCAGCAGGCAGGCACGTCTGACTGAGAACAATGCAACACATGCGGAAATCATCGGCGCGCACAAACCGAAAGGGAAACTGGCTTTGTCGAATGTGTGGGCGTGAACCGAGGCAAAAGTTTGGCAAACTTTTTGGTCGTGAACCAAGTTGTACGTGAACCGAGATGTTCGTGAACTGAGGTATATATATATATATAAATATAAATATATATATATAAATATAAATATATATATATATATATATATATATACAGTATATATACAGTGATCCCTCTTTAAATGTAAGCATATCTAAATATATATCACAGATTTTTCGCTGGTTTGTGGATTTCTGCGGACAATGGGTCTTTTAATTTATGGTACATGCTTCCTTCAGTTTGTTTGCCCAGTTGATTTCATATAAGTGACGCTATTGGCGGATGGCTTAGAAGCTACCCAATCAGAGCACGTATTACGTATTAACTAAAACTCCTCAATGATATACGATATGCTTCCCGCGCGGTGCTTGATTGTTTGCTTTTCTCTGTCTCTCTCAATCTCTCTCCCTGACGGAGGGGGTGTGAGCAGAGGGGCTGTTTGCACAGAGGCTGTTTACTTAGAAGATACGGACGCTCCTCTAAAAAATTGCCGCTTTATTGCGGTGCTTCGGCATACTTAAAAGCACAAAAGCACATATTGATTTTTTGATTGTTTGCTTTTCTTAGCGAGCGCTCGCTCTCTCTCTCTGAAATTCTCTGCTCCTGACACGCGCACTCCTTTAAAGAGAAGATATATTTGAATTCTTTTAATTGAAAGAAAGAACTGTCATCTCTGTCTTGTTATGGAGCACAGTTTAAACTTTTGACTAAAGGGTGTTATTTCATGCCTAGAGGGCTCTAATAATGTTAACAGTGTGGGAGAGTTTATAAGGGCTTAAAATATATAAAAATAACCATACAAACATATGGTTTCTACTTCGCGGATTTTCATCTATCGCGGGGGGTTCTGGAACGCAACCCCTACAATCGAGGAGGGATTACTGTATATATATATATCTTTATATATAATACGCTACTGTAGCTGTTAATTTGTCTGACCTATTGACTTGAAATTTGGTACACATATACTATTATTTATTGTAGAATCAACTCTCGGCAGCGGCCAGCAGGGCGGTCATGTGGTGCATGCGTATGGGCACCGTTCTCATCCATACCACCTTCGCCGTCACTTCCCCTACCTCTTCATATCTTAAATCATTCTTGAGGTAGATTGAAGACTTAAGTGCCAGCTTAAGTGAAAAATTAAGAAAACATACTAAGTAATTGCAACACATACACTGACTTAATCAGTTTTAAGATGCCGATGAAAGAAGAGAAGAAGTGGGCCACTAGGGTGGAGAAAAGAAGAGGCTTTTATGTGAAAAATAAATTAAAAATCAGTCATTTCAAGCAGCATTAACAATTAGCATTGCATTGGCAGTATTTTTAATTTAATGTAATGATATCTAAAAAAGGCATTAGCTTCTTTCAAAACATGAACATTTCTGGGTGTGTTCTGACTTTTGACTGGTAGTGTAAATCCACATAATAAGTAGGTTCTCCTCTTTTCTCAGACAGCTAATGTATTATACATATTCAATTTACAAATCATTAATAATATACAGTATTTAGCTGTTCTTTATTTTCGCCCTGAAGAAAAGGTTTCTACCTCGAAACATGTTAGTGAATTACAAAATATGCTGGATACACAAGATTCCTATCAAAATACACCAATTTCTTATCAAGACTTTTCAGGTGGTACCAGATTATAAAGTAAGACTCACTGGACCATTGAGCTCACTCACATTTTTATTGTTTTTGAACTACACTCATTACTTTTGCACTTTTTTTTTTGTCTTTCCCTAACCCTTTAACAATGAAGATCTCCAAATCTGAGACCCCCTAAAAGAATAAATATGAATACAATCAAGAATTTAAAGCATCTCAGTAAATCAGACAACAGGAATTTGTACCTAGAGTACCACAATTTAGACACTAAAGAAAGAATAACACAAAAGAAAGTTAGGAGTCCCATGAAAGCATTGTACCTCCTCTTGGCATGGTTAGTACCATTAAGTTTAGTATCAAATAACTAAAAGAGTGCTATTTTAAGAACAACAGGCCAACATCCAAAGACAATACATCTACATTTACAAAGTAAAGGGGTGAGTGGGGAGAAGCCTAGAGGCAAAATCAAAATACATGGTGGAGCGTGCAGTCACTCACCGAATGTGAGAGGGACAGAGGGGCTTATCCAAGGACAGAGCTCCAAGGACAGCCATTGTACAAAAGCTGAACAAACCAAAGCCCTGTGTGTTATTTTTCTGTATAGTTTTGTTATACTAATGCATTGTAAGATATTTTTTCATTTTTTGGTAAAAATGATGTACAGTATACATAAATATTATTATATTGTTGCATTATGTATTATAATATTCAACCATTTTAAATTTCCATCACATATTTGTGTATTTCATTGCATCTCCCTATCTTGTGAATGGTTAGATTATTTGAAATTCTTGAGATGTTATTTTTCTAGTGCTGTGTGATCACATTGTTTTATTTTATTTTTATTATTTTTTTTCCTATTCTTTTAAATATTCTCTTTGTTTTTTACATTATGTTACAAATTCAAATGTTGGAAATAGTGACAATCAAATTTCTTTTTATTTAATTTCTATTTGTGTACCCTGTCACACTTTATTCTTCATGATAAAAAAATACCAATATACAGTATGTGTTGGTTGTTCTAAATGTGCTTTATAAATTAAACTAAACTAAATTGCCATTTATTTAACATTTATTCCTTTGTTATATTTCTTAGTTAAATTTTGTTGGTTTGAAATTTTCAGTTTAAAACTGCATATGATTGTTGCAGTGCATTTGCTTGTTTATTCTGACTTCTAACTCTGAGATTTTTTTATTTTTATTCATTACACTCTATTTATTTAAATAAGTAAAAGTCTGTGAGCATACAATAATAATACATTTTACTTATATAGTGCCCTTCCGATGCTCAAGATGTTTTGGGTTTACATTTTGATCTTTTTTATTATAATATATTATAATATCTGTATATACATATGTTTTGTATTGTTTGCATCTTTTTGCTTTAATTTCCTGCTTATTAAACATTGTGAGTTTATCTTATTTTAATATCCTGCTTATTAAACATTGTGAGTTTATCAGTAGTAATGAGTGAACCCCACTGAATTTGAGTCACCTCAAGTTTGGTGAAACCACAAAAATAGTTGCTCAACAAAATGCACTGACGTCAATGGAGAAGGAGGAATTGAACAAGTTTTGAGTGGATTATAATGGTGCAATGGTCTTTAAAGTGTTGCTGACAGCTAGGGAAGCATCTGACAACTATGCTGGACTGATTAGTGTGACCAAAACTTTGACGTGATTTGTAAGGCAGCAGTACTGTGCCATTGTAACTCCCTGACATACAATTGATAAAATTAAGCATGGAAAAGTTGCTATATAAATAAAATGTATTATTTGTATTACTATTATTAAATACAGGAATGGTAGAATTGCTTGCAAACAGGAAGCATGAATTCAGGAGGTACTCACCTCCCTTGAAAAGTATACTGTGCTATTTTGTTTTCCTTGATGCTTTTGCTCATTCACTGTTGCATTTGCTAGATAATTGCAACATAAAAACACATGGATTCTTTATTCCTTCCTGTCTGTATCAACTGCACAGCACTCTGGGTAATACGATTAAAGTGGCAATCTCATGTATTACATACAGGTCATATACAAGTCCACATAAAAAGACATTACCTATCCCTCTGCACCTGCATTTTTTGTTTAAATGTATTCACAAGTTATTCACTCATTTTAGGCTACTATTAGAATCAGAATTATATATTTCTGGGGCTGTCCCATTCAACATTGGCTGCTACATTTCTGTAATATCACACTGGTTTTGCAAAGCATCATCGGGCACTGGGAAAAAAAAAGTTTGCCTAAGCTGACTGCATGGCATATTTCCAGGAAAATATTTGGCGAACACAGCATATTTGCTACAAAAATCATTTGGAGAATTTCAACAATCAACAGTTTTTATCAATAGTAGTGGTAGGTTATTCTCTGTAATTTACACTCACTTGTTCTAGCAGTGAAATACCAACAACAGTCAGCAAATTAAAACAGGGAACAGAACATTGATCCATTATCCAACCTGCTATATCCTAACTACAGGGTCATGGGGGGCTGCTGGAGCCAATCCCAGCCAATACAGGGCATAAGGCAGGAAAGGCAGGAAACAAAACCCCAGGCAGAGTGCCAGCCCACCGCAGGACACACACACCCACCCGCACACCAAGGACAATTTAGAATCACCAATGCACCTAACCTGCATGTCTTTGGACTGTGGGAGGAAACCCGAGTACCTGGAGTAAACCCACGCAGACACGGGGAGAACATGCAAACTCCATGCAGGGAGGGCCCAGGAAGCGAACCCAGGTCTCCTAACTGCAAGGCAGCAGCACTACCCACTGCACCACCATGCTGCCCGGAAAAGAACATCATACAGTAAATAGCAAATGCAATATCCGATTGTAGATACTAAAAAAGAATGCACATGGAGTTGTCATTATGAGTGACTGTCGAGTAGCCTTATGAAATGAGGTTAAAACTGTCTCTGAATTGCGTTGTGCATGTTCTGCCTTACATTTTGTTGGCTGAAATTGTTATTTTTTGGAATGTGCAACCCAATGTCTCATCATTCATTAATACACCTTTTACTCATGTCCCACATTCATAGTCATGTTATAAATGCCTACATAACTCTCATATATCACAGCGGTGACATAGGGAACATTTACACACAATGCTGCCTTTGAGCATCACAGAGGTACATCCTTTATCTGTTGTTTCAGTCACATCTGAAACGTATCTTTAAGGTATAAAAATTCCAGGGTCTGGTTAGTTGTTTTACTTGATGCTCTGATCTCTTTCTACATGCATCTCTCATTACAATCTGACCCTGTAAATCCCTTGCCTCGTAAGTGTGATTTAATTATGTCTTTGTTACAGCTTTATTGCTTAATGTATGCTGTCTACTATGTAGTGCTTTGTAAATCAATTATTCCTTATTTACTGTCTTAGTTGTCCTTATTCTTGTTTTTTGTTGTTGCACTTGTTTACAACATGGTGTGTCAAGTATATCCTTCAAGAAAGGTTATCATGGTCGTTTATGTGGATGTGCCGAGTTGTTAAAGTACTCTGCAGCTGTGCTGTTCACAGGGGAGTCCCCATATAAGGTGCGGAACGGGCTGAATAGTGTGAGTGCTAATGTCCTAAATGAAAAATGGAGAAAAGTGACTGCCGGATAGCTACTGTCTTTTATAGTACTGTTTGCCTTTCTAAGGAATGATTGTGATTTATATGTCATGAACAAAAAGCAGCTGGATAAGCCAACAATATTCTCTGATTAACTCTTTGAGGGCTGAATATTTTTTCCAAAAAACATAGTTTCTGGAAAGCAATGGTTTCACACAGAAATCAACATAAAACATCTGTTGCTGCATGCTGTGTCTGCCAGTTTGCCAAGAATGTGTGGCAGGCTTGCTGCCAGGCTGTCTTCGTGTGGCTGGGGCAGCAGCAGTGGTCACGGTCTCAGTGCATTGCAATCTGGGTTCTATTTTTTATCATTGTTAAGTGGCTTTCCTCCCTGGCAAACATTGCCAGTACCACAATTAGCCAGGGACCAATCAGCTGAAACTGGAACCTTACATTTGTTTTTGATCACTTGTATCAAAGTTGGAGTTCGACAAGTCATAGTCCAGTTCAGAGATAATAGGCAAAACGTTGTCCACTGAGTATTTCGCTTTACGCATCCGCTTCGGTCTCTCACCAGATGTCAGTGCCATTTTTGCCATTGTTTGCGCCTTGCAACTCACACGAGCGCAGGAAATCTCAGTCAAACCAATGAAGCTAACTTTCCTCCTAGCAATGAGAGTCCAACTAAAACATAACGGTTGGTTTTGTCACAGTTTACAGTTGATTACCCTCGTCAACTCCTCCTTTTCACAAAAGTCAACATCACCCCTGAAAGAGTTAAGTATGTGAAGGAGGGATATTTATCGGGGATTTTTTAATCACATTTTCAACAACCTCCTTAGTGTTGTGTTTACCCCCCAAAACAACAATAAAAAATGTCATAACAGAAATAAGAAAACACCAAAATGGCAAAAATAATACAGTAGGAAAGGTATGTCTAGTGACGTCTGCTGTACTGTGGTATATTTAGTTATTAGTGATATTAGAAGCATGTTTCTTTGCACACTTTTCTTATTTTTTCTGTTGCTTGCACATAAGAGGGTAGAGTGTCCATGCCTGATCCACATGATGAATGTGCCCCTTGCACTAAGTACTTCCATATTTCCCCTGACATGAACATTGACAGCTGCTGCATTGCCAACAGTGCTTATGGGAATAACATCTTTTTTTGTCCTTCTACTTGATAACAAGTATTTTGTCGTTGCACCACATAAAAAATGCACTCCTCTGCAAAGTTACATGACTGAAGTCACCAGGCATATCACAGCAGTTTGGTCAGGAAGTGCCATAAGTTCACTATCCGTGTCAATGTCTGACGACCATTTGTCACAACTAATATTGTGGTTTGAATTTGTTCTAAAACTCACTTTATAGTCTCTCGCTTACACGCCACTGTGTTTTGGTTGAAGACTCCTCCCAACTCATTAATATTGATGAGTTACTTTAGAGTGGCAAAACACATAGAAATATTTTGCAGCATGACACCATTTTATCTTGCAGAATACTGTTCTGAGAGTTATTCAGGATTTACACTGTAAAGCAAATTATTAAATGTCACCCCGAGTCTGACCCAGGCTTAACCATAATAACACAGAATTCTGATCCCGAGTCCCACTTGGGGTTAATGCCAAGGAGGTTAAAGAAATCTGTTAAAACAAATCAGAGCAAATCAAACAAGACCATGAAAACATCAATATATCCAAAAACATATATCCCCATTAGCACACACTCAACTGCTCCCACAGCTCCAGGTAGCTACAGTTTATCACAGGAGAGAGAAATCACATTTGCATTTTTTATCAATTTTTATTAAAATAAATATGCAAATACAAATTGGAGCTACTGATGTTCAAACTGTATTTTATTCTTTAGAGGGTCATAGGAATCCAGCCTATTCCCAGCGCAAGGCAAGAACAAACCTCAGATAGGATGCCAAATAAAACATACAAATTGTTTATTCCTTCCATGACAGTGTAACAGGATGGAGTAAAGGTCCTGGCAGCATTGGTTGCAATGAATTAGATGCCAGTCCATTGGAGGGCATAGTGCCCACACAGCCACAGTCACTCAGATGACCATTCATTTACTTAACTGGCATAATCAAATTCCAAAATTGTGGTTTGTCAAACCTGAAAGTAAGACAAGAAACAACTCTGGGTTGTAATGCCAGTCTATTGCAGGGCACACTAAAGTAATGCTTAAGAAATATTTTATTTACCAGTTGGAGCCTGTCCATATTTATTTAAGCATGGAAAGCTTTCCAATTTTTTATTCAGAACATTAAAAGCTTTAAACAGGCTGCATGTTTGACATTTCACTCTAGTAAAAGAGGTGAATTTGTCACATTAGATTTAAAAAGAAGAAAAATCTAACTGAAAGCAAGAACAACTCAATAAGAAGGATCAATTTCTAACTCTTCTGGAAACAGGGCCTAAATGTAATTTTAAAATGCTCTTTATTAACTCCACTCCGTTACACTGTAAATGTGACACACTTTTGATTTATACCAGTCACTTGGCTAGAGGCCATGTCAGAACATCAGCTTCCTGCTTTCACCTTAACTTAGGGCAGCAGAACTGAGGAGGGTATTGAGCGATGGCTTCACACTCACAGCGCCAGGCAAGATGATTAAGTTAGGAAAGTACATGAAAGAGGAAGCCTGTTAAATGTCCCTCCTGCTCTATGACATGGAGGAATATTTGTTAGCACTTGAATCTCACAGTAAAGCAACAAAATGAAGAACCGTGACAAAATGTTACAAAGTGCGTTTTAGGAAAATGATGAGCGTCTTTACTTATTTACAAAGCATTTCAAATAACTAAAGTGGAAAATACAAAACACATATTGATGTAATATAAATTAGCTGGTGAAGAATGATATTGTTACGTCTCGGCTTTTCAGTCCCAAAGTCATTTTCAGGTTAAGAGGGAAAATAGGGGAAATACCTGGAGGGGCTCTGTTCCTTTTCCCATTGAGGGTTGAGGAGAAAAACACATTTCGAAACATATTCTACTAAAAAGCTATTAAAGTGTACATCACACTTTTTTTAAGTAACTGACTCTGCTTCTTCAGGAAATGTATCAGTCTGTATTTGATTTTATCTTGCTCTGCAGTTAAAGAATCAATCATGAAACAAAATTTGAAAGATTAATTTTTATCCTGCTGCTTGTTATGACAGTTTATATTTTTTTGTGGTTCAGATTTCAGACTTTAGATATAATAGTCTAAGCCTTCACATAATACTCCATTACACTGTTAAATGCATTACATGCACAATTTCACTTCACTTTCCCTTCCGCTATTCCTGATGAGGGTTGTGGTAGCGACATGTAAAAAGTAACAGTGCAGGCCACCCTGAGCCTTGACCTCCTGGAACTCCTGGGGAATTCCCAGACACTCCCAGGTCAGACCAGAGTCTTAGTCCTGCCAGTATCTGTTGGGTCTGCCCAGTGCTTAAAATGTAAATCATGAGGTGCCAAAGCTCATAGTGACTCTACAGCATAGAACAAGGACTATATGGGCACCCTAGTGGAGCACTGTTGCAGGACATTGATTTAAGTCATCAACCTAATGAATATGTGAGATCAGTATGGCTTGAGAACACATATATGAGAAGGATTTAGGATTCGTAGTGGACTTGTCACTATCAACAGCCACACAGTGTTCAGAAGCCATTACGAAGGCAAACAGAATGTTAGGTTATATAGCACCCTGATGTGTGGAGTACAAGTCCAAGGAGGTTATGATCAAGCTTTATAATGCACTGGTGAGGCCTCACCTGAAGTATTGTATGCAGTTTTGGTCTCAAGGCTAAAAAAAAGACATAGCAGCACTAGAAAAGGTCCAGAGAAGAGCAACTAGGTTGATTCCAGGGCTACAGATGATGAATTATGATGAAAGATTAAAAGAGCTGAGCCTTTACAGTTTAAGTGAAAGAAGATTAAGAGAAGACACGATTGAAGTGTTTAAAATTATGAAGGGAATTAGTACAGTGGATCGAGACTGTTATTTTAAAATGAGTTCATCAAGAACACAGGGACACAGTTGGAAACTCGCTTAAGGTAAATTTCTCACAAACATTAGGAAGTTTTTCTTTAACCAGAGAACCATAGACACTTGGAATAAGCTGCCAAGAAGTGTGGTAGACATACAGTAGAACTTTAAGGAAATTCAAAATTAGACAGTGTTATACTGAATGAATTAAGTGGATAGGACTGGTGAGTTTTGTTGGGTTGAATGGTCCGTTCTCTTCTAGATTGGTTATCTTGCAATCTTAAATTGTTTAGTTGTCCACACTCTGTGTTTCTACTCTCTTCATTCTTGTCTGTAGTCTTTTCGGCCCCATTGCCTCGCTTCTGCACTTTTATCTCTCAACCTGCATGTCAGTATCCACAGGTACTCGGCCTGAATCAGCTTCTTTTTTTAATTACATTGACCTGATGATTTATTTCAACTTGTGGGGCTTCCAGTGTTTTTGACACATATCAACCAATGAAAAAACAGATAGCTGTCAGTTTAGCTAGGTACTGTAGCTTTTATAAAATAAAAAAAAAGTCTGTATAATAATATTTCTTTTTTTAAACATTATAAAAATTAAATAATGATCCTACATTAAATGTGGAGGTTCTGCAACACAGAGAGTTCAAAATCAGAGCTCTAATAATCTCTGGTATAAACTAAGCACTGGATCTACCTCAGGTATTCTCCCGGTGGGTTATAACCCCATTCTGACACCATGTGAAACACTCAGGAAATGTAAGAATCAATTTTGATGAAAATATTGTTAATAAAAACGATTTTGTCAATCCCTATTTAATTGACTTCTGCAAAACATTATCAAGTGGAGGTCTGAAGATGGCTGAAGTACTGCTGTTTGCCATGCTACTTGGTAACTTATTCCATGTGATTTTGTTTGTGTAAAATTAACCTTATACAGCTCTCATCCATGTCGTCTCTTTAACCTGGGCGACAACCTAATTATTTACCTTACCGTCAATCTGGAGATGTCATTTTATTCAGAAGCCCTCCAGTATTTTTGAAGACCTCACCCTCTCACAGACGTTAGCCGACTAACTACATATAGGAGCTTAATTTTGGCTGCTTGTACTTTTAATCTCCTTCTTTCAGTTATTTCCCAGACCTCATGACCATATGTTAGAATTTACATCATCAGCTGGTAAACTGAAAGCTTTGCCCAAGGACCTAGCTCCTATTTCACCACTAGAACACTACAGTACAACACCAACCATACTGCTGCCATGGCACTAACGCTTTGGTTAATCTTGTGATTGTCTCCATTCTCTACCCTAATGTACATGAACTATTCCATTTGTTTCAGTTTACAACCTCTTTCCTCTTTCTCCAGGAGAGGGCCGTGACCTCAGATTTGGAGATGATAATTGTCACCCTATCCACATCACAGTCAGCTGTAAACAAGTTACAGTGTGCATTACAGATCAAAGTATGATGAGACAAGGTGCGCAACATCAGTCTCAAACAGAAGAAATGCAACCCTTAGGTTCCCAAACTGGATACTCCCTAAACATTGACTACAATCTGATATGCTTAGCTTTACAAACAGAACCAAACCACTCACAAAATGCCATACAAGCCTTGCCCTTCAAATACAGGGACCAAGTGGGACACAGGAGCATCCTAAAACCTCAAAATTCTGTCCCACTTTCTCAAGATGAATGGGGTACACAGTCAAAAGCTTTTGTCATGTCTACAAAACACTAATAATAAAGTCTGGTAATCTCTAATGTCCGTTAGATGTGTATAAGGACAAAGCTTTGGTCCAATGTCTCATTCCCAAGACAGATATTTCACTTCCAGGATCTGAGGTTCCACTATCTGACAGAATCTCTGCTCCAGTACCTGTATATCATCATGGGCTTTCCTCTTGCAGTGTTGGAAAGTCACCACACCAGGCTGCAGCTCTCCTCTGATCAGAATAGGAGTAATCATAGGGAGAAAACTGAGGCATAGGAAAAGAAGAATGCATTTAGCTATACCACTGTTGACAGATGGCATCACCAGGCAGTGATAACCCTGCTACTGTAATGAATGTCTTGGAAAGACTAACCACAGAGTTTCTTGGAGGCTTAAAAATGAGGAGTAGCAGTAAAAGAATGTTAATACTGCTAGAGGTGTAGCAAAATTAATTTTTTCACGAATATGTGACCCTCATGATTGGGTGACAATAAGGTCAAAAGGGGTTGGAACTAGGAAGGAAGGCCTCCAGGTCAGCAGAGGACAAACCATGGTTCCAGGTAGGGTGACTAGCACTACACTGCCATTTTAAGAGAATGGGCATTAGAAAGATATGTGGCTACATTAAGATGATGGGTCACTTGGTGTACAGAGGTACCAGGGTTTCCGGAGGGTGCTTTAGTCTGTGAATTCAGATACATTTACATTTATTTGCTTGACAGAGCCTTTAATCCAATGCTGTAGTTGTTGGAATGCAATTGGCCCTGAAGTCATTTAATAGCTTGGCCTAATGTTACTTGTAGAACAGGATTCAAAGTCACCGATAACTGGGTGGGCCGCTCCATCTAGATATGGTTCAACATCAGTGTCGTCTGGCCAGTGAAGTCAGTAGGTTTTCTTGATGGTCATCCTTAATAAGTGTGTAGTTCCTTAATAAATCACGTGGTTTTGTACATTCTGGACTGGTTGGTGTTATTCCTGGGAAGTGTGTCACAACAATATTGCCCCTTGTTAAGAAGGATGTTACAGACAGATGTAAGTTCACAAAGTAAAAAAAAAACAATATGTTGTAGTAGGGTGCCTGGTTGGAAGCAGAATTATAATCTGCCAGGATGTTAAAAGCAAGCAGGGCTCTACAAACAGGGATCAAAACACTATACTAATTGTCTCAGAGCATGCAGTCAGCGTGACAGAAGAGAAGTAATTTCATTGTAGGAGAAGAGAGGTATGGGAGAATAAGAAATCTAGATGTTCCCCCAGTTTGACAGATGGTAGAAATGAGGTCTGTTGCAATATGTATGGCTACATGAGAATTGTCCGGCACTTTAAATATAAAAGGCTCAAGTTTGCAGCGACACCTGGGGGTAGTAGGGGAGAGTTTCTTAAGAATGGCCCCAGAAATTACAATTGTAGAGTTCATGACTCCAATAGTGATTTCAAAGTATCTTTGGAATCATAATATAGATGAGCTTGAAGTCAGGAAATAGCATACAGTAAGAGCTTGACTGGCGGGAGGATGTAAGGGCTGAGGCATAGAAGGTGAGAGAAATAACGAGAGGAGCATTTGACTTGGTATGGAGACGGGAAGGGGATCAGCCAACTCACCAAATAGACAGTGAGTGACCTATTTAGGAAAGTCCAGAGAGTCAGTAAGTTCATGGTTTTTTGTTTACTTTTTGCTGAATGTTACACCTTTTATATACTGTATCTCCTTCATTGTGTGCATTATTTTTCATGAATACATTGACCTTTGATCTCCTTACCTTTTATTTTGTGTTTAGAGATGCCTTGAGATAGATAGATAGATAGATAGATAGATAGATAGATAGATAGATAGATAGATAATATTTATTATTTAACACATAGTTTTTATTCTGTTAAATTGCTAAATTGTTTAAGAAGTAAATTCAAGTTAAGGGCTGACATTATGATCTTGTTAAAATATTAAAATGAAAACATTTATACTGTAGATCACTGACTGCCACTACAGGTAAGACAGAATATCTGATTATATATTACTGAATTCTCAATATACTGTAGATGTCAACGTTAACATTTGTATTTTGTAATGCATGTACTTATAAAATGCATTACTACAAATGTTCTGATGCTCCATCTACTGGAATGAAAAAGAGCAATACATTTTACTGCTAAAACATTTTGTGATGCGCCATCTTTTGGAATGACAGAGACATAGCAGCTGGATGGTCTCACAGACAGACACACAGACACTTTTCATTTTTACTAAGATGGATAAGTGACACACACAAATAATAGTGTGTGACAACTGGTCTTGTGAACAGAGGGACATTTTGTTGTTGAAATATTTCATTTATGGCTTTTACAACTAACCACTTGACACTTCTGAGGGTCTGAGTTTTTTTCTCTGCCTCTTTTTGTATCTATTGAATTTGCAACTTCAAATGGACTAACTGCTCTGAATGACCTCGCACTTCACTTTTTGGATTGGATGTCTCAGATATAGCTTTTGTCTAACCTTTCCTGACTTATACTTCACTCCAGTATGGATATATTTCATTACAAAATCACCCATTTTCCATTTTGGCTTAATTTAATTTGTGTTTAACAGTACATTAACATTTAAAGTGCTACTAAAAATGCAGCCATTCTGTCTCATGTGCCAGAAAATGATAATGAGCTATTACTGAACTTGTAAAAGGCCATGAAACATATTTCTTCTAGGAATTAGTCCATTTTTAGATATCAGCTCATCTAGCTAGGTGTCACAGGGAGTAAGACTCTCCTATACAAGACCAACAAAAAATTTCCCTTGGTCAATTAGGGACTCTCATATTGCTAAAAGAGATTCATTCAATAGAAGAGCTGGTCTAACACTACCACCATACAGCTCTTGGTCCAGGCCAGGCTGTGTTCTCAGTGAAGTTAGTATGTCGAACACACATTCATGTGGATTATTCAATTTCATTGTCCACTCAAGTTGACCAGTTGACTCTGACAGCCTTGTTGAATCAGTAGATAAAGTTAATATCTTTTCCGACATTTCTGTATATAACTATATCTATCTATCTATCTATATATAAATATTGTGGCAGACGCCCCTTCGCTATATATTCAGTGGGAGCAGCCATTGACTGTGCAATACCTCCCCCTGGACACTAGATGGCTGCCCCCCTGAGTTGGAGTGGTGCCTCGGTTTCCCGCAGGGCTCCATGGGAATTGGAGTTAGGTGCAGCCCTGTTGGGTCCCGCAGGTGCCACCGGGGGGTGCTGCAGCTGGGACACCTGAGCCTGTATGGGCAGTGTATTCACCACACCTGGAAGTGCAGCCGGAACTTGGCAGTCAACCACCTGGAGCACTTCTGAGTGGACTATAAAAGGGGCCAGCAGCCACCACTCAATGGCCAGAGTCGGGAGGAGGAGGACGAAGCTTGACAGAGGAGTGGTGGTGCAAAAGAGGAATTGTGTGTTGGTGTTTTTGGTGTACTTGGGACTGTGTTGTGCCTGTGGGGGTCACGGGAAAGACATGCCCCACAGGTGAAGAAAAATGAAAAGTTCTTGTGTTTATACGTGCCTCCACTGTGAGTCTGTGTCTGGTCGGGCACCTATATAGGCGCCTTTTACAACATATACAGTATATATACTGTATATATGGTGAAGATCAGCTGGCTAAAGACAGACACAGGACTCCCAATATCCAGAACACACACGTTTATTTTGCTTTCTTCAATACCGCACACACACACTGCACAATTCACCCACAAGGCTCAGTCCTTTTGCTTTACTTTCTTATCCTTCTCTTCAGCCGCCTCCACTCCTCTCCCTCAAGCTCTGTCTTCTACCTCCCGACTCCGGCTCTCTGAATGGAGTCAGGCGGCCCCTTTTATAATGCACCTGGATTTGCTTCCTGGTGTGGCGGAAGTGCTGCATGGGCACCCAGAAGCACTCCGGCTGTACTTGGTTCCTGTTCCTGCAGCACTTCCTGGTGTGGTGGAAGTGCTGCAGTCCATGGCTCTGGAACCATCCAGGCACCCCCGGTGGTGGCCATGGGCCCACACAGGATTGAGCTTCCAAACTCCGTGACTCCTAAGCAAACCAGAGCAGTTGCCCTCTCATGTCCCAATCTATTACACTATTACAATCTTTATCAATCTATTATATCATTATTACAGTCGACCATAATCAGCTACATTTTTATACAATCTTTCTCAGTCTATTACATTCTACAACCTATTGCAGTCTTGATTGAGTCTTAAGTTTCTTGTGCATGTTGGTGAGTTCATCAGAGGCTATGCTCTCCCAGACCACTGTGGCTGTGGCTGTTGGGAGGGTCCTGACCGGTTCCACCATGTCTCTGACTCTGATGAGCTTGTAGATAGTCTTAGACAGTCGAAGGACTGTGAATTGCACTCTGTACCGTGATGTGCTCCGGGGAGTGAAGAAAAACGCTTTCCCGGTCTTGAATAAAAGTGTGTTGTGTGCTGCACTTGTTTCTCCACCTGTCTGTGTCGGGTTGGGGAAGCTGTATGTGCCCCAGTGGTTCACAACATGTAAAGTTCGCTTTATTGAAGATAGCACAATGAGAATTGGACTTTCATAACAAATCTCCTCAAAGAACAAGAGTGCAGAATTTCAGCAAAATCAGACCACAGAAAGCTGAACTGTTTCACACGGACAGACAGGCTGACATGGCGATTGCAGTCGATGCTTCTTACATTATATGTGTGATCACTCAATGAAATGGAATAAAACAATAAAGAGTGGATCAAGAGAACAGGCATTCATAAGTTTTGAATTGTTTTATATTCTGGATGCCAACATGCTAACAAGAAGGTGAACCTATTTTGACTTGATAACTTTAATATTGATATTTCTCATTTTTAATTCACCCACTTAATCCTGGAATTCAGAGAAGATTTGCACCATGACATACTGGCAAGATGTGTGCTGCTGTTGTGACTTTCAGTCCCTAGGAGTTCATTCACTCTCTAACTTCTATTATTGCATTTTTGCAAATGACCCTTTAAAAGCAGGCAATTTTCATTAAACAGACAAAAGACTGAATGACAATGAACTAGCATCTCATCTACAGAATAAACTCTTAACTACACCCTTGTCGGCTCATTAGAATTCTCCTCCATTTTAAGAATTGTTTGAACAAAAGAGAGATTTTAAGAGGTAGGTCAAAGAGCTATCAGTCATTATTTTATATAGATCCTGTCACAGCAGGCACCATCACAAGGCATTTTACAAAGAAAACAAGAATACAATAGAAAGCCGCATAAGATAACACAGTAGATTACAGGATAAGCAAACTGCACAGTAATACTGAGCATATACATACAGCCTGCAAATGTCCAGGCATTAATTTAAAATAAAAGAAAAGAGCTGTGTGGGCATCCCGAGAACTCGTAGCGCCAGAGTCCTGGTTCTCACCATCTGTGTTGAGGTGCCATCTTCCACGCAGGCCTGTCTATGTTTCCTCCCACAGAGGTGGTTTTAGGTTTACTCTAAATTGAATATCTCGGTGTTCTCTGTGATGACCCAGTATCCTGTCTAAAGTTTGTCCGTTTTGTGTGCTTGAAGCAATCAGAACTGGCTTTACCTACCTGCAATAGCGTATTGAAATAAACTACTTTTGCAAAATCAACAAATGAATGAATAATGGAATCACAAGACTTTAAAACTTACAGTAGAAGACCAAATGATTAGGCCAGCATTCTAAAGTAAAGTAGGATCAATTACAAAAGAAATACATGCAGAGATAGAAGGTGAAAATTGCAACAGTGAAAAGTTTTAAGATGTGATTTGAAGTTTCAAAAAGATTAAACTGAAATGAAAGACTGAGAAAAAGAGTTCCACAAAGCACTGTAATTTTCACTGGGGGCTGCACTTTCGGAGACCTAAATGACAGGTGAACTGACTGTAACAAGAGCAGTCAGTCCCAAAAGTTCAAGAGTAAGAATCAGGAAAAAGAGTCAAGGGTCAAAAAGGGAAATGTCAAAGCTAAATCATAAACCAAAACTCGTAGTTAAGGCGCAAAGCTAGGTTTCTTCAAAATACCAGTAATCAAAGTTTAAAGAAAGTAGGACACTAACTTTGGTCTAATCTTGGATACAAGTGAAAATTTTAGGGTGATCTTTATACAAGTGTGTAGCTAACATCACAAGCAGTGCGTCCCCAGTGTTTTATGGGAAATCTCCATGGAACCAGCAGCACACCCCATCAAGAAATGGTGTTGGTAAAAGATGGTATAAAAATATATAACTTCTGAACCAAAGCTCTAAATGAAATCAACAATAAAGCATCAGAGAAACCCAAGAAAAAAACTAAAAAGAAGCTTCATACATAACAGACAATTATAACAAGATGGACTGGAGGATCTCAGGATCCTCACTAGTTCATATATGGTTGATCCAGTAGTGATAATGAATATTCTAGCACAGTGCTTACCAACCCGTGGGCTGTGGTGGCGTTGCAGGTAGGCCACGGCTGACAATGGATGAAACCCCCCAGCCCACTACTCTGACAACTGCACTTGATTTGCAGTGGCAGCATCACAGGTGGATCGTGGCCAATTCTGAATGACCTCCCCAAGCCCTGCTCTGACAACCGTGCTCAATTCACCAAGGTGGGAAACAAATGACGATTGCGCTTGATTTATGTGAAGTTCTGAAACTGTGATGATCAAGTGGTACCCCTCCCTTCACTCAGAGGGACAAAGTGGGTTGTGCTAAATTCATGGAGAAGGATTGGGACACCATCCCCTCCCATGTGAAAAACTGGGTTGTAACACCACACTGTTCCAGGATGCTGAGGTTTTAAATCTATAACTTAGCAACAGAATTTTAAAGTTCATGATTCACTGGAAATGTCTAATGTATTTCTCTCTTGTTAGATTAATTAGAAAAGGAAAAGTCTACCATAGGGTCATGTTCATTTCAGGTGGGTCAAGAAATAGATAAATAGGGAGTATGGTTAAGTAAGGAGGTCAGGTGAAGATCAGAATTTGATTGAATAATTTTGACTTTAATCAGAGCGCAGGGTACATTCTAGAAGTGGCCATAAGTTTGTCTTAACATTTTCTGAACCAATGTATCTTAAGCAGCACAGGATCATTATCAGCCTTATTTTCAGTAGCTGAAGGAGATGCTTGTTCACAGTAGGACTATAATAAGTTGTGAAAGCTAAACATGCTGCAAAAGTAAAAGAAAAGTAAATCATAGAATTTAGAACATCAGATCAATCAGATGAGAACAAGCCATTCGGTCCAACAAAGCTCACCAGTCCTATTGACTTAATCCTTCTAAAAAAACAATGTCTAGTTTTGAAAGTCCCTAAATTCTTAGTGTCTACCACACTAATTGGTAGCTTATTCCAAATGTCTATCGTTCTCTGTGTAAAGAAAAACTTCCTAAAATTTGTGCAAAATTTGCCCTTAACAAGTTTCCCACTGTGTCCCCTTGTCCTTGATGAACTCATTTAAAAATAACAGCTTCAATCCACTGTACTTATTCCATTCATAATTTTAAGCACTTCAATCATTTCTCCTGTTAATTTTCTTTTGCTGAAACTGATTAATTCTTTTAATCTTTCTTCATAATTTATCGCCTATAGCCATGGAATGAGCCTAGTTGCTCTTCTTTTTACTTTTTCTACTGCTGCTATGTCCTTTTTGTAGCCTGGACACCAAAACTGCACACAGTACTCCAGATGAGGCCTCACCAGCGCATTATAAAGGTTGAGCAGAACCTCCTTGGACTTGTACTCCACACATCGTGCTATATAACCTAACAATCTGTTAGCCTTCTTAATGGCTTCTGAACACTGTCTGGAAGTCGATAGCGTAGAGTCCGCTATGACTCCTAAATCCTTCTCATAAGGTGTACTCTCGATTTTCAAACCTTCCATTGTGTATTAAAATCTAACATCTTTACTTCCTAAATGTAATACATTACATTTACTGACATTAAATTTCATCTGCCATAAATCTGCCCAAGCATGTATGCTGTCCAAGTCCCTCTGTGATGATTTAACAGATTCCAAATTATCTGCCAATTCACCTATCTTGGTATCATCTGCAAACTTAACCAACTTGTTACTTATATTCCTATTCAAATCATTTATACATATTAAAAATAGCAGCGGCCCACTCTTAACAGCAGCCAGTTCTGATAAGGTTCCTCAAACCACCACCCTCTGCTTTCTGTTTTTGAACCAGTTTTACTCCCATCTACAGACAACACCCTAAACGTTCACTTTTTTAGTTTGAAGCCCAGCCCCTCATGTGGCACCTTATCAAATGCTTTCTGAAAGTGAAAATAAATAATCTTCTAAGCTCCACTTTGATCATATCATTTTGTTGTCTCCTCATAAGATTACAGCATGTTGGTAAAACATGTCCACTCTCTTCTGAACTCATGCTGACTGTTTAGTAAAACCCATGTTCCTGGAATGTGTTGCTCAAACCTACCCTTAATAATTATTTCCATTAATTTAGTTGTGATACATGTTAAGTTTACTTAATATAGTTGCTTGGATCTGCTCAGTCACCCTTTTTATATAACAACAAGATAATATTTGGCCATTTCCTAGTCCTTCAGAATTTCCTCAGTGCACAGTGATTTCCTAAAAATATGTGTCAAGAGTTTATAAATGTACTCGCTAACATCCTTATGACATTGAGGATAAATATTATCTGACTTATTTAATCTAATCAGTACTGCCCCCTCTGCAATTCCAAATGACTCAATACCTCCTTACTGCTCCTCACTTGTGAACACCTCAGAAAAATGCAAGTTTAGAGCATCTGTTATTTCACTGTCTGTATTTTTTATTTCCCCTTTATTATTCCTGATGCACTTCACCTCCTTCTTGACTGATCTTTTACTACTAAAATACTGAAAGAATCTCTTTGGGTCATCTTTTGCCTTATCTGCTGGATTCCTCTCTAACTACCTTTTAGCCTCCCTAAAATCCTTCATAATGGTTGCCCTCATCTTCTCATACACCCTTTGATTCACATTCAGTTATTAATCTTCTAGATTTTACACTGTTGTTTTTTTTCCTTTGCAGCTTGTTTTTCAACTCTTCACTAACTAACTGCAGAGTTACTTTAAATTTCCTATTAATTCCAAATTGAGGCATGTACCTGTTATGAATTACGTGCAAAATGTTTTTAAACCTGTTCCACTGCTCCTCAACTGTCTCTGCACTTAATAGGTTATCCCAGTTTATCTTTGTTAAAATTTCCCCTACTAAAGTTAAAGTCTTTACATCCACACTCTTCCAAAACACTGAGAACTGTAATACATTACGGTCACTTGACCTTAGTGGTTCAATCACCTCTACACCCTCAAATCTATTCTGATTATTACAAAATACTAAATCCAGAGAGGCTCACCCCGTGACAGTGATTTAACATACTATGTTAAAAAACAGTCACTGATTACTTCTAAAAACTATTGTGCTTCGCTGTTTGCCAGGTTATCCCAGTTAATAATCGGGTAACTAAAGTCCCCCAATAGTATAATATCCCCATATAAACATAAGTACTACTAAAAAGATGTACATTGAAATTACTGTCTGCATTGGGTGATCTATAACACACTCAGAAAACAAGATCTCTTTCCCTAATGCTTTGCAGACAAAGCCAGATGTCCTCACTAAGGTGGGTCTAGTCATCCAATTGAAGAGGACTTGTGTTTAAATTCTGTTTAATATAAACAGAAACCCCACTTCCTTTTCTGTTCCGTCTATCCTTCCTAAAAATGTGTATTCCTCTATGTTACACTCATCACCATCTTTTATTTAATTAAAATTAAATGATTTAACTTGCATGGTAAAACCAAACGCCAAAAAATAAATGTATTCTCCCCCTCAATGGCCTGCTGTTTCTCCTTCTATGGGGTTCATTTTTCTTTGTCTGCTCTCCTAATTTTGTGTCCCTCACTTGAAAGGTCTCCACTTGCACCATTTGTATTTCTTTGTATTAATGAACCCTTACACTGGTACCCTCCTAATTGCTTGTCTTTTCTTACCAGTAACAACTGTTTAATCTAGAAAAACTCACCTACTGAATATTCACTGCTAGTTAATTTCTTATTGTCTTGTCTGCTCCTACAGCTGCGGGTGCCTGATCAGCACCTTAACACTAGCTGCCTGTATACGTGTCTCAGAGCTCTTCTCTTTACTGCTTTAAAGTCAGCTGCTGTTTTTTCTTCGCTAAAGAATTGTTTCTGTTATTTTTAATTTGTTATCACTACAATGGCAGTTATTTACTTAACAAAAATGCCAGCGTCAGCTGATGCTTGTTACTGAACTGCTTCACTGATGCTAGTTTGAATTAAAATTAAAAAGTACAAATAACTTTTCGAAATGATCCACCAAACACTGAGCTGATTTTGCTCATGTGCAGGCAAAAAATTAAGCAAAAAACCCTAAAGGTTTAAAAATTCCCGCATGGCTCCTCAGCAGCAACCAAAACACAAAGGTTTTAGTAGTAAAATGTATTTATTAATTAACTCTCACACCTCTAAACTCAAAACTCTCAGCAGCTTCTCTTCCATTTGCAAGGATTACATCAGCACATCAGTACGCCTCATTCTCCAATACTTTGTTTAAAAAATTTTGAAACTGCACTAGGAAATGGGACAGATCCATTAGTGACCAGGCAAAAAAAAGGGGAGAAGAGGTAGGTCAAATACCAGAAAAAGACTAATAAGACTAACCAAAACAGGGCAAGCACTTAGTCAAGACAAAGTAGGTCAAATGTGAACAATCCTTATAATAACTTGGGCTTAGCTCAAATTATTATTTATTTAGACAAGATCCAACACTAGAACAACAGAGCCTGTGTGCTGCCATCTTTTATACAAACAGCAAGATAACACACACGATCACCTGACCAGCAACAGGCCTAGCAGCTGTAAACAATATGGCCGTGACCATACAAAATGGCTACAAACTGGTGTCAAACATCCCAAAACAAAATACAGAATGTTGTTTAGGTTATAATATCATTATAAAGAAAAATACATATAAATAATGAAAAATACATAACTAAAATGAATGTCTTTTGTGGTTTGCATCATTTCTGGAATTTCAGAACATGTTATCATTTTGACAGTGACTTAATTTCTGCACCATTGTTTGTCATGGGTGCCGTCATTCTGTGGTTATTTCTGAAGACCACAGTCATACCATTTATAGTAATGGCATCTGCCGCCATCCATCACGTAGGTGGGTACTGTCATGATGTCTTTTAGGTTATTACAGCAAATAACCTCTTCTGACAGACTGTGGGATCCTTTTTCAAAGAACAAATAATGAAAATTAGAGTAGTTTGAGACAAATAATACAAGCTGGTATGACAGCACTACAACTTTTTTTTTTGTCTTGGATATCGGTTTTGCAATTTGGCTCTGGTGGTTTGCCTTGAAAAGATTCTTGGCTATTGACTGCTCACTTCCCTGCCACTTCCTTTTTTTCTCCTTCACTTAAATTCCCCATGACCTCCTGTACTTCTGCCAAGCACTGATACCAGCAACATACAGCAGTTTGTTCCCATGTTTCTTCTCTGTTGGTCATGACATTTTACAGCTGATGTTGCTAAGAAAGGCTTCCACAATTGTGATCTGTGTCAGAATGAGCAGGTTTACAAAATGAAAGAATGAATGAACAAAATGTTCACAAGTGGTTACGTATAATGATCAAGTCTTCCATCCTGGCCTTTCACATTGAGCACTAAGATAAAGGACTTACAAGCAATTAGCACTCTTTCAAGTCTCATTCATTTGTAAATGCATTCATTGTATTTAAAAGACAGTACTATATAAATCAGTCAAATGTCTTCTATGGAAAAATGATTGTGCAGAGTTACAATAAATGCAAAAATCCTGCAATACCTTCATTTAGAGCACTAAACAATTTTTACATTCTATTGGAACTCTTCATACTCATAACAGCAAATGAGAATAAAAAAAGAAATATAAATAAAAATAAAAGATATTAGTACCTAAATATTACAGCTAGTGTGTCGAAACAGAGTATTTCATAAAGCAGCATTGGCTGGACTAATTATAATTTTTGGTTCTATAAAAAGCAATTCAAAGGCAAAATAAAGTTAAAAAGACATCCGGGACTGGTGTCTCACTAAGCACCTCGGGGGGCAGTCCGTCCCTGTTTATAATAAACACGTTGATTACACTTTTACCTGACAACCATGGCTACAATTAAATTTAGCTTAGCTCCTTTGTGCATCTCATGAACCTTGCCTAATTTTTTAGGAAAAAAAAACATACACAAATTGCCTGCTATTCATATTAGAGTCATTTAATTCCCTCAGCTCGGTTTTAAAGTTGAGTAAAACATAAACCTTTAAGCTGAATTATCATTTGTGAGGGAATCCTCTGAAGAGCAAAAAGAAAAAAATACCCTGAAGAATGCAAATCTAATGATTCTCATTCTCTCACTTTCCAAAGTTAAAGCAATGAAAACATGATTCTTTTCAGAAAAATTAATAAAACTGAGTCTTTTCTAAAATTATTTAAAAGAGATTTCATTTTTGAAAGTGAAAATAATGAAAATATAGCTGTAATCAGTAAGAGGAATTAAACAGAGTCTCTTATAGAAGTTATTTAGAAGATACTCTTATCGATACATACTGGGATGAGTGTCCAGTAAAATAAAATGAAAGGAAAAATGACCAGGGGCCACATGCATAATGCCGTGCCTAGAATTCACTCTAAAACATGGTGTAAGCACAAAAGCGGAAATGTGCGTATGCACAAAAAAATCCAGATGCATGAATCTATGCATACTCCAACTTCCATGTTTTTCCGCTACATAAATCCTAGTCAGCGTGAAAAGTAACGCATGTGCACGTGCCTGCTGCCCCACCCCAACTCCTCCCAGAATTACGCCTCTTTGAATATGCAAATCAATATAAATTGCCCTTAAGTTGAGCGTTCTTTGAAAAGACAATGGGAAAAGCACGGGGGGAAAATAGAAGGAGTTCATCGAACACCAAATGGAGGCAAGGAAAAACGTACTATTTGTTGGTTTTAACAGTGGTATAAACAACAAAAGGAAGTTGATCGAGTGACATAGAGTGTCAGAGAAACTCGAAAGTTCAAGTTCACAAAGTCGCATAGTGCCCGAAATAAAAAAGAAGTTGTCAGATATCAAAGTCTCCATGAAAAGGCGTGTCGTAGCCCACCATCTGAGAGTCATATGGAAGCTAATTAGAGTACAGAGAAAAGACAAAAAATAGGCATACAGTGTGAAAAAAAGCTTGAAATGTCAACTTTAATCTTGAAATTTCCACTTTAATCACGTAGTTTATTTTGTCATTAAAGTAGAACATCATAAATTTCATCTTAAAATTGTTTAATTTACTAGTTTCTCAAATACCATCATAACTAAAGTAGTACGTTAAATGCTTTGTATTGTATTTGTTCTTCTTTGTGCTGTATGTGTGTGAATCACTTCGTGCTTCTTAAAGGAGCTTTCTCTTCCTCCAGCAGGATACAGAATCCATTACATTCATGATATTACAGCTCTCTGAATAAATTAAATACTGAGATGTATACTTGATATCATTTTCATAATGATAAGAATTAAAGCATGTTATTAAACATGGGAACACGGTGGCGCAGTGATAGTGACGAGCTGGCCCCCTGTCCAGAGATTTTTCCTGCCTCACGCAAGATGCTTGCTGCGCCGTGCGCTACCTTTGATGAAATAATTTATTGCAGCAGTACTATCTCTTTGAAACGTACTAACCCCTAATTCCTGTCCTTCCTTTTCTTTCTGCAAGTACCCAATCGCCACACAATCAGCTCTGTAATAGATATCAAGCCACCTGTAAGCTTAGGACGCCGATTCTTCTTAACTTTTAAGAAATATTGAAATGTGTACATAGTACAAGTTTCATTATTCTACCCATCCAGTGTCACACCAGTCCCAGCAAGAATACAGCACAGAATAATCCCTGAACGGGGTGCCAGATCATCGCTAGCGTTGCAACACTGTGTCCTCACATGTTTAATTATTAACAATATAGATTATTTAAATGATGTTAAAATTGTATCTGTATAATGTAAAAAACATTTGCTGCATTTCATCTTAAAATTGATATTGTCATCATATGTAAATATGTGCTTTATAAAGTCGCTCAGGTTGTGCAATATTATAACTGTATCGCAATTTTATAGTGAGGTAATTGTACTTCTAAGTACAAACAGTTCTATAGGGAGCACTTGATGGACTGATTGAGTGCATTTAGAGCTCTTAGGATAAAACTGTTTCTAAACCACGAGGTCCCTACAGGAAAGGCTTTGAAGCGTTTGCAGTATGGGTGCAGTTCAAATAGCGCATGGCAGCAGTTCAAATAGCGCATGGCTGAGGCAGCATGTGCTTGATGCTGTGTCCCAATAATTCTCTTTCCAATCAGCTGCTTGAGAGCTGTGATTCCACACTGAGATACAGTGGGATAAATACTTGAGAGTAACAACGCTAAAACAGCTATGGTATTTGGAATAGTTTGGCCATTCCGTGGCCTATTATATTGCTACGGGTTATTTACAATCAGATGCCTTATTGGTCATTTCAAAAATGCAGTTAATTTCAGTGTATTTGATAAAGCTGTCAGGGATGTGCATCTAAAAAAGCATGAAAATGTGTGTGGCTTTATGCCAAGTTTAGTTTTTATACATCGCAATGTGAGCATGGAAACGGGCATACGCAACATTTTTGGAGATACAGTAGACCCCTGCGAAGTCGCGGTTCACAGTTCGCAGCCTCAGTCATTCGCAGATTTTTCCCTAGAACCAATCTAATAATTGTTAGTGGAAGCCGCAAATATCCTCCGCAATTTTTGTGGTTGTTGTCGTGGCAATACTGCACTGTAGAGAGAACAGGAAGCAACTGTAGTGGAAAACGCAGTTTGGGATGGTGAAAGTAGCCAATAGAATTTGAAACTGCAACTCCCAGGAGTCTCTGCAGTGGCACTGATTGGTCTTTTGCTGAGGGTGCTGGGGTTGTTGGGGTCAAAGGATGTCAGCGCAGCTTTTAAAAAGGGGGCCGGTGACCAAAAGCAAAAAAAAAAGATTTTGTAATTTGTGTTAGAAGTTCCTGTCTGTCTGCCTTCTGTTTGGTTACCCGTACTTATTCATTTTGTCCTGGATTGTTTCATGCATCTGGATTATCTGCCTGTGTACATGAAGACTGTAAGTAGATTCATTTGCTTAAAAGCCTGAAGAGCATATGTCCTTTTTGGCTGATTGCTTTGTTTCTCTCTCCTTCCCCAGATATCCTCTGCTCCTGTTGGGGTCCCGCTCCCATTGTGCTCCCCTATAATGTTTGTCTATTCTTTAATCGAGAACTAAATGCATACTGAGCTCATTTTACTTCTGAAAGAGACCTGTTTGTTTGAAGTGTTTGAATAAAGTTCCTGTCGCTACAATCTCCTGTGTTTCTGTGCAATTCTGTGACCCAAGCGTGACACCCTGCAGCCTCACTGTCCCTGGGATTTAGCCGCTTCACTAGACTAGCCTGCCAGCATCAGCGCTTACCTCTGTGTGATTGCATGCAGCCAGTTCACGCGTAGTTGGCTCACTGATTTACGTCAATGGCGTCTGTTGCACTTTGTACATATTGTTCCAGTAGTTTTTTAAATAGTTTTTATAGTTCATTATCAGTGTGTAAAATGATTAGTGTTGCAGTAATTGTGATGCTCTTTACATGAAAAAAGTGTTCCATTAAAATTTCACTTTTTCTTTGTGAATTGTGATGTTTATTTAAAGTGCAGCAAAAAAGTATTTGGCACCCAGGGATGCACGTCCTGCACCTTTTAAGGCTTCTGGCAATGAAAACACACTTGCATGAATTACAGTACATATAGTGGTAACATCGGTATTTTATATTCTAGCACTGCAGGTGACATATCAGTACAGTTCTGTGCAGCAGGCATGTCAAACGCTGCCCCACAACAGAAATTTGTCCAGCCCACATGACAGATCCTAGTTAGCACTAAACTTGTACAAAATGATTACTATCGTTTGTGATTGAATCATTCTGCATCTTTGGCGTTACTTATTGAATTTTCTTACTTCCGCCTTATGACAAAAGCACATTTTCCCGTGGTATTATGGTACTGGAAAACGTCATCTGCTAGTATAGTTGCAGCTGCGGCGTCAGTTCCATGATACCCTAGGCATGACACTGCCCACCCCTCACGAGCCTTGACCAAAGTTAATGAGCCGCGACGTCACAACTGAAGTGCTAGGCTGCACTACTGGCTGGGCTGCTGAGACTGGCCACAGGGCAGAACTGACCATCACAAGTAGTAATAGGTTGCATATTTTCACGTAATGGTGCGGGAGATCGACAGGCGGATCGGTGCGGCATCCACAGTGATGCAGGTTCTGCATCGGTCTGTTATTGTGAAATAGGAGCTGAGCTGTAAGGCAAAGCTCTCAATTTACCGGTCGATCTACGTTCCTACCCTCACCTATGGTCATGAGCTGTGGGTAGTGACCGAAAGAACGAGATCGCGAATACAAGCGGCTGAAATGAGTTTCCTCCGCAGGGTGTCTGGGCTTTCCCTTAAAGATAGGGTGAGAAGTTCAGTCATCCGGGAGGGGCTCAGAGTAGAACTGCTGCTCCTCCGCATCGAGAGTAGTCAGATGAGGTGGCTTGGGCATCTGAACTGGACGCCTCCCTGGTGAGGTGTTCTGGGCACGTCCAACCGGAAGGAGGCCACGGGGAAGACCCAGGACACGCTGGAGGGACTAGATAGATAGGTAGATAGATAGATACTTAATTAATCCAGCAGCAGTATACTGATACAAAGAAACAATATTAAATTAAATAGTAATAAAAATGAAAAAAATTAAAATAAAATTAATGTTAGCATTTACTCCCCCGGGTGGAATTGAAGAGTCGCATAGTGTGGGGGAGGAACGATCTCCTCAGTCTGTCAGTGGAGCAGGACAGTGACAAAAGTCTGTCACTGAAGCTACTCCTCTGCCTGGAAATAACACTGTTCAGTGGATGCAGTGGATTCTTCATGATTGACAGGAGTTTGCTTAGTGCCCGTCGCTCTGCCACAGATGTTAAACTGTCCAACTTTAATCCTACAATAGAGCCTGCCTTCTTAACAAGTTTGTCCAGGCGTAAGGCATCTTTTATCTTTATGCTGCCACCCCAGCACACCACCGCGTAGAAGAGGGCACTCGCCACAACCGTCTATGTCTCCCGGCTGGCCTGGGAACACCTTGGGATTCTCCCGGAAGAGCTAGAAGAAGTGGCCGGAGAGAGGGAAGTCTGGGCATCTCTGCTCAAGCGTGAGTTTGTAAAATTAGTGTAGGTCGGGGGCTTTTTGCATATCGGCTTATTTTACAATAAAAACTTTGAAGTAAACTTAGTAAAGTAAATTTAGATTTTTGGAAGATTTGTTTTCCAACTTAAATTACTGAGCAATGAATTCAGTGAGCGTTTTCATGATTTCAGTTCACACGAACAGGACTTTGTGCTGTTTACGTCACCATACTCTTACAACGTTAAGAATGCGCGTGAGAATATCCAAATGGAATTGATTGAAGTGCAGTCAGATTCTATTCTGAAGGCAAAATGCAATGAAGTTGGTATGCCAGGCTTGTATGCTTACCTGCCACCCTTGTATGTGCAGATCCATAAGTTGGCATCGAGAGTACTGTCTATGTTCAGAAGCACTTACCTTTGTGAGCAATTGTTTTCGTTAATGAAAGCTACCAAAACCCCACATCACTCAAGACTTACTGTCAAGCACCTTTCATCCCTCATAAACGTTGCAGCTGCACAAGATTTCAAGCCTGGTATTGACAAACTGGTTAGTAAGAAGAGATGCCAAGTGTCGGGACAAAAGAAATAGATCTCAGACTGTAAGACTCCTATATAAAGACCTAGCTAAGAGGCTAAGACTCTAATTGTACACTGTTGTACAGAGAGTGTATGGAAATAAACTGCTTTTGTTGAAACTTTAAACTTTAAGTGTTATATTTTTTAAAGTTTTCAGTATTGGAAAGAAAGCTACAGTAACTTTGTATAATAGTATAATAGTTTTTGTTACAGTGCGGCCCACTGACACACGTATGGCAGTCGAAGCGACCCACCAATGGTACTGAGTTTGACATGCCTGCTGTACAGTATGCAGGTGTTTACCTTTACATTCTTTTTTTTTAGGTAATGTATTAAGTAAGCTGAGTTTGAAATTAAATTAAAGTTTTTTGGGGGCATATTTAGGGTTTAAACTATAAAAATGGGCATTTTTTAACCACCTCCAAAATGTGCGGTTTTTCACAATTTACGGGTGCTCAAGAAACGTAACCCCTGCGAATTTTGGGGGTGTACTGTATACTGTACACTCCCCAAATTAGCGGGGGTTATGCTGGAAGTCCACTATAGGGCACTGCAGCTTCCCCTGGTGGCCCCCACAGAACCCAACAGGGCTGCACCAAACTCTAGCTCCAGGTATGCCCTGCGGGAATCTGTGGTGCCACAGCCACCCAGGAGCGCTGCCCTCTAGTGTCCCAGGGGAGGTATTATCTCACCAATGCTCTCTCTCCCGGTCCTTCCATTCTGTTGTTGTCCCAGCCAGGTAATGGCTGTGGCTGCCCGTCACAATGGATAGATAGATAACTCAGTTAAAATTAATATAGTAAATAGCTGAAAAAACAATCTATGCAGATTGTTATGTTATTAACATCATCAGATATCATACCTAGGGCACAATGGTAGTATCGGCCCTTTTGCTGAAGGTGTTTCGCAAGTTAATCGTGGTGTCATGAAGAATGGTGTCAGACATTGTTCACAACAGTCTGCATTATAACCAGCATTCTTCTCTTTGAGGATGACCTCCAAACATTCAGTCTGATGCCCACAATAGAGCAAATCTTGCTGATTTCAGGAGGTTTCATGTTGACAAATGCTAAGGGCTACAGGTATACTTGGGCAGCATATGATGAATATGTGAATGATGTTTGAGGGAGGCGTGATTTACTGCAGAGTTACCAATGTGTTGCTCTGAGTTTCACCAAAGTATTTGAGAAGCCTGCTAAAGAAGAAAGTACAATTGGTCTTGTCCTTCTACAGCGCCTGACCCCTAAAACTTGAGTAAAAAGTTAAATAATAACAGAAGTACACTGACGCAGATCACAACCAAATGGTAAAGTAACTGTGGGAGACCAGAGAATTTTACAAATTTTGATTGAAATATTTTAGAATGTGTTTAATAGATAGGACCCATAGTGAAATTTAGATTTTTTTTTTGTTTGACATTTACAATAAACACTTATAGAAATTCCGACTCCCAAAGAGTACAGTAAAAATCCAGTAGCCTCCAAATCAGTGAGTGTAACACAATTTGAATGCATTAAAATTCAGCCTGGCTGGGCAATCATTAAAAACAGACTTAGTTTATAAAAATGGAGGCAACATTTAAATCAAGATGAGGCATAGAAGAAGTGAAGCATTATCTGAATAGAGTCAATGTTAACTTTAAGTTTGTAACATTTTATTTACAGAGCAAATCCTGCTCGCCCTGGCATCTTGCCTTGTTTACTCTTACTAGGTCCTTCTTCCATCATTTTCTGTGCCAAAGTATTGACAGAAAATGAAAGATTAATGCTCTCTGGCCTTACCTAGAGCATCAACCTCACCCATAATTTATTAAGCATCATCTGGAGCCAATAGGAGACATGCAGTGAATTTGAATTACAATTTAATGTCACCAAAAATGTCAAAACACAGGCTTAAATATGGGCTCACGGTGTCACCTATGTTACAATCTTTAATTTATTATAAAAAAGTTTGTGCAAAATTTCATAATTTCATAGCAAGAGGAAATATAATTTCACATTTATCTATGTTTAATGAAAAGTAAATTGTCATTGTTATGATTTTGACTATCTTAATACTTCAGCTGTATGCATTATGAACTTAACGCTCTAGTGTTAAAGCTCTTATCTAAAAAAAGACATGGTTGTTTATAATATATTGCAATCCTACACAGCCAAAAGCTTAATAACTTTTTTTTACTATTAACATTAAAATTACACAATGTGTTCTGAAATGAGCTTTCACTATTATTTATTTTAAAATGACAAGTGGAATAATCTTTCGTTCAACATTGTTGTCTAGCTTTTCAAAGTTCATGCGTATTAAATTGTCTCCTTACTCTTATGTTCATTCTGGATTTGGCAGTGCTGTGGTCCAATAATTAACAGATTCTGTAATTATGTAAATAATTAATCTTCATGACAGTGATTTGCAGCACACTGGGATGTTTCATATCTATATTCTGCCAAAATACACTTCAATGAAGTGCATGTGGTATTGGCATGTAAGTTCAACACATTTCAGGGACAACAATATGAAATGCTCCTTGTGGCTTTGTAGGGCACCAGTCGGAAAACGCAAGTTAATTTGTTCCTCAAACTGTAGTCAATTATAAATAGGTTACAAAGCAATATATTAAACTTAGAATTTTTCCTGTTTACAGTGGTTTTCAGACAAGTAGAAAAGGTTTATCTTCACATATTTTAACTACACATAGTTATCTTACAAAATAATGCATTTGGCAAAAAACATACAAGTGAAAATGTTGGCAATGCGGAACAGCCGGATGTCGCAGAAAAAAACAAACTGCCTTCCAATTGAGAAAGAAGTGTCGTGGGCAAGGGGTGGTGATGTCGGGGGTGTCGCCCACTGTTCTGCTGAACTGGCCCTTTCCAAAAAAGTTGGAAATGACACATTGGCGGGTAAAATCACTCTCCGTTTGTTAGCCAGCATTTATTCTACCTCTCTACTGTCACTTCCAAAGATAGATTTTAGCAATGAAGAAGTATTGTTGAAAGGCACTATAAAACAGAAGCAACAAAAGTAGACAAAGGCAATAAACTTCTCATGGATGTATTTCTGTATAAATGACACATACATTTGTTCAACCAGTATGGCGACAGTTTGAGCTAAGCTGTTTTTTTTTACTACTAGAGGAGCTTAGCCCCCTGCTCGCTTAGTTCACCAACCAACGGGGCCTGCGTACGCGCTAGTCTCTTTGCGTTTCTGCCACTCACATATGGGGATGCAGATGTACAATACCCGCTAGCCTCTTTGTGGTTCTGCCACTCGTGTATGGGGATGCAGATGTTTTTTATTTTCATGGGAATTGTTACATATGCATAATAGAATTATTTTACATTGCAGCGAGTAATTAACCATATTATAAAATAGTAAAATGTAATAATTTTGTTGTCTAATGTTATTCGTGGAAGATGTACTACATTACCTTTCGTGGATACGTCCTTCTTTCTGCAGTAATTCGGCCAGTCGAAGGGCGGATGTTGTTAACGGTTGTAGATAGTCCTCGGGATATTGTAAGTTGATGTTTTCATCTTCTGCACGATCACCACCAACTGTTTCAGCATAGTCTATTGATACGCATTTAACCAATTTGCCATGTAATTGATCAACATTTTTGGAATTAATTTGTTTGACTTCATCGTTTCTCAGTGCCAGGATTGCCCTTGTACTCATTTTTTCTGTTGATAACCCTAAATGATGAAATTCTTCAATAAGATTTGGACATAATATGTCTTCTTTAACTGGGAACTTAAGTGAAGAAAACGTTAAAATTTATAAGAGTTGTTAGAGCAGGAACTGTGTCTGACAAAACCATTCCCACGAATAAGAGGTGAGAGTACCATGTGCATGTTTGAATATGGTTGAGAGGAGGGCGTGATTTGAGTTTTTGTGTTCACAAAAACTACATGTGAAAAAATCACATAGACATTAATACTAAATGTCCAAGGTTGGAAATTCCACAAGACATACTTCCAGAGGACCTTCTGTGCAGACAAAGTGCTCAATTGATCTTGAACTACCAAGAATCTGTTCATCTGCATGAATATTTTAAAGATAACAAAAATCATGTGGGACCATGTTGGACCAGAGACCAATCAACATACTAAGACAATGAGCCACCTGGTAAACTAAGCACTAGGAAGAACCGATTATTATCCAGGTTGTATTGCTTGTATTTTGGTCATATTATCTATAATACATGAATACATGTAAAATGTTTTCTCCTGCTTATTCTGATACTTTATTTAATTGCTTAGGGTTACAGATGAAAAAGGAAGGGAGAACTAATTGATTACAATAGCAGTCAACCCTGCTGGTAAGAATACACACACTAGGGCTAGCAATGGGATTAAGGGTGTTGTGTTAATGTCTACTTTGTGTAGCATCTGAAAGGGAAAACAGGCTCACAATAGGACCCTACCATGACAAAACAACAAGTTATTGACAGGTATATTGGTTTGTTAAGATTTGCTTCAGTCAGGTGGTGCCCTGCAATACTCTTTCAAAAAATAAGTTTGCAGCCTATGTACTACACAAGATTGCTCCACTCAGGAGCACATACCTTGAGGAACACAACTTGGAAAAACCTGAACCCAAAAATATTAAAGTAGACAAAGGCAATAAAAGTCATGCTAATACATAATAAATATGGTTTCACTTTCACTGCTTTTTTATTAATAAGTACACTTTTCCTGGTCAGAGAATGTACCCTCTGGCTGTGGTCTACCACCTTTTTAATTATCCCTATCATTCCTGGTGGCTCCGTAATCTGTATTAACCCCTACTTTCTCTTCTGTTCTTTTTCTGGTTTTATGTGGTGCCAATCTGCGCCACCACCACCTGATCAAAGCACCGTGCAGTCCCTACGTTGATGGATTAAAGGCCAGACGTCCACATGATTGCCATCATCAAGTTCTTCTATGTGAACCCTGAATACAATGAGGACTGATTGTGAAGTCATTTATGTTAGGTAGAATGCCTAGAGGCGGCTGGGTGGTCTTGTGGCCTTGGTACCCCTTCAGATTTTATGTTTTTTTCTCCAGCCATCCGGAGTTTTTTTTTTTTTTTTGTCCTCCCTGGCTCTCGGACCTTACATTTATTCTATGTTAATTAGTGCTCCATAATTCTATTTTCTTATTTATTTTGTCTTTTTTCTCTTTCTTCATCATGTAAAGTACTTTGAGCTACATCATTTGTGTGAAAATGTGCTATATAAATAAATATTGTTGTTTTTCCCCCAACTGTCTTATAAATCCAGTGTATTTTTTAAACAGCACTGCTATAGCCCACCCATTCTTTTTTGTCTGATGTCAGTTAATCAATCTGCCACTGCTAGCCGCAGTCATTTTCTGGGCAGTTTCTACCTGTAGACACCTCACGTGAATATCTTTGCCTCTTGTTAGTTAGGTATCCTTAGCCTTTTCCACTAGTATGCAAACTGCTCGTTACGCGTACAGTTGCCTTTTGTTTATAGCATCTTGTGACATCTCCCTTCACCCCCACTGAAATTTATTTATACACGTTAACAAAGTGTTGAATGCGTCAACAAAGTCATCACTGCAGTGTTTTAAAATAATTACATCTTTTGTTATGCTCAGATTTGTGCATACAGATTGTGCTTTATTTTCTCTTGTGTTTTCTGCATATGTCATTTATTTTTACTGGACTGGAAACAAAGACAGAATTTGTTATACTCACTGACTGTGATGCTGGAGAGCAGTGACTTGTTGCATATTGTGCACCTGCAAATTTCACTCTACTTATGACCCATAACCTACTGCAATAATTCCTTTATTGGTATATTGAATTTGTCGGAGTGTTTTACAGGGCTTGCACTTGACTAATATGAGGAAGGAATTCAGGGTAACACCACCACTAACTTTTGTTCCATTTTTCTCTTTAAACTAAAGGTATGATGCCTGGATTGCCCACCGCTGCCATTCTTCCCTTGATCCAGGGACATCGATTGACATAAACCGAGGATGGACTTTGCAAATGAGGACATGGTAGAACAATAGTAGGTGAGTCAAAAGTGTTCAGTGCATTTTTAACACAATCGAGACTGTGTGCTCCTTCATTAAAACAGTACTCATGGAGGTTAAAAATCAGCAATAAATAAATTCTACATCAAATGCATTAAAATCAATGTTTAAAAACAGGCAGGATCTGTACCTTTCTAATCCACTTATGAGTCTCTCTCTTAAACAGCATCTCCTCTGCTATGTTCTCTTTCCAGCAAACATGGTTAACCCTTAGTTGGCTCGTGTTCCCACTGCCAACCCTCGATGTCCCTGGAGACCTTATGAGTCCAGCTCCCCCTCTCCCACCACAGTTTTGTGGTGTTGGCATGACTCTCAGAGTGAATGGTTGCTCCTGCTCCTCTGCACTATTCAGAAGAAGTGATCCTACCCTTGGGGCACCACTGCTTCAAACAGGCCATCTTCCCCGACCACCAAACCTCTTCTCTGCGTCACCCACTCTGCCACAATCCTGAGTGACTTCTTTTCTGTTCTGTTTTTCCTCTCAGTTTAAACTCTCATCTTTCCTTGTTTCTCGTCTTGTTTTTCTTCCCTGCTTCTCCTGCTCAGAATTTTTTTCTACCTAGTGGGCCATTGGTGTTCAATCTAACGGCCCACAGAATGTCAATGAGGAAGAGCTGAGTTGATCGCAACTGCACATAACAAGCAATCAGCTTGCCTCCCCCATTGAACACCTTGCACAGCAAAGCGTCACACACAAACAAGCCTGAATTGCTGCACTGTTTGAACAATTTAAAATGCACTTTGCCACCGACCCTCATGGCGTTTCCACAGAACCCTGGATGACAACTGATGTCACTTCCTTGTTGGGTGAAACCCCGCCCCTTCCAGACCTCCAGGTACTTCCATCGGCGTTAACATACAGACCTACTTTGCAGTAATCCGGAGCTCTGAGCTTCAACAGAATTAGTATTTTTTTGTCATTGTGAATATGGTGAATCCCCAAAACAATCACAGCACAATCGTGCATATGATTGCATTTTTTTCAAACAACCATCATTAAATAGGGATTCCCTTTGGGACCCCATTTTGGTCTTTATTCTTCCATTTTGCATTGCATTTATATCAGGTTGATGTTTTGTACTGCTATTTAACAAAAACCATCAAACAATCACATACCTTAAAGGGCAGGTTTTTGGGCGGCATAGTTTCATTTCAGCATTGTAAGTATATTTCTTGTCAAGCATCTTCTAGAAAGATATCAATTAAGGAAACAGTATGGAAATAAACTCATGAGAACAGCACAAGTAACCCTATTTTATCAAGCAAACCAGCCTGTGATCTCCACAGGGAGGTCCACACAGGTCTCATCCCATTGTCATTGTCTTGCTCAAAAAAGGCAATGTTCTACATGCCAACAATATTTGTTCCTTGATGCTTACAGTGTTTGCTAATAATCATGCAAACTTCTTCATTTTTAAATGTAGAGAATAAAACAGTGCTTAAGTTACTCATTCACATCCAGAATCGAATGACCTTTTTATGAGTTTTGTACATTCATTTTCCCTTGTTTGCACAGGTTTCTCATGTGTTTCTGGTTTCCTTACACGCCTGGAAGATTTGCTGGTACATCGAACCCTCTATCCATTCTTTAATTTTTTGAGTCACCTTTTTCATTAGAGGATTGACAGAAACCAAAGGCAATCTGAACAGATTGAGACGCAAGGTAGGAATCAATTCAGGACGGGACCACCATTTATTGTAGGGGATACTTATTTACTGACAAACTCATTGATTATGGGTCATCTAACATTTATATCTTGGGAACGTAGGAGGAAAGCAGAGTGTTCATGTGAATACAAGGGGAATGAGCAAACTGCATACAGACAGCATCTGGCCCATTAATTGAGCCCAGGTCTCTAGAGCTACAAGGAGGGAGAATTAATCACTACAGTGTCATTCCATCTTGTTACATTGACCGTCAATTTTAAATTGACCTGGCATGAATAAGTGCTAATGTGCACATGTGCTGGCTAACTGGCTCTTGGACACATCTTGCTAATTCAGTATCTGAGTGGTGTAATTATTGCCTAAAAACGGCCAAGGTCATCATGAGAGGCTGCAAAAGCTCTAGGTCCAAATAAATTAGCTTCTACTGTTGTTTGTATGGCCCTGTGATGGAGTGATGCATTGTTCAAGGTTTGTTCCCACCTTGTACCTGGTACTGCTCACTACAACTCAGTACTGACCCAAATTGGACTAAGCAGGTTTAAGAAGGTTATGCTATGCTACACTATGTTATGCTATTAGCAGTGTTAGTAATTAGGGCTTAGGGCATTACAGCAAATTTAAAATATTGACTGACCATACCCCACTGATACCACGTTCCAGCATCTTCTCCCTTTTTACAGGTAAATCATCAGTTTTCCCAAAACTCACTTCAGCTACTGAAAAGGCCTCAGTCAAAACTTTCAAACAAGACTATTTAAGAAACAGGTTCGTTATCACAGGTTAGGTGACAGATTCCTGTGGCAAACTTTGCTTTTCAGTTTCTTGAAGAACACACCACCAGACAAATACACACAATCAAAGTCAACTGAGAGCTGAAACCTCAAATCAAATGTTGTTTTCACACTCCTAGTCTGTTTGCTTTGTTCTGAATCAAGAAAGGAGTTTATACTTTGTTTCAATTTCCAGTTAGTCTGGTTGCATTTCACACTGCAAACTTTCAAACAAACTAAATATTAAAAAACAACCCCCCCATGGACACGTCATGCACGTTTTTTGTTTTTTTTCATTAGACAGAAATATTTTTTTCCAGGGAAAAATATTATGGAATTCAACAACAGTTGCATCTGTGCACCTCTGGATTTTCCACAATTTATTAAACACAGTTCTATAAAATGGCTAATGTCAAACAACTGAAAGACTACTTGCAAATTATGCATTATTACATGTGGTACGTAATGGACACGTTTCAAATATGTAAACCTAACAAAAAAGGCAAGCTCTGCTGAGAACACACAGAGGTGTCCTTCACTTTTAAGACATTAGACAGATCTGGTGAGTTTCAGTGCACTGCATAATCTTGCATATTTACTATCCACTAGCCATCATATGAACATAACCCTAGTTTATCTCAGGTCACATATCTACTGTCATAATGTTCACTTTCGAATGTTTGATTAACATACTGTATATTAAATGCTTGTGTGCTCTCACACGGAATAACATAAAGGATGTCTGAAATGGACTGGGTATAATTACTGGACTCAAGAAACCTGGGGCTCATGTGCTAGGAGAGGATATGTACAAAGCCAATGCTCTGAACCAATTTTTACTAGATTTTCTCTCCCATTGCCACTTACCAATGACCAGTCCCCCCTACATCATCCCTACTACATCAACAGCTCCTATCACATTAACTGGAATGGCCAGCGACAAGTCTACCTGCGACAATCAGTGTGGGCTCCCCATAACTAAAGACCCAGTAAGGAGACAACTGAGGAACCTAAAAACAGGACATTTTGCAGGACTAGATGGTGTCAGTTCTCAGGTACTTAAGGCCTGTGCTGACCAACTTTGTGGTGTCCTCCATAACCTGTTCCGTCTATCTCTAAGGCTCCAGAGAGTGCAGCTGATGTGGAAAACATCTTTCATTGTTCCTGTTTCAAAGAAGGCAGGCAGCACTTCACCTACAGAACCGATGGTACGTCTCACATCACAAAGTCCTTTGAGAGTCTGACCTGAAATATATGAGTCCTCTTGTGGTAGACCACCTGGACCCATTAAAGTTTGCCTATCAGACAAAGACTGAAATAGAGTATGCAACTATCTATCTGCTCCTCCAGGCTTATTCACACCTGGACAAAGCTGGTAGCACTGATATTATATTTTGTTTATGGGATAAACTCAGAGATATGTGGGTGGATAAGCCTATCCTGGATAACTGACTATATATATGATTGACCACAGTCTGTGAGACTCAAGGACTGTGTTTCTGATATGGATGTGAGCAGCACTGGAGAACCACAAGGAACAGTTCTGTCTTCTTTTGTCTCTGTACACCATTGACTATAAATACATCAACGGTTCATGTCACTTTCAGAAATTCTCAGATGATTCTGCACTTATGGGTTGTATTGATAAAGGGGATGAGACAGAGGTGAAGAGTCAGGTGGAGAAGTTTGTTTCTTGGTGCAAAGTGAATTGTCTGCAACTAAAAATCAGCAAAACCAAGGAACTGATTATTGACTATAAAATGGCCACCCTGGCCATTGGACCTTACTCCTTTTCTATGTTAACTAATGTTGTCTTATTTTAATTTCTTATTTGGTCTTTTATTTTTCTTTTCTTCATTATGTAAAGCACTTTGAGCTACTTTTTGTATGAAAATGTGCTATATAAATAAATGTTGTTGTTGTTGACTTTCACTGCGTCAAAGAGCCCATATATCTGGTCACTGTTCATAGAGTGGATGCAGAGGTGGTCCGCTCCTATAAGTGCTTAGGATTCCCCATTAATGGCAGGTTGGACTGGTCTTGGAACACGCATCCTTCACATCTTCCATAACTCTGTGATGGCCAGTGCAATTTTCTATGCTGTGTTGTGCTGGAATGGTGACATCATTTAAAGTGTGGTCCACCAAATCAATAAACTAATTGAAAGGGAACGATCAGTTATGGACCCCCTGGAGGTAGCAGCAAAAAAAGGAGAGAATTAAAACAAAAGTGAGTGCCATTATGAACAATGCTGCACATCCTGTCTCTGAAACACTAACACTGAAGACTTTCAGCCAATGGATTATTCAGCAGAAGTGTATCAAGAAAAGCTATGGGGCTCCTGATACCTCCTGCCATTTGTCCTCCATCGTCTTTACCACATATATAATTTTTAGTTAAAGGATCTAAAAAGTCACAACAGTTTTAAAAGAGCTTTGCACTTTTTTATGTTTCTTCATTTTGTTAATTTATTTTCCAATTTTCTGTGTATCATGCATTGAGAACACTCAACTAGCAGGTACAGACAGCACTGTTTCTATTCTGCATGTGCTCCTAATGTGATGTTATTGACCTCATTTTTGTATATAATTGCAAGGTCTGCTCAGCTTCTCTGTCAAAACGTTTCTACAGTTTGGGGAAGATGAATCCACACATTAGCTTCTAGAGGAAAATACATAAAGACAAAGAAACAGAGAGATTTCTGGATTTGAATTATTTATTGTTTCAAGCTACCAAATGTACTCATTGTTCCTGCATCATGGTGTTATGAAGTTTAAAAATCTAAATTAAGAAAGAATTTAGGCTGCTATGAATTTATCCACCTTTGCCTCTACAATAAATAGCATTTGGTATTAACAATAAATCTATGATCTGCATGTTAGTTTAAGACAAGCAGAATGGCTGCTCTGGTATCTGCTCTGCTCTGCCCAAAACACTCTTCTTTTATCCTTTTTGCAATAAAAAGATCTTCTAACTTATAGTTTTTATAATTTGCTTATTTTACATTTGAACATCACTTTCCAGCTACTTTGATCGGGCCCCAGATCAATACTTATTGCAGTATCTATTATTAGCATTTACATATTTATCTGTCTATTAGCATTTTCCCTTACTTTGTTAATTTTAGTATGGAGGCCAAGATCTGAGTGCCTGGTGATACTGACCACTAGGCTACCTTGCCTTCAATAACAGGAAGAACAAGATGATAAGAAGTGGCTTTTAGAATTTTTTCAATAATCATAGCTTCAATGCTGTTGAACGCAATTTTAAGATTTCATGTCCTGATGATGGATTTGCACTCACGAACGTGATCAGCTTAAGGTATATGTCCTTTTATCCTGTATTAAGAGTGTGACCCAAAGCCTTTAAATAAAGAGGATTCATTTCATACGTGTATATCAGGCATGTCAAACTCACTACTATTAGTGGGCCGCTTCGACTGCCATACGTGCGTCAGTGGGCCGCACTGTAACAAAAACTATTATACTATTATACAAAGTTACTGTAGCTTTCTTTCCAATACTGAAAACTTTAAAAAAATGTAACATTTAAAGTTTAAAGAAAAGGTGTTAATTTCCATACAAGCTCCGTACAACAGTGTACAATTAGAGTCATAGTCTCTTAGCTAGGTCCTTATATTATTATGTTATATTCATTATATTATATAGGAGTCTTACAGTGTGAGATCTATTTCTTTTGTCCCGACACTTGGCATCTCTTGTTAGCGACCAGTTCGTCAATATCAGGCTTGAAATCTTGTGCGGCTGCAACTTTTATGAGGGATGAAAGGTGCTCGACAGGAAGCTTTCATTAACGAAAACAATTTCTCACAAAGGTAAGTGCTTCCGAACATAGACAGTACTCTTGATGCCAACTTACGGATCTGCACATACGAGGGTGGCAGGTAAGCATACAAGCTTGGTACACCAACTTGTTGTATTTTGCCTTCAGAATAGAATCTGACTGCAGTTCCATCAATTCCATTTGGATATTCTCAGGCGCATTCTTAATGTTGTAAGAGAACAGTGCAAAGTCCTGTTCGTGTGAACTGAAATCATGAAAACGCTCACTGAATTTATTGTTCAGTAATTCAAGTTGGAAAATAAATCCTCCAAAAATCTAATTTTACTTTACTAAGTTTACTTCAAAGTTTATATTGTAAAATAAGCTGATATGCAAAAAGCCCCCTGACCTACACTAATTTTACAAACTCAAAATCACAAAAATATGTTAATAAAAAAGTCATCAACTTCTCGCGTCCACTTCAGATCTTCAGCTGTAGTCTGCACTTTTTGTTACAATACTAGCACAAAATTACATAAAACTAGAGCAAAATAATGTGAAAATATGCGGGCTATTACTACTCATGATGGTCAGTTCTGCCCAGTGGCCAGTCTCAGCAGCCCAGCCAGTAGTGTAGCCTGCGCAGAGGCGGCCCTGGGCAGAGAAAGAATCGGTGGCCTCTTCGCTCGCCAATGTCTATATGGTATCTTATGCATGGTGGATGGCCACGTCTGTTGCGGACACTGTACTGCACTGCTTCTATATGCGCGTGTCCGCAACTTGAAAACAAGGTGGGGGTCCATGATATTCTCATTACGGCAGAATGTTATAATACTACATATAATTTACTGCTCCGACTCGAGCGACATTAGTAAATACAGCGTACTAATTAACAAGAAACACAATGTTTTTTGGCCACATTGCCATCAGCTGTGTCGTTATTTTCTCTTTCTGTTTTATATTCAATATATATTGGCGTGACGGCCCCTGGGAGTTGGCATCCCTGTGCAGATGCACAGTTTGCACATGCCTAAGGCCACCCCTGCTGTGACGTTGTGGCTCATTAACTTTGGTCAAGGCTCGTGGCTACACTAGCAGATGACTTTTCCGGTAACGTAATGCCATGAGAAAACGAGCCTTTGTCAGAAGGCAGAAGTAAGAAAAGTCAATAAGTAATGCCAAAGATGCAGAATGATTCAATCACAAACAATAGTAATCATTTTGTACAAGTTCAGTGCTAACTAGGATCTGTCATGCAGGCCGCACAGATTTCTGTTGCGGGCCGCGTGTTTGACATGCCTGGTGTATATGACTCCTTCAGGTTCTTTATTCCGTCTCTAAAATATTTGGTGAGATACTTATATAGTTTGTTTTCTGTTTCCTGTTCATTTTCAAAGATTTTTAGTATTTCTTTTAGAATATTTGTTTGACTCAGTAGAGGAAATTTTTTATTGCAATTTTTTTAATGTGTTTCAGAACTTTTCAATTTTTTTTTTCTCAAAGATTTGTAATTTTCAGATATTTGCCTAACTATCCTAGCAGGCCTGGGTGCCAAGTAGGAACCAGTCCTGATTAGGGCACTAATCCATCACATGACCCAGTCTCTCATCCACACACACTTACTTGTTCAGAGGGTGATAATGAAATTCTCAATTGCACTTATCACTATAATGAGCGAACCCCACTGAATACGCATTACCACAAGAAATTGTGAAAATGGCTAGGAAACACATCAAACTCACTTAAGTGCATTAAAGTCAATGTGGAAAGAGAAAACTGAACTTGTTTTGAACAAATTATAATGGCACAATAGTCTTCTAGGTATACTTCAGGGATAGGGAATTGTCTGCCAGTTATGCTGAACTGACTATTGTGACCAAAAATGTGACCTGAGCTGTGAGGCAGCAGTGCTAACAACTGTGCCACCATGTCTCCTTCAGATATACAGTGGTGTGAAAAACTATTTGCCCCCTTCCTGATTTCTTATTCTTTTGCATGTTTGTCACACAAAATGTTTCTGATCATCAAACACATTTAACCATTAGTCAAATATAACACAAGTAAAAACAAAATGCAGTTTTTAAATGATGGTTTTTATTATTTAGGGAGAAAAAAAATCCAAACCTACATGGCCCTGTGTGAAAAAGTAATTGCCCCTTGTTAAAAAATAACCTAACTGTGGTGTATCACACCTGAGTTCAATTTCCAGGCCTGATTACTGCCACACCTGTTTCAATCAAGAAATCGCTTAAATAGGAGCTGCCTGACACAGATAAGTAGACCAAAAGCACCTCAAAAGCTGGACATCATGCCAAGTTCCAAAGAAATTCAGGAACAAATGAGAACAGAAGTAATTGAGATCTATCAGTCTGGTAAAGGTTATAAAGCCATTTCTAAAGCTTTGGGACTCCAGGGAACCACAGTGAGAGCCATTATCCACAAATGGCAGCAACATGGAACAGTGGTGATCCTTCCCAGGAGTGGCTGGCCAACCAAAATTACCCCAAGAGCGCAGAGACGACTCATCCGAGAGGTCACAAAAGACCCCAGGACAACGTCTAAAGAACTGCAGGCCTCACTTGCCTCAATTAAGGTCAGTGTTCACGACTCCACCATAAGAAAGAGACTGGGCAAAACGGCCTGCATGGCAGATTTTCAAGACGCAAACCACTGTTAAGCAAAAAAGAACATTGGGGCTCGTCTCAATTTTGCTAAGAAACATCTCAATGATTGCCAAGACTTTTGGGAAAATACCGTGTGAACTGATGAGACAAAAGTTGAACTTTTTGGAAGGCAAATGTCCCGTTACATCTGGCGTAAAAGGAACACAGCATTTCAGAAAAAGAACATCATACCAACAGTAAAATATGGTGGTGGTAGTGTGATGGTCTGGGGTTGTTTTGCTGCTTCAGGACCTGGAAGGCTTGCTGTGATAGATGGAACCATGAATTCTACCGTCTACCAAAAAATCCTGAAGGAGAATGTCCGGCCATCTGTTCGTCAACTCAAGCTGAAGCGATCTTGGGTGCTGCAACAGGACAATGACCCAAAACACACCAGCAAATCCACCTCTGAATGGCTGAAGAAAAACAAAATGAAGACTTTGGAGTGGCCTAGTCAAAGTCCTGACCTGAATCCAATTGAGATGCTATGGCATGACCTTAAAAAGGCAGTTCATGCTAGAAAACCCTCAAATAAAGCTGAATTACAACAATTCTGCAAAGATGAGTGGGCCAAAATTCCTCCAGAGCGCTGTAAAAGACTCATTGCAAATTATCGCAAACGCTTGATTGCAGTTATTGCTGCTAAGGGTGGCCCAACCAGTTATTAGGTTCAGGGGGCAATTACTTTTTCACACAGGGCCATGTAGGTTTGGATTTTTTTTCTCCCTAAATAATAAAGACCATCATTTAAAAACTGCATTTTGTGTTTACTTGTGTTATATTTGACTAATGGTTAAATGTGTTTGATGATCAGAAACATTTTGTGTGACAAACATGCAAAAGAATAAGAAATCAGGAAGGGGGCAAATAGTTTTTCACACCACTGTAATTGAAAGAATTAAATAATAGTGCAGTAGGATTTCTTGCAGACAGGAAGCAAGAATTCACAAATGCTTGCCCCACCACAGATACAATAGCAGCTACTCACCTCTCTCGAAAAGTACACTGTGCTATTTTGTTTTCCTTGACGCTTTTGCTCATTCACTGCCACTTCTACCAGACAAGGGCCACATAAAACCATATGGATTCTTTACTCCTTCTTGCTTGCATCAACTGCACTGCACTCTGGGTAAAACTATTAAAGCGACAGGCTCATGTATTACACACAGGTCTCATGTAAGTCAGTGCAAAAAGACATTAACTGTTTACTCTGCTGAAAATTAAAGTTTGGTCTTTTTTACCCTAAACGCTTTTGCTCGCTCACTGCCCCTGTTACCAAATAAGCATAACACTAAAGCACTTGGATTCTTCACTGCTTTCTGTTTTCATCAACTGCACATAAAGGGTCAGGCTCACAAATTATACACAGGTCACATACAAGTCCATATAAAAAGGCGTTACTTTATAAACACAAACACATCAACTTTCTATATGCACGTGTTGTGTTTAAATGTGAGTTTTCTCACAATCTCTCACTAACTTTCAGCCCCCGTCCCCACATTATATATTTTTGGCCGGGGCTGTCCCATCCAACATTGCCTGCTTACAACACTGTTATGCTACACTGGTCTTGCAAAGCATCATGGGGAGCTGGGAAAAAATGTCTCTTGTATGAGCTGGCTGCAAGGCTAATTTCCAGGAAAATATTCAGTGAACAAGGTCACCAGTAAACGCTTTGGCAAATTTCATTTATCAGCACCACTTATCATTTGTATCTAGGGATTTAGGAGGAAATTCTAGTGTATTTGGAAGAGAATGTACAAATGCCATAGAGACAGTGACTGGGCATGGCATTTCAAGGTCGGATCTGGATGCATAATGCAATAACCACTTTGAAGAACAAGAAGAAGATGAAGACAAAGACACTCAAAGCACTTTACATAGAGAGGGGGGAGCCACCTCAACCACTGCCAATATGCAGCATCAACAACAGCAGCCATGTTGCACCAGTACGCTTACCACAGTGTTTTTAACCATTGTAAATGTCTTTTTTTTGGAATGTCTTATAAACCATTTAAACTCTTCTATTTGCATTCTACTTGGTCATGAAAGTATCTGAGATGTATTTGTATTGGCAGATTGCTGTACAGGCTTAGGTTGCTGCAGATTAAATTAGCAACTTTGTTAAATGTTATTACTGAAAAATTGTTACATTTTTTTTTTAATTAGTACAGTCTAAAACATCAAGTCTAGAGTACAATCTCTTAAATGCCTAGGGATTATCTTTCTTACATGCACATCATATTACTTGACAAACATTCTCCTAAAACTAACATCTTATTTGCAAGGCGCAGGTGGTAAAGTGCACTTTAGAAAATGTGCTCACTTTGATTACGTGGCTCTGTGAAAGAAGCCGATTGACATCTATGTCAAGTGAGATGTCTGTTATTAACAAGCATGAAGAAACTATCAAGACTTCAAGAAGAAAGTCACCGAAAGTGCATATTTATCTTTTAGAGCAATCTTTTCCTTCATCCCTGTCACTTAAAAATGTTATGTTGTGAAATGACAATTTAAGCGTGCAGGACTTTCAAATTGCCTTTAATTATCCTTAACCATGAAACCCTGGGTGAAATGACAGTCTGCTTATGAAAAACACCTCAGATGATGTCAGTCACAGCAGCAGGTGCCTGACTGAGAACATATGTTAAATATGTTTGTATGGAGGGCAGCTACAACGCACTGCATGATGACACAGGCTTACTCAAGGACAGCTTTTAAAAGGTTTTTGTTAAATCTCTGTTGTTCTCCTTCCTGCTTCTGTGGATTCTAATACAACAGGGGATAGGCTTCATTAATTCACATAAGAGTGCCATCTATGAGAAAGCTGTTATGTTTTAGTCAGGGCTTTTCCCTTGGCTTATATTTACATTTGTTTTTATTTCTTTTTTGTTCATTGGTTTCTCTAGAACAGATCCTACAGCATGTCCTGGCGAGGAGAATTGTCAAAGGTGCATCAGACATGCACAGGGGAGTCCCGGGAATCGGTGCTGGGTCCTCTACTTTTCTCTCTGTACACCTCCTTGCTGGGCTCCATCATCCAATCCCAATGGTTCTCTTATCAGTGCTATGCTGATGATACACAGCTCCACCCACTGGAGAAAAACATGGTATCAGCTAGAGTCTCTGCATGTTTAACAGATATCTCAACCTGGATGAAGGACCTTCATCTACAGCTCAACTTGGCAAAAAATTAGCTTCTTGTGATCCTATCCAGTCATCCCAGTACAGCTTGGCTCACTGATTCTAACACCTGTCAAGTCAGTATACAACCTTGTGGTGGTGTTTAATGAGCAGCTGTCTTCTTATGGCCACATTTTTACTGTTTCTCATTCATGCAGGTTCACACTGTACAACATCCGCAAGACCAGACCTTATCTGACGGAATATGCAGCATAACTTTTGGACAAGGCTTTGGTCTTGACGTGTCTGGACTACTGCAACTCACCTCTGGTAGGAGTACCTGCATGTGCTATCAAGCTGCTGCAGATGGTCCAGAATGCAATGGCCTGTCTTGGATTTAACTAGCTGAGACAGGCACATGTCACTTTTCTGTTCAGGTCACTACATTGGCTCCCTGTAGCACCACACATTAAGTTCAAATCCCAAATCCTTGTCTGCAGAGTACTCAGTGGTTGTGCACCTGAGTATATGGAGATACTGGTGAGGTGCAATGCTCCTTCTCGCCCACTCAGGTCTGCTAGTGAACTGCATCTGGTCATGTGGCCTCTGCGTGGTATCAAGTCTCAATCCAGACTCTTTTCCTGTGTAGTTCCTGGTTGGTGGAATGAGCTGCCCATCTCCATCCGAACTGCTGACTCCCTCAATATATTTAAGAAACAATTAAAGACCCATCTGTTCTGTTTTTATTAATTTTGTTCTGTCCATTGTGACAACTAGGGGCCTTACAGTACCCCAAATCCCAAACATGACCTCACAAACAGAGTCCCAGGTCCAAAATATGAATATTTATTGAACAGACGGCCTATACAGTAATAGGTTTCTCTCTGTTAACACAGCACAGCAATGTAATTCTTTCTCATCTCTCCTCCACTTCTCCCCACCATGTGTTGTCCAGCTCGTACTCGAATTGAGTGAGGCAAAAGTGCTTCTCTTATACAAGACCTAAAACTACTTACTGTATCTGGGCATTGTGCATAGGTAGTACTTTTGGGTCAGGCAGAAGCCTCACAAAATTAGGGAGCAAAGGCCCCTGCAGCTCCACCTGGTCGCACACCCTGAAGCCCAAAAGTGTCAGTCCACAAAACTTCAGTTCCCAACATGTCCTGAAGGTGTCTGTATGAGTACCATAATCCAGGGATGCTGCCATCTAGTGTCTCAGGAATGCAAATAACTACCGGTTCATGATGGATCCTCAACTAAGCTCTCCATTATGTTGTTGGCACCTCCTAACAATCTCCTGGTTATGGCAAACTTGGCATCCCAGCTGAGTAAAGAATCTTACACCATGTGTCAGAGTGGGATTTGAACCCCCACCTTCAGGGTTTGACATTCAAATCCTTAACCACTACACCACACTACCTGCATTTTGGAGTAGTTCCAGTCAGGGTTCAGATCATGACACAGAACAGAATGAGCTCTTATGAAGGTTATTAACAATTTGTTGACTGTTACCAACTCTGGGGATGGTGTTATTTTACTAGTTGGATCTGTCTGTCACAATCCACACAACTGATCAAATCTAACTCCTTCAATGCCTTTTGTTGCCATTCCAGGTACTACTCTCAAATGGTTTACTTCATGCTTAACCAATAGATCCAGGTCAGTTAATTGGAAATAGATAGATAGATAGATAGATAGATAGATAGATAGATCTTTATTATCATTGTCACTTTTACAAAGGAACAACAATATTGAAGGTGCAGTTGACTCAGTGTGAGGCATAAGAGATAAAAAGACAAGAAGACAGAAAATAACAACAAACCCATCCATCCATCCATTTTCTAACCCGCTGAATCCGAATACAGGGTCACGAGGGTCTGCTGGAGCCAATCCCAGCCAACACAGGGCACAAGGCAGGAACCAATCCTGGGCAGGGTGCCAACCCACCGCAGATAACAACAAACCGAATAGTAATAAAAGTACTTTACAAAATATACAAATTGCACTTGTTACATATGCAAATTGCACTGGTTGGGAGAATGTTATGGAGCGGTTTTATTCTGAGTTCAGGGCCATGATTGCTTTTGGATAAAAGCTGTTTTTAAGGTGGTGTGTCCTGGTTTTCATTGCTCTGTATCTCTTGCCCGATGGCAAAAGCTGGAAGAGGCAATGACCGGGATGTGATGAATCCTGTGAAATGTCCGTTGCTTTTATTCAGCATCGGGAAGTGTAGATTTGTTCCAGAGTGGGGAGGGTACAAGCAATTGTTCTCTCCGCTGTCCTGAAGACCCTGTGGAGCGCTTTCCTTTCTGAGGAAGTGCAGCTGCTATACCACACACACAGTCCGTACGTGAGCACACTTTCGATGGAACAAGGCAAGGAGCAGATTTTTGGTTAGATGGTTCTTTCTGAGGATTGTCAGAAAATACAGTCTCTGCTGTGCCTTCTTCAGCAGCTCCTTGGTGTTGGCGCTCCAGGTCAGGGGCCTCATGTATAAAGCTGTGCGTAGAACTCGCACTATAACATGGCGTAAGCACAAAAGCTGAAATGTGCTTACGCACAGAAAAATCCAGATGCAGGAATCTGTGCGTACTCCAACTTCCACGTTCTTCCGCTACATAAATCCCAATCAGCGTGAAAACTAACGCTCGTGCACGCGCATTATGTAACGCCCCAAATCCTCACAGAATTATGCCTATTTGAATATGCAAATCAATATAAATCGCCCTTAAGCGCAGCCTTCTGTGAAAAGACAATGGGAAAAGCATGGGGAAAATATAAGAATTTCAGCGAATACCAAGTGGAGGCAAAGGAAAAACATACTATTTGTTCAAATAAACCGTGGTATAATCAACAAAATGAAGTTGATCGAGTGACATAGCGTGTTGGAGAAACTTGAAAGCTCACATTCACAAATCGCACAGTGCCGGAAATAAAAAAGAAGTCACATATCAAAGTCGCCGTGAAAAGCCGAGTTGTAGCCCACTGTCTGAGTGTCATATGAAAGCTTATTAGGGTACAGAGAAAAAAGGCACACAGTGAGGAATAAGCACGAAATGTCAACTTCAATCTCGACATTTCCACTTTAATCACGTAGTTTATTTTGTCATTAAAGTAGAACATCATAAACTTCATCTTAAAATCGTTTAATTAACCAGTTTCTCAAATCACATCGTAATTAAAGTAGCACGTTAAATGCTTTGTTTTGTATTTGATCTTCTATGTGCTCTATGTGTGTGAATCACTACTTGCTTTTAAACCGGCTCTCTTCCTCCAACTGGACACAGAATCCATGACATTCGTAATATTACAGTTCTCTGAATAACTAAAATACTGAGATGTATACGTGATATCATTTTCATGATGATAGGAGTTAAAGCACATTATTAAACATGTGTTTCACTTCGATGAAATAATTTATTGCAGCAGTACTCAGGGGCGGCTCTAGGCTTGTGGTGGCACTGGGCAGAGGAAGAATCGGTGGCTCCTTCGCCCGCCCGTCAGTAAGGTAGCTTATGCACAGTGGATGGCTGCATAGCCGCCTCGTGCTCATGACACAAGCATTTAACTTTTGCCGAAATTTGTCGCTGTGTTTTTAGCTGTGTTGTTATTTTTTCTTTCTGTTTTATATTCAATATATATTGGCATAGCCGTCACTGCAGTCAGTGCTTTTCTTTACCCAAGTAACCGATCGCCATACAATCAGCTCTGTAATAGACGTTAAGCCATCTGTAAGCTTAGCGCCGATTCTTCAAAACGTTTAAAGAACATTGAAATGTCTTCGAGTACATGTTTAATTATTCTATCCTTAATGACACTCCCAGTGAAGAATATAGATTATTTAAATGAAGTTAAAGTTTTATCTGTATAATTTAATAAACATATTTTGCTGAATTTCACCTTATAAATGATATCGTTTCTGTTTCTGAACCGCGAGGTCGGTACAGGAAAGCCTTTAAAACATTTTGCAGTGGCTGAGACAGCGTGTCCTTGAAGCTGTATATCGATAATTCCCTTTCCGATCAGCTGCTGCTGTGATTCACACTCAGATACAGTGATATAAATACTCTGAGTGGTGCAGTGAGAGAAATATTGAAAAAGATGATCCGCTGTGGCAACTCCTAACAAGAGGAGCTGAAAGAAGAAGAAGAAGAAGAAGAAGAAGAAGAAGTGAGAGTAACAACGCTAAAGCAGTTATGGTATTTGGAATACTATGGCTGTTCCCTCTACCATTATATTGTTACAAGTTAATTACAATCAGATGCATTACACTAATAAACGATATGCGGTTAGTTTCGGTGTATTTATAAAGCCGCGTCAGGAAAATAAGTTGTAACCACACAGGAACAGTAGCACTGCTTTGACGCTGGGTGCCGCCAGTCTGCAAAACCGAGCGGAGAAGTTACGTACGACAAGGTATGAGGTACCGTGGAAAAGTGCGTGGATTTACGCCAAGTGTAGGTTTAATACATCGCGATCTGAACGTGGAAAAGTTCTTACGCAACATTTCTGTGCGTACGCACCGTTTATACATGAGGCCCCAGGTCATCCTCCAGCTCAATGTCCAGAAACCTGAACACCTGGACCCTCTCCACATTGTTAATTATGGCATTCCTCCAAGGTTCAGTTTTGGGGCCCACCCTGGTTTCATCGACTTCCATTAGCAGACATCATTCTAAAATATCATGTCTCCTTTCACTTTTAAGTTAAATAAACTATAAAGTGATCCTGGCACTTTTTCTGTACTTGATGACTGCTTTGTGGAAATAAAGACACTTAAATGAAAAGAAAACAGAGGTTGTTTTGTGTCATTCCAATAGACACCTCAACCTGTCTTCAATTGATTTTGGTTGTGCTCATCATTTATGAAAGTGGATGCTAAGAATCTGGGTGTCATTTTTGATACTGACCTCAAATTTGATAAGCAAGTCAGCTCTGTGGTAAAGAGTAGCTTTTTCCAGGTCAGAATGATCTCCAAAATTAAAGTTGTTCCTTTCTTTTAATACCTTGGAGACTGTCATCAGCAACTTTGTTACCTCACAATTAGATTATTGTAATCCACAGTATACTAGTTTAAGCCAGTCTTCTTTAGCTTGTTTGCAGCTGGTCAAGAATGTAGCAGCTAGACTGCTCATGGGTAAAAAGAAGAGACCACAAATCACCAGTCCTGACTTCTCTTCATTGGCTTCTTGTGCATGACCAGGCTCATTATTTGTTTTAATGCACTCCATTTCCATTACCAAGCTCCCTGTTAAATTTCTGATCTCATTACAACTTATTACCCTGGTATACTGCTGCTGTCATCTGACCAACAACTGCTTGTGGTTCCAGATTACACACTGAAATCAAAAGATGACCTGCATTTTCAGTTATAGCACCCAAGTTACAGAATATTAGATCAGTTGTATCCTTTGAGGTTTTTAAAGCTAAACTAAAAACCCATCTTTTTCTATCAGCTATTCCTATATGTCATTGCTTGTGCCTCTGCTGGTGCATTTTTATTTTAGTATATTTTTTACTTTATATTGCTTATTTATCCTGCTCTTGTGTGCTATTTGTATTGTGTTTTATTTTACTTTGTACAGCATTTTGGTCAACTTCAGTTGGTTTAAATGTGCAATATAAAATGTGAAATTATAAATACTTTATGAAGTTCTATTTTGTAGGTAGATCCCCAAGATGCGGGGCCACTCTTAAGTCACCACTAATGAACTACCCGCCTAGCATTTAAAAGCATGTTGGGAAAGTTATGAGTCTTTCTTGTGAGATTGCTATTTTATTGCTTTACTTAGTTTTAATGCCAGTTTTGCTTTTGTCTCTGGATTTCAATTTCAGGATTATTTTATTGACTTATCCTGTTTTGCATTTTTTTCTTTAAATAATTTTTATATTTACTTGTAGAATATTATCCATCCATCCATTATTTAAGCCGCTATATCCTAACTACAGGGTCATGAGTGTCTGCTGGAGCCAATCCCAGCCAACACAGGGCACAAGGCAGGAAACAAACCCCGGGCAGGGCGCCAGCCCACCACAGAGCACACACACACACACACTCACACACCAAGCACACACTAGGGACAATTTAGAATCGCCAATGCACCTAACCTGCATGTCTTTGGACTATGGAAGGAAACCAGAGCACCCTGAGGAAACCCACGCAGACACCAGGGAGAACATGCAAACTCTATGCAGGGGGGACCCGGGAAGTGAACCCAGGTCTCCTAACTGTGAGGCGACTGTGCCACCATGCTGCCCCCTAGAATATTATATATTTTACATATGTTTTTATATTTTTTATTAATAAATCCTTCTTTTATAAATGCTCAGCTGTGTGCCCATTTATACACAAGCCAGCAATTGATGGTAATCCCCTCCCATGTGGGGCATTTTTAACTTTTAAAGGTAAAGCCCATTCTGGCCTGTTGTAGGCTGCAGCCAGCCTGTAGTTTCGGACATAATCTTAATGAGTCGGGGCAGTCCTGTGCCTTTCAGTCATATAGTCTGACATATCCAACAACTCACTCCAACTTGTCCACAACTCCCACAGACAAAATCAAGCTTTGATTTTGGCTTTAGTCATAGGAGCAGATTTTGTATGCATGAGAGATGTCAACCAATGAATGGACATCCAGAAGTGTTTTGGACACAGAAGATTGGCTTGTCTGTCTGATGTCTCGTGTTTTATATACAAGAACAAAAAGGAACGAAGAAAAAAGCAGCAGAGATTGCTACTGAGTCCGCCATACCTGTTAACTCTTTGTACAGCATTGTTTCCATCAGCAGGATGCTATTGGCTGTGCTGGACAAGTTGTTACACAATCACTAAATGTGCCATGACCAGTAATTTTCAGTAGTGTAAATTCACACTATCTAGCAACAAGATCAGAAACACAATTGGCAAGTCTGACATACATTAGCTTTAGGGAATTCTTTTCACCTCTTTTGAGCACCTCTCCTTATTTCTTTTGGTTTAACTACATTTTTAAAAGCATTCTTGTTTTCACCTTGCCTTAAGCCAACCCTCTGCTTTGTTTTTCCCCATTGTAAGTTATTTTTTCAAACATTGAGTATATTTTGAACAATATAACCATTTTGCAAGCCAAGTGAGACAAAAGCCTACTGTTGTAGTTGGAAGTGAGCTGGAACTGAGTGAGCATATTCTGGGCTGGCCAGTGAAGGTCCTGGTCGACTTTTCCGCAGCATTCTGGAGGCCTTTACCAATATTCATCATGTTTAAGACTTCATTTTATAACAATGAGAGTTTCGCACTGAAGCAGAATGTAGTGTATCACTTACTCAGGAAGAGCTTAGCAGCAAAGAACACCAGAAGACACGTTAATCAGACACTTGTGAGCACGACTGAAGAACATACAGCAGTTTTCTGTTTTATTGTTGAAGTAGTAGATGGCAATCAAGTACAAGAGCTCATTCTTGGTTGTATGTGTATGTTTTTTATATCTATTACCGACTGTATGACTAGATTTCTGTTTATGAAGCCTCAGTCATTTGGAAGAACTACAGCCAAATTTCATCAAAATCTTTCCAAAGTTCTGTCTGAAGTCTGTCTCTATCATGATAACTCCTGCTAACTTTAGATAAACTGAATGTACAAATAATAATAATAATAATAATATTTATAATAAAAGCAGTTCTAAAATGTACTCAAAGTAATTGATAACTTGTGAGGATACACATCACTTAACTACACATAAATAAAGAAAGAATGTAAAACAAATTACTCAGAATTCTCAAGCATGGTCTTCTTCCAAGTAATTACCCCAAAGACATACTAAGAGCAATCAAGAAGTAGGAATACAGAGAACGGAAGGGGAAAAACACCAAAATGTTTGCCTCATAATCAAAGATTCAATTTTCTTTGCATTAAATGAGTTCTCTATTTCACTGGGGAAGTGATCAATGTCAAATTCAAGTACAGAGGCAATATCCAGCAGGAATCACAGAGGGACTGAGCGTCTCAGGCACATGAATGAGCTGCCGGTGCCAGGGGTATTCAGGCATCTATTCACTAAAATTATACAACTGGCCCAATTGCTGCTGCTGCTGCTTTCCATGCTGTTGGAACAGATGGTGCCCTCACACAGCATGAGTTTCAAATAAGGAAGCACATCTAATTCAGTGTGGATTCAGATCTTCCTGTGGTCTTCTTTAATTTTCATTATAAAGTGATTTGAATAGATTCCAAATCAACTCAAGAGACTAAAGAAAAGCAAAAAAGTTTAAATAAAGTTGTAGCGTTCATTACCCGTCCCACTACAATTTCAGTCTTTTAATTGTGGATTGCATAAACATATAAACTATATTACACATGGATCATTTTTTTGGTAGTGTCTTATGAACCTCAAAATGACCAACCAGCCAAAACATGAACATCTCCAACAGTGGAAGAGATAACCCATTGATCAGTTTGAGCTAATCTGGCATTAACATGTTTTTTGATTCTAAATTGTTATAAACTACATCTGGTATTAAAAAGCATCTCCATTATCCACACTGTGTCTGAATAGAGATCTCATAACACCTTCCCTGCGCAAAATTCAAATCAGCTTCTGCTGTTGAAAACACATCCGAGCACATTTCTCCAGTTTTGATGTCACTACACTGGTTACCTGTGTCATTCAGGATTGACTTTAAAATTCTTCTTATGGTTTATAAAGCTTTAAATAATCTCGCCCCATCTTATATATCGGAATGTCTGACACCTTTTATTCCAAATCGTAACCTCAGATCCTCAAATGAGTATCTCCTTAGAATTCCAAGAACAAAACTTAAAAGTGGTGAGGCGGCCTTCTGCTGCTATGCACCTAAAATCTGGAATAGCCTGCCAATAGGAATTCGCCAGGCTGATACAATGGAGCACTTTAAAAAACTGCTAAAAACACGTTGCTTTAACATGGTCTTCTCATAACTTCACTGTAATCAAAATCCTGATACTCTGTATATCCAACTCATTATAATAACTATTCATGGTGGCTCTAAAATCCGTACTAACCTCTACTCTCTCTTCTGTTTCCTTTTCCGGTATCCTTTTGGTGGTGGCTTGCACCACTACCATCTACTCAAAGCACCATGATGTTCCAACAATGATGGATGGATTAAAAGCCAGAAGTCTATATGACAATCAGCATCAAGTGACTCCGTGGGAACCCTAACTACAAAGAGGACTATTTCATTTATGTTAGGTAGAATGCCCAGAGGGGACCGGGTGGACCCGTAGCCTGGAACCCCTGCAGATTTTTTTTTTTTTTTCTCCAGCTATCTGGAGTTTTTTTTTCTGTTTTTTCTGTCCACCCTGGCCATCGGACCTTACTCCTTTTCTATGAACTAATGTCTTATTTTAATTTCTTATTTTGTCTTTTATTTTTCTTCATTATGTAAAGCATTTTGAGCTACTTTTTGTATGAAAATGTGCTATATAAATAAATGTTGTTGTATGCGGAAAGAAATTTGCATTTTGCATTTGCACTTTTATTAAATGTGGTTGTCTTCTGTTTCTAATCACCTCTAAATGTAGTCTGAAGGATCAGAAATCACAATCTGATCACAAGTAGGTGATGTTCTGTGCTTTAGAAATCCTATGACATTCTTGGTGCCTGGGCATTTAGTAGATTATGAACCAACCGTAAAGCCACAAGTGAGTGAGACGCAACAAAAGCTGTCATTTTACTGCCACAAGTGCACGTAATAAAACAATAAGAAAAAATCTTTGTCATATAAACCCAGTAACACAGTTTAGTGATGACACGCAAAAGTGATAAATGCTATATATATATATATATATATATATACATATACTGGATATATATATATCCAAATCTGAGACCATGGGTGGAGTGCCTTCTCAGGGTTGGAGTCGAGATCCTGCCTCAAGTGGAGGAGTTCAAGTATCTCGGGGTCTTGTTCACGAGTGAGGGTAGAATGGAGCATGAGATCGACAGGCGGATCAATGCGGCATCCACAGTGATGCGGGCTCTGCATTGGTCTGTCGTGGTGAAAAAAGAGCTGAGCTGTAAGGAAAAGCTCTCAATTTACCAGTTGATTTACGTTCCTACCCTCACCTATGGTCATGAGCTATGGGTAGTGACCGAAAGAACAAGATTGCGAATACAAGTGGCTGAAATGAGTTTCCTCCGCAGGGTGTCTGGGCTTTCCCTTAAAGATAGGGTGAGAAGTTCAGCCATCCAGGAGGGGCTCAGAGTAGAGCCGCTGCTCCTCCGCATCGAGAGGAGTCAGATGGAGTGGCTTGGGCATCTGATCTGGACGCCTCCCTGGTGAGGCCAGGGGGAAGACCCAGGACACGCTGGAGGGACTATGTCTCCCGACTGGCCTGGTAACACCTTGGGATTCTCTCAGAAGAGCTAGAAGAAGTGGCCGGAGAGAGGGAAGTCTGGGCATCTCTGCTCAAGCTGCTGCCCCCGCGACCTGACCTCGGATAAGCGGAAGAGGATGGATCTATGGATTGATGGATATATATATATATATATTTATACAGTATAATAAAAAGGATTATTTAAAAAACATACACCTTCATGAGCTATGCAGTGAAACCAAAAATAAAAATAGTTTTACTGTACCAAAGAATAATCACAAAGTCCAGGAGGTTATTCCAAAGAAAGTCAAAAAGAGAAATCAAAAGTACAAAATGAATCAAAAAGTAATCAATAAGCACACAGCTCAGCACCTCTCCTGCCCAGCCACTGCCAACACTCCACAAAGTACTGTAAATGGGAGGTTAACTCAAAAGCACTCTTCACTATCCTCACTGCTCTTCTAATAATTAGCAGGTCAAATCTGGTCAAAGACAACCTTAGCCTCCATGGGGTTTCAACATCCAATCCCCTTTGGCACTTTTGGAGTTTATCCAATTGTTACATGTAGCAATATTAGCCATGTTTTCATTCCAATGGTAACTCATGTAACTATCTCATATCTCTCTATCACTCCGTCCACTACTTCTGCGGCTCATTGAACTTTTCTGAACCCATCCCAATATGTGTGACAGCAACCGTTCGTGCTCCTGCTCCATAGTATCAGACTACCATCTGGATGACGGTCTCAGTAACCATCATCCTGCACTTGTTCTTAGGCCGCTAGACAAAATGCACATTCTGGGACGACCACCATCTAATCTTCTGAGTGCTGCTATGGAGTCACGATAATGAAGTTCATCTCTTTACAAAAATTCACTTTCTTAAGTTAGGTGCACTTTTAGTTGTTTATAAAAGGGCTCTGAGCTGTAAATAGTTAAATATCTGTAACATTATATAAAATCCGCTAATCCTTTGATGCGGCTCATCTCAAAGTGAGTTTTCTGTTTTTAATGTGTTCAGTGACCGGATTGCTGAAAACAGGATGCCATTTGTAAAGTGGACCAAAGAGTTGCCAGGTAGGCTGAGCCTCAAGTTGGGAAATGTGGGCACCCCAGCCACCTTCCTGTTCAATCTAGATACCTCCATCCATCCATTATCCAACCCGCTATATCCTAACTACAGGGTCACGGGGGTCTGCTGGAGCCAATCTCAGCCAACACAGGGTGCAAGGCAGATAACAAACCGCTGGCAGGGTGCCAGCTCACCACAGGGCACACACACTAGGGACAATTTAGAATCGCGAATGCACCTAACCTGCATGTCTTTGGACTGTGGGAGGAAACCGGAAGCACCCGGAGGAAACTCACGCAGACACGGGAAGAACATGCAAACTCCACACAGGGAGGACCCAGGAAGCGAACCCGGGTATCCTAACGGCGATGCATCAGCACTATCCAATGCGCCACTGTGCCGCCAATCTAGATACTTCAATTTTTAAATATAATTCTGAGACATGTACCCTAATTTTGGAAGTGATTCCAGGTTGTAGTCAAAGCTGGAGCATGGGTTGTGGTGAAACATAAAATATGCTCTGTGCAAGCATTTATCAAACTTAGAGCTAAAAATTAAAGCAACATTTTACTTGCTTAGAAGAAAGCAACAAAGAGAGCCCAAGCAAGAGGAGGAGAGAGGCAAGATGGAGATGGCATGTGTGTGTGGGCTGAGCAGTGCTGGTTTCCAACTTAAACTTAATAAAAATATTTTTTACCTCCAACACACATCCACTCAGCCTCTGTGTATTCTGGGATGTGCTTAATTGTTAATCAAAAAAGAATGCACTGACTGAGATCTTTATACTGTAGAAATGTGAAGTCACATGCTATTTCCATCATATTTGAGTATTAAAAAAGGTTTTCACACCAAATTCAAAAGTGCTTAATTATTCCTGAAAAATGCAGTATTTAAATAAATAAAATTCACTACATGCTTACCTTACCTCACTCTGCTTTGAAAAACACGTAGCTTTATGTCTGGCTTTCAGAAAATTAATTAACCAGAAAAATTACCTTATCTCCCTTACATTATATACTTATTAGAAATATTAAGATTAAAACTTGCATTTCAGGTATCTTAAAATACAAGTTGACTTGACATGATCAAGTTTCTGCTGTTGCTAAAAGGTTATTGTCCGAGGACAGTCATACATTTCCAGCCAATCAGTTTTGAACTCATGACAGAGGCAGTAGGAAGACATGATAGGGACAGAAGGATAAGGATGATTGTTCAGAATGTTTATTACAACTCCAAAAAAGGAAGAGTAGGAAATGGAAGTAGCCTAAGGAACAGGTAAAAGACAACAGGCTGGGTTAAAATATCCCAAAATGGAACCCAACTGAACTGAATCTAAGCCACAAACCAGAAACTGTGGTCAAAAAATTAATAGCAAAAGTCCTCAAACCAACTTGTTTTTATTTCCTATGATTAATACTAATCTTCATTGGTAAGTACCCCAAGCACTAACTGCTGCCTACCTCCATCTTAAATAGGTGAAGTGTGATGGCATAGAATGACACATGATTTCCAAGTCACATGACAGGCAAAAAGCACAAACAACATGCATAACATGGCCGCATTCATCAGCAATTTTTAGAACATTGGTGAACAAGGCAAACAGTATTCCAAAATAACACTGTGTCAGCATCACCATTAAAACAATAAAAAATACACAATGTTCAAAAATAAAATGGACAGTCCATAGATGTAACCAAAGGAGTATTTATCACAAAAAGAGATACAATATGCTGATAGTAGACAATGATGCTGACGCCACATACCAAAATGCATATGCATACTACCCATATTTTTGATTTACTGCAACTCACGCATGTGTCACATTAATTTCTGAGGATGTGTTCAGATGGAACATCCAAAGAACGCTGGGAATGAGTGGCACCAATGATGCGTGCGTGTACACGCTCTGACCGTGAAGTATAAATCGGCCCTAACTTGGAAACTGGCCAAAAAACTGTAAATCCCAAAAATACTTTTCAGAAGCCCCCCCGATAGGGAGAGGGAAACCAGAAACCTCTGGCTGTGTAATAAAGGGCAGATAAGGAATCTATATAAAAGTTAAACAGTTATATTCAAAAAGGTTCTTAAATTTCAAAATGCTCAAAGAGTGCAAATTGCAAAATAAGTATGCCTGAAGACAATCTAAACGCAAACAAGGTCCAAATAAAAATAAAGTAGGGTCCAAACACCAAAAAGCAATAAATTATAGAACATAAGAGAATTTAGTACACCGAGAACAGAAAAAAATGTATGCAAAGACTACCATATCTCCTACACCTTTATAGGGTTGGGGACGGATCAACATTGAGACAGACAGCTGGTCCCACCTCTTGGGGAACCACCCACAAAGCACAAGGGACATAACAGAACATGAATGCATACATGAGAACTACACAATAATGAAGAATTATACACATCAGATCTTCTTCCTCTTCCTCTTTTCCCACTTCTTTGTGGGGCCGATGTGCTTGATCAGCCTTCTCCAAACAGCTCGGACCTGCACCTCCTTGCCTGTCAATCCCTTTTCCTTCATATTTTCTTTTAATTTATCCATCCACCTCCACTCTGGCCTTCCTCACTTTCTCTTCCCCTGTACTTCCATTTTCATCACTCTTTTAGCCACTTATTCATTGTCTGTCCTCATCACATGTCCATACCACGTCAACCTACTTTCCTGTACTTTCTTAGATATCTCTCTCACTTTTGTTGTACCTCTGATTGTGGATTACAGACACTGCACCGAAGCGTGGCGTGAAGCACGCCTCAGATGTGGGTTAGCTCTCAGAGATGGAAAGCAATGTGTCATACAGGTTGCCTCTGACCCTGGGCAAGTGGGATGAGGTGGAGCTGAGTGGCATGTGTGAGGTAGGGATGCATGGATCTACAGAACCCCCAAGCAGCGTGGTGGAAGTGACCACTGAAGATGCCAACGGTTCTTTTAAGGGCCACTCACCAGCAATCAGCAAGGGGGTTAATTCAATACCTCCATCTCTGACATCCCCCCCAGTCATTATAGTATGTTAAAGTTTAATATTATGTTAATTAAACAAACATAAAAAAGGAAGTTTAACAGTGAATACAAAACAAAAACAAGCAGAACCATGATTTGTTTCATTACCGGTTTCTAGTCAGACCAGTGAAATCCTGGTATGGCTTTTTGTGATATTTTGAGGCCTGTTCACCCCTTCTTGGTCATTCTGTATTGCTGCTTTAAATGTATGTCTTTGACAAAATTAAATCAAAGTACAAAAATAATAAAGAGAATTCTTCATAGGGTAAAACATATACATACACAGAAATATTATGCATAGTTACTAAATCAAGCTTAAAATAATTAAAAAACACCACATAATTATCACAGATAATGTTCAGTATGAAAAGTACAAGGAGCTGTTGGGCAAACTTATGACCTTACGAACATTACTGAGGGCAAGGAGGGCAAGATATAGAGCCATAGGAGCCTTTAAAAGAAAACAATGGATCAAGATGCAGTAAGAACTGGTGGTGATAGAGGTGCCATTTTTAAGATGGACCCAGGACTTCTAGTAGCGTTTACGTACCTATATGTTATTCTGGAAAGTGGCCGCCAAAGTAACCCTATGATGAGGTTTTAAAACCAGCACCCTGTCACAGCTTCATTGAGTCTGGTGTCATGAGGTGAGGGTTCAGAATATGAAAGACAGAGGACAGGTGATGAAATGAGGACCCTTGAATGCTGCTGTAGAATTCTTGGGTTTCACAAGCTGAATAAAAATAGGCTGCCTGGTGAAAGCTGAATAGTGCTGCTCTAGCGTTCATATGTCTGTCTGTCTGACAACAAAGCCATTCTTCATCATGAGCACATCAGCCGCATGGGACATCCCTTCAGTCCTATTGTTGTTATTTGTCATAATTCAGAAAGCAACTTTTCATTTGCTATTTTGTAAACCTGCCATTTACCCCTCCTCTCCCATTATCTGCAGCCCTGTATTTGTCTTCTTTAGTATGCAGCACATTGAATAAAAACTAAGTGAAAACTGTAATCCTTTTTCTAAAAGAAGAGTCGTTGTTCACTCTCATTACCACACAAAAGAAAACTAATAATAGGCCGACCTTGCCACTCAGTTTGGTGGGAACCTCCGATTTGAAAGTCAAGGTCTTTCGGAGAGATAAGCAGAAGTGAGTTTTAATCCTTAGCACTGCTGAGTCTGAAGTCTGGTTAAGTCACAGCCTTTTTTTTTTGCAATTTGGATTTTCTTTTTTTGTGATTGTACTTTCCCAGGCAGCTCAGGACTTTACAAATCCAGCTATTGTTTGGTCAGATGTGTCAAAGTTGATCTTAAACCTGTCTTAAATTTTAACTGGGTTCATTTAAACACCAAATTCATATCAGTGACAAACATGACAATATTCCTTTTATCCTTTGAGGAGACAACAGTTTTTATGACCCGACTTTATTTTTGTTCCCCTACAAACATACTGAATTGCTTCCCTTGACAATGTCATTTCTTTTGGTCTGGCATTTTCAAAATTAGAGTGTAGCAGCCCTGGGTGCAGACCTGAGATGGACACATTCCTTAGGGGATGGCACTAACTGGAGAAGCCGACAAAAAAGCAGCACCGCAAGTGACGTTGGAGAGGATTACAGACACAGCACCGAAGCGTGGCCACTGGCATGCCTCAGATGTGGGTTAGCTCTCAGAGATGGAAAGCAGTGTGTCATACAGGTTGCCTCTGACCCTGGGTAAGTGGAGTGAGGTGGAGCTGAGTGGCATGTGTGAGGTAGGGATGCATGGATCTACAGAACCCCCAAGCAGTGTGGTGGAAGTGGCCACTGAAGATACCAACGGTTCTTTTAAGGGCCACTCACCAGCAATCAGCAAGGTGGCTAATCTAATACCTCCATTTCTGACATCCCCCCAGTCATTATAGTATGTTTAAAGTTTAATATTATGTTAATTTTAACACAACTCTATTGGTTTAACATTTTTAAAATGCAATATTTAGTTTCCAAAACTAATCTGATGATATTTTATTTAGATTTGAGCTTCTTGATTCTGCAGAGATAATAATTTACAGCTCTGATTCCCAATGAATTTTTATGTGAATCTGTCATGGTTGAAAAAAAAAAACCCAGTGAGATGTTGATGAATTCTTACGAGTAAACTCTACGGTAAGATTGTAGAATTACACAACGCGGCTCCTGCCAGTCCAGAGATCTGATTTACTCTTATGCTTGTCATTAATTTTGTGCCGTTCCTGTGGAGTTTTGGGGACTTCAGGGTGTTTTTTTTTTAATCAAGGGATTACAATTTACAATTTACAATCTATTACAAATGAGAGTATTTTATTTGGAATTTAGTTTCTTCATTATTAAAGATCATTTTTGGTTTTCATTATCAAAAACTTCTGAAATTAAACAGTGTAGATATTGTTATTATTAAATGTTGCATTACCATGATGTCATTCTGTTTTTGGCTGAAGGTGCCATCATTTGACAGTTCTGTTGTCAGAACACGGTTCCTGGTCATTAGGGGGTGTGGTCTTGGAAGTTACATCATGTGATTATCATTGTCACAATGCCTTATAAATCTTTACAGTTGGTCATTCTTTATCTATGATTGTTTGTGAATAGGATTGTGTTTACTGGTATTTCTGATTGAATTTCAGCTAGTGTTTTCTTTTGGAGTTTTGGTATTGGCTTTTTGACCTTTCTACTTTTATTTTTTGTTTCCATTGTTCCATCTCTTGACCTTTTGCTACATTTTTTTTAGTTACTTAGTTGAACCACATTTTCTTCTACCTATTCCCTTCTGTGGTCGTACAATCTGATTCTTTTATTTCCTTCTAGAAATCTGACCATTTATTCTGTTTTGCAAAAGGTGATTTCATTTTGGAATGATCAAGCCTGTCATTTGCTCTACAATCCTATCCATAATCATCCAGGAATACAAAACATGTAATGTTATCGGCATGACTTTATAAAGATCGGCATGTGCATTCCTGCATGATCCAAGATTTCAATAAACTTAGTATTGGTGAATGATTCTTTAACGTGTATTTTTCCTGGTTAAATACTGTATATACTCACGTATAAGTCGGGTCTTGAAACCTGAAAAATCGTTCAAAAAATCAGACCCCGACTTATACGCCTGTTCAAAAATGCAACACTTAAATGTTTTTTAATCTTGCATCAGTTTCTCAGATGCATTGAATTTTATTGCAGCAGTGCTTTTAGCAATTTCTTTTGCTACTTCAATGACATTTAATTTAAAACCAGCTTCAAATTTAATTCTGATTGAACACTCCATCGTAGATAAGGGATGCTCTTGCGATAAAGGTGTATGAGGGTGTGAGATACAAAAAACACAAATCAGTGTAAACGTTGCATCAGAATAGTATTGCCATATGGTCACGTAGGCACAATACATAGAAAAAAAAAAGGCAGTGTGCTCTCTGGTTACACTCTCAGGTGGGCATTAGCATATCAAAACCTCTTGGACCAACTGCATGAGTTTTCGACATTTGACTTATATGACCGACATTATAAAATACCAGAAATTGTATGTCAAAGTCCTGACTTATCCGCGAGTATATACAGAAACTAATATTTTCTTATATTTTGGCATTAAGACTTTTGATTTTTGTGTGGTGCAGTAGAAACATTGCTGCTTCATGCCTTGTTTTGCAATTTATGGGCACTGTCATTTTCGTACAGCCTTTGTTTTTATACATATATATATATATATATATATATATATATATATATATATATATATATAGTAACCCCTCGCTGTATCGCGCTTCGACTTTGCGGCTTCACTCTAACGCAGATTTTATATGTAAGCATATCTAAATATATAACGCAGATTTTTCACTGCTTCGCGGGTTCTGCGGACAATGGGTCTTTTTACTTCTGGTACATGCTTCCTCAGTTGGTTTGCCCAGTTGATTTCATACAAGGGACGCTATTGGTGGATGGCTGAGAAGCTAACCAATCAGCATGCAGTTAAGTTCCTGTGTGCTGACTGGCTCAGCGACGGAGCGCCGAATTCGATTCTGCGGCGTTAACCAGGAAGTCTTTTCTCGCTCATTCAGCATCAACGTGTTTCGCTGTATAAAGAGTTAACTTTTGTGCTCTTTTGTATTTATCTTTGTGCATAGTCAAGTCCTTCGTTATGGCTCCAAATCGATCTGGCCCTGCTACTGCTTCAGGGGCTGTGCCCAAGCACCAACGTAAGATGCTAACGATTGCCGAAAAGGTAAAAGTTTTGGATATGTTGAAGGAAGGGAAAAGCTACACCGCTGTAGGACGCATTACGCCATCAATGAGTCCACGATTCTTTTTATTTAAAAAGAAGAAAAAGAATATAAGATCTAAGGCCGCAGTATCCTTTTCACCAGGGCACAAAACGAGTTGTAAATGGATGTAATAAGGCAGTAGTCCGGATGGAATCTGCTTTAGGGATTTGGATTGAAGACTTCCGGAAGAAGAACAACGGTGGTGCTACACAGTCGCCTGAAGAGGCTCCTTTAGAAGAGCTGTACCGCTCTCCTTTGTTGTGCAGTAAAATGAAACTCATCATTATCAGACAAGTCATCGTGTCATTGTTGGTGAGTAACCATAATCAATCTTCTACTTACAGTACTTAGTACATGTACGTACGTTTAGTGTCACTGTATACACATTTACTGTATACAATTTTTCTTGCATTGTATGTATTATTGCTGGTGTCCTGTCTATCGTAATGTCTGTAACAGATGTGATATCGGAGACGCTCGATATCTTTAAAATAATATTTAGGTTTTACTGTATATAAACAGTGTGTTTACATACATAATTTCAATGAATCTTACCTAATATCTAAGAGAATACAAAGGGTTTATGCTGTATAAGAGTGTGGGAGAGTTTATAAGGGCTTAAAATATATAAAAATAACCATACAAACATATGGTTTCTACTTCGTGGATTTTCACCTATCGCAGGGGGTTCTGGAACGCAACCCCCACGATTGAGGAGGGATTACTGTATTTTTTTTTTTTTTAATTGTTGTGTGTTATGAAATGGGGGTTTTCTCCAAGGCAATTTGAGTGAGGCCTGTGAAAACAGGCCATGGAGCAGGCTGGAATCCAACATGGTCTGCACAGCAGTGGCTCACCTGACTTCAGCCAGGTTCCCAAAGCAACGTGCTGGCTTCAGCTGCAGCAGGCTAAACAACTAAAAATGTCCTGAAACAAAGCAAAAGTCCCACAAGTAGCAGGATGGCCACTAACGTTAGCTTATGCACAAAAAGGGCAGCAAAGAATTTTTGTAAATCAAATATTTATTAAAATAATAGAAAATAAGGCAGCAATGCACAAATGAGCAAAACAAGACACAAGGGGTTACCTAAAAAGGCAATACAAAGCAAACAAAATCTCAGTTACAGCACAGAAATCAGAATCCTTAATACAAAGCAAAAAGTAAATGAACCCTCCAAAAAAACAGCAAAAACACAATAATTTCTCACATAAATTCATTAAATGCATGATTCCCACTCCTGAGCCTTTCTAAGCCAGTTTAAATAGTTGCAGGGATGCCACAATAATGGTGATATCAGGGAGGTCCCTCCTCTTGGACCACAAAAAAGAACATGGAACATAACTACATTTAAGAGACAATAATTCTATAATAAACATAAAAGAAAACACATAATTACTCAAAAACAAAAAAATAGCAATAAAACACAAAGACAAGTTAAAACATTACATTATGCTAGGACTTCCACATTTTTGAATATTGTGAATAATTTCAATTGCATCTTGAAGCATTATTGCTACGGTTTATGGGTTTTTGGATTTCTGGCTATGTGTTTTTGACTTCATCTTTTGTTTTGTTGATTAGGGATTAAATGCTACGTATTCTGGCTTGACGATATTTGACCTTATCTACATTTCACAGCTTTGATTAGAGGCCAGTGAGTCAGTCTTAATGTAAAGTTTACTCTCCCTAGTTTTGTCCCTTGCCTGTTTTTTGATTATGTTTCACCTCTTGGACCTTGTACTTCATTAACATGACTACTGCGGCTTTGTATCAGTACACAATTGCTGTTATGTCTCTGTTGTTTGTATGCCATTTTTATGTATTTTTATTACCTGAATATCCTCCTACAGGGTTTTAGTTCCAGGAGTTAATTTCCATCGTAAGTTTAATTTTACTCAATGTAGTTGGATAATTATATGTTTTTTTAAACTATTGGTGCCACCATAATATTTATTATTGGTGCCACCATTTTGTGTCAACTGTCATTAAGATGTATCATGCTGTTGTCAGGGGCAGGTCCTCTGAGGTTGTGATCTCTGATCATTACGACATGACTAGATAAAAGGTTAGCATTTCCTTATCTGAGTTTGTGTATATGGTCATGCCAGCCCCAGCAAGCATATAGCACGAGGCAGGAGCAATCCCTGTATGGGGCGCTTGCTCATTACTGCTGCTGCACCACTGTGCCCACACGTTTAATTATTAACAGTATACATTACTTAAATGAAGTTTAAAATTTATCTGTATAATATAATATACATACTTTACTGCATTGCATCTTAAAAATGATACCAAAAGCTCCAAGAAGACTTTTGAAATCAAAATTGACTTACTGTAGAAGCCAGTCATCATCATAGGTAAATATGTGCTTTCTTCTTTTGAACTGAATTGAATTCTTTTATTGTTATTGTATGATACAATGAGATTCAATGTGCAAATCCTCCATAAACGTATTTTCCTATAAAATGATTAAATGACAATCTATACTAATAAAAGGCAAAGCCCTCACTGACTGACTGACTCACTCACTCATCACTAATTCTCCAGCTTCCCGTGTAGGTAGAAGGCTGAAATTTGGCAGGCTCATTCCTTACAGCTTACTTACAAAAGTTTAGAAATTCTACGCGTAATGGTCATAACTGGAACCTATTTTTCTCCATGTAATGGACGTTAGCTCGACGGCCATGGGGGGGGCGGAGCTGCGTGTGACATGATCATGCCTCCCACGTAATCATGTGAACTGATTGTGACAGCAGTACATAGAAAAGAAGAAAGAGCTCCCAAAGATTGCTTTTCTCCTGGACTACTATACATTGCATTCTCAAGAGCTCACTCACGCAGCTTCGTCATATTACAACCGGAGTGCAGCCAGAAACTTTTAAGTGCTGGGTCTTAGCTAACATTAAATAAAGCCGTGGACATCGCAACATCACACAAGAGAGCAGCTCACGTGAACTGCCTTAACACAGTACGAGTGATCACTTCCATGCATCAAACCTGTTCAAAAAACGCATTACACAATTGACTTGGCTATATATGTCGTTCGGTTATAAAACAGCGAAGAAGCTGTGTAAAGGCTGTTTCACAAAAAACCAGCGGAGCATCTTATATGAGCAGGCAGTCAGCTAAAGAAGGGAATCAATAAATATCTATATAATCGTAATAAACAAGCAAAAAATAACGTACAAGCCGCGGATTAAATAAAGGAAATGGGTACCTGAACAGTAAAGTAAGTCTCGAATAGCTACACAATAACTATAAGAATCGTAATAAATGAACAATAAAACAGTACAGAACCGCGAAGCAAGGAGAAACGATGGCCTTATATGGCGTTCGTTTATAAAACAGTGGAGAAGCTTTGTGAAGGCAGCTACACAAAAAAACAGCAGAGCGCCACACTCTGAATTTATTCCTGGCATCACCGTTATACCCTCTGATCTCCCATTTCAATTGAAATGCCTCAAATTTCCAGTAAGGCTCTGCTTCGCGATGACAATAAGTCTCAGGGACACACCCTACAAAAGGTTGCCATTGATTTGAGGCAACATTGCTTTCCTCCTGGACAAAACTATACATTGCATTCTCAAAAGTAATATACAGTATATATATATATATATATATATATATATATATATATATATATATATATATATATATATATATATACCCGATCTACATACTGTCAAATAAACGAACCACACACCGTTGCGCAACATGAGGGGCTTCGCCTCTAGCGCTGACGTCCGAGGTTCGATTCCCAAGAGGGGGTGCAGTGAGTGTGTACTGCCTGATGAGCCCAGAATTAGGGCGAAACACGTGCTGCGTACTGTTTGCATTATTTGACAGTAAAACTATTTCAATATATTTAATATATATATATATATCAGCGCTTCCCGGTTCATTTTACCCTCGCATCCCCTTTGAGAAGTTTGAGAAGAAGTATGAAAAAATATGAGGTTAACGCAGAAAAACAGATCACCAATTGAAGCTTTATTAATAATGGATACTTTATTCACCATCAATAATTGTCTTGGTAAAGCCATACTCAGTGTAATCCTGCTTCCATGTTATAATTTTTCCGCGACTAGCCATGATTAAATGAACGGTAAAAAAGTAAGAGCGAAGCGACGGTGACTTATTCAGGCAGGCAGGCGACAGCTCAATAGCTCGAATTTGGATATAAGTAGGTTCTATTTAGTCGCCAGAAATATCTTTGGTAGGAATGGAAGTTGAATTTAGTCTTTAAATTTCTATGGTGAAGAAAAATTTATGCAATGATGACTAAATTTAACTTACATTCCTACTAAACATATTTCTGTCGACCAAATAAAAATTACTTTTATTTAAAATTTATATAGAACTTGAACAGATACGATAGTTCATAATACCCACGCAGCACTAAGTGAACGTAAGAGCAGGAGTCATCCGTTTTAACAAGCAGCATATTGCACTGATACGAAATTGCCTGCCCATTTAATTATTTAGGAATGGATAGATAAATTAACATTTTGTACAAATAATGTTTTTAATTTTTCTTCCTCGATGGATTCTGGCACCCCGAGCAACAGCTGCTCGCACCCCAAAGGAGATACAGTATATATATATATATAGTAGATAAAGATATACATAGATAGATATATACATATAGATGGATATATAGATATAGATAGATATATAGATATAGATAGATATGTGTATGTATAGGTGTGTGTATATATGTAGATATGTATGTATATATATATGCCAGCAATTACAATCATGTTACGTTATTATTAAAATGTTTCCTTTTTTTTTCATTACTTCTTTAACACACTACTCTGCTGCGAAGCGCCGGTATTTTGCTAGTATAATAATATTAATACGATAAACAAAATTAAAAATTTACAATATGAAAGCATAAGTACAATATACATGCACATACAGTGCAGACAGTGCAAATAGTTCATAAAGTGGCTCAGGTTGTACAATATTACTGTATAAATGTTATAAACTGTACAGCTAATTTACAGTGAGGTAATTGTTCTTATAAGTACAAACAGTTCTACCGGGAACACTTGATGGACTGATTGAGTGAGTTTAGAGCTCGTGGGATGAAACTGTTTCTGAACTGTGAGGTCCCTACAGAAAAGGCTCTGAAGCATTTGCCGTATGGCGGAAGTTCAAATAGACTGTACGCATGGCTGAGGCAGCGTGTGCTATATGCTGTATCCTCTTTCCAATCAGCTGCTGTAGAGCTGTAATTCCACACTCAGATACAGTGGCTTAAAATGCTCGTAAGTGATATTTGGAATAGTTTGGCCATTCTGTGGACCATTATATTGTTACAGGTTTATTACAATCATATGCCTTAAACTAAAAAACGATATGCAGTTAATTTTATTGTATTTGATAAAGATGCATCAGGGATGTGAAGGGAAACCACACAGGAACAGTAGCACTGCTTTAATGCTGGGTGCCACCAGTTTGCAAAACCGAGCTGAAAACTTGCATACACAAGGGAGGGTACTGTAGTGAGAATGTGCATGGCTTTATGCCAAGTTTAGTTTTTACATATCACAGTGTGAGCGTGGCATAAGGCCCCTGGTCTCACTCCATAATAAACACAGCAGCATTGATGTGTCCGTTTTTGATCTACATAGGCATTCTTAGGAGTTTGAAGAGAGAAAGAGACAGAGAGGTTATGAGCATGCACTGATACTGTGCAATGCCGCACCCACCAGATGACAAATCAACTCAGGATCCCAGATTAGGACCTGAGTGCAGCAATGCAATAGGTGACACCTCAGGACCACACTAGTTCAGATGGAATGGAACCAGTGTGAGGTTTTTTATGGTGGCGGGCCAACATGCAGAATTTGAAGAACACTTTTCAAAACATACAGAAGAAGCTAAACTTGGTGGCTTAGATTACACATTTCTCCAGCAATAAAATACTGAGTAAGTATCTTCTCTAAATGTATGCTTTTCACTAATCTTGACCCCCATATATGAATCCAGATTGTTTTTTGTTTTTCCTTTTCAGTCACACACCTGATAAAAGTTATGCAGCTAAAAAGTTGGATCACTAACCTTCCATTCTGTTTTTTCTATTTCTTTATGTGTTTTTTTTTTTTTTTGCAGCCCTTTACTAACTCTTCTGTAATATGTTATAACACAACAGCTTTATTTGCAAGCCTATTACACTTCACTTACTAAACTGAATCTAAAAATAACTCAAATCCTTAGTGTTTGAGTTACAGTAGCTAGTCGGTCTTCAGTCTGTAGTAGGGCTGTGAGAATGATTACCAAGGTCTGATCCTGTCTAGGAGATGTTGCATGGCTGGTGCTAAGGATGAACCCAGTTTTCATTACACTGCTGTCAGAAGAAAGTACACCCTTCCCCAAGGATACTGAATTTTCAGTCTAGTCCACAAATCATTACGACAGTATTCTCAGAAAGGGAGCATAATTAAACATTTAGTTTAGATCAAAATCCTGGAATTACTGCAACTCTCCAGGATTGAACTTGAGCACCCTAGCGATAAATTATTATTTTTGAAGCAAAAAATATTATTCCTCTCATTACTGCATTTTAAAAGATTGCTTTGCTTCTACAACATTTTGTGTGTTTTGCTTTGAATGTTTATTGTCTGAATTAATCAGCAACAAGTACACATCTACACCAATCAGCCACAACATTAAAACCACTGACAGGTGATGTGAATAACATTGATTATATCATTACAATAGTACCGATCAAAGGGTGGACTATATTAGGTGTGGCACAATACCTGATGCACTAAAAGTGTCAGTGATCAAACCATTAAAAAAAAAATCAGACCTAAAGCCACACATGTTTAACACTAGAATTACCAGAGCCTATGAAAAAACTCGTAATTCCGTCCCACCTTAAACTGCTTCTTAAATCCCTTCACACCTCTCCATCAGCCTCCTTTGTCTTCTAAATGTGCTGATAAAGAGAAGCTTGGAGCAGCCGGCTATTCCATTGTGGTACACTGCAGAGCTATAGCGCGTCTTTAGTGAAAACAGCCGTGTCAGATGGGGTTGTATGGATTGATTCTGAACGCAACTGAGAGAATGAAAAGTGAATTAAAAAAAAAGCTAACCTTTACAAGGATCATAAATTGCACCGGCTGTTACAGACTGAAATCAAATGTATGCTTTTATTCTAAAACAGTAAGACTAAGAGCAGTTTACTTCTCAAAACGGAGAGGCGCAGGATCGAACTCGTGACCTTTTGATTCCCAAGCGGGAAGTGATTATATTGAACCATGGAGGCAGTTACGATAAGCTGCAGTCAATGTCACATGTTAAGGCGGCTTTTTGTTTCTGCAGTTATATTTTTGAATAAAAGCGCAATTGTGTTATTCTTGTGAAAATCTTTCTTTGCTATTTGGACTTCAGGCTTCATACATTATATAGTTCATGCCTACATTTTGTCATCTACTACTAGAAAATAAAAAATGTTTCTGTTTTAACAATGTGTTGACACAGATTACTGTAGAAACGGAACAGACATGAAATGCGTGTGTTCCAAATAACAATCTATTATTTCCACTCTAAAACTCCACTTCACTTCCAGATACTCAATCAAGGCATGAGCTGGGAGAAGTTCGTGCACGTTCTAAATTGGTGGGGGGATGGAATAGCCGGCTGCTCCAAGCTTCTCTTTATCAGCACATTTAGAAGATAAAAGGGCGCTGGCGGAGAGGTGTGAAGGGATTTAAGAAGCAGTTTAAGGTGGGACGGAATTACGAGTTTTTTCGTGGGCTCTGGTAATTCTAGTGTTAATAACTATATACCCATTTCAAATTTACCGTTTGTCAAAATACTTGAAAAAGTAGTCAACAATCACAATTTTTTTGAGAAATTCCGTCTGGAATTTACACATGTTGTAAATGACATTCTCATATTTTCTGATGAAGGAAACTCCACTGTAATTATGTTGTTAGACTTAAGTGCAACACTTGACACCATTGACCATTCTATTTTACTTCTGGGGCTGGAAAATGATGTTGGGCTTACAGACACTGTGCTCACCTGGGTTAGTTCTCATTTATCAAATCGATTCCAATATGTACAGAAATGTGCAGATAGTACTCCATCATTATACACAGAACTGAGATATGGTGTCACGCAGGGCTCAGTACTGGGACCTTTACTGTTTTCACTTTACATGCTTCCACTTGGATCTATCATTTGAAAACATCACCATCACGTTAATTTTCATTCATATGCAGATGACACTCAGTTATACCTTTCTTTTAGACAAAATGAAGTTTCACCGATGTCTTTAATTAGCTGTGCTAACGTATTAAAGGAGTGGATGGTTGAAAATTACTTGTGTTTAAACACTGACAAAACAGAGATGTTAATTATTGGAGGGAATGATGTTGATCGCAACAATTTATTGTCATCATTTAACTTAGTTGGAATCACCATTAATTTTACTGAATCAGCCCACAATCTAGGCATTATCTTTGACTCTAGCATGTCATTTAGAGCGAACATTACAAAATTGTCCAAAACATGTTTCTTCTATCTTGAAAATGTTGGGAAATTAAGGCATTTTGTAAATATGTGGTATACTGAGAAATTAATTCATGCATTTATTTCTAGTAGGATTGACTACTGCAATGCTGTGTTCACTAGATGTTCAAATTGTTCTTTATACTGCTTCCAGTTTCTCCAAAATTCTGCTGCAAGAATTACTAAAAGAAGAAGAAAATACAAACACATAACTCCAGTTCCTAAATGCTTACACTGGCTCCCGGTAAAGTATACGGCAGATTTCAAAATCCTACTTTTAACGTATAAAGTGTTAAATGGCCAAGGTCCAGCTTACTTATCTGAACTTATTGTGACTTACAAACCAGAGTTCACTTTTAGATCTTAAGATGCCGGTCTGCTTAGGATTCTAAGGATTCATAAAATAACAGTGGAAGGTTGTGCCTTTAGTTAAAATGTGAAATGGTCTACCTGCTGCTGTAAGAGCTTTCAAATCCTGGTTGAAGACTCACTGCTTCAATTTAACATACCCTGACTAGAGCTGCTGATTAACTGCACATACTGCATCTCTGTTAGTCATTTACACCAAAACATAAGTAAGTTATAATTTGTTACTAATCCTCACCTATTCGGTTTCTGTTCTCTGTACTCAAATGTGGCTTTTGGTGCCACTGCCCACCTGCCAAGTTGTCTGCCTGCCTAAGGAAATGTCATTTCTGACGGAAGAGCACTGGAATCCTTAGGGAGAAGGGTCCTTTCATCATATTGGCCAGCCCACCACTGACTCAGCTATGGAATGGCCAATAGGGGGTAAGCAGAACAAATCTGAATCGTATTATGTGATATCATCTAATCTTGCATTTTCCTTTGTACTTGATATATTACAATTGTATTGTATTGATGATTACTTATGTTCTGTTCTGTATATTGTATTGTATTTACCCCTTTTTTGACACCCACTGCACGTCCAAACTACCTGGAAAAGAGTCTATCTTCAAATTGCCTTTCTAAGAATTTTTCAAGGGAGTTTTTTTCTTGTCTTCTTAGAAAGTCAAGGCAGGGGACTGTCAAAAGACAGGGCCTGTTAAAGCCCATTACAGTACTCCTTGTGTGATTTTGGGCAATAGAAGACTAAATTATATTGTATTGTATTCATGGTAGTAGTGTGTTGAGCTTTAACCCTATAATAATGGGTAATAAATTGAGATGTACTCTGAATTCCGAATCAGTCCATTAATAATAAATAAAATCTACAAATCAATAATATTACCAACATGAAGAAGTTCAGAATTACTTAGGCATTAGGGTGGTGTGGCACTAAGAACTGGTAACAACATTGGGGGTTTGAATCCCGTATCCTTGTGGAGTTCTGCTTGTGTCTGCATAAGTTTTCTTCTCAGTACACTAGTGTACCTCCAACAACCCAAAGTCATGGAGGGTCAGTTAATTCAGTAACAGTTAACCCTGTGCATGTGTATGTTCATATTGAGATGGACCTGTGGCCTATCTCTGGACTCTGTGCTGCCAAAAGATGGAGATGTTATTCTACGGAAATTATTTAATAATTCCACAAATCATTCCTGTCTTAAATTCAAGATTTGGTTGACTTCAATGTATTGTCAAGAGCATGACTGTCTGACTGAGCTCAACCAGGCTGACCAAATTGGAGCACAGGTAAGGGTCTAAGAAGATGTTTAAATCCAAGCCATTTTCTGTGTGGAGTTTGCATGTTCTCATCAGGTCATCTGGTTTTCCTTTCATATCCACAAATACATGCATGTAAGTGAACTGGCAACTCCAAATTGGCCCAATGAAAGTGTGCATATGTGTGTGTTTGTGAGTCTTATGGTGGACTGGAGTTTAAATGTTCAAAGGCATAAAAAACACATCTGCAGGGACATTAAAAGACACAGTTATGGCTAGAAAAAAAGTGCTTCATACTTCCAATAGGATAGCCAGCTTCTAAGCTGAAGATGACCTGCATCATTTCTCCACAGCCTCTCAGTTAAATGTTACATTTTTTTTTAATTTGTGTAATTCCTCCATTTCAAAAGATATATGTAGAATGTAACTAATTATTTCCACTTTGAAAAGATAAAAACTCGCAGCTGATAAAAATACAGTGCTTTAATTAAATGGAGCTTCAAAACAATTATGATAATCCTGAAGAGCCTTATGAATGGCTATAAAATCAATTGAAAAATATTAATAACACAAGACAAATCGATTCATCTCTAGCAGTAAAACAGAGCAATTCAATATAGCCATATAGAGAATTTGATCCTTTGCTTTCAGTGATATTTAGCCAAAGAATAGAGAGTGTTATTGACAAAGCATAATGAAGGAGATTTAACCTTCTTTAGATTTTTTTTTTTTTTGCAAGCAAGAATTAAATGAATGTTAGACAGACAGAATCTCTAACACACTCCATGACAGGTCTGGATCTTTCCATATGTTATGAAAACCCTTGTCCACTTGTGAGGAAAGGTCAAGACCATCGGCAGTGGAGACCCATAGAAGCCAACCTCCAGTGAATGATGATGATGGTAAGAGAAAATAGCATTATGCACAAGGCATGAACCATGCATGTGAAGACATCAGTCCATCATATAGCCCACTCACACACACGCTGACATGGTGACAATTTGGAATTGTCACTTAATCTAGTCTTTAGGTTATAGGAAGAAAGCCAGAGAACCTTTGGAAAAACCCAGTGGACTTGCAACAAACAAATAAATTCAACACAAAGACACAGGACTTCAGCGCGGGATGCTGCTGGAGCCATGAGGCAGCAGTGCACCACCCCGTTTTTTTGCAAGACTTCATTTCTGAGTCATTTCTCGGTGTTTCTTCGTTAGCAACAATACTTGTTTCTTCTTCTTCTTTTGGCTGCTCCCGTTAGGGGTTGCCATAGCGGATCATCTCTTTCATCTCTTCTGGAATTTATTTGTTAGCAAGAATACTTGTTTCTGATCACAGGTTTTTGAGATTGCAAAGCATAATCGCTAACATCCGAGCTTTTGCATTAAAATAAACAACAAATAAGTCATTTGTTATTATATAAGAAAAATTATTTGTAATTATTGTTTAGGAATTTTTGGAAGATTTTATGAAATTGATTTTTTTTTAGTTTAGATGCATTTTTCCAAGAACTGCCAGCAACATTCCTGGTGACCATTTCTTAACAATTCATTAGATCAGCCCCTTCAGGCATTTCAACTCCTTACTCCTTTTTAATGTCTAAATCATTTGAGAAAACCATTCTGTCAGTGCTAACTACAATAAAAATAATGACCACGTTAAGTTTTCTGTTTTTTTTTTATGGACAGATCTAAATGGTTTACAACATCCATGGCATCGAGACAACTCGATCAAACATGCCAGTACCCTCTAGGGCATGTTTTCAAAGTATAACAAAGACTGAGGCTGGCCTCAAATCATGTACTCTAGTTAAACCTACAGCAAACCTCAGATAACATTCTGGAAGAAATCACACTAAACATAAAGTTGATTAATGACTGGTCAGCCTCTTTTACGCCAGTGTGAGAGAATCAGAACATGATTAGAAAATAAAATCATAATGAAAACATTAGTAAGAAGGGAATGTCCTGCACATGTCCAGTAGCACATGCTAAGAGATTAAAAATAAAAGGCTGAATGTGTCTGTAACTCTTTCAAATTTTCTACAGCATTGGTATGGTTGTTCGCTTCCCTGGTCCTCCCTGCATGGAGTTTGCATGTTCTCCCCATGTCTGCGTGGGTTTCCTCCATTTGCTCCGGTTTCCTGAAACAGTCCAAAGACATGCAGGTTAGGTGCATTGGGGATTCTAAATTGTCTCTGGTATGTGCTTGGTGTGTGTGTGTGTGTGCCCTGAGGTGGGCTGGCGCCCTTCCCGGGGTTTATTTCCTGCCTTGTGCCCTGTGTTGGCTGGAATTGGCTCCAGCAGTCCTCTCTCAACCTGTAGTTAGGATATAGCGGGTTTTATAATGAATGGATGGACGGATTGGTATGGTTGAGTGGCACAGTGGTGTAGTGGTTAGTGTTGCAGTTCATTAGATCCAGGCTTCAGATCCCACACCTGGTCATTTTCCTTTTGGAGTTTGCACATTTCCTTTGTCTCTGAGTGAGCTTTGCTACAGACACCCTGGTTTTCCTCACACAATCTCAAATACATTACATCGCTAAAAAATATGTGACACCTCTCCAAATTGTTGAGTTCAGGCATTTCAACCACACCCATTGCTAAGAGGTGCATAAAACCAGGCACATAGCCATACAATCTCCTTTGACAAACACTAGATCTGCTTCAGTCAACTGTAAGTGCTACTATTCAGGGTGAGTTCAGGGTGATGTTTTTAGATGGGTGCAGAATTGGCTCAGACACAGGAAGCAGAGGGTGATGGTGCGAGGAACCTCATCAGAACTGGCCGATGTTAAGAGTGGTGTTCCACAGGGGTCAGTGCTAGGGCCGCTGCTATTTTTAATATATATAAATGATTTAGATAGGAATATAAGTAACAAGCTGGTTAAGTTTGCAGATGATACCAAGATAGGTGGGTTAGCAGATAATTTGGAATCCGTTATATCATTACAGAAGGACTTGGATAGCATACAGGCTTGGGCATATTTGTGGGAGATGAAATTTAATGTCAGTAAATGTAAAGTATTACACATTGGAAGTAAAAATATTAGGTTTGAACACACAATGGGCAGTCGGAAAATCGAGAGTACACCTTATTCGAAGGATTTAGGAGTCATAGTGGACTCTAAGCTATCGAATCCCCGACAGTGTTCAGAAGCCATTAAGAAGGCTAACAGAATGTCAGGTTATATAGCACGATGTGTGGAGTACAAGTCCAAGGAGGTTATGCTCAACCTTTATAATGCACTTGTGAGGCCTCATCTTGAGTACTGTGTGCAGTTTTGGTCTCCAGGCTACAAAAAGGACACAACAGCAGTAGAAAAGGTCCAGAGAAGAGCGACTAGGCTGATTCCAGGGCTACAGGGGTTGAATTATGAGGAAAGATTAAAAGAGCTGAGCCTTTACAGTTCAAGCAAAAGAAGATTAAGAGGTGACATGATTGAAGTGTTTAAAATTATGAAGGGAATTAGTACAGTGGATTGAGACTTGTATTTTAAAATGAGTTCATCAAGAACATGGGGGCGCAGTTGGAAACTTGTTAAGGGTAAATTTTGCACAAACATTAGGAAGTTTTTCTTTACACAAAGAACGATAGACACTTGGAATAAGCTACAAAGTAGTGTGGTAGACAGTAAGACATTAGGGACTTTCAAAACTCAACTTGATGTTTTCTTGGAGGAAACAAGTGGATAGGACTGGCGAGCTTTGTTGGGCTGAATGGCCTTTTCTCGTCTAGAGTGTTCTAATGTTCTAATGGTCTATTGTAAAGTGGATTAATCTAGGAGCAACAATGCCTCAACCACGAAATGGTAAGCCATGCTAACTCAGAGTACGGCCACTGAGTCCTGAAGTGTATAGTGCGTGAAAATCGCCTATCCTCATAACTCATAGAGCTCCAAACTGTCTTTGAAAGCAACATCAAGTCAAAAACTGTGCATTGGGAGCTTCTTGAAATGGGTTTCCATGGCCAAGCAGCAGCACACAAGCTTAAGACCACTGTGCACAATGCCAAGTGTCTGCTGGAGTGGTGTTACTCAAGCCACCGATAGACTCCAGAGCAGTGGAAATGTGTTCTCTGGAGTGAAAAATCACATTTCGCTATCTGGATTCTGATGACTGATTCTGTGTTTGGTGGATGCCAGGAGAACGCTACCTTCCAGACTGCATAGTGCCTGCTATAAAGTTTGGTGGAGGAAACATAATGATCTTGACTGTTTTTCAGGATTTGGGCTAGGCTCCTTGGTTCAAATGAAGTATACTTCTTTTTCTCCCGGCTGCTCCTGTTAGGGGTTACCACAGTGGATCATCTTCTTCCATATCTTTCTGTCTTCTGCATCTTGTTATGTTACACCCATCACCTGTATGTTCTCTCTCACCACATCCATAAACCTCTTAGGCCTTCCTCTTTTCTTCTTCGCTGGCAGCTCTACCCTTAGCATCCTTCTCCCAAAATGTTCAGCATCTCTCCTCTGCACATGTCCAAATCAATGCAATCTCGCCTCTCTGACTTTGTTTCCCAGCTGTCCAACCTCAGCTGACCCTGTGATGTACTCATTTCTATTCCTGTCCATCCTCGCCACACCCAATGCAAATCTTAACATCTTTAACTCTGCCACCTCCAGCTCTGTCTCCCTCTTTCTGGTCAGTGACACCATCTCCAACACATATCACATAGCTGGTCTCACTACCATCCTGTAGACCTTCCCAGTTAATTCATTTTAGACTATTGTGAGCTTCCAACTTTGTGGCAACGGTTTGGTGAAGTCCCTTTTCTGTTCCAGCCTGTATGTTTCCCCTTGTACAATACCAGGTCCATGAAGACATGGAAGATCTCAAGTTGCCTGCACAGAGCCCTGACCTCAAGTCTATTGAACTCCTTTGGAATGATTTGAATTGGAAAGCCAAGTGTGAGCCAGGTCTTCTCGTCCAACATGACCTCAGAAATGCTGTTTGGACTGAATGGGTATGAATTCCCATAGAAACACTCCAGAAGGCTTTTGGGAAGGGAAGAGTAGAATCTGTTATGGCCACAAGCAAAGTTGTGGATTGGTAATTCAACAGTTTGGAATGGGATGTTCAATAAGATAATATAATGGCAAGGTATTCACAAACCTTTGGCCATATTGTGTGCATGTGCATGATAAGCTAATTGGCAATTTGAACCTGGCTGAGTTTGGGTTGTGTGTGTGTATGTGAATGGGCTCTGTGCTTGACCCTATGATTAGTCTTGTACTTGAGGTTGTCATCTTAACTAACAATAGGAGTCTGATGGGCTAAATGGTGGATAAGTGGGTAAGGGTGATAGATAGATAGATAGATAGATAGATAGATAGATAGATAGATAATGAAAGGCACTATACAATAGATAGATAGATAGATAGATATTCTTTTCTTACTTATTGCCGTGTATGTCAATATTATAAATAGTCTACTGTCATAAAATTTTAATAATGACAATTTAGATATTACTTTCTGAATTATAATACTCAGCTGTCACGGAATTATTCTTATGGAACCATTTAAAGATAATTTTTCAAGCGATGTGTTATGATCTATAGAACAGAGTAACCTTATGCCCGTCTAATCTTTAATCTTTGTTTTTGGTGGGCTGACAGCTTTCTTTGTGGCAAATTAATATAATGATTATCTCTTTAACTATATACGAATCATTTTCAGCAGACTTATATAACTTCTTAACAGGAGAAGGCCAGAGATTTTCCAGCTGAGGTGGGGTGGTCCTGCTGGGATGACAGGAGTCTTACAGAGATTGTCACATAAGACAAACACATACACGCAACTTTGAGATGTTATAAAAGAGAACATAATGATAGAATCAAGTGGGCCTTCTAATCAGAAAACTAAGTTAAAATTGAATAAGAACAAATTTAAGAATACTTATTTGGAAATCATTGAAGGAACTGTGTTTAAAAATCCATTACCTAGCCAAGGTAGAAGCAGTGTCTATAAAAAGTATTCACTACCTTGGAAGTTTTCACTTTTCATTATTACACATTGAATCCCAGTGGATTTAATTTGACATTGATCAATAGAAAAATACTCATTATCTAAGTGAAAACAGATCTCTTCAAGTTGGCCTCAATACATTACAAATATAAAACAAAAAAATGTTTGCGTAAGTATTTAACCTCTTTAAGTCATATTTAGTAAATACACTTCAGCAGCCATAACAGTCTTTTTCTGTGTGGCTGGGTCAGCTTTTCATGTCTGGACGCTGCTATTTTTCTGTTCTTCTTTGTAAAACTGCTCAAGCACTGTCAGGTTTTATAGAGATTGTCAGTAAACAGCCTTTTAAAAGTCCAGCCACAAATTCTTGAGATCTCAACTCTGACTCAGGCACTATTGTTTTTAAGTCATTCCCATGCAACTTTGGCCATTTGTTTGAGTTTGTTGTCTTGTTGAAAAATAAATCTTGTCCAAAGGTGCAGGTCTCTTGCAGACTGTATTTCCTCCAGTATTTCCCTGTATTTTGTTTTATGCACTTTACCCTCACAAGCCTTCCAGGGCCTGCTCCACAGAAGCAACCCCACAGCATGTCTTACAGTACAATACAATACAATTTATTATGTATAGCCCAAAATCACACAAGGAGTGCTGCAATAGGCTTTAAGAGGCCCTGCTTTTTGACAAGCCGACGCGAAAAACTCCCAAAAAACCCCTTGTAGGGAAAAAAATGGAAGAAACTTTGGGAAAGGCAGTTCAAAGACAGACCTCGTATGTCTTGTGCATTTTTTTAACAGTGGCTTTTCTCTTTGACACTCTTCCATAAAGCTGTAATTTCTAAAGTACCTGAGCAACATCTGTTTTGTGCAGTCTCTCCAATCTCAATCACTGTAGCTTGTAACTCCTACAGAGTTCTCATAGGTCTCTTTTTGCCTCCCTTTATTTAAAATCCCATTCTGCCTAAACATCTTTAATGCAATCTACAAAAAAAAGTTCTCAACCAGAGAGATTTCATTGTGGTGTCATTTGGGCAACTTTAACCTTTATTTGTTTGAATGTACTCAGACTCAGTGGTGTTGAAAAACTCTTGGAGCTGTGGGACATGCTGGAAAACCATTGGCCAATTAAAGATTACCAAGGGCCTGCCATGGTGTCACAATGGCCTCACAGTTTGAGAGTTTTGGGATTGAATCCGACCTTTAGTCACTCTCTTTGTAGCATCTGCACTTTCATCCATGAATGCATGATTGTTTTTCAGTGTACTTTGGTACTGTTTTATCTTGATAGAGTAATATATTTTGCTCTACTTCCCCCTATTGTATTATTAATATGTAGCCTTAGAATGCCTAATCTCACAGACTTACCACTGTTTATAAGGTATTATTGTATATAACTTAACCCCACCTTCCCTTCTATATCTATAACCTTAGGCAATTAGATGTAGTAAAAAGACAAGCACTAGTTAAGTTACACATAAAATAATGTATTACTGCTAATATTCATAAATAATAACAAAATGCAAAATACATTTGAATATTGGCAGCCATACAACCTGACAACATGGTGATGTGTAATTCAGGTGGCACACAGACTTGTAGTTACTAATAGTTAAGGCATCATTGGTGCTCAGCTTTTAGCCACATGTCTGTTCAAAATGGCTAAAGCTGTGCTCTTCATTGTGTTGTCTTCAGTTCATGGTGTGATGGTCTTCTTCAGTTGTTAGCAAGGGAAAGATACTTCTACATCATCACAGGTTAGCAAGAGAGATGCTTCTTTCATCATATGTTGGTTACAGAGAGAGAATGTGGTGGAGCAAGCAAATTTATAGGTTTTCTGTCCAACCCCTACAGCCATTAGGACATCATGGTACTGAAAGGCCTCTGAGACAAGCCAATTCCAAACAGCCATACCTCAAATGGGGGGAAATAGTACATCTTAACACCTGCAACAAAGACCATATGTTAAACTAACCTGGCTTTGTTTGCGGGATGAGAAAAAGACTTTAGCAAAGAAACTGGTTAAGACACATCCCCAAATTCTTTTGTAAATTACAAAGAAACTTAGTCGTAAACGGGGTTGGGGGGGAAACACGAATGCCTCTCACCAAAGTAACACTAAATTACATTGCTTTGCCTGAATTACAAATAAAGACATACAAAACATTTATCAATTTACAACAGGTACTCAGTCTGGAAAAGACCCCCTTCAAACCCAACACAGCTGGAGCAGTTTGCCGAGGAACTGCAGGCCAAACTACCTCTGGACAGGTGCAGAGGTCCCATTGAGAGCAACAGGAGATCACATGTTTGCTGTGTTTGCCTCTAAAGGTTGTGCAATAAAATATTAGGTTAAGGGTCCTATGCCAGTCTCATTTGTGTTATTATTTGAAATATTCCATTGAATCAAAACTCTAAGGAAAAGTGTGATGTTTGATAAATGCTGAATACACAAGGATGGGTTCCACTTACTTTTGTCATCTTCAAGTTAATTTAGGGAATTAATTGTGGGTCCTTCTTTTTCCATGGAGAGTTACAAAAAAATGTGTCTGCGGATTTAGGTAGACCTGTCATTATGGGAGTAGTTTAGAAGTAAATCTGATTTCATTGAGGCAATACTGTGGCAGTAGTTGGGCAACCCATCAATTCTGGACATTGGATGTCCGTAGTTTTCTTTTTAAGCAGAGTAAAGTTTATTGAAGATTTTTCCAGCTTTTGTAATAAAAATGAATAAAGTCTGAAACAAATGAAGTGCAGAAGCAGATTAAACACATAAGGCTTGAGTTCATGAGTAATGTTTAACCTTCCCAACTGCACCTGTAACACACTGACTCCACCGACAGGTGGACATAAGGTGATTGAAAACAGTAGTTGGTTAGACATGCAGATGATGAAATGTGTGTTCTGTGTGAGATGTTCTGTTCTGTCCCAACGGAATGCTTTGTCTGTGCTCTCTAATGCATCTCGGTTTGAGGATATCCGTCTAGGAAGAGTGCTGCCCAAGCAAATTGCCTGTAGCTTTCAATGAAGCAGGACATTTCCAGTTTGCATTCAGTTGGACATAGAAGGTCTGGGAGTGGATGCTATTGCCTGTAACAAGGTTATCAGGAAGTGAATGCTGTTGTGAGAGACTGATAACCCGAGCCATAGCGTGACAAAACAACGCCTGGTGCCGAAAGCGAAAATAAGTGCCCGTCTTCAATCAAAATGGATAAAACAAATTTATCATATCCTCTCACATTAGGAATATTTACATCCTTTTCATTGCTTTCTTCACTTAAATTTTTACTTCTGGTTGAAATCCATTGTTTTAAAGTATTTGAGTACTCTTTTGGTACGTATTTTTGTTCTTTCAGATTTTGTGCTTCCGACTTCTTTTTAGGACCCATTTTCTGACATAAATTGAATAGGAATAAGTATGATAGTCCCAAAATAAAAATAGTTAGATTTTCTATTTTATTAAACATCAGTTCAAAATTCATAATTAGAATAAATAAGAACATTTGATCATATTCCTTTTTTTATTTTTTTTTACAATTTTTATAGTCAAATCTATAAATTGATATACTGTAAACTAATATAGCATACAAAATTAACTTACCTTAAATAATTGCAGAAACCCTCCAAGAGAGTAGAGATATGAGTAGTTGGAAGATCACTTATCGCTATGAGAGCGTAATGACTGGTTGTGCATTGCGGTTCTGACAGTAAAAGAGCACACCAATCAGTTGAGGGTTTACAAACAGTATTAGTGGAGTGACAATTTTCAAGCAGTGCATCATTCTCATTGTTATTTTATTTAGAACTGCACTTTTATTTCCAATGACTGTAAAAGACAATATAAACACATTTCAATGTACAAGTTGTTTACAAAATCATAAAAAGTAAAGGAAAAAATCTATAAAAGTTTTACTAATTTTCAGTGATATTAATGTTTTAGTAAATTTTTTCTTCTTCTTTTTAACCCGAACCAGCCACGGCATCGATCAGCACCGTTTGAAGATCGGTGCCTGGTGCGGGTGCACAGTTCACACCACCCATGCTATGGCTCTGCTGATAACCAAATAAATTCAGAGAGGTGGACTTCAATGAGGATTTCGGAAGTGGGATTTCTAAACCATGAGTACATACTCTGCCTGCACAAAAGTTGTTTGTTCTGTGTTTGTTTTCTTTTGCTCGTGTTATACAAATGAACGGGTCAGTGTGTGATATTGTTCAGATTCTATTGATCTTCTTCAATGTTTTTTACACCACAATCATTTGTTTTTCTGCCACTATAAATGGTACAGACTTAAATAAAGCACCAAAGGCCGGGAGATGTAAACATTAGTCAAAAACAACGTATCAAGACACAAAGGCTAAACCAAAAATTAATAGACAAAATGGGAAAAAGGTTCATTTGCAGAGAAACACTACAAAGGAATCACTGTTCTTTCTTACAAAATATTCACAAACCCCTAACTAACCCAGTCCTGCATTCTAGCAATGGTGGTGAAAAATGAACAAATATGGCATCCTGGGAAAACACAATGCTTATAAGCATTAACTATTTAAAAAAAATTTTTACTAAACAAATAGAGATCAGTTCTGATTCACTGATATTGCAAACATCAGGAAAGGCCCAAAACGTGGAGAAAAATGTACTAAGTTCAGAAAAATTAAAAATGAATACAGACTCTTGTTTGTTCTCAGATCACGTTTTTTGTACCAACTGTAACTTTATCCAGTTACCTTTTCTCATAATTAAGTCAGAAATAATGCTGGAGTCAGAAAACCAAAAGATCAATCAACATCAAAAAATATGTACTTACAGTACATAGTACTTAGTGTTCTTTTATCCCCAAGGCTATGTCCACACTACTATGTTATCCTTTAAAAATGTTTTTGTTCAGGGTTGTGCTGACTGGAGAAAGTCAAATAAAGTAATTAAATGAAAAACGTACATTTTCACACTCACAATGTAAAAAAAACTTGCCGTAAAGCCACGCACATTTTCAAGCCAAATCAATCCCTTGCATATGCAAGTTTTTTGCTCGGGTTTGAAACTGGTGGCACCCAGTGTCAAAGCAGTGCTACTGTTCCTGTGTGATTTCCCTTTATTTTTTAGATTCACATCACTAACACAGCTTTATCAAATACCCTGAAATTAACTGCATATCATTTTTTAGTTCAAGGCATCTGATTGTAATCAGGCTATAACAATATAATGGTGCACCAAATGGCCAAACTATTCCAAATACCATAGCCACTGGGTATTTTAACCCAGTGTATCTAAATGTATGGAATTATAGCTCTACTGCAGCTGATCAGAAAGCTCTATGGCAGATTGTGTCAAGAGCGGGGAGAAATATTGGGATAGAGCTTCTAGCACACACTGCCTCAGCCATTCGCACAGTCTATTTGAACTTCTATCATTCGGCAGATGCTTCAGAGCCTTTCCTGTATGGACCTCGCAGTTCAGAAACAGTTTCATCCCAAGAGCTATAAACGCACTCAATCAGTTCATCAAGTGTCCCTGGTAGAACTGTTTGTACTTATAAGTATAATCACCTCATGTAATATTGTACAACCTGAGCAACTTAGAGAGATTTGCATATTGAATCTCTTTGTACCATACAATAACAATAAAGGAATTCAATTCAATTCAATAGAAGAGAGCACATATTTACAGATGATGATCTTCTTGGAGCTCTTGATATCATTTTTAAGATGAAATGCAGTAAAGTATATATATTACATTATAAAGATACTTTTTTAACTTCATTTAAATAATGTATAGAGAGTTTAGGAGCACATGCTGATACAGCGCATTGCCGCACCCACCACACGACAAACCAACTCAGGATCCAGATTAGGACCAGGATTAGGCAGCCATGCATTGGGTGACACCTCAGCACTACACTAGTTCAGGTTTTTTATGGTGGCTGGAGTGCCAATTCTGCCACCAACCCCCAAGGTTTTTTCCCTGCAGGTTGGAGGGCCTACATGCAGGGATGAATGTATGTTGTTAATAATTAAAAATGCGAGGAATCGATCCCACAGAGGTAGCGATGAACTGGCACCCCATTCAGGGATTGTTCCTGCCTCACACTGTGTATGCTTGCTGGGACTGGCGCAACCCTGGATGGATAGATGGATAGAATAATTAAACATGTACCACAAAGATATTTCAATGTTCCTTAAAGGTTTTGAAGAATCGGCTTATTAAGCTTACAGATGGTTTGACATTTATTAAAGAGCTGATTGTGTGGCGAATAGTTATTTGAAAGAAAAGGAAGGACAGGAATCGGGGGTTAATATGTTTGAAAGAGACAGTACTGCTGCAATAAATTATTTTATTGAGGGCTGCGCATGGTGCAGCAAGCATCTTGTGGGAGGAAGGAACAATCTCTGGAAGGGGCTCATCACCACCACAGCGTCAATATGCCTCAATGTTTTATACATGCTTTAATTTCTATCATCATGAAAATGATATTAAGTATACATCTTAGTATTTAAATTGTTCAGAGAGACGTAACATTATGAATGTAACGTATTCTTTGTCCTGTCGGTGTAAGAGAAAGTCAGTTTAAGAAGTACGTAGTGATTCACACACATAAGAGTACATAGAAGAGCACATAGAATACGTAGCATTTAATTTGCCACTTTAGTTACGATGGGGTTTGATAAACTATTAAATTAAACGATTTTAAGATGAAGTTTATGACGTTCTACTTTAATCACAAAATAAACTACGTGATTAAAGTGGAAATTCAACCTTTTTTCACACTGTGTCCCAGTTTTTTTTCTTTTCTCAGTACCCTAATACGCTTCCATATGAAACTCAGACGGCGACTTTGATATCTGACCACTTCTTATTTATTTCGGAAACTGTGCTATTTTCTGAACTTGAACTTTCAAGTATCTCCGCCACTCTGTCACTCGATCAGCTTCCTTTTGTTGTTTAACTACTTAAACCAACAAATAGTACGTTTTTCCTTGCCTCTAATTGGTATTTGCTGAAATTCTTCTTTATTCCTGTGCTTTTGCCATTGTCTTTTCACAATGGAAAACATAAGGGGCTATTTATATTTAATTGCATATTCAAAGAGGCGTAATTCTGGGAGGAGTCGGGGTGGATCAGCAGGCACGTGCGTCACACTGACCGGGATTTATGTAGCAGAAGAATGTGGAAATTGGAATACGCACAGATTTATGCATCTGGATTTTTTTGTGCATACGCACATTTCTGCTTTTGTCTGTACGGCATGTTTTAGTGTGAATTCTACGCACGTCATTATCCATGAGGCCCAAGGAGAATGAACGAAGTATAAGAAATGATGCATAAGTCAAAACCGATCTACAGAGTCCAACATGCTAACCAAAAATCAGTGTCAAAACGGAATATTTAAGACGTCAAGTACCAAAAGAAACAGGAAGATAGCACGTAAAAAGTAATAGTTTTTATCCAGTCTCGGATATCAAGCTTCAGCTCTGGTGGCCATCATACTGACCGGTGGTGAAGTCATCGTCTTCCAGTTGCAAATCATCTGTAATCAAAGCTTACATTTATAGAATTGTATATGTTTGTCACTTGCCCCTTGACTCTGCAGGTACTGATCCATTATTGGACATTTCATCATACGGTTTCTCTTTGTGCCTTTTTCATATTGCTACTCCTTTCAAATTTGTATATATAATAATATCTGCCCCTTCCCTTACCATTATGTCATATAAACTAGACTTTGGCAGAAAATACTTGGGGAACTCTGAATTCAGCTAGAAGAAGGTTCTTTGGTTTTATGAGACCAAGTCTGAAGTTTTTGACCTTCAGACTAAACACCAAAAATCACAAATTATCAAAAACACACTATCCCCACCGTGAAGCATGGTGTCTGCAGCAACATGCAGTGGGAATGCTTCTCTGCAGCAAGCCCTGGAAGGCTTGTGAGGGTAAAATGAATGCAGCAAATTCAGGTAAATCCTGGCCTCTACAAGAAACCTGCACCTTGGGAGAAGATTTATTTTCAAGCAAGACAACAACCTTTAAGCATAAAGCCTGAGCTACTCAGGAATGGCTTAAAAAAAACATTGTTAATGTCCTGGAGTGGACTGGCCGTGTCAGAGCCCAGATCTCAATCCAGTTGAGATTTGTGGCTGGACGTGAAGAAGGCTGTTCACTCATGATCCCAATGCAACTTGACAGAGCCTGACTCAAGGCTGTCATGGCCCGTGTGATCAATTATTTTGTGTTTTATATTTGTAATTAATTTAGACCAATTTTCTGAGGTTTGTATTCATGTTCTTAATCAATTTCAAAAAAGCCAAATTAAATTCACTGTGATTCAATGTTGTATAATAAACTTATCTATCTATCTATCTATCTAAACTAACCACAAACACACTTCCAACTCAAATAAAGGGTTTTAATTGATCCCCAATGCCTTTGTAACAACAAGAATAGATAGATAGATAGATAGATAGATAGATAGATAGATAGATAGATAGATAGATAGAATAATAACAAAATAAAGCACCAAGCAAAATCCTTCTTCAGACTCTGACTTATTAACTTAGGCAGTGGGCTTTCTTTTAATGTCAACCCAGAAACTGGTTCCGTTCTCCTCTCCAAGTTGTCCGGAGTATTTCGGGATCGTGTGGCAACCAGGGCAGTCCTTCCCAAATCAGTGCCCTCTGGCAGTTCCTAAAGAATCCAACAGGGTTGCATTTCCAGACTACATTTCCCCTGCAGGTGTCCTAATAAGGTACACTGCCACCAGCCATGTGGGGAAATGATCTGTTCCTGGAAAATTCATTGTCTAAGTCCTTCCATTATGACATCTTGGATGTCTGTTCCCCCTCCTGGGCACCCACACAATCTATCTGTCTAATAATAAAATGTGAAAATGTTCAAGAGGTTGAATACTTTTTATAGGCACTGTACTTATAAAGTGCAGCAGCAGAGTTGTCGTTATTGTGATTACCCCTTCTTCCTTACCTATCTGTTGAAATCTGGATTAGAATGTTTTTGGGTTACTCCTAAAAGCTCCTCTTCCAGGCTCTTGCTATTCTCTTGTCATCTCACCCAAGTGTGCTATTCATAGAAGCGACATGCACATCTGGGACTCATTATAAGTGCTAATTAACCCCTAATTATAGTGCCAACAATCTGACAGCATATGGAAATTTACAAAACTATTTAGTGTACTTGTACGATGGATGGCTGCCAAACATTCCTTTATGGTGCTTAAATACAATTCTAACATAATATACTGCATGTCTCTCTGTGGCTCCAAGACAAAAAGCATTGATGAGAATGGACATTTTATGGTTTTTTTTTTTACTTTATTGTTGTTTTATTGAATAAAAAAATTAAGGTGAATAGTAATATTATATATTATAAACACATTATCATACACTATAAAATTCATGACACATTTGAATGAAAAACGTGAGAAAATGAGAGGGAGGAATTAATGGATTAATTAATATCAATCAATTAATTATCAGTTCTGCCTATGGCAATGTCAGTAATTAATTAGACAATCTGGTAACCCTTCCACATTTCTCTCCAGCCTTTTGATTTATATCAGGGTAATGGAAGCATACCTGTTTGAAGAAACAATTAAACTATTGATTGATAAACAGAAGGATTATTAAAAGATGATAAACATCCATATATTGATGCAAATGATGGGGCATAAGATGACGAGACAGAGAAACATGCCCAGTAGGGGGTGGGCAGCCAAGGTCTCTTAGACTGTCGCTGTGTCTGACTTTGTCTCTTATAACTGACCCAGAGGTTTATTTTCTCCAGGGATGCTGTTGACTGGAGTTTTTGCTTTCCTCTCCTGCATTGTCGACTGGCCAGAGATCAACAATTACAACCTCAACTCAGAAAATGTTGGGATAGTTTGAAAAATGCAAATAAAAACAGAAAGCAGTGAATTTAAAATTCACTTTAGCTTGTACCCCATTACAAAGAGAATAAAGACCAGGGGGGTATTTTTCGTTTAGCCGGATGTAATTGTTGACGATTTGGCCTGATCCTGGATCTGTCGGTTTTTCGAAACTCTTGCTGAATGTGTTGTCACAGCAGCACATCCAAATCCTCAAACCTGCTCGGAGCAGGTTTGTTCAATGTAAACAAGGATTAACTCACACACTTAATCAATGTCCGTGCATGGAATTCATTCAGTCATGGCTTTGCCGTTAATGAATGAGCTACTAATTGATATCGTTGCGCAAATTATCAGAAGAGAATTTCATATAGAGAGGGTTTTGCGCGATCGGCAAGATCCTTTATTGCTCCCGGAGGAAATTCTTTTCGAAAGATACAGATACCGCTTTAGCTGGGGGGGAATATTGTACCTCAAAGATTTATTAGCAACTTATATTTGAAGTCAAACTAGGCGAAGTCGGGCTCTCACAACCACACAGACAGTATGCATTGGCTTTGAGTTTTTTTGCAAGCGGCACTTTTTTAATATACTCTATAATGCGGAAAATCTATCTAAAAGTGCAGTTTGCCAAGCAATTTGTAAAGTCTGTTTGGGTCTGAAATATTTCTTTTGGGCTTTCATAGTGTTTCCTGGACACCTGCGTGTGCAGACAAAAAAAGAGGCGTTTCATGCCATTGCAGGTAGGTAATACACAGGCAAAAACACCCACAGTTCCATAAAGAATCTCACAATCAGCCTAACATTCTCATTACTCTGGATTTCCAAATGTGATTGGGGCACATGGGACTGATCAGAGTGGAGTTTGATCAAACATTATTTGGAAAATGTACCTCTCCTCCTGATCAGACACAGTGTCTTCATCAAATAGTTGACCTTCGTCAATATCTCGTTGATCAGACAAGTTTTAGGGATATGACATTCCCTGCAACTGACCCAACAAAACAAAATGCCCTCAGAAACAGGGTGATGGGCATTTTGCTGGAGTGCCAACTCTTTTGCAGGGGTTAGGTCTGGACCGCGTGGACCTCCATCTGTTTTTTGCTTGTCTGCCTTCTTATTTGCTTTAAAATTAATGTTTTTTATATTATGCATGATTCTTTATGCCAACAATTCTTTAAATAGTTATATACCAATATTTACCAGTTTAAAGTATATTCTTGTACTTCACTTTAACCGGTTCCCCGTTCTCCTTGTGCTCATGTTTGATCTGGAATTATGACATATTAAATAATAATTAATCTGACACATAGGAAATGAAACGCTGCATTCAGCAAGTACTGTACAATGCACACTACTTAGCGTTTAATTTGTCGGCCACTTTTTGCCAGCCGTCTTTTCTGGTTTGGTCTGCTTTTGCAGTGTTACTCCTTGTGCATACTAAATCTTGAAATTCTTTATATCCTTGGAATAAAAGGTCCTGCTCTGCTTGTGTGAAAAAAAATGCGCCCATTCTTTCGTCATTTTGTTACAGCCTATCAAAGACTTGCTGATCATGTTTTCTAGACTCAACGTATATGGGCTTTTCAATCAGTGCAGCGTGCACATTTATCTCAGATGATTAGATCCAGCTAGACTAATCTACTACACGGCTGCGTATGAAAAACTGACATATCCCGGATGAGCTTCACTGGCATTAACTCATCCAAGATGATGCATCTGATCTCGGATGATTTAAGCGACGTATGGAAAATACCCCCAAGATAAGTAAATAGATAGATAGATAGATAGATAGATAGATACTTTATTAATCCCAAGGGGAAATTCACATAATCCAGCAGCAGTATACTGATACAAAGAAACAATATTAAATTAAATAGTAATAAAAATGAAAAAAAAATAAATAAATACAAAAAATTTAAATAAAATTAATGTTAGCATTTACTCCCCCGGGTGGAATTGAAGAGTCGCATAGTGTGGGGGAGGACCGATCTCCTCAGTCTGTCAGTGGAGCAGGACAGTGACAAAAGTCTGTCACTGAAGCTACTCCTCTGCCTGGAAATAACACTGTTCAGTGGATGCAGTGGATTCTTCATGATTGACAGGAGTTTGCTTAGTGCCCGTCGCTCTGCCACAGATGTTAAACTGTCCAACTTTAATCCTACAATAGAGCCTACCTTCTTAACAAGTTTGTCCAGGCGTAAGGCGTCTTTCATCTTTATGCTGCCTCCCCAGCACACCACCGCGTAGAAGAGGGCACTCGCAACAAACATCTGGTAGAACATCTCCAGCATCTTATTGCAGATGTTGAAGGACGCCAACCTTCTAAGTAAGTATAGTCGGCTCTGACCTTTCTTACATAGAGCATCAGTATTGGCAGTCCAGTCCAATTTGTCATGTAGCTGCACTCCCAGATATTTATAGGTCTGCACCCTCTGCACACAGTCACCTCTGATGATCACCGGGTCCATGAGGGGCCTGGGCCTCCTAAAATCCACCACCAGCTCCATGGTCTTGCTAGTGTTCAGTTGTAAGTGGTTTCAGTAGCACCATTTAACAAAGTCTTTAATTAGCTTCCTGTACTCCTCCTCCTGCCCACACCTGATGCAGCCCACAATAGCAGTGTCATCAGCAAACTTTTGCACGTGGCAGGACTCCGAGTCATATTGGAAGTCTGATGTATATAGATTGAACAGGATGTCATTTTTTGGTAAATATGCTAATTCTTGCCATTAAGAGCCTGCAACACATTCCAGAAAAGTTTGGATGGAACAATTTAGGGCCAATAATTTGTATTTTAAAAAAGAAAAAAAAACTGCTATGAATAGAAAGAGACACCAGGGGGCATGATCGCAGACTCTCTTGTCTCTCCATTGCTCAGAGAAGACACCCAGAGAGGGTGAATGAACCCATCATTTCCAGTCTACAAGTAATAAAATGAAGGCACTCCTAGAAGAAGGTGTCTCATTCGGGAGAAGAGTTCACCCGCTATATGAGTTCACCCGCTCCTACTGTGTAACTGGACGGCTCTTTAGAGCCCGTAAATTCTCAACCAACTCCTAAAAGACTTTAGGCATGAAAGTTCTGTGAATAAGCCAAGTTCAGAGGCCATAAATAATTCAAGTAAAGAGGCAGCCTAATGGCTTATCACAGAAATTTGTAAAGAAAAATGTAAAAGAAATAAAGTTTTCATTTACCTGTTTTATCGTTCCTACACAGATGAATACGGCAGCGGTACAAAGTTTTAGCGGCAGTTTGAGTGCCGGGATGTTCGAAGGTGCTGCCTGGGGGCCTACAGGTGTCCTGAGCAGAAGCTGTGGGGTTCAAATTTGCTGAGGCTATTTTTCGAGCGCTCTCATGGTTTCTGATGGCCAGGGGCCTCATGTATAATGGCGTGCGTAGAACTCACACTATAACATGGCTTAAGCATAAAAGAGGGAATGTGCGTACACACAGAAAAATTCAGATGCAGGAATCTGTGCATACGCAAACTTCCATGTTCTTCCACTACATAAATCCCGATCAGCGTGAAAGTAACGCTTGTGCACGCGCCTGCTGTCCCGCCCCAACTCCTCCCAGATTTACACCTCTTTGAATATGCGAATCAATATAAATAGCCCTTAAGCTCAGCCTTCTGTGAAAAGACAATGGGAAAAGCACAGGGGAAAATATAAGAATTTCAGCGAATACCAAGTGGAGGCAAGGAAAAACGTACTATTTTTTGGTTTAAACAGTAGTATAATCAACAAAAGGAAGTTGATCGAGTGACAGAGTGTCTGAGAAACTCGAAAGCTCAAGTTCGCACAGTGCCCAAAATAAAAAAGAAGTTGTCACATATCAAAGTCGCCGTGAAAAGGGGAGTTGTAGCCCACCATCTGAGTGTCATATGAAAGCTTATTAGGGTAAAGAGAAAAAAAAAAATAGGCACACAGTAGGAAAAAAGCACGAAATGTCACCTTTATCTCAAAATTTCCACTTTAATCACATAGTTTATTTGGTCATTAAAGTAGAGCATCATAAACTTCATCTTAAAACCGTTTAATTTACTAGATTCTCAAATCCCATCGTAACTAAAGTAGCATGTTAAATGCTTTGTTTTGTATTTGATCTTCTATGTGCTCTATATGTGTGAATCTATGTACTTCTTAAACGGCTTTCTCTTTCTCCGACAGGACACAGAATCCATTACATTTGTGATATTACAGCTCTCTGAATAATTAAAATACTTAGATGTATACGTGATATCTTTTTCATGATGATAGGAATGAAAGCATGTTATTAAACATGGGAACACGATGGCGCAGTGATTTTGCGCAACCTTCGATGAAATTATTGCAACAGTACTGTCTCTTTCAAACGTACTAACCTCCAATTCCTGTCCTTAGTTTTCTTTCTCCAAATACCCAATCTCCACACAATCAGCTCTGTAATAGACATCTGTAAGCTTACAATGACGATTCTTCAGAACTTTTAAGGAACATTGAAATATCTTCGTAGTACATGTTCAATTATTCTATCCATCTATCCTTCCAGTGTCGCACCAGCCCAGCAAGAATACAGCACGAGGTAGGATCAATCCGTGAACTAGCTAGTAAAACTAGTAAAACATAAAGAAAGACACTAACTTTGACAAGTACTATACATTTACAGCAGCTGTTACAGATGCAAATCGAATGTATGCTGTATAATATTAACAATAAGAACAGATCACTACTGAAAACGTTTATTTTGGGAGAAGTTAAGACTCGAACCCACAACCTGAATTGGAGTCAGCAGCTCTAACCAGTATACTACCTGAGAAGTCAGAACAACATGCAACACTAACCTGATTTCTTTTTCTTCTTATACTTGTATCTTTTGTGAAAGTGTTTCTTTAAAATATTTGGAATTCAGGCTTCACACATTATACACTTCATGTCTACATTTTGTCAATTATTACTAAAACATGAAAAACGTTTCTGTTTTAACAATGTGTTTACTATGCATAGATCGTTGTAGACACGGAACACACATGAAATGAAAGTGTTCCAAATAACGATATAGTATTTATAAAAGGTGTCATTTTGCTTGACTTCTCACTCTATACAACTCTAAGCAACAGACAGGCAGGTAAACAGACTTGAGCTGAGAAAACTGTGCGAGGTGGGGGATGTGATAGCAGGCTGATTGCTGGTTGCTGCTTATTAACACATTTAAAAGACAAAAGACGCTGACGGAGAGGTGAGAAGCGTTTTAAGGTGGGACGGATCTATGAGTTTTTTTGTAGGCTCTGGTAAGTCTAGTATTAAAGAAGTGTCTTTTTTGTCTGTAGAAGTGTCAACTCATCCTTGGCTAACTTGGCGTCCTTGTTATCAGATGAAATAGATAAAGCAAGCTGACTGAAAGATTAAAGAGCTACAGTTTAGCCATTCAGGTTAGTGTTCACTCTGAAATACAAATGGTGGGGTAGAAGCACTTAACTTTCTGCATCTCTGTTAAGTCAGCTCTCTTCAAAGGCATAGTGTGCCACTGAATGTCTAACAAAATGGGGCAAGGTCCACTTTGTCCTGCATCATCCATTTTCTAATCCTATTTTTTTATCACGTTTATGGCGATATAGAGTCAATCAGGGCTGTACTGTAAAACATGATTGTTTAAACATTTCTTAGCATTTTAAGGGTTTGCCTTTTTATAATTGTTAATTGTAGTGTTTCTAAACTGCTCGTAATCACATGTACCTGAACCCTCTATTAAAATGCTTCTTCACTTCAAAGAGCCCCTCGATGGTGGAGATGATTGCCTAACTACTGCTGAAATAACTGCTCATTTGCCTGCCTGCTTGAAAAGAGTCTGTTTTAATCAATATCATAATTTAATCAAGTGAAGACTAAAAAAAAAGAAGCACAGGAAACACATTATAGGGAATAGAGCCATTCTAAAGCCGAGATTACAATGATGGATTTCGTTAGAATAGAAAGAAAACACTTTTTTTGTCTGCTTACTGCTGAAAGTAATCTTTGAATGCAAGCCATTTTATTTGAAGCTCAGAAAAGAGAATGCATTCCAAACTCATCCAATAAAGAGAGCCTGGAAACCATCCTAAGCTTTCCTTGAATAGATGTCACAATGGAATATTACAGCCTTGGCAGCTAAGGTACACTAACCCACTCATAATCTCTCCGTTCACAGTCAAACGTATTGAATTGCATATTAAAAAGCAGTATCTTTTTATAGTTTAGCTAATGAAGTGCAGGAAAAATATATTAGCACAAGATTTAAAAATAGATTTTGTTTTCTCTGTTATGCTGCATACAGTAAGTAGAATGACATTTACTGTAAAACATACATGCGTAACATACATTTTCTTACTGACTTATCCAGTTCAGGGACAAAGCAGGGCAAAGCTTAACGTGACAACTTGTAGAATTTTACTCTAATTAAAGGTGGGTTTTTGCTGGGTCCTACAGTTTCTACCCACATCCCAAAGGTGGGTGGTTTACATTAATATTCTCCCCAAATTGTCCCTGCATGCGTAGGTATGAACTTGCATGGACTGGCATACCATCCACTTTTCATCAAGTCTTACATAAAGTGCTACTGTGACTGGCTCCAACTCACTGCAACTCTTTACTACAGCAACCTGAGGAAAAGATGTTCAAAGTCAGGCCAGCTCATTCGACATGTGGTTAGGTCTGCCGAGTCACAGCTTTTATGTTCTAGATTTGATTCCCAACCTGGTTACTATATGGGTAGAATTTCTGTAGTTTCCCTGTGTTATGGCTTCTTATCACATCATTGGTTTTATGGCTGGTCTACGATGAGGGTGCATGGTTTACAGTGTGAGAGGATAATTTGGACGTAACAGTAGTTAAGTACTTTAGAGTTCGAACACTAAATTCGATCTAGATCTAGAGTTCGAGCGATGCTTTTAGATTCAACCTGTGCATGCAGTGAAAAAATGCTGCAACAGATTCGTGGTGTGGTCCATGGCTGGCTTTGTATCCCGGCCAATACCCCCAGGCTGCCAGAGGGAGCCCTCCCAGCGGCATGGAAGGTCTTCGAATTCCAGCAGAGCCTCATGGACATTGTAGTTTTTATGGACAGCCCTGCTGGATACCATGGGGGCCACCAGGAGCCGCTCTAGGGAGGCTTGGGGAGTGTTATTTGCCCTAAGCCCCAGAAGTACTTCCAAGTCACATGAACGGAAGGAATGATGTACTTCCGGGGTGAGAAAAAAGGACTTTTATCTGTCCCGGAAGTGATAAAGAATTATAGACTAAGGGATGAGAACACTTCCGGGTCGGGAACTATAAAAGGATCATGGGAACTCCCCGACGATGTACTGAGCTGGGTGGCAGGAGGGCAATGCGTCTGGGAGTGGAGGATTGGTTACTGTTATTATTATTGTATTGTGTTTGGTTAATGAATAGTGTAGAGTGGAGGGTGCTTAGTGCACATTATTATAATAAAAATATTAATTGTAGCACTTTTACCTGGTGTTTGGCGTGGTACCTGAGGGTTCAAGGGAGCGATAGTGCCCCCTACTGCTACAGTGGCAACAAATCTGCCTTTATCTTCCTCTCCAATGGCCATACAAGACATCACCAATCCTCACTAAGGTACAGTAAATGCAATTTTCATTTTATTATATAGTTTTTTTCATATTTTATTTATTGTTTTCATGTTTTATTCTATTATTTAGGGCATTAAATAATGTTTACCTTAAATTATGTGTATTTGCTATGTAAATTTATCGAAATGGGTATTTTTTAGGGTCTGGGAACAGTTTAATTCACTTTGCATCATTTCTAATGGGGGAAATTGATTCAGACTTCGAACAATTCAGAGTTCAAACAGCCTACTGAAACAAATTAAGTTCGAAGTACAAGGCACCACTGTATTTTGGTTTGCAGTGCACATTGAAATATATATAGGGATATATACGCAGATAAGTCGAGACTTGATTTTATAATATAATTTCTGGTATTTTATAATGTTGGTCGTATAAGTCAAGTGCGGAAAAATCACACTATTGGCACAAGAGATAATGATATGCTAACACCCACCTGATAGAGTAACCACGTAGCAAACTGCCTTTTTATTTCTATGTGGGTGTGGCAATTCGCTGTATCAGCACATGCTCTTAACCTCTCTCTCTCTCTCTCTCTCTCTATTGTGCCTGCTTGACCACACGGTAATACCTGAACTAATCCGAAGCAATGTTTACACTGATTTGTGTTTTTTGTATCTCTCATACACCTTTATTGTAAGAGCATCCCTTATCTACGATGGAGTGTTCAATCAGAAGAAAATATGAAGCTGGTTTTAAATTAAATGTCATTGAAGTAGTGAAAGAAATTGGTAACAGCGCAGCTGCAACAAAATTCGATGCGTCTGAGAAACTGATGTGAGATTATAGGAGGCAAGAAGATATAAGTCAGGGTCTGCTTTTATGATCGATTTTTTGGGTTTCAAGACCCAAGTTATATGTGAGTATATACGGTATATAAGCATTTATTTGAAAATGGCACGAAGAAAGCTACTGAAACAGTTAAACAAGTGTACTAGTATGACAGTTAATGTAATAAAATGTATGCATTGATTGACACTGTTATGTAAATTTAGTTGCTTGTAAAATAGATCTAAACCTTTAATATTTGAACCATTCTGACCATGCCGTAACAGACTGCTGTGGTGGATGTTCCCTCTTCAGCCTGTAAGGGCTGCAGGGGTAAATAAATGACTCAGAGGACAAGCTTTCTCCTGCCTGATTACTGACTCAAAAAGGTTTTATCAGACTTGTCCTGGTAGAGGATAAGTTTTTTTTTTTATTTAACATGTTTGATTTCTATCACAACACAGGCTAGCGTCCCACATGAAATGGGTTCTTCATTTACTCCTGGTACATTAATAACTCAATAATGGAAAATCAGCTAGTTAAAAATTGATGGATTTATGCCCTAAGATACAAAATAGTTGTCTAAATACACAACTTTAAAATGATAAAAAATATTCAAATCCCAATTCAGCAGGTCCTTGTCAAAATATTTACAATAGACTGCAGAAATTTGCAGATAAACATTATTGATTGGACAAAATGAACATTGTGGGAATCATCTACTCACTCTGTAAAATATATAATAAAGAGAGTGGTCTTTATTATAATGAAAAGAGGGAAATAATTTAAAAAATATTAATCCCCTTAGAAATTTCCCACTTTCTTTCTGTACCAAATTAAATCACAATGGATTTAATTTGGCTTTTTTGGCAAAGTGAAAAGAGATCTCTGAAAGTGATCAAAATTAATTACGAATATAAAACGCGAAATAACTGATTGAGTAAGTATTCATTGTTAAAATTTGTTTTTGTGTTGTTATTGTAGCAACTTGACCAGTGAGGGAAGGGGCAGATAAGTCTCTGCAGAGAGGAAGATGAGGCCAAAGTAATGAAGGTACAGCAATTATCCTTAAAGATGAAGAGCAGCATCTCCTGAGCCTAACAATAGAGTTGATAAGGATCCTTTCTTATTGGGACAATAAATAGTCCTTTAAAGGACTATTAAACAGCTGATTGTGTCTTTGTGTCAATCCTTACTATCGTACCTCGAGTGGTACATTATGCGTGTTATATGACATGATGAAACATTACATTTTTTCTTGTCAAAACTTGAAACTTCCTGCAGAATTGTCACACATGCATTTTACAAACATTAAGTGACTGAGCACCTAAAAATAATGAAGAGATCCAAAATATTAGGAAATAAACTGCTACAGAACCAATGACAGTTATTCTGTGCTGCCAAAAGAAAAAAAAATTGTGATGTAATTTAATGTCTGCATGCAGATACTCTTCACACTTTATGATCATAATAATAAGGTAGCTCTGTAGTAATCTTTAAGCAATAACAGTGCTCAGGGCACCAAGGGAAAGTATAAGAAAAGTTACGAGAAGGCACCAAAAAGCATTATTTTTACATCTTTTGATCTATGGATGTTGAAAAGTTTTATTTTTTCAAGGTTAGAAAGCAATGAAATGGAAGATGTTTTATTTGGTACAAATAAGTAACTTCCTTCATTAGGATATATTTTTTAAAAAAGTGTCCAGTAACTTCAATTTCTGTAGAAAGAAGTTTTTAAAAACTGAAGTGTGCTCTCAAGATCACATAATTTTAGCAGTGTGACAAGTTTGAAAGCTTTCTTTAGTCGTCTGTGTTGTAGGGCCTGTTCTCATAGTCTTTGCTGAGGCCGTATTCAGTCAGCGGAGATGTACATTTTCTATGGTACGTCTTAATAGATATTTTCTTCATGTTCACAAAGATGCTTAAAAAGGCCTTATTAAAGTCTAGTTGGGGTTGCTTTTTTTCAATGGGAAACCAGAGGAATTTGGAAGAAAACATCCTTGATTACTCATTTTTTATTGATAATCTTTTTACACTTTTTACTTTATAGTCTATACCAGGGGTGTCGAACTCCGGACCTGGAGGGCCACAGTGGCTGCAGGTTTTCATTCTAACCATCCTCTTAATTACTGACCAGTTTTTTGCTGCTAGTTATCTTCTTTTGCCTTAGTTTTAATTAACTTGACTCAGGCCCCTTAGTTGTCTCTTTTTATTAATTAGCAGCCAAACAATAAGGAGACACAAAATGAGCCAACACATGACCAGCTCACCTGTGCCCATCACACAATATTTGAAAATAAAGAAAGGTGATGGTCTCAGTAAGGTTGATCTCTCAGATCAGCAAAACATGTTGACATTGTTCTTAAAAAAAAAAACAGAAAATCATGGAAATGTCTAGTGTGGCAGAATGAGAGCAGCAACAAGTCATGGAATTAAATAACGGTTTAATTAACAGCAAGAATCAGCTTTTCATTAAGAAACTCTTTGGAGTGAAATTGGTTGGAGTTTGAAGCCTCAATTTAGCTAATCCGCTGTTGTCTTGATTCAAATTTAATTTCTGTTTGGCTGTCATTTATTAAAAAAAAGAATCAATACAGAGGACTGAATCCTTAAAAACAAAAACTATTAAAATGAAGGGAAAAGAAGTTAATTAGCAGTTTAAACTGGTCACTGATTAGGAAAAGGGTTAGAATAAAAACCTGCAGCCACTGTAGCCCTCCAGACCCCTGGTCTATACAGTACACAACAATTCTGTGTCATAGCCCTCTTACACCCTGAGCGGCCGAAGTGATCATTTAAAAATATTTCGCTACATCATACAGGTGATCTGTGCCACTCCAGCCGTCCGCCACAACATGTATAGTGGATATGTCTGGGAACACCTCAGACGTGAAAACTGTATCAGAAAACAAAAAAAAATGAAAACATTAGATGTCAGCACTATAGTAGATAACTGATACCTGGCAGGAAAGCTCACCAGCAAGTTGGTCGTGTCTATAGTGGATGTATACTGACGTACAAGTTACATCATGTGATACGACTTAACTCACACCTCGTGTACAAAGCATTAAGGTTTACTTTTCGTTTTGATTTTGTTTGACATTTTTGGTCCCATCTTGATTTTCTTTGTTTTTGTGATGCCGTCTGAAAGTATCATGTGACCACAATCATCATTCTGGTGATGCGATGGAAGTCACTTAATAAATACGGCTGTAGTCGTATTGTGAGTTATCCATCAAAGGCTACACAGCATTTTCAATTCTTTATTAGTCTAGTCAGTAGGATTGCACTTCTTGTTTTGATTTTGTTTTGTCATTGACTTTTGAGTAATGTCGTGTCTGTTCAATTCTTGTTTGCCTGGTTAATTTGCCGCATCTTTGCCTACTGTGATAATAATATGCCAAAGACATCATAAAGGTTTGGGGCAGCCACCCGTATATTATTGTTCCCAGCTGCAAAAGTTTATGTTTTTTGAAGCACGATGTGCTATAGTAGCCCAAGATGGAGGCTTTAAATGTTTGGAGAGGAACTGATGTCAGCAAAGGGGCCGGAACCAGAAGTGACGTCATCAAAGGGGCTGGTTTCGGAAGTGATGTCATCAAAGGGGCCGGCTTCGGGAGTGACGTCTTCTGAGGCACCGGAACCTTGCAGGATTTCCCAGAAAAGGTCTGTAGGGAACTGAGAAAGACTCTGCCGCCCCCTGGTCAGATGTTCTATTACATTTACTCAGACCCTTTAGCTGCCTCCTACTCGCGCGTGTGTGACACTACGTATATCATTGGCTTATCTTTCAGCATCACACAGTAATCCTCAGACTTTTCATGTCATAACTGTACTGACTGCATGCTGGAAATCGAAAATATTTGAATGGCCTGTGCAAAAAAGTGTTGGAATCTAGGCATCTTTTTTGTGTTAGAAGAAGCATCTTGAATTTGATCTTCAATTTAACTGCAGAGTGTCCTAATCCTCATTGTCATTAGCACAGTTATATCTTGTGACGTGCGAGTCCCTGTCTTGAACCCCAAAACATGAGGCTGAGTCTCAGTACATTAGCAAATCCCGCTTTATTCAACTTGAAATAGGAACAGTAGGGTTATTTATTGCAGTGGGAGCTGCCACTCTCCTGTACACAAACACAGAAAATGGGCATAGTCGGGGCCAGGTCAGTGGCCAAGTTATGCTGTTCCCTGCAGTTATAATGTCCCTTACATCACCCATTGGCCAAAGGCACATATAGTGTGATCTTGATCAGCTTACAGTTGTTTCCGCAGCGCTCTACTGCTGTGCTACGAACCTGTGGCTGCCAAAGCAATGGACAAGCAGTCCTCCACAGACGCAGCATGCAAGCTTCGGCATATCGTCCCTTTGGGGGGGAATCCTAAAAGAGTTCAGAAACCTCACAATCTGAAATGGAAAAAGATTTTCAACAGGATCAAGAAAGAAACAGGTGAGCCAGAAGCATGTAGAGTATCAAATCTAGAAAACTAAAAAATATTAATGTTCTAGCTATGAATGAATTCAAACATCAGAGTCAAATCAAAGTGAAAAGGAAGGAAATTCTTTAAGCCAGCTAGAATCTTCGGCCTGTACTACACAGATACACCAACAGAAGTTTTGTTTTGGGTATCAGGGATAACAAGCCACAGCAATCGTGTTGGGGGACACCAAAAAAAAAAACAAAATGATGGCAACTGCAGGAAAATGTGAACAGGTGGGATGGCACAATGATGGAAAAAAGCTAAAATCTAGTAATGAAGTCAAAACTAATAAAGAAAGAAAAAAAAATGAATAACAGTGAGCTCTACAGATGCCAAAACCTCAGACTCATGCCATGCACCCTCTCTTCAGCAATAATGGGACCAATTACTGATAATGATGACTACTATAGAAGGTTTGTTCAATTTAGTGTTAACTTATTATCACCCATTCTTCTGTATATGTGTGTGCGTGCTCATGAGCCACACATGGTAAAATAATAATTAAAAGTAAGTGCTTGTGGGGGTGGACTATGGCTGTCACACCATAATTAAAACATTGAATAATGAAGACAACACTGTGCTTATTTTCTACTTCTACCCTTTTCTTATAAATGAACCAATTCAACATCTGACTACCAAAAAAAGTCAAAAGTTCAAAATGTTATATTTTTATTATGAATCACCCTGACTGGCGTCCACCTAGAGGGGTACTTTTAAAATGGTGGGAGTGAGTCAAGTTAAAAATGTCATGCTGGCATTAAATGATGAAGTATAAAAGTAGGCAATTTTTTTCTCTTTTGTTTTCAAAAATAACCGTCTGACATGCACATCAGCTTGTGATGCAATTATTTTCCAATTGATATAAAAAGTGAAACAGATTACTGTTTTCTGAGTGGTGAGGGGGAACTGACAGCTTTCAGTACATAATTACACCAAATGGAAATAAAATAGCTACGACAAGCAAAGTGAAACAAACAGGCCTGGTTGCCTGTCAACAGTCTCATTTTTTAGTTTTTTTCGACACATCTATTTCTTTCCTTTTCATGGATTCTGAAGAGTGTTAACAGAATTACTTTTCAAAAGTTCACAATGCTTGCATTATACTCTGCTTTTATGTTTTGCTGTTGATCGGTGAAACCAATGGGCTTCGACATGAATGTTTCCATTGTCAAGCAGCTAGATGTCAGGTTTCCTTAGGAATAATGTTCAAAACAAGCGATTGGTCATGGTGGGCGATTACAACACATCACATTAATGCACTATGATATGACCATGGCCTCGCAAGTGAGACCAATTAGTTCAAGATTAATGAATGGAGATGCCAGATTTGCTTTTTCTGGTAATGCTTTTCAAAATGTTCCTAAGAATGTGGTGCACCCATTGTTTTAAAGACATTAGTTCTTATTTTTTTCTTATACTTGCTAATCTATTAAAGGTTCAGAAAGATCGAAGAGTTCCCCCTACACCTATCCGTTTCCTGATCGCACACACCATAATCATGCAGCCTTAAAATCAGAACGCATCACCTAACCCAGTCAAGCTAAAGTGGGATTTGCTCATAAGACGATACAAATTAGAAAGAGGCAGAGCCATGAATGACTCTTCACTGGTGAAATTTTGGGTCCCATCTAGAATTGCTTGGGAAAGGAAAAGGGGCAGGAATAATGCAAAGGAAAAATTATTGATGCCAGATTTCTCATAATCTCTTCTTCATTATGTCATATACCAAGACTCTCTGGACTCCAGAAAGTATATATTAAATTTATATTTCAGAGATGTCACTAAAGCATACCATGCATGTAAGTTTTCTGTTGTACTCACAGACAAGCCAACAAATTGTTGTTCAGCTGAAACTTTCCTAGTGTCACACTTGTGTGGATGGGAGGCAGCTAAAGGGCTCGAATAGTGACAATTCCATGTCTGGCCAGGGGGTGGCGAGGTTCACTGACTTTTTCTTTGAATTCTCTGCAGACTATTCACGGGAAATTCCACAGGGTTCCGCCACCTGTGATGACGTCACTTCCTGCCCAGATGATGTCACTTCTGGTACTAGTGCATGTGATGATGTCACTTCTGATTCCAGCACCCATGATGACGTCACTTCCTGTCCAGACCTTTAAAGCTGCCATCTTTGCCACATGTCATCAGTTCTGTTTTGGACTTTGAACCAGACAAAACTCTACAAAATCCAACCTTTTTGCAGCCAGGGCATAATACACAGGTGGTCTGCCTCAAACCTTTTTATGTCTCCTGTTCATTCTTGTGACAATAGTTCCAAATATACAAGAGCATCTTTAGCATACAGTATAGCTCACAACATGCAAAACTTTAGGTGAGTACATTTACTTAAAAAAGAGCAAGAAGGATGATGTAAATGTGAACAATGGAATATATTAATAGTGCTGAGATACAAGGTCAGAGCAGTTTCCTGAAGAAGTGTCTCCATACTTAAAGCCACATAGACAATTACTAGTATAAAACACTTCTGTGGTAATGGTAATCTTATGGCATCATTTCAAAGATAAGTTGAACACATCTGCATCTCTTACAACAATACAGTACTTGCTTATTTAACCTCTTTGGTGTTATCCCTGAGTGTGACTTGGTCTCAAAATTCTATGTAGTTAAGCCGGAGTTAAACTTGGGGTGAAGTTTAATGATCTACTTTACAGTGTAGAGCACACATAACTCTCAAGACAGATATTCTCCTGCTATCTAATGGATAACATAACATTATGCTGCAAACAATCGTGAATATTTCTCTGCATTTGCCACTCTAAGGTAACTCATCGATATTCATGTGTGTGAAGGCGTAAACTAAAACACATTAGCATGTAAACAAGAAGCTATAAAGCCAGTTTAAGCGCAAACTGAAACTGAACTATTAGTCGAATCAAGAGATAGTGATGACAATGTGACTCTGTCATCAGATTATATGACTTAACCACCATGATATGCCTGGTGAATCTGGTTACTTGAAGGTTCAATGTGACGCAAATACATGAGTGGCAAAAATGCAAAACGACTGCAGTTAAGTGGAAGGACAAGATAGATGTTCGCCCCCTAAGCACTGCTAACAACTGTCGTTCATGTTAGGGCAAATACCTTGTACTGCGGTATCCTACAATTACACATAACTTTCAAATGGCTAGGTGAGCACATTTACATAAAAAGGTAAAGCAGGATGATCTAAACATGAATAACCATGCAGATCGGGTACTGACATTGTACCATCACACATGCAAACAAAATAAATATTATAAGAAACTTGTGCAAAGAAAGACTCTTCTACTGATTTCAAAACATATCGCATGAACAACATGTACTAAATTTGCAACAGTACATCAGTGAACACTAGACAAACACTGCCGGAACAAAAAAAAATCATCACACACTCTTAATACTTCTTTGGACCACCGTTAGCTTTGATTATGACACACATTCACCATGGTATCATTTCTGTTAGCTTATGCAATGTGACAACATTTATTTCTGTCCAGAGCTGCATTATTTCTTTGCCAAGATCTTGTATTGATGATGGAAGAATCAGGCTGCTGTGTAAAGTCTTCTCCAGCTCATCTCAATGATTCTAAATGGGGTTAACGTCTGGACTCTGGGGTGGTCAATCCTTGTGTGAAAATGATGTCTCACGCTCCCTGAACCACACTGTCACAATCTGAGCTTGATGAATCCTGATATTGTCATGTTGGAGTAGGCCCGCGCCATCAGGGAAGCAAAAACCTATTGATGGAAAACCTGGTCATTCAGTATATTCAGGTAGTCAGCTGACCTCATTTTTTAGGCACCTAACATTGTTGAACCTAGACCTGACCAACTGAAGCAACCCCAGATCATAACACTGCTGTACAGCAGGCACTAGGCATGATGGGTGCATCACTTCATCCACCTCTCTTCTTACCCTGATGTGCCCATCGCTCTGGAACAGGGTAAATCTGGACCCATCGGACCACATGATCTTTTTCCATTGCTCCAGAGTCCAATCTTTATGTTCCCCAGCAAATTGAAGCCTCACTGATAAGTGGTTTTCATAAGGCTACGCAGCTGTTTAGTCCCAATACCTTGAGCTCTCTTCACATTGTGCTATTGGAAATGCTCTTACCTTCACTATTAAGTGAGTGAGTTCTACTGTTGATATTTTACGATTTTATTTCACCAGACATTATCTCTGATCATAATCATTCAAGATTTTTTCTGACCACATTTCTTCCTCGAAGATGATGGTTCACCACTACCCTTACAGGTTTTAATAATCCATTGGACAGTTCTTAACCCAGTTTTAGTTCTTTCTAATCTCCTAAATTGTTTTCTTTGCTTGATGCAGGCCAATAATTTGACCCTTTTGAAATAGTGTAACATTTTTTCAACAACCACAGGATATTCCGACATGGTTGTTTAAGAAATGGAATGGTACTCGTTGCATCAGTTTCGGTTAAATAACTTGTTGCCAGCTGAAACATAGAAATCACTTCAGTCTTTATCCAATGGAAGGCCCTTACCCATCTGCTTAGTTAAATCCAGGTGGTGACTTTTTTTTGGTCAGGCAGTATATCTTTCTTCCTGTATTTATGTTAACCTTTTCATATTAACACATTGCTGTTACACATAACTTCTTGTTGAAAAAAAAAATCTACATTTTTGACTTGTTTTTCTGGCAGTAAACATAATGCAAAGGAGGCTACCACAGTTAGAAAAACCTGGTGAGCCTAAGACTCAAAGATGCTAAAGGGCTGTAAAAAGATTTTCACCAGCAAGGTTAAAAAGAAAGAAAGAGGAAGCTCTCTGTGTAATATCAACTCCTTGCAGTTAGAGGAAGATGTCAGAAGCCTGCTTGCTCAGTTGATCAAGAGATGTTCCATTTAGCTCACCTAAATGTGCTGACACTTTTAGACTCAACAGCACCAGATTTACAAACCTGTCTCACAGTGTGAAGACGGGAAATGGAGACAGGCAGGGTCTTGAGCGATTTCCTGATGGTAACATTCAAAAACTGTTTATTCCTATATGGAATATTTGAACTTTATAGCAAGAACTAGCAATAGAACAATGGCAGACACTGAGGTGGCAGTAAAAACAATTTATAAATATATGGAAAATGCAGTTTAATGTAGAAAAGTTCAAAGTGCTACACGTTGGCTAAAGGAACATCTCTCTATATATATATATAAAACCCAATGTTTGCCTGTCTCAATGTCTGGCCTCTTTTAACAAGAGAACTACTTAACGGATTTAGATCGGATGTTTTTCTATAATTTGCTTGAACATTCCGGTTGATTTCGCAACTTCTCTCATTGCAGTAAGTATCATAGTTTGCTTGCAGGAGTGATTTATTCACGCTAATCTGAGACAGAGGCTGCGGGCCGAGGGGAGGAAGAGGAAGCATGATGTCAGGAGTGGGATAAAATTCATTTTTACATTTATGTAAAATCTAAACCCTCTTCTTCCATCATACAGTTCCTATCTTAAACCGAATACAGCCCCTTATGCAGCTTTCTATGGCGATCTCCTGATGCAAACTCTTGTAACAATATATATATATATATATATATATATATATATATATATATATATATATATATATATATAAATCCATTTAGCACACGGTTCTCTACCTCACAGTGGAGGATTTTATTCATTCACCTACTTATTTATTTTATAATCTTATTCCAATGTTGGGCAATGGCAGGAAGTGACTAGTCCAGCTGTGTTCACAGGAATCAGCCTTAAATATGGTGACAGTCCTTTAAAGGGCAGACTCACTCACATATTCTTACTAATATTTTGACATTTAATTAACTCATTCATTCATTTTCAAAAACCTGTCTATTCCAATGCAGGATCATTGATGGCCAAAGCCTTTCCCAGCTTCACTGGACACAAGTCAGTAACCAATCACAGATGTGGTGTCTGTCCATCTCAGGACACAATTACTAATATATACACACTTATATTTGGAGATAAAATGTATTCATCCATTTATTGATCATTCAAACCCTCATCTTCCATTACAGGGATGCAGAGACTAGAGCCTATTGCAAATATGTCAGGTGCAAAAATAAATTCAGGGCAATTCACTGATTCCTTACAGGTTGAAGGTTGCAGCTGTACACATCTTCTTTGTTCAGGTTTGGGGATTCAACCTAAAAATGAAAAACTACTACTGACTAATCTTTTCTGGCCCAGACTTCAAATTATGCCTTTCATTTTAGCTCCCGTATAGTACTCTGTTTCTAATTTAAAATGTCTTTATCCTGACTCCATGGACAATATGCAGATAAGACCTACCTTGTTAGTCAAAATATCTTTCTCAGTATCACTTCGCTTTCAAAACAAAATACACAAGTCCACAAGCAGCCATCTTGAGCACAAGAAACATATGACCACACGAGCATGCACGATTCAAACACTCAGATTCAACTGGCAATTACAAATTTTATTAATAAAAAGATACCAGGCTGTCTACATAAATTTAGTGAGCCTCTTTAACTAGATAGTCAATTTAAATAAGATTTTTTTTTCTACATACAAATTTTGTTCAATCGGAATTTTCAGAGGCAATGCGGGACTTGGGATTTGTCTGTTAAGCTCAGGACAGTCCCACTCAAATCGGGACTTCTGGCAATCCTGCCTAGTGCAGACAGTACATTATTTCACTTATAGGTTTAGGTTTAGGTTTAGTTTATTTATATAGCACATTTACAACATCCACACGACTGACCAAAGTGCTGTACATTTAGAAACATCAACATAAAATAGAAATATTCGATTTAGCCAAAAGAAGCACAGCAGAAACACATAAAAATAATTTGTATAAATATATCTATACATATACATATATCTACACATACACACATCTAGGTAGGCAAAATAAAGCCTAGTAAGCCAGAGAAAACAGATGTGTTTTTAAAATACAGTAATCCCTCGCTATATCGTGCTTCGACTTTCGCGGCTTCACTCTATCGCGGATTTTAAATGTAAGCACATCTATATATTTATCATGGATTTTTCGCTGGTTCGCCGCTTTCTGCGGACAATGGGTCTTTTAATTTAGGTTACATGCTTCCTCAGTTTAATTGCCCAGTTGATTTCATACAAGGGACGCTATTGGCGGATGGCTTAGAAGCTGCCCAATCAGAGCATGTATTACATATTAACTAAAACTCCTCAATGCTATAAGATATGCTTCCCGCGCGGTGCTTGTTTGCTTCTCTCTATCTTTCTCACTCTCTCTGCCTGACGGAGGGGGTGTGAGCAGAGGAGCTGTTTGCACAGAGGACACGGACGCTCCTCTACAAAATGCCGCTTTATCGCGGTGCTTCTGTATACTTAAAAGCACGTATTGATTTTTTGATTGTTTGCTTTTCTTAGCGAGCGCTCTCTCTGACATTATCTGCTCCTGACGGCGCTCTTTTGAAGATAAGATATGTTTGCATTCTTTTAATTGTGAGAAAGAACTGTCATCTCTGTCTTGTCATGGAGCACAGTTTAAACGTTTGGCTAAAGGGTGTTATTTCATGTCTAGAGGGCTCTAATAATGTTAACAGGGTGGGAGAGTTTATAAGGGCTTAAAATATATAAAAATAACCATACAAACATATGGTTTCTACTTCGCGGATTTTCACCTATCGCGGGGGTCTGGAACGCAACCCCCGCGATCGAGGAGGGATTACTGTAGATTTAAAAATAGTCAGACTAGGACTTATTGATCATTACAGGGTGGTGACGGTCAGAGCTGATCCTTACTGCTTTTGCCATGATACTAGTGTTTTGGAGCCTACGGAATAATATGTTATGTATTTTAGTTATTTAGTTCCATTTTTTGTTAAGATATTGTATTGTCATGCTTGTGTAATGGAGAGTAATAACTAGCATAGAAGTTAGTAATATTTTTATTAATACCTAACAATGTCTAATTTGAAAATATGGAGAAGCTGTATGATCTAGTTCTTCCTCTGGGACATTTACAACATCACAGATCAGATAAGATCTTTTGCTTGAGGGAAAACTTTCATTGATAAGAGGAGCACATAGGCCATTTTACAACTTTCTGGTTTGTCCGAAACTACAGTTGTGTGTTACTTTGAAATTGCTGACAAGAACAAACCTGGACTTGAAGGGAGGGTGTTGCACCTCAGCTGTTTCATTGGTGAGTCAGGGGCATCAGGGCACAATACGAAAAGCCTTGCAAAGGCACACTCTTTCACTCACTCTCACTCTCACTCTGCCATTTTCCATCCGTGGACAAGGAGGCCAGGCCATCGCTGTCTCCATTCAAAGGCCATGTGGAACTAAAGACCACGCCAGACCAGAGCATAACGCACTGAGCCACCTGATAGGAAGCATCTACTTAGGTTGTATTGGTATTTTTACCACACTCTTTTGTACTTTATTTTTAATTTTGGGGATATTATCTATAATACATATATAAATATGGAACTTTTCCCTCTTGCCTGTTCTGGTACTCTGTGTAATTGCCTAGGGTTATGGAATATAAAAGAAAAGCAGAAATGTTGAACTACAGCAAGTGACAGCATGGTAAGAGTATGGACTTTGAGGCATTCTGTTAAGGTCTACATAATAAAGAGAATAAAACAGAGAATAGGGTCACCCAAGGACCCTAATACAACAAAACAGTTTGTAATGTTTCCATACCACCATTTTGTTTTTTCATTTTGGACCGTAGTTGTCTCCCATTTTGCATTTTATCCAACAGCTATGGCTGATTTCTTGTTAGGCAAGGGTGCACTGTTGAGGTCAAGTGACTGCCTTGTTCATAACACGCAATATTAGACTTCCAAGACCCTTTAAGATGGCAGCACATTGCTCAGATCACCAAGGTTTCTGGGTATAAAACAAACCTCTGAGGTGTGTCTGATTAGTTATTCTCTTCCTCTTAGTGTACCAGAAACCTTGCTGTCTTTAAGCCAATTACTAAACATTTGATTGCAGATTATTAGTTGTGGTGTTCTAGTTTCGCAAGACCTCTAACTCACTTTGAGTAGGACTTTCAGTCTTTATTTCATGGTCATTTATTTGGCTTTCTCAGTCCTGTTGTTTCTCCTAAGTCAGATCAACTTTGGGTGTTACACATTGAACAATTCAAGCTGGGTCAGTAGTCCATCACAGACAAGACACAATCGGTCACTCCTAAGAATAAAGTTCATTTTCCAGATCAGTTTTTCCAAATATACTATTCAGTCATTCAGGTCAGAATCGACTGCATTGGACATGACAGAAGGACCAAACCTGGAGGGGTTGTTACGGAGGTGTTTAGCCATATCCCTCATAGTGTAACATAGTGTAGCATAACATTATCAAGTCTATTTAATCCAACTCGGGGTCATGGGGGATCTGTTCCATTGGCACAGGGCTGTATTCATGCTTGGCAAGGTGCCAGTTCATCATTGGTGAATTTAAAGTTGACCCTTCACCTGAGATGCACATCTTTAGGGAAAAAATGTCTCTTCAAGTGTACTGGTGTTAACATCCTTAATTTTACAAGTCTAAATCAGAGAAGTTCAGACTTACAGATATTAAATGCATTGTACTTCTGACGAGTCTGCACCTTTTATTTAGCATTAGGTCACCGCAAACAAAGCGAGGACCTTTAGATGGTGAGAATGAAAAGAAATGGGATTTCTGCCAGATCACAGGTTTGACTTACTAATTTTCCAGTTAACCCACAAAATAAGACATTTCAAATTTCACCGGTGTGCACATTTTCTTCATATTTTTAGCAAGGTCACGGATGAGCTATGATACTGTAAATCCTAATGGCATGCTAAACATTATTGAAAATGCTGTGTGGTAACATGGAGTGTGTTTGTTAGGATTGATTTATTGAGAATGAAGAGTGGAAGGCAATTAACATTTAAAAAGCCAGTTCGACTCATTTTTAAAGTGGGCAGTGATGAATTCTGTTCCAGAGGTGCCCCGATATGTAGATCTGTCTAGATAAAATACGAGTCAACCGGTGGAGAGCTAAGCCTTTCACTGCTTACACTAGCTTTTTTGCAGAAAGTGAGGGCTATAAGGTGCAGGCAAATATCTATTTAATCTAAAAGCCATGACTTCAGGTTAAAAATTGTGAGTAAAATGGAGAAAATTGTAAAAAAGAAAAAAATTCAAAGTAGCTGACTTGAATGGCAGCAGTGTCTCACAGGGGCTGTGTTCCAGTAAACTAACAAGGGAGGCCTTTCTGATTCACTGCCTGAGTTCATTTCATAAGCAGCTGCAGTTCAACAATGGTGACATCACAGCTATTTTTTGCCTTTTTTCTGACAAAAACACTCCATGTACAGAATGGCAGCTGACAAAATTATTCTCGCTGCCAGGATCGCTTTAGTGATTGATCATCATTGAGAGAGACAGCCAGACTTAAACATTTTCCTTTTCCCTACAAGACAGTTATCAGGGGTTGACATTTCATTTTATCAAGAGGGGCATGTACACCTGTGCATTAGAATAATGGCCTTAAGGGCATCTATTAGTCTATTATTGCTATGTAACACAAATAAAGCATTTATTAAGCTCTTGTTATGCAACAGTACATGAATAATGCATGTATTATAGATACCTCTATTTTATAGATGCCATTGCAGCTTTAAAAGTCTTTTTAGGTGTTCGATGAGGTTATTAAATAGGAGTAGGTGTCTGACTGATACACCATAGATAGCCTCTAATATAAATCAATGTAAGTCTTATTAAGACCATACAATGTGACTGCTAAGACTGTCACACATGTGCACCAGAGGGTCACCTTCCAAGCTCACGTACGTTATGTGATACCACCCTGGGATGAGAGGAGGTGCTGTTGCTAACAGATTTATCTCCTTTTACCCTCACAGGCCCCTTCTGGTCTGCTTCTTACTCCGGAGGGTGCTGTCTCATTTCGGATTTGACCACAGTAGCAAACGCTAAGGAAGAAAGAGAGAAGGAGAGAAAGTGCAACCCTGAGAGAGCACTGGTTTCTATGAGATCTACAAGAGTGTGTTTTTTGCTGCAGTTTCCATTTTTGTTGTTAGGATTAAACTGGGTTTGGCCTAGTTAGAACCCCATGCATTTGGCTTTTGCCCGGTATCATCATTCACCCCTCTTCAACATCTTGCTCTAACTAACAGTGTTAACAAGTATACATCAAAAAATAAAAATTTTAATGTATTTAAATCATACATCAGTTTTCTAAACACTCTTAAGCTTTTGAGGGGCAAGCAGCAGATGCAAGGCAGGGGTGAAATCTGAAAGGGGTACCAAATAATCACAGAGCTGTATCATACACACATTCTCAGCAAATTAAATGTGCCAATGTAGGAAACCACCAGTTTAAAAATGGCACCTGGCTGATAAAGAAACAAACAAATACAAGGGCACCTCAACCTGCCAGTGTGAGTAGGCACGAGTCATGGCGGGCAGTTTCTCATGTTGTTTTATCTTGTGATCAGGTCACCTGTGACATGTACCTAACATGAAAGGTACCAACTACAGTACAGTATATATTCGCATTTAAGTTCTCCCGCGGATAAGTCGGGGCTTGATTTTACTGTATAATTTCCAGTATTTTATAATGTCGGTCATATAAATCGAATGCAGAAAACTCACGCTATTGGTCCAAGAGATTATGATATGCAAACGCCCACCTAAGAGAGTAACCATGGAGCACACAGCCTTTTTTTTCTTATGTATTATGCCTACTTGACCACACGGTAATACCTGAGCTATTCCGAAGCAATGTTTGCACTGTTTTGTGTTTTTTGTATCTCACACCCTCCTTTATCGCAAGAGCATCCCTTATCTACGATGGAGCATTCAATCAGAAAAAAATATGAAGTTGGTTTTAAATTAAAAGTCGTTGAAGTGGCCAAAGGAATTGGTAACAGCACTGCTGCAACAAAATTCAATGTGTCTGAGAAACTGATGTAAAATTGGAGGAGGCAAGAAGATGTTAAAAAATAACTAAGTGTTGTATTTTTGAATGGGCGTATAAGTTGGGGTCTGATTTTATGATCGACTTTTCGGATTTCAAGACCCAACTTATACATGAGTATATACGGTGTGGTCTAGGGCCGGCTTGTCATCCCGGCCAATACCCCCAGGCCACCAGATGGAGCTCTCCCTGCAACATGGAGGTGCACCGGATACCAGCAGGGAATCATGAACTGCTGGATACCACAGGGGCCAACAGAGGACGCTGCAGGGAGGCCCAGAGACTCGTTTGTGCCCTATAACCCGGAAGTGCGTCTTAGTCACAGCGACAGGGGAGATGACGTACTTCCAGGATGAAGAGGAGGACTTTTTATCTGAACTGGAAGTGATAAGGAGTCACATGGACTGAAGGATGGGAAACCCTTCCGGGTCAGGGACTATAAAAGACTGGGAAAAACACTAGACCATTAAGCTGAGCTGAGTGGAAGGGTGGCAACGTGTTTGGGAGTGGTGGATTGTTAATTTATTGATTGTGTTTATGAAGATTGTGGAGAGGAGGGTGCTTTATGCACTGTTTATTAATAATAAAGTCAACTATTGGACTTTTACTTGGTGTCTGACATATTGTCTGAGGGTTCAAGAGGATGATAGCGCCCTCTATCTGTCACAATGGTAATCTCTTTGGTTCCTTTTTAGATGGGGATCAGAAGAAATATCAAAATCTATCACAGTATCTGTACTGCACCCCATATATTTATCCCTAGGGACCTTCATGGCAGGCTGCTTGTCGAATGAGGATGTTTTTACTTGCAATTTTTTGCTTCATCCCAGTTTACAAACAATAGAAGGCTTTATAATTGTGTCCCCTTGTGCCATTAAGGGGCTGCAGTTAGACAAAGAATGTACAATCTAACCTCTCATCCCACTAGTAGCAATCAGAGAGAGAACACTGGCTTTAGGCTTTCACTCACCTATTATATTTATTGTCCTCAAAAACAATAACAGAAAGTAAAAATTGATAAATAGAATTATACAGCATGGGAGTGTTGTCTTTAAAACCACCCACCAGGACCAGCAAGTTCACACAGTTTGTTTAGTCGCAAAGTATGTGCTCTCAAGCAAAATGAAGTTATACAGTATTTAAATAGAGACAGAAAATTCTTACATGGTAGTTAAACAGGTTGGTGGCACCCTTAGAGAGAAAGAAGAAAGCAGGATAAAAAAGCAACAGAGGCAATTAAAGCATGGGAAAAAAAGGAAAGACACAAGAATGAAAGGGTGCGGGTGTTAAACATTTTCTAAAGGCAACACCTCATTTGAGTTGAGCAATGAAAGTGATCTGTGATTGGCCTACACTGACATCCAGCCCAATCCCCCTCTGCAGACTATAACTAAGTCAGAAGCTCTGCAATACCGGGGTCATGCCTTGGACTGGAAGAGCAATACCCACCCATCTTGGCCATTCTTGCCAAACATTTGTTGACATCCTTTGACAGGAAAGACTATCAGATATTAAACTGACAGGAATATGATCACACACAGAAACATAACAAATAAGATGCCAGGATGCAATGCTGCTTAGCTGTGGACAGCCTGGTGGGGGCACTAAGTGAAAGTTGCTTCTTTTGCATGGTACTTCAACAGGTTGGTGACACCATTAGGGACAAAGCAGAAGGTAGTTTTCAGTTTTTTAGTAAAAGGCATAAATATTCCTCCTCTCTTCTTGCCCAAACTGTTATGTGGGCATTTCAGACAGGGTGAAATGGTGTGTGAGGCCTCCAAAATTAGCCACAAAGGTGGGCCAGAAGCTTCACAGGCCAGTCCAGAGAGAGAGAGAGGTTAGGAGCATAGAGAGAGAGAGAGGTTAGGAGCATACCACATGACAAACCAACTCAGGATCCCAGATTAGGACCTGCGTACAGCTGGCTGGAGTGCCAATTCTGCCACCAACCCCCAGGTTTTTCCCTGCAGGTTGGAGGGCCTACATGAAAGGCTGGATGCAGATTAACGTCATACCCAGGACAGAGCAATTGCAAGTTAAGGGCCTTGCTCAAGGGCCCAATGAAGTAGAGTCACCTTTGACATTTATGGGATTTGAACCTGCGACCTTCTGATTACCAGTACAGATCCCTAGCCTCAGAGCCACCTCTCCACCCCGCACAGGAAAGGTGCTATATAAATAAATTGTCCTAGTCATTATTCTTATTATTTAAGTTTAAAAAAGCAAAGAAGCCCCAAGAAATATGGGGATGACCAACAGACAGCAGTTTGTGAGGCTGAGAAATTGTGTGTCAGAAATGGTGGTGTGTAGTACTAGAGTACCTCAGGGAACTGTTTAAACTCAACAGACTTCCAGCAAAATACCAGTGCTTGCCATCTACAGAAATTTTCTGGTGACTCCTTCATCATAGGCTACATTAATAATGACAATGACTAAGAGAACAAGAAGGCTGTGGAGGACTTGGTCTTGTGTTGCAGGGATAACGACCTGCAATTCAACATCAACAAGACAAAAATGCTGGTGGTGGACTTCCAACCGGCCAAGAAGCCTTTATGACCAGTCGCAATTCAGGGGGAGGACATGAAAGTGGTGCAGAGCTACAAGCACCTGGGCATTCACATCAACAACAAACAACAATAGTGGCACTATACAAGAAGGGCCAGAGCAGACTGTACTTCTTAAAGGAGACACAGGACTTTTCATGTATGCAGCAAGCTGCTGGAAATGTTCTATCAGTCTATAGTAGCCTGTCTGGTTTTCTATGCTGAAGTCACCTGGGGAAGCATTTTGAGCTCAAAAGAAGCACAATGCCTGAATAACCATACCAGGAAAGACTGGTCCATCACAGGGCAAACCTGGACACAATAGTAGCTATTGTAGAAAAGAGGATGGTGGCAAAATTGGATGCCATCATTAAACTTCCCCTTCATACCCTTCAAGATACACTCTCTTAGAGCACTTTTAGCCACAGGCACTTTCCACCACATTGTGCCTCTGGGGTCATTTCTGTCCACTGCCTTCAGGCAATCTAATACTTCCTCTTGATGTCCTTTTCAAGTTCATTTTGAAATATCTGCACAGTACACATTTATTTATTCATTTGTCGATTAATTAATTGATTGTATGCATCGGAATTCCCCCGTGGGATTAATACAATTTTCGCAAAAATGTCTAATAAGAGAGACAACCATCAAATAATCCAAATAATGAATCTTAATAAATCAAAATATTCTTTGCTAAATAGGAAATAATTGAACAAAATGCTAAAGAGAGCAAAACAATTTTCCTAAAAGGCAATCCTAAGGTGAGTAAGTCCAAATCCCACAATACACAAGTAAAACAAAAGATAGCAAAAATCAGAAAACCGGTAAATCCAAATTGAGCTCAATTCTTATAAAACAAACTCCAACCAAACTCAATGAAGCACCCCTGGATCGCTCCTATTCACAGTCCTATAGAGCCAAAAGGAGGATCCAGTAGCAGTGACATAAGGGTGGCCCCACCTCCTGGCGCTCCATCCACAGAGTACATGGAACATAACATTTAAAAAGAGTACAGCAGATGTTTTCAAATACAACTAAAACAGCAATAAAACATAAAATACTCACTAATACGGGCTGGCACGTGACATAAACAACATGGCTCACTTTCTTATCCCTGATACCAAGGCACACGGACATTTTACGGTTAGCCAAAACACATTGAAAAAGAAAACAAGAAAATGTTGCAGACATCTTTTTTACTTATAAGGGAACATCTTGCCTGAAGAAGGGGCCTGAGTTGCCTCGAAAACTTGCACGTTGTAATCTTTTTAGTTAGCCAATAAAAGGTGTCATTTTGCTTGACTTCTCATTACTAAGGGGGAAAAAACTCTTTACAGACCTTGATACTGTTTATTTTCACTTGAATTCAAAGCTAACTAAGCGAAACACTCTAGAATCCTAGTCCCATCATGCACTGCATTTTTGTTAAGCTTGACTAAATGTCAGGCTAATGGCCTATCACTTGATATACTGCATGCCTGCTGAAACATTTAAAATGTCCTTTGTACACCTGTAATTGTGCATGGTGCCACAGTGGCACAACAGTGGTGGGTGTACGAAGCCATTGAAGCTCTTCTGGACAGACAGGCTGCTGCAGAGATTTCCCCTTTTGGGACAATTGGGACTTTGATATCTATGGAGGATTGAAAGGTGCTATAAGAACAAATGTATTATTATTATTATCTACTCTATATATTGTAAGAAAAGGAGATATATAGCACCCGACCCGACACAGATTCACACGGGAGGCACAGGTAAAATAAATAAACTGTTCAATTTTCTTCAGCTGGAGGGCAAGTCGTCCCCGTAATCCCTCCAGCCACAACACAGTCCTAAGCACAGTACAACAATAACATCAAGCACTTTCTCTTCCTCCACCACTCCTCCCTGGCAACGTCGTCCTCTTTCTCCAGATTCTGGCTGCTGAGTGGTGGTCGTTGGCTCCCTTTTATTGGGTACCCGAAAGTGCTCCAGGTGCTTGATTGGTGACATCTGGCTGCACTTCCGGGTAAGGTGAAACCAGTGCCCAAAAGGGGCCAGCAGCTCCTGTTGCAGCACCCCCAGGCGGCGCCTGAGGAACCCCACATTGTTGCACAGAACTCCAACCCCCATGAAGCCCTGGGGGAGTCTGAGGCACTGCTGCAACCTAGGGAGGCTGCCATCTAGCGTCCAGGGGAAGATACTGGGCTTCCCACCCTTGTCCCCCTGGCAGATGTAGTGAAAGGGCATCCCGGCCAGGCATGGGCCCTGGCCATCCGTCACAATATATATAAAATCCTAAGCCTAAAAGTGTAACGATTTTTTGTCACGTTTTATTTTAAAACCTATATATATATGTTTGGTATCATTCTTTTCAGAATTTATCGAACTTTAATGATGATGTTGTTCGATTTTTAGATTCTTATTCCATTTTTAAATTACAAACTAAAATATCAAGAAAGTCATGGTTTATAAAAATGTCATTTAAAATGAATGGATCATTTATTTAGCCTCTTATAAATACTCATCAAGCATAGTGGACCTCAGTTTAATGGTAATCTTCCAATCGATAAGAGAGTAAATATTTTATTCTCATTTCATGATTTTTACTCTGTTAAATAATAATTAATTTTTCTTTTACATATTTATAGAATTTTGTAATGTTGACTCTAATAAATAATAATTTTTCTTTTGTACATTTACAGATTTTACTAATATTCTGTGCCTTGTGCCCTGTGTTGGCTGGGATTGGCTCCAGCAGATCCCCGTGACCCTATGTTAGGATATAACGGGTTGGATAATGGATGGATGGATGGATGGACTAATATTCTGGCTGCAACTGGGGGTTGGGCGCTGAAGGTGCCAGGGGAGGTTGGGCTTGCCCCCCCCTAGTTATTGTTATTATTATTAATAATAATAATAATTATTATAGCATTGGAGGCGTTTAGGTGCTAGTCAGGACTTTGGGGGTGCAATGGATTTCTTTGCCACTAGAAACGAAAATGCTTGAGGATTCTGCTCCATACTGACACTCAAATGAATAAGACGAACTGGCACCTGATCAGAAGTGCCAAAATAGTCACTTCCCATGCTTTGTTTTACAATTAAGATGACCACTATAATTCTAGCAAAAGAACAATTACCCCTAAAAATAAAACATAAAATGAAATGCTGTGAAGCAGTGTTCTCACTTCAGCACTGTGCAAGCCAAGCAGAGCAGGGGTGCACCTTCTAGGTATCCTGTGATTCAAGCTATTCACTGATCTCATCTTAAGGCAGGTCCATATGTACATTATCTTCTTCCTTATCCTTCATTTCCTCATCCCAGTCCTCATCCTCATCTTTTTCTAACAGTAAGCTGTTTGGCCAGTTTAATGTTCAAGTCTTTGTTTGTTGTTTCTTTTCATTTCAAACTGCCTCTTTTTTGCTTGCTCCTCTGGTTCAAGCTTCTCCTTTTGTTCCTCACTATTTTACCCACCTTTCTTCATAAATATTTTCATCTGTGATATCTCAGCTGATGCTAGCTTTCTACAACCACACAGGCATGGCAGCTCCCTGACCCATGAAAGTTATTCTGCACCACAAGATTGGCCAGAGCTGTGCCAAGACGCAAACTGAGGAACTGCTGCTTAAAAATTTGGAATGAGAAGATAAAGATCAACAAAAGAAATCAGAAAAGTGGGACTAAATGAATATCTTGAGTATGTACCACCCTGCAGGAAAGGACTACGGTTTAATGAAAATTCAAGATCTCAGCACACCTTATCATAGTTTGGCAGGAGACAGGGAAGAAGGGTCTGTCTGTGATTCAGATTCGTACAAACCTCTCACTGCTGATGACCCTGCCATTCTTTTTTATCTGCATACTGTAAATATTCCAAATCCTGGATAGGTTACCATTAAGTGAATTAAAGTTGTTCTTCCACTTTTCCATCCCCAAGCAATAAATATGTGTGTAAGATTATTTGGTGACTATAAGCTGTATACATACGTGTGTGACTGGGCTCTGAAAAGGGAGTGGAACACTTTTTAATGTTACATTATCTTCCATGCTGTCCACTGCTGAAATATCTTCTGATCTTTGTGAACCTGAGCTGAAAGAAGAGATTTCAAAGACGGGTGGATGGATTTAAACATAAATTGTTTTACTAGCATCAATTTGGTTTTTTTTTAACGGCCAACTAAACTGTGAAATTTTCTGATTTGTGTGTGGAACATGTGACAATCCCAATGAGGCTGTGGTGACTTTTGTTACCATTCAGACAACACAAATGTCCTCCAGGTTTTATTGCTACTTTTGTGTTATTAAACATTCACATTTGTGGTTCAGATTTGTTTTACTTTATACACTTGTTGTGAAGTAGCATGTGCACTTGATCAAAGACAGGGGGAAAGTACTTAAAGACATTGTTCAATGTGAGTGGAAAATATCGATATATAACATAGTATGATGTATAAATGAGATGTATAATTGAATAGCAAGAAATGTGGCAAAACTGACATCCTCAACAGTATAATATGGTAAGGAGTGACATGAGGGAGACATCAGCCAAAAGAACAGAATTGATGCACATGTATTGAATAGGTAATTATAAAAATATTTGTCTGTGACGGGATGAGGTTGTGGAGTGTTTTAAGAACTGATGAATTTATTAGTTTAACGGTTTTAATGCATATCGAGCAGTGAGTTGAGGCGAGTTGCTCTTGAAAGTGTACGACCATGTGTGTTGATCCCACATAGCCAGGAGCCATGAGAGAAAGAAAGCTAAAGTACAGTAAGTGCAGGAGGAGGAATGTAAGGAAGATGAAGGAGCACACATGAGAATAGCAATTTTCTGAAGGCTAGACGGACAGTGTCTGTGCTACTGATGCTTCTTTTTGAGCAGGACCGAGGGCTGGTGCTGAATTGTGGAAACAGCAAGTACCTGCGACTGCTGCCAATTTCCTAAAGAGCAGGGGAGATGCGATGGCTGCTGAAAGGTCTCGTAGATGACTCTGTACAGTTACTGAAATAAGGTGGGAGAGAGAGAGAGAGAATGGGGATTGAAGGTGGTAGAATCGGAGTGAAACATTAGAAGCTGTTGAGGTCTTCACTAGGGAGAGGCAATATGGGCAGCAATGCCCAAGTACCTGGTGTTGCTGGGGACTTTGCCAGGATTATCATTCAGCATTCCTAAGAGGGGATTGTTTCACATTATGGATGTAAGATTGGATTTTATTGATTTTAATTATTTACTGAGCACTTGCAGATACTATTCACATTAACATTCATATTGGAGAAACTCTGTTTTCTAATTCTTTAAAATAAACACTGCATTGTTTTGCACAGGGAATATTTGAGTTTAGTCTTCTCGCTTGCTACTTGTCCATCCTCAATCTAAGTACTACCAGATGCCTTGACTATGAATATGCCATGGGCTGAAGGCATGAAGCATTACATTGTTCTTTGTGTTTCATATAAAAAATATACAAGTTAGGCCCACTTTAGAGTTCTTGCTTGCAATGGCTCAACACATGGAATCAAAGCCATCTACCTCATTTTGGTTCCTGGTTGTTTCTAGTCTTAGAGTAATTCAGAATTAGATGTGATAATTGGTTGGTGGTCTGTCCCCAGCTTACATCCTTTTCTAAATCTGATTAAATGTTGGCTTCCCGCATAGTCTGTATAGCAGTTTATTAAAATGGATGAATGAACAGATGAAGTAGAAAGAGCACAGATTAGACCACAAACCTGAACATGAGACACGGCTCTGTCAGCAATCAGACCAGACAGTGTTTACGAGAACTTCACTGATGCACCTGACACAACAAATTAAGTAAGGGGTGCGCTTTAGCCTGTTAGTCGAGCCAATCTTCTGTACAGCTTACAAATTAGACAGACCTATCATTAAGCAAAATGAGAAATTATCCACAAAGCTTCTAAAATAGCAGGCTACATGATAGGTACAAGCTGCAGTACCGGTAGTCCCATTGTAAAGACAAAAAGAACCCATCAAGGACATGGATGGAAATTTAAAGTAAATTAGCAGTGATGTTTGTAAACCAACAAAAATATTTATTGCCATTGGTGAGTAATCACTGAACCGTAAATCGATGAGAAAAACAATTAAAAATTATGAAACCATGAAAAAGAGGCAAAAAGTGAGTGACAGTTGGAAAAAAATTCTTGACAGTGCTGGTAACTAATTCAGAAATGTTCGTCTGATTTCCAAGGAAGTTTGTGAAATGCACTTTTAGCATCACAGAAATGCCTCCATGACACGTGGAAGAGATAATGGTGATTGAAGATGAGGCTGATCTGAAAATAAAGATGGGAAAATCACAGTGTAGCCAGGGGCATCACACAGCTGTCCTGGGTGAGATCAATAGAAGCATCTAGAATGCCAGCTTTGAAAAAAGGCAAAAACTTTTAAGCTGAGACAAAAACAAAAAAAAAAGATCAGTGTATGGTACCTTTTGAAATGTGTTCATGTGTGATCAGAATTCAAGAATGGTAGCACTAGTTCAGGAAATGTGTTATGGGTAATGTCTGGTATACAGTACACTTGAGTGTTTTCTTAAAAGAATGCAAAGTTAAATGAAGCATACAGCAAGATCTCAACAGCCTTTTTCAGACACTGACTGCTGCAGTAATAACAGGCAAATGTGTTCCTGATGTAATTGGTGCAAGGACCAGAAAATTCTCACAGATGGCAGTCAACGTTTTAAACAATAATAACTCTGACTGCACTAGAAAAAGTAAGGTTTGAAGAACAGGAATGATGGACAAATTCAGTCTTCTTATAGGTGTCACGCAACACAAAATGGCTAAATAAAATCACAAGTGTAATCAATCCATCAGTTTTAAGAAACAAAACAGAAGATAAAGTATCAGGTATTATACAGTCAGCAGTTTAACCTTTTTATACCTAATTCTATTTAATCTTTACAAAAATTTAAATATTTAAAATTATGAAAGGAATTAGTCCTATGGATCCCAGCTGTTATTTTAAAATATTTTTTTTCCAGATCAGCATTGGGGTACGGATGGAATCTTAACACAGAATTACCAAAGCCTACGAAAAAACACATAATCCTGGCCCACCTTAATTCCGTTTGCACCTCTCCGTCCGTATCTTTTGTGTTGTAAATGTTTCGATCAGCACAAACAGCAAGGAGTCTGCTATTTCATCCCCCAAACAATGCAGAAAGTGCAGAAAGTTCTCTCAGCTCAAGTCTGTTTATCTGTGAGTTGCCTGGAGTTGTATAGGGTAAATAATATATCGTTATTTGGAATACATGCATTTCATGTGTGTTCTGGTCTACAACAATCAATATAAACACATTGTTAAAACAGAAACGCTTTTCATGTTTTAATAATAACTGACAAAATGCAGACATGAAGTGTACAGTATAATGTGTGAAGCCTGAAATCCAAATATCAAATAAACACTTTCACAAAAGGTACAAGTATAACAAGACAGGAATATAACCAAAGAAAAGAACGCACGTTAGGGTGTGACATTGACACACCCTTAATACGACCTCTTTGGTGGCGCAGCGGTAAGAACTGCTGACTGGTAATCAAAAGGTTGCCGGTTTGATTGCAGACGCCTCCGTTTTGAGTAGTGAGCTGATCTTATTGTTACTATTATAGAATAAAAACATACATTTGATTTGAGTCTGTAACAGCCGGTGTAAATTTATGGTACTTGCAAACGTTCACTTTTATTTAAATTCAGTTTTATTCTCTCAGTCATGTTCACGCTTCCCCCAGTCTGACACTGCTGTTTTCAAATAAAGACTTGCTATAGCAGAGTTGATCTCAGATGAGGAGGAGGGTTCCACATCGGAGAAAGAGAAGAGAAGCCCTCCCCACAAGAAACATCCACTCACATATAAGAACAACACAGCTACACCAGGCATAAATGTGAAAGATGGCACCATTTGGATGAAGCAGCAGGTTGGGTGCCATCCTGCCAGTTAGCCTTTCCCACACCTATCCTTCAAAGAAACAGCATGACTTACAGTGCTCGCCAAAGTATCATGCAAATTCCTATTTGTGATTATATTTTGTGTCTTTATATGTAAACCATGTATATGTTACTTTTATAAAAGCCAGGTTGAATGTTTTTTACCTATATTTATTTACTTATCTTCCTACGGTGTAAAGTCACAAGTAGACTGTAGAGCTTCTGTTTGATCGACACAGGCATGCTCACAAAGTACATGTGTACTGAACTGACTTTAGCTGCAGGTAAAATAGCAGGCTGCTTGCTGCTTGTGCTGATCGACACATTTACAACAAAAAAGAGATGTGCGAAGGGATTCAAGGTGGGCCTGGATTGCGAGTTTTTTTGTAGGCTTTGGTAATTCTAGTGTTAAGGGTTTAGTATTGATGTGGAAAACACTTTTCTTGTCACACGGAGCCTAAACTTTAGGTTCTTTCTTATGTAGGAGCTTATACTCCAAACTATGACACCTTCACCTGGAGAAAACACAAGTAGAAAAGCAGTTATGGCAAACTGTTCATTTATTCAAATAACTAAGCACAGGCAGAAGTACTACATGAAGTATACAGCATAGAGACTCCTGTAGCTGCAGTAGTTTAAGATGGTCTTTCAATCCAGGTGGTGTATTTCTTCGTTAAAGATCCTCTCTAGAAACACACAGCAGCTTATGTCATTCTCAGATGTAAAGAAGAAAGAATCTCTCTCCGGGCTATTGTCTGTTGCATTTATGTCTTCAATTTATTAGGCATGCGCATGTTGAGAGCTTGCTTCCTTGTATTCTATAAAAATGCTTGTAAACACAAATAAGAAAGTGTTCACCGTTAAACAAGTCAATCAATTCCAGTAATGTCAATGTAGGAATTTAGTCTCTACAACAAAGTCTGTGTATTTGATGGGTGTACCACCATCATCAGTATGGCATAATTAAATTGAAAATCTTTAAAGTTCCAAAATTTTCATTTACATATCAGGGTGATTTCACTCAAACCTTGGTAAGTTTTCTTCATGCAAAGAACTATGGACATATGAACTAAATTACCACAACTGTCCAGATTAGAAGTGGTAAATACTGGATTTCAAGTACAGGCAACAATGTTAAGAGATCATTGGCTTCATGGAATGGAATATTTGGATTCATGGGATCATGCCATGAAAGAAAAAACAAAAGTAGATAAACCTTCAACTAAACTATATAGTGTTATAAAAGACCTAAGGTCCAGTGCCAATGTACCTTGTGAGCTCTCCTTCTCTTTTCTTTTTTATATTACACTAGCTGTGTAAGCCTGTTGTGTAAAAAGCCTGATGTCATATAAACTATTGAAATCATCAGAAAAAAAAAATTGAAACATAGAGATGTCAGGTAATTGAAAGGAACTAGTGTTGGGAGGAAAAGTAAAAGGGATACCATTTTGCCGATGATAGCAGCTAAGTGACTTTGTCTTTTCTTCTGAGGTTTTCTTTTGCTGACGTGCTGGCCCCGCTTGTGTTATTAGTGGCTAAGTGAGTTTTCTGTTTCCTCAGAGGTGGAGCCCTTACCCCCGACTCCACCTCTCACATCCAGGCCGGACAGACCTTTATATATAAGATTGTTACTGCAGGAAAAGTGCTTCCAAGCACTAAAATAAAATGGGCAAGTCCAAGACAGACAGAAAGTGAAACCACAGCTCAATGTAAAGTTCAGAAGACTAGATGACAACAGGAAACCAGTAAGTCATTTACTGCACTCACATCAAAAGAAAACTGTATTCCAGCTCATCTCAGTGAAGAACACTGAAGTAGTGAGTAGCACTAGTGCTTCACAGCTCGGGAGTCCTAGAGTTTATCCTAGTCAAAGTGCTCTCGTTTGCTTTGCATATTCAGTAGACATGCATGTCAAATTCATTAGCAACTCTACATTGGTCCATATACACTAAGTGAGAGTACACTATGGCCTGGTTCCCCAAGATTAAGCAGGTAAAATATTTATTCATTTAACTAATGATTCTATTCCTGTCTTGTGCCCTATGATTGCTGTAATAAGCTCCAACTGCCCCAAGGTCCTGCTTTTCGAAGGATGGATGAATGGACATACTAACTTTAATCAACTTCAATTAATTGTGTGCTGTTTGCAAATCAGGCATCAAAGCAATCAGTGTTAAAGTCTCAAATACTGTAGTACTATTTATTCTCCAAAAGAACATTCACCTGTATTTCCTCTTTTTGTACACATTCATTCAGAGTCACAAGCAGATTCAGCACCATGGACAGGTCACAGGTATATCAGTGCAATAACTGAAGCCATTCAATTATGTCCTTCATTGACAATGAATCTTTAAGGAGGAATATTTGTGCCAAAACATTAAATGCAATCATTTAGCTTATTTACATTGCCAGTTTCTTCCTATTCAGTGAGATGGCAGATCCCCTGTCTTATCAACTCCCCGATCTTCATCATTAGTGCTGGGTGAACACACTCATGGCCTCTTAGCCCAACTGTTGACACCCCTTTTCCTACCTTTTGATGCTGATTGGTCATTTAATTACATGCAGTTTTGGCATGATTATTGTACAGTCTCAAACTAAATGCAATACACTCGGAGAAGCCGTCAAGCAAAATGCAATACATTTGCTTTAGCTTTAGTTATTTTCATGTAATTTATGGACATGAATTAAAATGAAACATACTTTTGTATTGTATTTTAAACAGACATGAAAATTGCATGCCATAGTGAAAAGCAATCATTTGGTTGATATGTTCCTAATTATGACAAAATAAAACCATGCCAAAATAAAATGTACCATGTGCATATGTACTGTATTACATAGAAATATAACTGACACATTGGATTACATTTAATTTTGGCATTAATAATAAATTATAAATTATAAAATAATAAATCTGAAAGCCTATCTAGAATTTATACAATCACTCACAACAGTATCTTTTTATTGTAATGACAAGACATCTTTAAATATTTGGAATTAATTGTAGAATAAATGTCTTTTCTAACCTGCTTAATCCAGACCAGGGTTGCAGTTGTCGGTTCGGGTAGGCTGGAACCAATCCCAGCTAGCATAGGGCCCAAGGCTGGAACTAACCCTGGACCGGGCACCAGTCCATCAAAGGGTGAACACACACATACACACACGCACACACACACACACACCAGTTTAGTGTCACCAGTTCACCTAACCTGCATGTCTTTGGACAGTGGCAGGGAAACTAGACTACCCAGAGGAAACCCCTACAGACACTGGAGAACATGCAAAATCCACACAGGCCTCAAACTCCTGGTCTCCTTACTATAAGACAGCAGCAGTACCACTGTGCTACTCTAGAATAAATATATTTTAAGAAAATATCAGGAAATGTACAGTAAAAGTCCAGAGGCTACAAGAAATAATGAAAGAACATCAAAGCATATTGACTGAGCATAACAGCAGGAAAGTAAGCCAAAAGCCTTGTTGTGCGAACACATTTCTCAATGCAAATATTTAAAAACTCCACCGTACATTAGTTTTAAAGGGCTACTTTGATCACACACAGGCCATGGGAGACTGGAGGCACCTCAGAGAGATGTGGTAAATTGCAGATAACAATGCATTGTAGTCCATTACCCTGATAACAGAAGGCCGCTGGTTCAGTTTACTTTGTGTACCCAAGCAAGTAACTTAACCTGTCTGCAGTACCAGTTTGAAGCCCATGTGGAGCCCTAGGCAAGGTTTCTTTGCTGTTACCCCAGACCCCCCACTCCAAAAAGCACCATGCCAAGATAATAATAATAATAATCATAATAATCATAATCTTAAACAGGTGCTTTAAGGTAAATGTATAATTTAAAATATATGACTGTGAGAATAAATTAAAGAACACAATTATCTCTGGAACTACAGTATGTACATTATACAATACTCTATATCACTTAAACCAAACACAATAATTTCAGCATTTTCACAAATGACATTTAACAAAATGCAAGGAGTGACGCGACATTGTCTCAGATACCTGAGAAAGTTGTGTTTGTTGAGGGTAAATCCAGATATTGTAAAATTGCATATTAAAAATTAAATAAATACACCTTTGTAGTTGCCCCATTGCCTTTTATTATAATACTAGCTATGGTTCTTGCCCTATGTGTAGCTTCAGCAGCAGCCCCAGCATCTGTCCTCTACATTTGTGTGTGTGAACATCTCTTTACCGAAGCTTTGTCTCTTGAGTGCATTCCCATAAAGCCTGCTTCTCAGACTCTGTCATTGTTTTCGAGGCACCTATCTCGCCTCCTGCCCTGTTTTATACTTGTTGTTGTTGAAGGCAACTCACACAGTATGCCTCATATGCCTTTACTCCTCCTTGTGCATCTCACATCGCAACTTCCTCTTTCATTATGACACCAAAAGCCAAAGTGACCAATCAGATTGCTCAGTGGGACTGGACACGCAGACCTCAGTGTTTTATTATATAGTAGATTACTGATTGCATCTATTAAATGACCAGAAATAAAACTTCTGTTGACTTAATATGTCTATGGAGGCAAGCTTAATAAGACATTAGCCATTAATGATGACAATGCAGTTACTTCAGGTCAAATGTGCAGTCTTTTCCTGAAAACAATTTCTGACCACTACAAAACTTGGTGATGTCTGTGATGTCTAGATAGCACTGTTGTGAAGAAAACAAAATACATGTGTGTTGTTAACATCCGCAAGCTAACTTTGCACATTGTCACGCACATGCAGTTGGAAGACAGCTGAAGGGCTCTGGTGACAGTAGTTGCCCACCGAACCACGAGTGGGCTCTGTTTACTAATGCCTTCTGTCTTCCTCCCTTCGCAGATTGGAAGACTGAAAGCCGTTCCTCATTATCTACCCTCCAGGACCTTCCCCTTCAAAGCCTAGAATCCATATGACCAGCAGTTGGGCCATCTTGGAGTTAGCTCTATTCAGAACTCCAGTTTGAAAAGACTACTTTGCATTTATTACGTGTTTTCTTTGTTTATTCTTGCATCTCATTACTAGGGTGCTGCCCCAACTGTTTCATGTTGTTTTCTCCTTTTACAGCATCCAATATCTAATATAGCAAGCTTATTTGTCTCATTTTTGTCCTAATATTCAGAGTTTTGGTGTGGCACTGCTCTGATAAAGCAAACACAAATGAATCAATGACAGAAAAGTTCACTTCTCCTCTTCTTCTCTTTTCCTTTTGCAGTATTAAGCTCATGATGGCTTTTGCATTTTCATTTTGAAATGTTCTTCCTTGAAGCATCCTTGCCCTCTTGTTGATATTTCCTTTGCAGTGTATGTTTTTTGTGGGGGTAAGTAGAAGGGAGAGGCCCACCAAAGTAATGTAACAGCGGCCTTGACATTTTTCACATCTTTCCATATCACAAAAGTATTCTGTGCTGGCGCTGTTGAAGATGAATGATCTTAAGGGTATGAGCAACATGATGTGCGCAGTGTTGTCCACTTGCTAAAATTGGAAAATCCATGTATGTCACATAATGGGTTGACCAGCACTGCCTGTTTGTGCTCAAACTGTAAAAGAACTGAATGTAACTGTACTGTATAATGATGCTGTAAGTCGCCTTGGGTAGACATGTCAGACCAACATACAATAATATTAGGTAAATGTTATACTACTTGATTTGAGGTCCGAAATAGGAAGGGTCAAAGTTTAGAAATGGTCATATTTGAATGTACACTCCGTAAGAGGCAGCAGCTGACATAAGAGCTTTTTCCAAGAGTAGGAATATAGAGTATGTTTAGTAAAAAGTTCTGTTTATTTCACATCAGAAGCAAGTTATAAAAATGATATAGATTAAAGAAGACAAAAGAATGACCTCAGAAGTGCAATAGTTTCAAGTGGATACTATGGCCTGACTGCTGTGATATTTTGAGGAACATATCTAACTCCAGATGTTAACCCCACAAACTCTAATGATGCCTGATTGAGCGTAAAGCCCTAGGGTGTCTTGGCAATAGCAAGAAAATAAGATACTGGTGTTGCTGAGACAGGGCTTCAGGCTTTAGTCAGGTAACATTTAGGAACAATGTTTTACAATCCATTTTTATTTCCTAGTTGTATTTATAACCTTTGCTGAAGTCTTCCTAATTCATTTAAGGTGGCACTTTGGATAAATGTATTCTTCATGGAGCCATCATTCTGGTTTAAAATCCTGGACCTGGTTGTTGTTTGAAAATTCTCCATATTTCTACATGGGATGCCCTCCAGATATTCTGCTTTTCATCTCAGATCTCCAAAGACATGCATGTTAGGTTAATCAGCCCTGTGGAAGTGTGAACATGAGTGTATGAGCAGCCATGCTTACAGTCCCATTGGGAGTGGACATTCGAGGACAGGAGTTTTAACAAACACTCAGCATGGGTTCTGACGGAGGAGGTTGTGTTTTAATAATTTGCTGGAATTTTAGAAGAAGACAACTCAAGGATTTAATATTATTTATCTTGATTTTCAGAAAGCATTTGATAAAATCCCAAATGAGTGGTTGGGCATCAAACAAAAAAAGAGTTGGGAGTTCAGGGTGCGGTGTGTACATAGATGCAAAATTAATTCAGAAACAGCAAGCAGAGGGTTATGGTGTGAGGAACCTTATTAGCATTGGGTGATGTTCTTCAGAGGTCAGTGGAGGGGCTGCTGCTGCTGTGGATAGGAAATTGTATAACAGGCTGGTTACATTTTCAGATGATACCAAGCTAGGTGGATTGACAGATAATGTGGAATCCATTGAATCATTATGGGGGGACTTGGATAAGAGACAGGCTTGCGCAGGTAATTTGCAAATGAAATTTAATGCAAGTAAACGTAAAGTATGACACATAGAAAGTGTCAATGTTTGATTTGAATACACAATGGGAGTTCTGAAACTTAAAATTATCCCTTATGAAAAAGATCTGGGAGACATAATGGACTTGTCACTATTAATGTCCAGACAGTGTAGAGAAGCCATTAAGAAGGCTAGCAAAATTTTAGGTTATAAAGCTCGATGAGTAGAGTACAAGTCCAAGGAGGTTATGCTTAACATTTGTAACGCACTGATGAGGCCTCATCTGGAGTACTGTGTAGAATTTTGATCTCCAGAATACAAAAAAGACATAGCAGTGCTGGAAAAAGTCCAGAGAAGAGGGACTTGACTGATTCCAGGAGAGCAGGGTGAGTTTTGAGGAAAGATCGAAGGAGTTGAACCTTTTCAGTTTAAGGAAATAGAGATTAAGAGGTGACATGATTGAAGTGTTTAAAATTAGAATTAGAACAGTATATTGAGACTGTTACTTTAAAATGCATTCAACAAGAACAAGGGGATACAGTTGGAAGCTTGTTAAGAGTGAATTTCATGCAAACATTAAGAAGTTCTTCTTCATACAGAGAACCACAGACACATGGAATAAGTTACCAAGTAGAGTGGTGGAGAGTAGGAGTCTAAGGACATTCAAAACTCAACTTGATATCGTTTTGGAATGAATGAAATGGATTTTGATTGCCATGCTTTGTTGAGCTGAATAACCTGTTCTCGTCCACATGTTATTGTCATGTTCTAATGTATGTTTAAGTGGGCCCAGCTATGAAGTGATCCCCTGTGCAGGGCTGTTTCTTACCTGCCACCACACATCACTGGACTGGATTAAGTGGGATTGAGAAGGTCTTATTATTATGATTATTTTTTAATTCCTTTGCTGTATTAGTCAAAGAAACTCTTTTCCATATAAGAAAAAGTAAAAAAAAAATGAAAGATACAATCGATGCAATTATTCACATAAACTAATGAAACAAACTACCCGTATATCCTGTTTCCATGCATTCCTGATTTCATTTGTGAAGGATATAGATTGCCAGTGTTTTATAGCGTCTTGTCATATGCACACATAAAAGATGGCTGTTCTCGTATTGCTTTTAAGAAAAGAAAAGCATCGAGTAAAAAAGTGAATTTAATGTGCTGAAGAAGTGTACTTGACAGAGAATGTTATTACAACATGGAGAAAGTCGTTCTAATCACTAGAATGTCAGTAACTGTGTAACGCACTTCAGAAAAGGAGGAGTGAGTCTGATGAATGAAGATTGTTCAGAATCGCTTCAGACCTCCAAAGCAGAGAATTATAAATGACTGTGTTGACATCATGCTCACAAACAACAGACATGTCATCACAGCTGGAATGACTTCAGAACTTAATATTAGCTATGGATCAGCTGATCCAAATTTTCACTATGACCTTGCATACGCTAAAGTGTGTCTGCCACATGGGTTTTCCGGATGAAGAAGCAACAAGAAAAGAAGGAAGAGGATTAAAATGTATTTTATAGTGGAATACACAAGTTGAAGTCAGGATGAAATAGTACATTGGAAAAGAAAGACGTTGTATAGATTATAAAAGAAAATATTTGATTTCTTTGAACTGTTTTTTTTTAACATTTTCAATAAATTATTTCCATGGTAAAATAATGCATATACACATCAAATAAATAAATATTGTCACATTTATTTCCAGTCAAAGTCAATTGCAAAAATGTTGAAAGGAATTGAGTTCATAGCAAGTACCAATCTCGTAGAAAGAACAGTAGGAAAGAGATGCCTAATGGACATAAAAAGGTCTGAAAAGCTATTAAATATGCCAGTAGTTTGGAAATTACTAATGGGTTTTATAGCTTTCTTCGGGTCATCAAAGTTTACATTCGAGGTTTCAGATTCAACAGAGAATTGGTGTCAAGGCAGGACATGGCTCTGATCAGTAGCTGGTGACATTTTATCATCGATACATTTATAAATGTTTCTAAGCATGTTATGCTCACAATTTAAAAATGCATTGGAACAAATGCCCCATCTAGGGTGGGTTTCAGCCTTGCCACCACTAATGAGCACTGTACTCCCTCATTCCTAAACTGGATTAAGCAGGGTCAGTAAAGGAGGGCTTTAGTGATTGTCAATTTGCATGTGTGTCGGTTTATTTTCACATTTTTGTCTAATATTTAGCCTGTACCACTCCTGAAAAATATGTTCAACCTCTTGTACAAACGGACCTACAGTACTTGTGTAAACTGCTCTTTTTAACATCCAGAGTAGTTTCCAGCCTTGTGCTGGGTGCTGCCAGGATAGGAAAAAATAGTGGATAAGCAGGTTAAAAAACAAAAAGTCAAAGTTTTTTTTTTGCAATGAGGTTTGTATTAATTGAAAGTGAAAAATGAATGAGAATGATTAAGTAAAGTAAGAGCCAAATGTGTAGAATTCATGTGATCACTCTGATATAAAATTTGATTTTCATTCTAAAGATACAGAGATCCAAGCGGTTCTTCTCCAATGGCTCTGCTTTCTTTCTGTTATACTCGTACATATTCCTCCAAGCTGACAAGTGGGTCTGATGATGACATGTGGACAAAAAGATCAAGGATAGAGCAAGCGACTGAGAAGTAATATTTCCTTAGAGCTTGTAATATAATAGCCTGAATCAGGCTTTGATACTGCAAATTTCACTGTGATGCCGAGGAAAGAAAATTTCCACACTATCACAATTCCATCTGTAAGCACACACAAAGCCAGGATGGTGTGCCATCTAGTTTATTTGTTTCACGTTTGTTCTTCATTCCAGTGGGTAATAGTTTGCCGAGAAGTGTCATTGACTAAAACAGACAAACGTTTAAGCAGTGAGATGCCTGGACTGTAAAATAGTCCCCAAAGCCTAAGATATCGATTTCTTGTCGGCAGAACACAAACAGAGGAACAGGAGTGAGTGCCGTCTTTATCTCTTCTTTCTATCACTAATGTGATTGATAGTCACAGCTGAAGAAGACTTTTGACCGTCATTCCATTCTTTAAATACGTGGGAGGCTATTATGGCCATTATTGCCTCTTCTTTAAAGCCTCACAATGGCAAAACTAAAATGTACTTGAGCCCATCCGAATTAAAAAAAGCTGGAAATATAGGTGAGTTGCAATCATAGTAGGCAGCTTGTTCAATGTGAAAGGCGCCATTTAAGATAAAGTCAGTGATAGGATTAATAAATATTCTTTTATTGTGCTAAAAACGACGTGTGTGTCCTTACACATAATGATATCCTGTCTATTGAAAGCACCCTCTATATACCACGAAAAAGAATTTTCCATTCACAGCTAATGTGGGTTCATGGCCATCACCAGATACTCACTGGGTTTGGCTCCAGGAACGCTTCTTGAACTGAATGCTGACACATTCTGGCATGTTCTTTTCTGTGTATACATTGATTTATTCTGTCTCACAGTTCTAGGAGTCTCAGCTCGACTACAGTCTTTGAGGATAACTCAAAATCTCCCTGAAAGGTTTGGCTAACTGGTAAGTCTGAAACCAGTCTTAAATTAGTGGTGGACTTTTACCCCATCTATGGAATGCCTTGGTTTATTTGGACCTGTGACCCAAAATAGGCTTAAAGTGATTGATGGTCGTTAAATTAATATCTTATTTATAAAATGTCAAAAACAAAAAACTGCAAGCACTGTGAAACTCCAAAAATGAAGTGTGACCTCAATATTGACCTATGCTGTTTTTGGAGACAATGTATTTTGACAGTTAATGAGATAATAAAGAAATCCAGCAAATCTAAATTGAGACCCAAATCAGTGAGTGGGCCCTGCAATGAACAGACAATTTTTAGGGAAAATGTTTCTGTATAAATTTGTAGAGTATTTCTGACTGTGCCTGCTTGTGTAAATAAGACATTATTTACCATTCATATCTAATACAGTACTATAGAGATGACACCATATGACATTTTAATCTTTTAAACCATCTACTCAAAGCACTGTGATGTTCCAACAATGATGGATGGATTAAAAGCCAGAAGTCTGTATGACCATCAACATCAAGTGACTCCGTGAGAACCCTAACTACAAAGAGGACTGTTTCATTTATGTTAGGTAGAATGCCCATAGGGGACTGGGCGGTCTTGTGGCCTGGAACTCCAGCAGATTTTTTTTTTTCTCTCCAGCCGTCTGGAGTTTTTTTTTTTCTGTCCACCCTGGGCATCGGACCTTACTCATTTTCTATGTTAACTAATGCTGTCTTATTTTAATTTCTTATTTTGTCTTTTATTTTATTTTCTTTATTATGTAAAGCACTTTGAGCTACTTTTTGTATGAAAATGTGCTATATAAATAAATGTTGTTGTTGTTTTAACTGTAGGTATTATATGTAAGAAGTCCTATTTAATGATCAGATGCCAGTCAAAGTCTTTTTGCTATTTTGAGACCTTTAGATATTCAAAGATATGGGTGTGTTATAGATCATATCATTTATCTGTATGCTGATTGGATGTGTTTCTTCAATGTATTAAACAAATAAACCTGACTTATTTAAGATTGTCACTTTGTTATACTCTTCAGTCTTGTTATCAACAAATGACCTGTACACATGTCTATTATTTAAAAGAGCACTTCCCTAATAAGTTGGTGCCGAAAGCATGGTTATTCCTGCATGGTCCTTGAGTTGTGGATTTCTCTTGTTTAATGCTGATTCATAATTGCCACAGAAACATCTTCCTTGTTGCCACTAAATCCGGATTGCCATTGTCTTCTGAACTCCAGGGCTAGCGCTGCATTGGGAAGGCTGAATTCTTGGATATTACTGTTTGGTGCATGTTATTCAAAATAATAATCCCTAACACCCTCCACTAATGGATAGTTGCCTGTTTTTCCCAGTGCTGCAGGGAGATGCTCCATGGTTATATATTTGTGGTTTCATACTTTACAGAAAACTCTGTAGTCACTGTGAACTTCTGGTATGATACCCCTGCATGGGTTCAGAAGAGGGAGGTCATGTTTTATTAACATGCTGGAATTCTATGAGGAAGCAACAAAGGATATGATCAAAGTGGAGCTTATGATATTATTTCTCTTGTCTTTCAGAAAGCATTTGATAAGGTGCCACATGAAATGAAATAGGGTGTTGTGTGTACAGTATATGGGTGTAGAATTGGCTCAGACACAGGAAACAGATGGTTATGGTGCTAGGAACCTTATCAGAATTGGATGATGTTAGGAGTAGTCTCCCTCATGGGTCAGTGCTAGGGTGTCTAATATATATATATGAAAATAATCTGAACAGGAATATAAATAAAAAGATGGTTAAGTTTGTAGATGCTACCAAACTAGGTGTATTGGCATATAATGTGGAATTCATCAACTTAGACAGCCTACAAGCTTGGGCAGATTTGTAAAAATGAAATTTATAATGCAAGGAAATTTAAAATATTACATGTAGGTGATAAAAATGCTAGGTTTGAATACACAATGGGTGGTCTGAAAATTGAAAGTCCACCTTATCAAAAAAATGTAGGAGTTGTAAGGTATTATGAAGGTCCAAGTTTTTAGGGTCTTTGTGCTTCCTGTTTTGCTATATGGTTAGTAGACCCGGATGCTATCCAGTGGCCTGAGATGAAGACTGGACTCCTTCGGTACTGTGTCTCTTCTCAGAATCCTTGGATGCCACTGGTTTTACTTTGTGTTGAACGAGTGGCTGCTCACAGAGTCCCAAATAAGGCACATTACCTGCATTGCAAGGGAGCATCAGTTTCTGCACTAAGACCATGTGGTGCTATTTCCAAAGGGTTATCCGGTTCGCATGAACCTTTATTGTTGAGGACATGGACAGTTGGACCAGGCCAAGGGGACACCCACATAATGCCTGACTGCGGCAGATAGATTGTCATTTCCAGAGGGTGGGACTGGACTGAGTGTCTGCCTGCGGAGTTGCCAACTGAGATCCTGAGGTGTTTTTTGTGAGGTGGATATGTCAACATGCTGTACCGGTTCATGCTCCCTAATCTCACCTGAACTGAGGGATTACTAAGGAAAATAATTGAGCAGAACATTCCTAGAAGTAGACTGTTCAAAAATAATCAATATGGATAGATATGAGGAAGTCTGACTTTCACATATACTGTATGCCTGAATTCTGAGGAAGTAAAAAAAGTAAAAAAATATACAATCTAAGAAGTGTGTATTATATTATTAAACCTTGATTTTCAAGGGCATCAAACTAAAACAAGAAGGTGTTCAGGATATAGTGTGTAAATGGGTGCAAAATTGTTCAGAACACAGGAACTGTGCAAGGAAACATATCAGAATTTGTTGATAACGTCAGGGGTCTGTGCTAGAAATACTGCTATTATTTATTTGCATACATTATCTGGATGAGAATATAAGCAACAACATGGTCAAGTTTGCAGATGATATCAAACTAGATGGATAGGTCGATAATATATTAAAGATGAAGTCTTGAGAAGATTTGTGGGAGATGAAATTAACTGTAAATCAGGTAATGTAATGTACTGCATGTTATTACACATTAGAAGTAGAAATGTTAGATTTGAATGTGCAGTAGCAGGTCTACACCTTGAAACATCCCTTATGAGAAGGACTTAGGAGTGGTAGTGAACACATCACTATCAACTGCCAGACAGTGTTCAGAAGCCATTAAGCAGGGTAACAGAATGTTAGGTCATATAGTACGATATGTACAGTACAAGCCCAATGAGGTTATACTCAAGATTTATAATACACTGTTGAGGCCTCAGTTGGAGTACCTTGCTAGTTTTGGTCTCGTGGCTACAAGAAAGACATAGCAGCACTAGAGTATGTCCACAGAAGAACAAGTAGGCTGATTTGATGAGTTATGAGGAAAGATTAAAAGAGCTGAGCCTTTTCAGTTTAAGCAAATAAGATTAAGTGGTGACATGTCTGAAGTCTTTAAAATCCAAGTCATCTACTTGTCAGCTGGACCCCCTGCCTACAGTTTTGGTTAAAGCCTGCCTCCCCTCTCTAGTCCCTCTTATTTCTGCCATCATTCACTCTTCTCTTACTACTGGTATTATTCCCTCATCTTTCAAAACTGCTGCTATAACCCCAATATTAAAAAAACCTGGTTGTGATCCTACTAATTTCAATAATTTTCGCCCCATTTCTAACTTGCCCTTTATCTCCAAAATTCTTGAAAAAATAGTAGCTATCCAACTTCACACCCACTTGTCTCACAATAATCTATATGAGAAGTTCCAGTCTGGTTTTCGCCCCCATCATAGTACAGAAACGGCACTTGTTAAAATTACTAATGACCTCCTTATGGCTGCTGATTCTGGTCTAATCACTATTCTCATCCTTCTTGATCTGAGTGCGGCCTTTGATACTATTTGTCATACCACTCTCCTTAATAGATTATCTTTGATTGGCATTACTCACACTCCACTTGATTGGTTTAGATCTTACCTTTCAGGCCGCACTCAGTTCATACAGCTTAAAACTTTCACATCCCAACCCACCGCTGTTACTTCTGGTGTGCCCCAAGGCTCTGTCCTGGGGCCTCTTCTTTTTATTATTTACCTTCTTCCCCTTGGCAATATTTTTCGCAAATATAACATTAATTTTCACTGTTATGCTGATGACACCCAGCTCTACCTTGCTGGTAAACCCACCTCCTCTTTTCCACCACCCTCACTTATTGACTGCATTTCTGAAATTAAATCCTGGTTCTCTTCAAATTTTCTTAAATTAAACAGTGACAAAACTGAGGTTCTCCTCATTGGTTCAAAATCATCACTATCCAAAACCAATAATCTTTCTTTTATTATTGATAACTCTGTTGTTTCCCCATCATCTCAGGTCAAGAGTCTGGGTGTCATCCTCGACAGTACTCTATCTTTCCAATGTCACATTAATAACATCACCCGGTCTGCTTACTTCCACTTATGTAATATTAATCGCATTCGTCCCTCCCTCACTCCTCATACTACTGCCATTCTTGTTCATAGTCTTGTCACTTCTCGGCTGGACTACTGCAATTCAATCCTCTTTGGTCTCCCTAATAAATCTCTTCACAAGCTTCAGTTAGTCCAGAATTCTGCAGCACGTATCATCACTGGAATCCCATCTTTTCACCATATTACACCGGTCTTGCAGCAGCTTCATTGGCTCCCGATCAAGTTTCGTATTGATTTTAAGATTCTGCTACTACCTTTTAAGGCCATCCATAACCTCGCACCTCCATATCTGTCTGACCTTCTACATGTTGCCATTCCATCCCGTAACCTTAGATCCTCTTCCTCCACCCATCTGACCGTTCCTCCCTCCCGTCTAACCACCATGGGGAGCAGAGCTTTCAGCCGTTCTGCTCCCAAGCACTGGAACTCATTACCTGTGGATCTCCGAAATATCAAATCATATTCATCTTTCAAATGTAAACTTAAAACACATTTGTTTAAAATGGCTTTTTCTTCTTCCTCCTAATTATAGTGATTTTGTTTGGTTTTAATTTTTAGATTTTCTGATGTTTTAAGTTGTTTATAATTGTGTTTTGTATTTATTTATTTATTTGTTTGTTCGGTGTCCTTGAGTTCCCTGAAAGGCGCCTTGTATAAATAAAATGTATTATTATTATTATTATTATTTAAAATCATGAACTGTATTAGTGCAGTGGATCCATGCTGTTACTTTAAATATGTTGTACAAGGACACAGGGGCACAATTAGAACTATGTTTTGAGTAAATTTTACACAAACGTTAACAAAGTTTTTCTTCACACAGTGTACCATAGATGTGTGGAATAAATTACCAATTAACATGGTGGAGAGTATTACTTTAAGGACCATCAAAACTAGACTTGATGTTACTTTGGGGAAATTAGGTGAATAGGATTGATGTGCTTTGTTCCCGCTGAATGGTTTGTTTTCATCAAAAATTTTTCTAATGTTATATTGTTCTAATAGCTACAAAGACAAAAGATTGCAACATAAGTGTTGTAAAAATCACACCAATTGATGCACTATTGTTAGCTTTCTTTTAGTTTTTGGAAGGTCTATTGAATAATTGTTTGTCATATTTCATAAAATAACATTTTTCAAATAAAGTCTGAAAAATATTCAAGATAAAAATAAAAATATTAGAAATAACTAATACAAAAGCAAAAAGTGAGCAGATTTTTCAAATTAGCTAATAATAAAGAGCTATGGCACTTATTTAAGTTTCATTGGCTGCTTTAGTACAACAAGAACATTAAAACAAGCTTTATTTCACTTTGACTCACCAGTTGATTAATTTCAAAACACGTAACTAAACGAGGCAGTTAAAGCCAGAATCATCAAACACATCAGAGATGCTATCGGCGTTCGCCTTGGCGCTTGTGGCTTTGTTAACCGTCGGATTTTTCAGTCTCTAAAAATGGTTTGCACACTCCTGTTTCTGTAAATCAATTCTTGCTTGTGAGGCACAAGTGGCATGGTAAATAACCTTGCAAAGAATGTAATATCAGGGCCCAGAAGCTATCTTGCCCTCAAGGCAGCACAGATAAACCCATTAAAGTAAGTTTACTATGCTGCATGCCTTATCTCCTTTTTCTAAAACCTTAGATTGAAAAAAAAAACAGACATCAAGCTGGCAAAAGGTACACCTAACTAAATCTCGTTTTGCAATATGCTGAGCGGAGTTCTAAATGACACCATTTTGTTCCGCTTTCACTTCTTTACTGGTCCTGCTGGATGATTTTAATCAGAAGCTGGTGATCTCGCTCCCTATTCACATATTTTCATGCAGCTCCTAATAGGTTTCACAATGTAATTTAGTATTCCATATAAACCTAAATCAGACAGTGGAAAGAAATATAATAAAGTGTAGTTTGTGTGTAATTTACACACAGAAACAGAGTATATGCAGCCTGAAAGAATTACAGGTACACAAAATGGCCTAACACATATGGACTCGCAAAATTCATTGCAGTGTTCTTTGCAATGTTGTAGTTAGGGTTCAAGAACTGTGTTATGATGTCTATAAAGACAGGATCCTGAGAAGAAGATGCATGTCAGGCAGGAGGGAGATAAAACAAAGAAAATTTGTTGGAATACTTTGCTCAGAGTAGTCTTATATTCTGTTTTATGATTTCTTACTATTTGGGGGTAAATGTTCTTGTTTGCTTAGTAACCAATCTAACAAATGACTAACCAATCATAAAAAATGCCACTGACAGCCTATTATATGCTGAGCCAATCGTAACATTTGATCATTGTAACAGATTTTATAAAAACACGTTGTACTCATTGTAAGTACTTTGTACTTTCAGCTCTGCTGAAATAAACTGTTGACTGACCGGACTTTGAACTCCATTGTCGTTCTTCATTTGCACCGCCATTAAGGGGGAGGGCGCAAACTGGCACTTGCAGCATAAGCTTACAAGAGACAGGCATGGCATAGAATGCTGAAGCAGAACAGAAGCATCCCTCAAGAAGAGTAAATCCTGCATGAAGAGGAAAATTTTCAAAAGTGACATTAAACAGCACATTGTCATTTGGGTGTACTTGTAATGTAACAGTGTTTAGCATAGGGGACTGCGTACTGTGTCCCTGCAGATAACGGCACTAGCTGGCCTGCTACACACAGTCTTCTTCAGCTCTGATGATTGAAAAGTTTAAGAGGCCACTCTACAGTAAAGTACAGAGCACAAAGAGCTGAGATTCTGTGCTTAACATGGAAAGGGTGGGTCGGTTTAGACATTTATTTCTTAATACTATCCAAGTTCTTCATTTAATATAATGTCTTTCTCTAATTAGCATCATCCTAAGCCACTTTTCAAGTACAATGGTCTATGGATATTTTATACAGTTGGAGCACAGGCAGAATAAGTAATATTTAAGTAATAAACAAGTAAGTAATATTCAAGTATTAAGTATTTGCTAAGAGCCCCACATCAAGTCAGAGGCATGAACTGAACTTGCAGCCTTCCTTAGTCTCTACATCAAAATGGGTATTATTAATATCATTATCATGTATTTATTTAAAAGGACATACCGACTACTAAACCTAAGCTGACTTACAAAAATTACAACACATGTAACATGAATGGGTCCTTGGCAATGCAGGACAAAGATAAAAGTAAGATGAGAAATTATGAGAAGGGTCACTGATGATCAAATAGAAGCACAGAAACCAGTAAAGGTGAGCACATGAAGCCCACACTAAAAAAAGTGTCAAAGAAATGTAAAGCAGAGCTGAGAGCAAGAAAGATACAGTAGTTCCAAGATGTTAGGTAGAAGTAAGTCTGATGGTGAGGTGAAGCGTATTCCTCAAATTCAGTGTGATAGTGTGACTTTGAAGATAAAGTGTGAAGAATGTGGAAGAGGACAGAAAGGCCGAAGGTACAGAATTGGAGGATCTACTCAAGGGATTGCAGAATAATAGTTCTCTGTAGTGTTGATTGGCAAAGTTCGGCAAAGCGTTTTTCCCAGCAAATATGCTGGTATCCTTGTATGCCAAATATTTTCCTGGAAACTCATCCTGCAGTTGGCTTAGGCCAACATTTTTTCCCAGTGCCCCATGATGCTTTGTGAGGCCAGTGTGACATTACAGAGCTGTAGCAGCCATGCACAGAATGTTAATACATGCATATTGCAAGATCATTGCTTCAGACATGTGCAATGTTGTGACTGGACCAGCACTCCAGCCTTCCTCCCTGAATTATTTTTTTTTTAAATTTGCAGTATTTTCATTAGCTAACCGTAATAAGAATATCATGAGAACTGCCACTGGATACTGCACACGAGCCCTGTGCACTGGCCGTGCAGTGCCAATAGGCTAACTTACATGCATAATTAGCCATGTGTCCAGCTCAAAACAAGCCTTAAAGAAGCCCTTTCTATCCCACCCCAAGTAAGAAAACAAATGCAGTCCTTTGAAATGATAATATACCAAAAGACTTAATATTGTTTGCAAGGGTTTTATATTTTCTTAATGGAAGAAAAAAGTACAAAGTACTACTGGTGTGCTAATGTGCTCCCCAAAATTGGAATTCTCTTTTAGCAATAATATATACAGTATATGGTAAATATAAAAAGAAAACTATTAAAAGACATCCCCAATATAACATCTTCTCCATCGTCTGGGTTACCTTACCGAACTGCAGGTCCCCTGGAACCCTGTGGATGCCCAAACTGAGACTATACCAGGGCAGCACTACCACTTTTCACCCTGGGGAATAAACTGTCCTCGAAAACCAGTCTCCCCCTGTCCATCCATTATATGATTGCCCCCCATTGGGATAGGAGATTATATTTTATACAATATCTGCCAAATAATGCAAAGAGTACATGTCACATGTTTCACCCTTATTGGGGCTCATCAGGTGCATGCTCTTTTGCATTTCCTTGCAGAGATCAAACCTCGGACATTTCTAGATAATGGCTATTGTATCTTTTATTGTTTGAGGCACAGTGGCACAATAGTTAGCACTGCTGCCCTATAGCTCAGATCACATTTTTGGCCACAATATTCAGTCCAACATCGTTAATGGACACTTTCCTAGCCCTCAGGGACAGTTGCAACACCATTGCACCATTACTCAGAACTACTTCAGTTCTACCTTCTCCACTGACCTCAATGAATTTTGCAGAGTACAACAAAGTTTGTGAACATTTCCTTTTCCAACTCACAGTGAAGCAAATTCTGCAGGTCTTGCTCATCACTAGTTATGTATAAACAGGCTCTTAGCTGTAGTCAGGGTCCAAATGACAGATTCGGATGAGCTGGAGAGGTCCCTGAAACGCCAAAGAGACAAGAGGCCTCCTCATTGAAGAATCAAGACCTGTCTCCCTCATGGCAGCTAAGAAAGCCACTACACTAAGAAGGAGCAGTAGGAATGTTATTTTCCATACTCCTGGGCTCACATAATCATTTAGTGTAACTAATGGCCTGAAGAACCAAAGTGGTTCAGTGGTTAGTAATATCGCCTCATTGAGGCCAAGTTCTTGGACACCATCTGTGCTGGTTTTGCACTTGTTTCTGTATGTGCATGGGCATTTCTCAAGGTATTCCAGTTTTTCATGGACATCCTAAAGAAGTGATAATTAGTTGGCAATTCTGAATGGGTTCAATGTGAGTGATTGTGGCAAATGGCTGTGTGTCCAAGCCTTGTACCTTGTACGCAGTGCTGTCAGAGCAGACTCCAGCCACTGAAAAACGTGAATTGGATTATGCTGGCTCTAGAATGGACAGAAAGATAATAGTTAACAATTCAGAAAAGGGTCTTTAAGGGCTTTCTGTGGAGCATCTATCAGCACAAACAAAGTTGTAGTAAAGGACTTGATACGCCGCAGAAAGTGACTAACAAATGTGCTTTTGGCAGTCCTGTCTACGGTGTCATTGATGATTTGTAAGTTTTATTAAGACAAAAACAAAAAGTGTCAGGCTCTTGTTACATAGCATTAGTTTACTAATTGATGCATTTAGGTAGCATCTGTTCTAAAGCATTACAGAATAGTGCCTTATCTTAAACGCTTTGATCCTTCTCACAGGCAATAATGCTTTATTTAATACAGCAATTTATAGAATGAGAGATAATCTAAAACTTTGTGAGATGTACTTTACACAATTACACACTACATGACTTTAAAGAAGCACATCACATTCACTCCCTCACTTAACACCCCAGTTCACAGTCTGGAATTTACAAATTGTCCTGTTCTCCCAATAGTCTCTGTTCATCATTCCTCTCACACTCCAAAAATGTGAATGTTAGGTTAATTGGCAACTCTCTGTTCACATTTTATGAGTGAGTGTAGCAGTATGCACAAGTGTGCCCCATGATGGACTGTTATCATGTCAAAGTCCAGCTCCTGCATGATAGGCTTTGTTTTCCTACAAATCTGTAAATGATCGGGTCCAGAAAATGAATTGATGACTACTTGACATAATAAGATACTTTCAAAAAGGCCAACTGGCATTTAGTTGTGTTTTTTTTAATACAATAACAAATAAACAAACTAGCTGTTTCTGACAAGAGGAAGATCACATAGTAGGAGTGAATTGTATTGGTGCAGAAGGAACCCTAATTAAGCAATAGAAAAACTGAAGGTGTCCTTGAAAAGTCTGTGAAAGTTAATCTTTTATATTTGATGCATCAGAAAAAAAAAATCCTGGCATTTAGCACGATAATAAGGATGTGATTTTTGAGTTCAAACAGAAATTGATTCTAATCATAGATACTTTATTAAACTCTCCTCCCTTAGTCCTTCTCATCTAATTATCCTTTTCAGGCCTTCTGACATCCATAAAATGTTACACTTCAAATGCATGCATTATTCGGCTCTTCAGAAATTAAGAATGAAGAAAACAAGCCACATAGGGAACATTTTCCTATTTCTATCTATCTATCTATCTATCTATCTATCTATCTATCTATCTATCTATCTATCTATCTATCTATCTATCCACATTACTTCAAGTACAGTACATGCAAAAATCAGTTCAGCCATTACTGGATATGCAGCTGTGCACAGCATGGGATGCTTTCAGGAATAAACGGTATAATGATAGATTTCTGTAGACACAGACCTTCTCTACTTCCTTTGCTGATTGCCAAGCACTCCTGGTTCCTTAGCCATGGTTGCCTTGTCATGTGGAAAGAGCACTTGAACAAACATGGCTAGTCCTAGATGAATGCTATCTATTCACCTCACTGTTAACACTAAATAAATCAGTGCAACTTTTAAAATTGTATGAATCCAGCTTTTTTTACTGTCCCATTAACTTGTTCTGCTCATTTTGATAAAAGCCACAGAAATTGTCCCACCCAGTAGCAAGTAGTCTCTTTTGTGTTTATAAAACAATACACAGTAAGGATCGGAGACATTAGTCTGCAGTTTATAATGTAAGAATTTTACAGCTGCAGCGTTGGTGTCAATGAAAAATAATATGAAAACTAGTGGTAGTGAACATATCCATTTCCCTTATATACACATGATTTTTTGCTAAAATATTGTTAAATAGCTATGTCCGGAATACTCAGCACAAATACTAAACAGTACTGAGTAAAGTATTGCCTCATGGCAATCACTTTTTGAATTGATGATATGACTCTTGACTAAAGAATGAAGGAGAGAGAAAAATGAGAATATCTCATTTATGCTTTAAGTTGAGACCTCGGTGCTGTGAAAATATCCACTGCAGTTGAAAAAACTCACTGGGGGCTACAGACTGTAAAGGGAACAAACTAAAGAGAACATAAAAGGTTGGAGACCGACTTGGTACCTGGTTTATTGAAGCCAAAAATAAGAAAAAAAGTTCAAAGATAAAATCACTTGCTCTGTATCTCTCAAGTTTCATCAGTAAATATTTCTCTTCCTCAGAGCTCCATGGTCTTCAGAACTGGATTCCCAAGTAAACATTGACTTCTGATGCCATTGTTTTGTAAAAAGCCCTTAGAGAAGAATGGACAGGAGCTTTGGGACAGAGAAGTGTTGTTGTGGGACTTACATTTCCTTATTTGGCCTTTATCCACGGCAACTTACAAAATGTATGATACAAGTGGTTACACTTCTTTTAGTTTTTCCAATTGGAGCACAAGCAGGTCAAGTGACTTGCTCACAGTCACACATACTGTAGGTAGTAGCAGAATTTGAACCAATGATCTCAGGGTTTGAAGTCCAAAGCCTTAACCACTACACCATACTGCCTGCCTAATTGGCCCTCCAGTCCATGGAAAAAAGGGTTTCTATCTATCTATCTATCTATCTATCTTGTTCAGTCTTTTGTGATCCTCCACCTGGAAGGCAATATGTGTAGGATGCTAATTAGGTTCTCAGATCTTTCTTGGCAACACTTTAGTCTCATGAGACATGAGATCTATAATTATATAATCCCTAGTTCTATGCCACCATCTATCTATCTATCTATCTATCTATCTATCTATCTATCTATCTATCTATCTATCTATCTATCTATCTATTGTGTTGGATGGCTGGGGATCGTGCCCTACCAGGAGACCTGGAGGAGCAGTAGACCAGGAGAAGGGCAATTTATACCCCGGGACATGACAGGGCAGCCCCCTAGGTTGCATCCGGGCAACAGGTTTGGGGCTCTGTAGCTCAAGCCTGTTGGGGTCTGTGACCACCACCAGGGGGCGCTTGGACAGCTCTGGAAACAAGAATCTGCAGCACTTCCACCACATTTATGACATAGTACCTTCCATGATCTATCTATCTATCTTTTTTATAGTGCCTTGTTCTATCTATCTATCTATCTATCTATCTATCTATCTATCTATCTATCTATCTATCTATCTGATGCCTCATAACTCCAAAGACATAGATTTCATTCCTGATTCTATACATTATTTCAGTGCCAGTATGAATGTTTTGGTGGTCCCATAGTTGCCTTTCATGTACCCTTTTCAGCCCAGTGTGGCTATGTGCTTGCATCTCCATGGTCTCATCCAGAGATGGATCCTGCTATTGTCACACTCATGTGCAAAACCTGCCTATTCCAGGACCTGGTGTGAGTCAAAGCAGCTAAAATGTCCATGACTTCTGCTCCCAGCACAAGAATACCTGGAGCCTCTTCCAAAGCGCCTCCATCGGTAGACGCTGCCATTCAAGTCCAGCACATGCAGAAGATACAGAGGAGCTGCTCATCTCTGTGGTATAATCATTCCTAAAAGATTAGCAGGGCATACTGTGGTGATTCAACTCTTTTGTTTTGTTCACAGGGAACTTTTAAAATATGGAGACAGAGAGACTATTGCAATTATGGGTAGAGTGTTTGTTTACAGTGTACAGTTAAGGTAAGGCCTTACATAGGATGAGGAATAAGTTAACAAACATAATTAAAAGTGATTTAAGAATATAACTTATCACAGTAAAACTATTTAGCCAACAGTACTTTATAAATTGTAAAGTAAATTGCAGTTATTCTTAATTCTTTAAATAATTCAGCCTATTTATATTCTTAAACATTAATTCTCCCTCAGCATTCAATTGCATTTAACATTAAAATGATGTCTCCTGTTGTTTCTTGTAATTGGCCTAAGTGAGCCATATAATGTACTAAATCTCCATAGGTGGTAGTGTTTCAAATTTTGCAAGCCTTCGATTTCAGAGGAAAGCTTTGTGCTACAGTATATTTTTAATTACATTAACTTGTAAATGGAATAATAAACTGCTGACTGACATGAATCTCAAAGGCTATTTCATATTTTCTGATTTGTTGAGATTGGCATGAGTCAGATTTTGGCTGACCAACCTCAGAGCCCATAGGAAGGCAGGAGAGACTCCTTGGCGTTAACGTACCCCAGGATGCCAGGTAATTATTTTCATACTAGTCCATTTCTTATGGAAGAGATACAGCACTAGAGTAGTACAACTTAAGACTTTCCAGGTCCTTAAAATCCTCCTGCAAGGTGTCTGGTAGTGATGAGTGAACCCTGCAGATTTCATTTCACCATGAGTTTGGTGAAATTGTGGAAATGTTCAAGAACATTGCTTAGCTTAGCAAAATGCATTGAAGTCAAAGAGGAAGGTGGAATTGAACTAGTCTTGAGTGCAGTATAATTGTGCAATAGGTGTTTAAGGACCCCTAACGGCTAGAAAAGCAACTTCCAACTATGTTGGACCAATTATTGAGGCCAAAAATGTGGCCTCTGCTGTGAGAAAGCAATGCTAACCACTGTGCCACCGTGCCTCAGACAACAAAAGACACAGATAGATTGATAACCACAAATGGCCACAAACTACAAAGAAACTAAAAACTATACAATGGACACCATAATTAATGGACAGGCATCTCAAGAACAAAGAAGAACAAAACATGACATATATATATTTACAGCAAATAAGAAGGGGAGGGAAGGTGGATGTAGGGAGAGTGGGGGGATTAATGAGGTGGGGTTTGGAGAGTGTTGATCATAACATCTTTTTTATTATGTGCATGTTCTTCTTTTCAAGCCTGCATATGCTGGGTTAATGTCCAAAGGTCTGTTGATAGTGTTTTGCCTTGGATTCATGTATGTCTAATCATTTTCATCTGATGATGACTCCTGATAGCTTTATATTCCAAAGCTTTCAACTACTATTTTAAGATACGTGATTCATTTTCTCCCTTTGTTGATTTCCTGCTACAAATATGCAAACTGTATCACAAACCTTTGCTTCCATACATATAGTCACACACGTGCGCTTAAGAGGCAGTCAAAAAGCCCAGAGTTGAGTGAATTATTGACGGATGAAGGACTGAATGACAGTAACTCACACGCACCTCCAACAATAAAACTTCCAGAAATGGCTCCTCAACATCACTTCCGGCCCCATATCGATGACATCACTTCCGGCTCATGACGTGGATGCCACTTCCAGTCCCAGTCTGATGACATCACTTCCGGCTCATGACAATGACATCACTTCCGGTCCCAGGCAGATGACGTCACGTCCGGCAATTCCTCAATGACATCACTTCCTGTGTTACCTAATTTCCTGTAGTTATTTTCTGACTCTGTATAAAAGCCACCCAAAAACCACCATCTATGTTGAATGTCTGATGTTTTTTTCATCATATTTAACTAATTTAATATTGTAACCAAAGCAATATACGAGGCAATTCCCCAAACCTTTGACGTGGTTTGTCAAATCGATTACTATATACATATATATATATCCATCCATACATCTATCCATCCATTATCCAACCCTATATATCCTAACTACAGGGTCACGATGGTCTACTGGAGCCAATCCCAGCCAACACAGGGCGCAAGACAGGAAACAAACTCCGGGCAGGGTGCCAGCCCACTGCAGTATATATATATATATATATATATATATATATATATATATATATATATATATATATATATATATATATTGTGATGGATGGCCGGCTTCCTATTCCGGACCTCACCCCCAGGCTGCCAGGAGGAGCTCTCCCGACAGCATGGACGGGCCCCGAATTCCAGCAAGGCCTCATGGACTATGTAGTTTTTATGCACAGCCCTGCTGGATACCCTGGACACCACTGGGAGTCGCTGTCGGGAGGCCAATGGACTCATTTATGCCCTATAACCTGGAAGTGCGTCATAATCCTGTGACAGGAAGAAGTGGCGTGCTTTTGGGGTGAAGATAAGGACTATTTACCCTGACCCGGAAGGAATAAGGACTTGTGGACTGTTGGGCAGGAACACCTCTGGGTCAGGGGGTATAAAAGGACTATGGAAACTCCCAGACAATGAGCTGAGCTGAGCTGGGTGGTAGGTGGGCAACACGTCTGGGAGTGGAGGATTGGTTTATTAATTATTTTGTATTATATTTGGTTAATGAGTAGTGTGGAGTGGAGGGTGCTTGGTGCACATAATTATTATAATAAAACAAAGAATTGTTGCACTTTTACCTGGTGTCTGGCGTGCTACCTGAGGGTTCAAGGGAGCGATACTGCAACCTACTGTCACAATATATATATATATATATATATATATATATATATATATATATATATATATATACTGCAACCTCGGGTTACGAACATCTCGCACACTAAAAATCGGGTTATGACCAAAAAGTTTGCCAAACTTTTGCATCTGTTCACGACCACACACTCGGGTGACAAACAAGCCAGTTTCCCTTCCGATTCATGTGTGCCGATGATTTCCGCACGTGTTCAGTCTCTCCATGTACATTGTTCACGGTCAGACGTGCGCGCATGCAAGGTTAGTTGTCTTGGTTGTTTATGGTTAGTTTTTGTATAAATTAAGGATTTTTCAAACTTTCATTTTTTCCCTGTGCTTAAAACTCATTAAAAAAGTGTTTACAGCGAGCGGTTCATAAGGCTTTAGCATAAACTCTTGTAATGTTAGTTTTCTTGGTTGTTTATGGTTAGTTTTTTTATAAATTAAGGAGTTTTCAAATTTTCATTTTTTTTCCCTGTGCGTAAAACTCATTAAAAATAGTGTTTACAGCGAACGGGTTCGTAAGGCTGTAGCATGAACTCTTGTAATGTTAGTTTTCTCTGTTGAAGGTTTTCTCAGTGTTATTCAATGTTTTTATATTTCGTTTACTATTACACTGTGCATTCTATGGTATAATTAACTATTTTTGTGCTTAAAAATCTTTAAAAATAATATATTTACATACAATGGAATGGATTAATTGCATTTACATACAATCCTTTGGGGGAAATTAGTTGAGGTTACGACCAAATCGGGTTGCGACCAGAGTTTTGGAACAAATTATGGTTGTGACCCGAGGTTCCACTGTATATATATATTGTGAGACTTGCCAGGACACCACCAGTCGGAAACAACATCTTTATATAAGTCACACTTTTATTACACACCTCCAAATACATGAATAAAGTCCCAACACCAACACACAATGCTCTCAGCAGTAATCACCACTGGGCTTCTTTCTCTCCAATCTCCTCCTGGGAGCTTCGTCCTGCTCCCTCTCCCGACTCTAGCTGGGAGGCGGCGCCTTTTATTCCCGCCCAGATGTGCTCCAGGTGGCTGATGACAATCTTCCGGCAGCACTTCCTGGTGTGGCGGAAGTGCTGCCCTTTGCCCAGGAAGCACTCCAGGCGTCCCTGGCAGGTTACTCCGCCATCTTGGCAAGCGTGGCGGAAGTAATGTTCTCCCAGGTTCTAGGAGGCTTAAGGCGCCCCCTGGTGGTGGCCACGGGTCCCAACTAGTTGAAAAGTCTCTCCTCCACTCCCGTGGTCCTCCCCTGCTCCAGGGTGGTTGTGTCCTCCTGTCCCGGAAGCTTTTACTGCCACCTTCCGGACCTTTTAGGCATCCTGGCCGGGTAAGAACCTCAGCCGTCTGTGACAATATATATATACATTTTGTTTATATTTTATATTTATATTTATACAAGGTAACTTTCTAAGCACTCAAGGACACCGAACAAACAATAAATAAAAAAGCACATTATAAACAAAACTTAAAAATCAGAAAATATAAAAATTAAAACCAAACAAAACCACTGTCATCACTATTCATAGTGGCTCTAAAATCCATACTGACCCCTACTCTCTCTTCTGTTTCTTTTTCCGGTTTCTTTGTGGTGGCGGCCTGCGCCACCACCACCTACTCAAAGCATCATGATGCACCAACATTGATGGACTGAAAGCCAGAAGTCTACGTGACCATCATCATCAGATCCTTCCATGAAAACCCTAAATACAAAGAGGACTGTTTGACTTATGTTAGGTAGATTGCCCAGAGGGGACTGGGCGGTCTCGTGGTCTGGAACTCCTACAGATTTTATTTTTTTTCTCCAGCTTTTGGAGTTTTTTTTTGTGTTTTCTGTCCACCCTGGCCATCGGACCTTACTTATTCTATGTTAATTAATGTTGACATATGTTTATTTTTTATTGTGTCTTCTATTTTTCTATTCATTTTGTAAAGCACTTTGAGCTACATTTTTTTGTATGAATATGTGCTATATAAATAAATGTTGATTGATTGATTGATTGAGAAAAAGTCATTTTAAACAGATCGGTTTTAAGTTTACATATGAATGTTGAGAATGATTCAATATTTCTAAGCTCAATAGGTAGTGAGTTCCAGAGATTAGGAGCAGAACGGCTGAATGCTTTGCTCCCAATGGTGGTTAGATTGGTGAGAGAGACGGTCAGATGGATAAAGGAAAAGGATCTAAGGTTACGGGATGGAATGGCAAAATGAAGAAGATCAGACAGATATGGAGGGTCAAGGTTGTGAGTAGCGTTAAATGTTAACAGCAGAATTTTAAAATCAATTCAAAACTTAATCGGGAGCCAATGAAGCTGCTGCAAGACCGGAATAATATGGTGAATAAATGAGGGTCGAGTAATGATGCGAGCTGCAGAATTCTGGACTAGCTGAAGCTTATGAAGAGATTTATTTGAGAAACCAAAGAGAAGCGAATTGCAATAGCCTAGACGAGAAGTAAGAAGACTGCGAACAAGAATGGCAGTGGTATGGGGAGTGAGGGAGGGGCAGATGCGATTAATATTACGTAGGTGGAAGTAAACAGACCGGGTGATGTTATTAATATATATATATATTGTCCCACACGTGCGCTTGGGAGACAGTTAACGGGCTCAAATAGATGCAGTTACCCATCAAACCGGGGGCTGGTGCTGCCCTCTAAGTCTTCTTTCCTCTCTCCAGGCAGAACTAAAGAAACCACCCAATAACATCACTTCCGGTTCCAACCCTTAAGACCACGCCTCTTCCTACACATCATTTCCTGCAGACCACCTATATATACTACCCTCAGAGAGAGAGCGAGAGAGAGTAGATGGCATAATGGATGGACTGCATAAGTGGAGGTACAACATGGTCGGGATGGCTCTCTCAGTGAGGTACATGAAACATAGTACAGGTTAACTATATGCAATGGCCAACAAAACAAGTACAAGACAAAACAAATACAATACAGAAGACTTACATTGTTAGGTTGCATGTGGATAGATGTTTAATGTACAGTTTACTTATTGTAACTATGGCACACATTTTTAGGAAGAAAGACTACCAGGGGCTAAAAATTGTTCTTGAACTGTTCACTAGCATGCCTGGCAATGTATGATGCGGCACCTGAGAAAAAAAAGTTCATCTAAGCTGGCCGCACAGTATATTTCCTGGAAAATATACTGTGATCAAGGTCATCAGCGAACACAGCATATTGGCTGTGAAAAACAATTTGTTGAACTTCACTGACCCAGTATGTCCACATTATAGTATGTACAGTATGTGCACATTTACTTTTGGAATATTGAATCACCAAAGTCAAGCTGGTTTAGTGAAATGTTAAAGGGGAGTGAAATGTAGGTTAAAAGGGATGCCTGAAAAATAAGTGGAGTTAAAACTGTGATTTTAAAAGAAGTTCAATATGATTTAAACATGTAAGTTCTGGCCAATCTAAATTTCATCTGACATTTTAAAATGTAACTGGTGAAATTTTAACATTTTTTGTGTGTTTGTTCATTTGCTAATAGTTAAATATCTAAAACTGCTCTCCTATTTTCTCATTTTGCTTCTATTTTGCCCAGCACAATAGATTTTCCTATTCTAAAGCCCAGTAAAGAAGGTTGAAAAAATAATAATAGACAAATGTTAAAAAGTGACGCATCAGTAGATTTTAATGGTAATGTTGCTCATTTGAATTTTAAGAAAACTGTAGTACTATAAATAAAAAGGAGACGGTCAGCTCAACTAATCGCCAAAGAAATTGTGTGAGCTTTGAAGACAAGTTAAAAGAAGGGATTTTTAGGCCAGTGCATAGAAACAGCCAGGCAGCATTTCACTGAAGCATTTCAAATCCCAGGTGGCATTTGCAGGAATTTCCCTGACTACTAATTTTAAATACTGCATGGAGGCAGCCATATGGTGCCACAAATGGAAGATCAGCGCGTGTTACTTTACAACATAAAGTATATGACCACTGTACAGCTTTGCGAGGCAATAACCAGCCAGAGAGGTAACATCATTTAACAAATGAATAGTGCCTGATGGAATGTGTGCGGTTTTTCTCTCACCATATGCTGTAGGCTGATATAGTGAAGAAATGAAGTAAAACTTCATAGCCTTGCTAACAAAAAGATATGACTAAAAGCATGGGAATATCTGCACAAGATTCTCCAGTACTGTAAAACTGTGGAAAAAGCAAACTACATTTTTATTACTATATTTAATAAAAATATAGCAATATGAGAAGAATGCTCATATTTCTGTCTGAAATAATAATATATCATGCCTGCAAAGACTGCAAGAAGGCACACTCAATGAATAGAGGGTTTACTTATAATGTATCGTAACGTTATGTTCTCTGTAAAGAACCTATTGATGGCACAGGCCATTGATTACCCCTTAGGAAATAAAGTTTCATTAATTGAAGGAAGAGTTTTATCATGCTTGGTGTAATCGATGTATAAGGAGAGTTAAGCTACAAAAATAATTATGAGAAAATACACACATAACATACAACATTTTGGCGGTTCAGCTGACTGGCTAAAGACAAAAGGGAACTGAAGATATATGGGGCAGGAAAGAAGGTGCCAGTAGGGTCCCACAAGTGGGTGAAATCCACAGTCAGCCATTGTTTTTTCCAATATACCCACGTAGAGACTGTCAGAGGTACTGAGCCTGTGATTACAGCTGGAACACAGAGGGGCATTTTGATAGGAAGTTTTGTTCATTAGGAAGTTATGGGGAATTGATAACAAACTAGTGCTGGAGGAAGTAACCCACATGGGAAAAGGAAAGACATACTGCTGCCCAGTACGGAGAGCGGGTGTCAGAAGTGAAGTCATTTTGCTGCTTTATTTAGATTTTTTTTTCTAGGCTTTATTATGTGTTTGCTTCTCTTTGACACCTTCAGTCATTAGGGAAGTGGTCTACATCTGCTTTTTGTTATGATTTGTAGGCTCATCCAATCCTAAATGGGCAAAGTCTTCAAAATAAGCCAGGGAGTTGGCCAGAATCCCATCTGGTTTGCCTAGCAGACACGATCTTTATTTCAGCCGGACCCCAAAGGCTACCTGCTGGCTTCAGCAGGAACAGGCCCCAAAAAACAGGAAGGTAGCAAAAACAACTAATAATATTTTTAAAAAATATAAAAAAAACACCAGAAGGAAAAAGATGACCATAAACCTTCAGCCTTTACTTAAAAGGCAAAACAAATGATCTTTATAAATAATGTATTTGCAAAAATAGCAAAATACAGAAAAAGGCTCAGTAGAGCAAAAAGGAGCACCAATGAACTGACTTAAAGGCAAACCGTTCCTAAAATTGAACCAAAAATCAAAATCCTTTAACCTGAGCAAAAATAATCAAATGATCAAACCAGAAAATCCAACATAGAAAACACAAAACTTACAAAACTCCACTGTAATGAATGGTTCCCATTCCTGAGCCTTCTCAACCATTTGAAATAGCCTGAGGGAGGGCTCAGGAGCGTTAATGTCAGGTGGGCCTGTGGCTCCACCCACAAAGAAAATGGAACAGAAATAAATTTAAAGGGACAGTGCACAATAATCCCATCACACTTAGAACTAACAGAAATTACATAAAAGTCATTTTCTAACTTCCTGACAATAATTCTTGTTTTGCCCCTTGATTTTTTTGTGAAAGATAGCCTTCCTGGTCAACAAACTTAGCATGACTGGATTTGAACATGAAAGCATGTGTATGCCAAAACCAAAAATGGTATTTAGGAAAATCTGATGTGCACACAATTCAATGTAATTTGCCTTTTATAAATCATCTTGAAAATATGTGTACGGGAATGCATCTCAAACCCCATCTGGTTGTCACACTGAAATAACCATGTATGTACAATGCTAATTAACCTCATACATATGCAAATGCAATGCTGCAGATTTCAGTGGCATCCAGACTTACAAGAAATTTCTACAGCAAATACAGAAGAAAGTGCCTCCTAGTACCGCGCAATAAAGTCAGCACAATAAAATATATTAATTCTTTTAGATAAGTAATTGGCAGCATTTTCTAATATTTTGTTGGCAATGTGTACAATCATTCTATCTTTATCTTCATCATAAAATGTAGCCATTCTTCTGCTGCAGTATTTGATACATGATTTAGCCTTGCACGATTTTACTTTGAAAAATGTAAGATAATTATTACATTTTTGCTTGATAACAAATAAAAACACATTAGATAAACAAAACTCTGAACAGTAATGTAAATAAGAGTAATAATAATTGCAAGTTGTTCTTCCACAAAAGAGAGTGGATGACATTCTAATTGTCTTGATTTTCATTTAGCAGTTAACTATGAATACAAACCCTGTTAATAGCTCACAATAAATATTCACTGTATGCCCTATTGCTCCGGAGCTTGTATAAAAAACTACTAATTAGTGCCATTTCGCGCGCTGGCCGCTTTCATTTAAGAAAAGTAAAGAATTTTAGGAAATCATGCAAACTAATGATTCATAATTACACTCTCTTCTGTTGATGTGTTTTCCATAACATGAATGACATAAAATATCTGTCTTCACTAATGCTATTGACACAAGGGATTCTGGGAGGTTAGTTTTATAACACCTGTGGAGGTTGGACGAGAAAGGGCCCCAGCCGAGACACCTTCATAATGGGAAGACCGGGGGAGAGAGCATGAACAAGGATGGGTAGATGTTGCCTCATATTCCCTCAGGGCACACTAGGAATTAGAGTTTGGTGAATCAGCCCTTTTGGGTTCTGGAGGTACCACCATGGGGTGCTTCAGGGACTGCAGAGCCCTACTTCGTTGGGTTTTCCGCCTCACCTGGAAGTTCTTCCGGTCCAAATTAACGGACCACAGGAAGTACTCCCGATTGCAACATAAAAAGAAGCCTGCTGCCTTCATTCGGAGTTGGGAGGTGGAGGACAACATGATGGATGAGGAGTGTAAGCAGAGAGAGTGAAGAGACAAAGAGTTTCTGTGAGCTGACTGTATTGTGCTTGTGCTACACTGTTTTGTACTCGTGACTGAGGTGGGAAACACTCAAAGAAGAAGTGTTTCCCATGAATAAAAACTCTCTATTCCTTTTATACCAGTGTCTGAGCCTGTCTGTGTCAGGTTTGGGGAGCTGGACCATCCCCTACAGTCTACACACCTTAAACTTAAGCATTTGACAAGAACAAATTATACCTACTATGAGCCACCCAAATCTTTCAACAAGTTTTTGAATTATAGTATTACCTAAAATAATTGGATTTCGCTTTCTTTCTTACATTGCAGCAAGGATTATGTTGATGTGTCACAATATAGGCATAAATGTTTTTATATCAGCTAGACTAACTGTGGTAAAGGTTAAGTCTACACTGTATATACAATGCTTTAAAAAATGATTCACCTCTTTGCCTTCACATTTCATTGCTAGAAACGCTAAATTACAATGGATTTAATTTTGGCTTTTTTGAAACTGAAGAAAAGTAAATTTCTTAAATAAAATATTTAAAATGAAAAACATTGAAAACATGAAAACAGATCTCTGCATAGTGTCTAAATTAACTAGAAATATAAAACACAGAACAATTGCCCCCTAAGTATTTTTCACATTTAATAAGAACCCCCCCCCCAAATTATCACTAGTGTAGCCAATTGGTTTTATTAATTACAGAATTAGTTCAATGGAGATCACCTGTCTTTAGTCAGGAGTCTAAATGCTCCTTTATCTAGATGGGCCAACTAGTGGTCAGTCAGTATGGTGGTCTAACCTACACAATCCGAGGACAAAAAGAACACAATGCAGCTCTGTGCATAAGTGAGAAGCATAAGTCAGGGGATGGATACAAGAAAATATCCTTGAAAAGTCCTTGGAGTCCAATGAAACCATTCATTAAGAAATTGAAAGAGTATGGCAGTGTTGTAAATCTGCTCACAGCAAGCTGCCCCAAAAACTGAGTGACCATACAAAAAGAAGGCAAGTGGTCACCAGTAGGCTTGTGAGAACTCTAAAGGAGTTATAAGCTTCAGTGGCAGAGATTGGAGAGTGACAAAGAGGAAAAACATACAAAATAATGTATGTCACAATTCGGTTTGTTTCTGTCAGCTGGAAGAAGGTTCTATGGTCTTATAAGACCAATATTGAGCTTTTCGGCCATCAGAGTAAACACCATGTTTGGAGTAAACCAAACAATACACATTTTCAAAAACTCACTGTACCCTCTGTGAAGCATGATGGTGGCAGCATCAGGTTGTGGTAATGCTTCTCTACAGCACGCCCTAGAAGGCTTGTGTAGGTAGAGGGTAAATTGAATGCAGCAAAATACAGCAATTCTGGTGGAAAACCTGATGCAGTATTCAAGGAACCTACACCCTCCTGGTTGTTTCTAGAAAGACAATGACTACAGTCATAAAGCCGAAGCTACACAGGAAAGGATATACGTAAAACAAGAATGTTAACATCCTGGAATGGCTGAGGCAGAGTCCAGATCTCAATTCAGTTGAAAATTTGTGGCTGGGATTGGAAAAGTCTATTGAACAACAATCAACATGGAACACAACAAAGCTTGAGCAGTTTTGGAAGAAGAAAGGGGAAAAATGTGCAATGCTGATAAAGACCGGTGAAAACAGATTCACATCAAGGGTGCAATTACTAAATACAGACTTGAATGGTGTGAATGCTTATACAATCAATTATTTTGTGTTTTACATTTGTAATTAAATTCGACCAATTTGCTGAGATCTGTTTTCACTTTGATATTAATGAGTCTTTTTCTGTTGACCAGATTCAAATGAGCCAAATTAAATTCACTAGCAAGGTTTTAAATATCATTTATTGGCACTGTAGGTATTGCATAAAATGATATAAGCATTATATTCTTCTAAACCAAATAGCGTCAAGTTTAAAGCAACCACAAGTTTTCTACAGGAGCCTCTACAGGTCACTACCAATTCACTCTTCCTGAACCAAAACTGCCTGGGGTAAATCATGACTAAAGTCAGCTTTAAGGGAACTTTTGTAAGCTTGGCTTTGATCACTCAAAAGACTAAAGTAAATGTGTTTTCTTTTTTCACACACCAAGAACTTCCTGTTTGTTCTCAATGTAAATCTCTGTGATGTTCAAGAAGTGACATTGAGCAGGCTATCCTGGCATCCTGCATTACATACAGTCAGGCTTCTCCATTATAAACTAACATTTTCTTTCCTTTCCCATACAAACAACATCTCACTAAACATTTTATTTATTATAAATATATATTATAAATATTTTATTAGTTGTGCTGTTTCCAATTAAAGAATGGTTCTTCTCCCTTCTGAAAAGTAAAATTTACATTTTTCCTTTACCCATGAGACTCACTAACATTTTCTCTTTTTTTCAAAACAACACAACATTTTCCCCCTTTCGTCATTCCTCTTGCACAATACCGTTATCCTATCCTTTCCTGATGGCTTCTCCGCAAGACAAAGTAATTTCCAGAAAGCTATAATTGTCTATTGATTCATTTATTGAAAAGTCAATTCCCCATTGGGATGCTTGGTACAGTGTGGTGAAAACATCAGAGACCTCCTTAGATGATAAGAAAGGGAGCCCAAAGGAGCTGTAAATGATTTAGTTTGTCTTAAAAGGTGTTAAAAAGTATTTTAAAACAGCAAGCAAGCATTGATTTGAAAGTTTTTCTTGAAGTTCCAGAAAAGGATAGGAAGCAAATTGCTAAGAAATGTGACCAGAAGAAGGAAATCCCAGATAAGGATATTAAGTGTCGTGATTCCTGCTTCAACAAACTCAAAATTGGATGCAGGCTTTAGAAACAAAAACACAATCCAAGCCTGCCTACCTTGTAGCTTTGGATCCATGGAATACACCTCATTCTAAGAAACCTAGCCCAAACCCAAACGGCAGCCTTGAGGCCTGCCCAAGTTCAGAAATGGGACTCAAATTCAAAAGCCTCAAAAATGCTCCTAAATGAAGAGATGGAAAACCAATAAAAAAAGAGAAACACAAGACACACTTCCTTATATTCAAAGAATCTATTAAAGAATTCAAACAGAACAATGAGAATTTAATCAGGAAAAAAGAAGCAAAAATAAAACATAAGGCAAACTAATCCACCAAATAACAAAACAGTGAACAAATGCCAGCACCCCAGGTTCACCATTAGGTGGCCCTGCATCCTTAGGCTGCACAGACAGGAGACAGGACAAAGATCAAGGAAATCTAATATATAAAACCATATATACAACACTGAAAAATGAATAACATTATAGTAAACAAATAACTTACAGTCAGAACAAAACCAAAAACAGAATTAACAAAACATATACAATCCTAATTGAAAGTTAAATAAACGGAAGAAAAAACACTTGAGTCACAGAAATAATCCAAAATAAAATTCCAAATAATGAATGGAACTTTAAGAATAAGTAGTACAGGGATGTGTTAAGGATGAGGAGAGAAGAATGTGATGAGCCTCAGTACTGAGCTCCCAAACATCAATTCTGTTTAATTCTAGAATTATTAGACCAGCCTCGTCGGCAATTGTAGGGGATAGTAAGGAGACCTTTATTGTAATGTCATTTTGACTTTGAATTTCTGTTTTAGTTATGATGATTGCTCTTGGTTTTCTTCTTGGTGTTCTTCCCCGCCAATTTTTATATTATGATTGCTACTTTGTATGAGAAGAGAATAAAAGAGTAGAGAAGGTTTTGGAGGTGATGGCTGGCCTAAACAGTAAATTTAATATTGTGTCATCACAGGAGTGCAGAGTGCAGATGACATGTCTCAAGTTAAGATTGGAAAAATGAGAGCTATGTAATTTAATTGCAAAACAACATTGAGTTCTGGTCATTAGCCTGAGTAAGGTGGCCCCACTCTCATTAGCAGCACCAAGATTTTGGTTTTAAACCTTTTAAACAGTGTTGGCAGTACTTGAAGTTAGCTGCCTTCTGCATTAGGTAATGAACACTAACAAAATCAGGATTCAAATAAACAAGTTTAATGGAAAACGTTATCACAATCACAAACAAGAAAGACAGACGGTCAGCTCTTGATGATGCAGCAACAATTATATACTACTTATAGACACCAGTCAAGTAGTAGAGAAAGCAGGTGAAGAAAAAGAAAAAACTCATACTTGGTGTAAATTTAATTAAGGAGGAGGTTAGGAGTATGTGCTGATACAAGGTTTGAATTTAATTTATTCCTTACAAAACAAGTACTTTATTCTAGTGATGGTGTGGAAAAGTCTTTGCTATCACTTTGATAATCTCTTTTTATTAATAAAGAAGTATGCAAGGGTGGCACACTAATGCAAAGTACATGGATGGCCTTGACACCAAGGACCAGCTTGAGTGCTGTGCACAAAAAGCTTTAGTAACATTTTTCTCTGAAGCATGTGTTAACACTTTGAAGTGTTCATCAGATTGAAACACAAAATCACTTCTTATTAAGTCATACCTCACATCAAAGGAAGTATATGGCTCAGCACTTTAATTCTAATTAGCCAAAAGTATTGCAGCCACGTCACATGAAATTGACCTGACAAATGTAATTGCCACTCTTTATGTCAATGTGACCTTTCTCATTTGTTTTTATGAAATGGACACGGTTGATTGCTTAAGTTACCAACAATATGCCACCATCTATCTATCTATCTATCTATCTATCTATCTATCTATCTATCTATCTATCTATCTATCTATCTATCTATTTTACATACTAGATATAATTTATATAAGGGAAGGCATACAGTATATACACATTTATGCATGAAAATCAAAAGTGTGCAAAGACTCAGCACTGTTACTGTTACAACGATGGCTCTGCAAAATAGTCAAGTATGGACAGTGAATATTTATGTAAAGTACATATTCCCTTTTTTCATTCTAAGATTTTGTCTAACCTAAAACAAAATCATATTTTAAAGTTAATTTAAAGTTTCAGTGCTCTGAAATATAAACATCACAGAAAAAAAAAATTTAAGTCTAACATTTTTTATTTGCTAAAATTACAGAACTGGCCAATACTTTTGCAGAGCTTCTCATATGGAGGCAAACTACAGCTTGTATCCTTCCTTTTGGGTCCTGTCAATAAAAACCACAAATGTCAGCAAATTTACTGTAGTTAGAGAAGAGACGTTTTTAGTTATTTTTGCCTATGTATTGGCTCACAGTTTGAATCTCTGTTAGTTTATTGTCCATTCTTTTCCCTGATCTTAAACACCATCATCTATTGGTTTTTAAAATCAAAAAATGTGCTTTGGAGTTGCCCTTTTCTATCTTGGCCTGAACACAGAGCATATGTTTCTCTTTTTTTCAGAGCAGACCTGGAGAAGCAACCAGTGCCGAAGTGGAGGAGTCATTCCTAGAGGGAGCAGCTGTCCAATGCACGCTCACTAACACACACGCACATCACAGACTTGCCTACTTCCACACACTAACTTAACAGCCGGGATTTGAATGCAGGATTCTGGGAATACCAAAAATCTGTGCTTACCAATATACTGCCCATCTTAATAAAAGGACAATTATCTGTCTGCCCATATGTTATGTCTCTGTCATTCCAACAGGTGGCACCTCAAAAACATTTTTAGTAATAACATGCATTTGTCATTCCAACAGATTGTGCATCACAGTCATCTGTAGTACTGCATGCTATTGCTACAAATGTTTGAGATATTTGTATTGTATTGTATTGACCCCCTTCTTTATTGACACCCACTGCACACCTAAACTACCTGGAAAGGGGTCTCTCTTTGAACTGCCTTTCCCAAGGTTTCTTCCATTTTTTTCTCTACAAGGGTTTCTTTGGGGAGCTTATCCTTGTCTTCTTGGAGAGTCAAGGCTGGGGGGCTGTCAAGAGGCAGGGCCTGTTAAAGGCCATTGTGGCACTTCTTGTGTGCTTTACGCTATAGAAAAATAAATTGTATTGTAATTGTATGTATTGCACATGCCATCTGTTGGAATGGCACACGCAATGCATTTCATTTCATGCATTACAAAATACATTTCAATAGATGGTGCACTGCAAATGTTAACTCTGAGGTCTACACTGATTACTTAGATGGGTAGCACAGCTAGTGCTAAGATAAAGAAGCAGATTTTCTTCTAAATAAAACTTAATTGGAAAAAATGTAGAATAAATATTTATGTAGGTGGGAAAAAAATTATTATACACTATGTTACTTTCTTGAAATAAATGTAAAAACTAATTCCAAAAATAAATAAAAATAACTATAATACTGACACACATTGAACAATTAAATATCTTGAAAATGTATGTTCCTCACTTGTTAATGAAAATGATGGAACCATAGAAAGCTAGTCTTAAATGAAGATCACCTTATTAAAATATGCTCAGTGCTTAAAAAACTAATTGCTTCTCTTATGAACATTTGCCAAAATAGAAGCAGTAAGGAGAGCCCACACTGAGTTAAAGGCGAGTGACGAGATGCTAATCATCTAAACTTCAAAAAGCAACTAAAGCTTGGACCGCAGCTCTAATTAATTTGTAAAGCTTAATCCAACACCACAGAAGTGGCCCAAATGACTAAACCCTTTAATCCAGTGTATGGGAATTTGTCTATTGCCAAAAACAATTAAATAAAAAAGTAATCGGAAAGTGACACATTTTAGACTTTTACACTGTTTTATTAGAATATCATAGTGAGAGGTGGCAAAGTGGAGCAGTGCTTAGCTATACTCCCTGGCAGTGCCAAGGGTACTTGGGTTCAAAATGGGTGCGTGTGAGTGAGTGAGTGAGCTTTTTCTATGGACGATCCCAGCTACCAGAGTGTAACAGGCACAAAGGTATGTGTTACTTGCTTTATCTGTAACTTTAACATTTTTTTTTTGTTGTATTTATGTAACATACAATTGTAATTCAAGCACAGTATTAAAGTGGGCAAGGATTGGGAATGGGCCGATGAGACCCACACAATCTAAGGAGGAGGGTGCAGCTATGAAGTCACCTTTCAAAAGGAGAGCGGAAGGATTGACATTTACTTATTTGGCTGACGCCTTTATCCAAAGTGACTTACAACATTTATGATACAATTGGTAACATTTCTTTTGGTTTTCCAATTGGAGCACAGGCAGGTCAAGTGATAGATAGATAGATAGATAGATAGATAGATAGATAGATACTTTATTAATCCCAAGGGGAAATTCTGCTTATGGTCACATAGTGTCAGGATCTGAACCCACAAGCTCAGGGTTTGAACTCCAAAGCCTTAACTTCACCACACTGCCTGCCTAGAAGGAACAATAAAGCAACGAGATTGATGGCTTCAAAATATAGAGTATGAAAATGCAATTTGCTTGTGCAACCTACCAGATAAGAACCACCAGGTGAACCCAAAGCTGGACCATAGGTAGATATAAGTGGGCCTGGCAAGGCTAAAGATGGCTCCAGTAGAGCAAACAGTTCATTTTTGGCAATCCTCTATTGGATGTCATGAATTAGTGTTTTTTCAGATTTGCTTGCAGTTGCTTCTAAATCCATTTCCATTAATCATTTCTGATGATTATTTTTAGTTGTGAACTTATTTTAACTGATGAAGGGATGTTAACCTTTTCCATCATGATATTGTTTTTCATGTGACTGCCATTTTGTGAGTTCTCAGTTACTAGGGTGTTTGTCACACTGAGATGCCCAGAGGTTGTGCCTGGTGACGTCGTCTGGTCGTCAGTTTAAAGGTCAGCTCTAATCGCTTCCAAACTTCACTTGTTGGTGTGTGCCTTACTTTGTTTTGACCTTGAGTAACAGACATTTTTCTGACCATGATATTTGTTAATTTTTGGGTTTTGGTGAAAGAAGGGACGAGTTTTGGGTTTAGCTTCAACTTGGCATGAGTTTGCCTATTCTCTTGGATACCTTCATAAAATTTCACTTGCCCTTCTCCAAGACACTTTAAGAAGTATCCATCTTTCTGAAAAGCAAGTTATGATATGAATTCACTGAGTTTCACTGCAAAATCAATTTTGTGTTAATTGTTTCATCATTCACTACACAGTGGCATGGCATTCTGAAAATAGCTGTGAACGATTCCCTATAACATTGGGAACAATTTAAAACCAAACGTACATGTGATATAGTTGGTCCATGGCTCCAAAAGAATGGCCGAGTTTTTAAATAATCCATTGGCCATGTCAGTCTCCGTTGGTGTGCTTACCTGCGATCTTTCCCAATTACTACTTAGGCTTCCTGCAGTGCGTGATTGAGGCTCGGTGCCCATGGAGCCATATAAGTATGGGCCGGCACAGAAGGAAGGGGGGAGGAAAAAAGAAAACAGACAGGATGGAGGTTAATGGAGAAGAAGGCTGGAGACATTGTGGTGCGACCGAGCAAGAGAGAGTAGGATCGTTGAAGAATGCAGGCAAATGGGATGGAGAGCCCCTAAAACATTGTCAGGCAACCGGTGCGCTGTGGAATTTTCTAGGGGCACTGCGAAAACTTTTGTAAAATATTTAAAATTGCTAGTGTTTTTGAACTTTTGGTTGATTAAAAAGATAATGTTTAAAAATATATATTTTATTTTGGAAAAACAGATAACGGAACACTTATGGAAATGACGTCTAAGAAACGCGAGAGACTTCAAATGATCGACAAGGAAATGCGCCTCTGTTTTTAAAAAATTGATCCTCGCATCAATCTCATATGTGCTGAAAAACAATCTCAACGTTCACATTAATTAAATTTAAGAGTTATCCTTTGATTCCTTTATTAATAAAATGTCTTTCAAACTTGTAAAATTAACTGTTTTTATTGGCGATTGTCCATAGATTGTGTCGTCACAACTTTATTTATTGGCAGGCCCTCAGGTGCGCCGCGAAAGAAAATTTTTGGCTTAGTGTGCCGCAACTCTAAAAAGGTTGCCTTTCACTGCCCTAAAGAGTAGTGTGTGGCCGACACTCGGTGGCAGTTGGAAGTGGTTGCTCCAGCTGAGTGCTGGAGTGACCAGCAGTGTGGATGACTTGCCGCCGAAGACAGTGGGAGTTGAAGAGGCTTGGGAGGGAGACCTCCGGTGTGAGCAACCTGGATCCTGGGGAACCCGAGTCTTGGTCCAGCATGGGAGCTGTATGCAGCCAGGGGACGGAAGGCAACCGGACTAGAAGTACAGTCAGCTGCACCTGCGAATAGAGACACTTCCCTGTTGCAGGGCCCATATGGGAGAAGCAGGGGAGCCAGCATCCAGCCAGATTTTAAACTTGTTTTTAAGAATTACTTATTTATGAATTTGACATTTTAATCATTGCACTATTTATTTGAACAGTTTTTTTTTGTTGTTGTTAATAAAAGCACTTGCACTTTGTACCCTCCTCTTGCTTCATGTGTGATTTGTCCTTATCTGCCAGCTCATCCAGTTACATTACTGACACTGTTGGGTTCAAGAAGATCCCAAATGGGAAGACAGAGCTTGGAGCAGGACCCACACCGTCACAATACAATATCATACCATAATCTTCTTTTATTAATATTTTTCATTGATTTTAATGAGAAGCAAATGACATTCCGTACAGTCAAAACAAGTTTAACAAATCAAAGCAAAATTTGACCTCCACCCAGGAGAAAGAGAGTGGAGCCAGCAACTGAAGCTACTCTATAGAAGGAGCAAGAAAAGAAGGGTATCTTTTTCCCCAAAATGGAAGCTGTGAGTCTCCTGTAAAATTACTATTTTGGCATTTAGACTTGTTAAGTGTGAGAGTACCTTCTTTCTCTTGAATTCATGACTGAGACCCTTGACATTCCAACTCACAAAGTTCACTATCTGGTCATGGAAATATTTCTTCTGAACTTCTGCTGACATTTTGTAGTCTTTGGTTAAGGTAGTACATTGTACATAGATTTCATATTATTGCCAAGTGATGCAGCTATGAAGCATGTTGTTATGTTGTCATTAACGGTTATTTGGGTATTAGGAATAAAAAAGAAATACTGTAGCTTTGCTCTCTTTCTCTCCAACCTGCGGGGATTTGGTTGGTGACAAAACAGGTACTCCAGCCACCATAAATAAACCTGACGCTGTCCCATTCCATCTGAACTTGTGTGGTGCTGAGGTGTCACCCGTTGCATGGCTGCACTCGGGTCCTAATCTGGGATTCTGAGTTGGTTTGTCATGTGGTGGGTGCAGCAATGCACTGTATCAGATGTCTTGAGCTGAATTGAAACTGACACATTTGGAAGAAAAAATGTGTGGTCATAGTGATGTGTGCCATATTTCATTTCAAAAAAGTATGTAGGGGCAGCACAACAGACCAGTTTGTGGCATTGCCAGCTTACAGTAATCTTTCTACTGATTTCCAGTGGACTAAGAAAGTATTCAGTCTTCTTCACTTTCCAGACACTTTGTGTTGTGGATTTACTTTTAAAAAGTTGCTATTTTTGCCATTTAATCTATCCTCAATTGCACATAATGGCTAAGTGAAAATGTGTTTTCAGAAAATGTTTCCAGTGTTTTTAAAAAGTCAAAAACTCTTACTTAGAAAAGTGTTCCATGGCACACCAAGTTGGGGTCAGGTGCATCCTGTTTGCTTTAGTTCAAATTGGACTGATTACTCATCTCTTACAAAGACACATATCAGTGTATATAATATCCCACAATTCACACTGCATGTCTGGATAAAAACCAAGCCATAAAGTCTAAAGAACTCTCTGTAGACCCCCCATTATGAAATTGCAGTGAGGCACAGATCACAGCAAGTTGATAAAAGTACAGCAGTGGCCTTAATAATTGTGAAATAGAAGAAATTTGGACCCAGCAGAACTCTTCCTATATTTGGCCTTCCAGCCAAACTAAGTAACCAGACAAGCAGGGCCTTGGTCAAGGACCCCAATGGTCACTCAAACAGAATTTCAAAAGTCCTCTACTGAGGTTGTAGAACCTGTCGGAAAGACGACCATCTCAGTAGTACTCAATCAGACATTGATGACAGAGTGGCTAACTCCCACATAGAGTTTGTCAAATAGAATTGAAAGGAAAGCATGAGGAAAAAGATTTTCTGGCCTAAAGAGACAAAAAATACACTCTTTGGGCAGACCTTCAAGTACTACATCTGGTGTAAGACCAGGCACTGCTCATTACCCACCTAATACAATCCCTTCAGTTTAGGAATTTTCTACAGCATAATTTCTTAAACCATGGGATGCGGGTTGCCTAATTTTGGATCACACAGAGTTGAGATTCACCATTGTGTTCAATGGAGAAGAGTTGCGTATGGTTTGTGGAGTGTCTCTTGTTGGGTCGCCATGGGGAACTTAAGCAATTGACATTGAAAATTTGGAATAGCCTGCCAATAAGAATTTGCCAGGCTAATACAGTAGAGTACTTTAAACAACTGCTGAAAACATATTACTTTAACATGGTTTTCTCCTAACTTCACTTTAACTTAATACTGATACTCTGTATGTTCAATTCATCATAATAACTATTCATAATGGCTCCAAAATCCATACTGACCCCAACTCTCTCTTCTGTTTCTTGTTCCGGTTTCTTTGTGGTGGCAGCCTGCGCCACCTCCACCTACTCAAAGCATCATGATGCACCAACATCGATGGACTGAAAGCCAGAAGTCTGCGTGACCATCATCATTGAGTCCTTTCATGAGAACCCTAAATACAAAGAGGACTGTTTCATTTATGTTAGGTAGATTGCGCAGAGAGGTCTCTTGGTCTGGAATCCCTACAGATTTTATTTTTTTTTCTCCAGCCTCTGGAGTTTTTTTTTGTTTTTTATGTCCACCCTGGCCATACTTATTCTATGTTAATTGACTTATTTTTATTTTTTATTGTGTCTTCTATTTTTCTATTGTTCATTTTGTAAAGCACTTTGAGCTACATTTTTTTGTATGAAATTGTGCTATATAAATAAATGTTGTTGTTGTTGTTATTGCTCTATAATGACCTGTGGCGGCAAATCTCCAAGGAGGGCTCCAGGGAATGACTGTCAGTGGTGATTATCTAAGTGAGAGGGGATTCTGGGCCCCGAAGACACTAAGAAGGCAAAATTGGGCCCTGACAGAAAAGGTTTAAGGAACGCTGGTCTTCAAGAAAAAACTAGTTAAGTTTATCTTGCAAGAATTGTTTTACTTCAGGATAAGATGGGCTTTTTTCCTAATATTACAGCCGTTAAAAGTCTTCTAGAAGTTAATCAAAAGGAGATTCAACCAGTTGTATTTCTTCATTTTATAGTTTATTGAAATGAATTTGAGAATTTTTATCTCATGTGTAATATCTTCATAGTTCTGTTTGGGCTTAAATTAATGTTAATGTTATGGTGAATCTTTCTGGGCTATTTTATATTTTTTATTATAGCTCTTGAAAATCTTTCTATAATTATGCATTTTAATGACGCAGATCCCAGGTTTGCTGTCTCTGGGTAAAACTGGGTGTTTTATGATGTGCACCTTATGGGTCTGTTTGCCCTCTCTTTGTATTTCTCAGGAGCAAATGGAAATCATAACTCTTTGGATGACAATTTTAGCCACACGTTGTCTCAATTCAGTTATCTTTGATCTCTGTCTTATAAAAGTGTAAGTTTGGAGGTATGAGGGAATTTAAACGTCTTTCTTCCAGAATGCATGTTTGTGCATTTCTACTATTCCTTATTTTGTTGTTTGTATCATTGTATTCTATTTTGTTATAGTGTATAATTTTAAATTGCCATTAATAAATTGTCAATTACTATACTGGTTATCTACCTGCTGTCATTATAATTAATGCTAAAAAGATGTAGTCGCTTTTACAGTGGACACACACTGGAACTAGCCCTCTGTAGTTCTCAGTCTAAATGCTTCTATTTGATGAGTATTCAATAAATACGCTTTGAAATAAATGTAATACACGTTAAGTTAAGCTGGCTAGCCTCTGAGATTTTATTGTAAAACACACACTAAGGAATGGAGCTTCAGTTAATGTTAACATCAAATACCAAAATAGGGAAAAATGTGATCTCAGTGATTTTGACTGTGGTATTATTGTTGATGCCAGGCAGGCTGGTTTAAGTTTCTGTAATTGCTGATTTCCTGTGGTGTTCATGCAGAACAGTTTCTAAAATTTACTCAAGTATAAACGTACATACACCTGTTTCCACCCTTACTTTGCGATGTATAAAAACTAAACTGAATAAAACCACGCACATTTTCACGGCAGCCTCATACCTTACGTATGTACTTTTCTGCTCGGTTTTGCAAACTGGTGGCACCCAGCGTTGAAGCAGTGCTACTTTTACTGCGTCATTTCCTCTCTTTTCCATGTTTGCATCCATGACGCAAGCTGTATCAAATACACCAAAATTAATGTATATCGTTAACAAATTTAATTCACTTGATTGTAATCATTCTGTAACAATATAAAGATACATGGAATGGGCTAACTATTCCAACGACCATGGTTGCTTTAGCGTTGTTAGAAGACATTGCAAATAGAAGAATTAGAAGAAAGCACATATTTTTAGCAATGATAATAACTGGCTTCTCAGTCGATTTTGATTTCCAAGAGCTATTCTCTTGGAGCTGTGTGATGAGCTGGCACCAGCTTTACAAAAGCAGACTTTAAGGGATTGTGCTCTACCTGCTCCTTTGCACATTCTGTCCACCCTCTGGTTTTTACCCACAGGAGCTTTTCAACGTGATCTTGGATATATCACAATCATCACTGAGTCACGCCATGCCAGCTGTATAGGATGGTATTACCCATTTGTCATCCAGATTTATAAGATTTTCTTACACTGTTGAATTGGACAACATCAAAGCGCAATTCGCAGCAAGTCTAGTTTTCCAAATACTGTATGATTGGAGCAATTGACTGCACACACATTGCTATTGCAACGGCGCTGGGCAAGTTACATCAGCCAGGGATGAATCACCAAAAGAACGAGCTGGCATTACATCATCTATAGCAGTAGAGTGTATAAAAACGGCAGCTCTGCACAGTCACATGTGCTTTTTCCATCTACAGCAGCAAAAGGTAAGCAGTGCTTTTACGGATAGCTAGTCAACTCAAAGAGCAATGTGAAGAGCAGAGAATCTATCAGTTGTGGATCTCGAGGCCAATGCTACAGTACTGCATAAAGGCGCCTTCAGAGAATGAATTTTGCTTATGTAAATAAAAAGCATTTCCACTCTGTTAACATGCTGCTCTATAGCCCACAGAGAGTGTGCTGCATTGTGAAAGCAGGTAATGTACCACATAATGTGGCACACAGTCGTGGCTTGCCCATATCTAAAGAGATGTGGTATGATGAACCAGACCCTGACACACCAAGTGATCAGCAATATTGGACAGCATTACAACTTTGTGTGACTATAATTAGCAGAATGTTAAACCGGGTAATCAGATGCAGCATTTATTTTTAACCAATTAATTTAATTTGCACTCAATATCACATAGTACCTGCGGTGGGCTGGCATCCTACCCAGGGTTTGTTTCCTGCCTTCTGCCCTGTGTTGGCTGAGATTGGATCAAATAGTACAGCCCTTATATTCCTTAGTTCATTGGCCACATCTCTTATTGCATTCTCTATTGCATTTTGTTACTGCAGAACAGTCAGTCAGCACATCGTCAGATGTTTCCGAAGCAGAGATGTGTGTGCAGCCAGCAAAGATGTGCTGGGCACAGCAACACTATCATCATGTGGATTTGTGTCCCTAATAAGGAGATCAGTGTTTGTAATATTGTCTGGAACAGAATAAACACATGGTGGGCTGTGATCCACTTTTCATGTCCACTTTGATATCTGACCACTTCTTTTTTATTTTGGGCACTGTGCGACTTTCTGAACTTGAACTTTTGAGTGTCTCCACCAATCTGTATCACTCGATCAACTTCGTTTTGTTGCTTATACCACTGCTTAAGCCAACAAATAGTACATTTTTCCTTGCTTCCAATTAGCATTCGCTGAAATTCTTCTTTTTTCCATGTGCTTTTGTCATTGTTTTTGAACAAAGCACTGAACAGAAGGGGCTATTTATACTGATTTGCATATCATTTGCATATATAGTCAGGTGGGGCTATAGGTTTCACTTTCATTGAGATTTATAAAGTGGAAGTGAGTGGAACTTGGAGTACACACAGTTTTATGCATCTAGATTTTTTTTGTATGTGTGCATATTTCCAGTTTTGACAACACGCCATGTTTTATTGTGAATACATGAGGCCACTAGTGAGTGATGGTTTTGCTAACAAAACCTCCTTGTTAATAAGAGAGGTCAGAGGAGAATGACCAGGCTGGTTCAAGCTGACAGAAAGGCTGAGGTAACTCTTGTAACCACTGCACAGTATAAAACTGTGGTGAGCAAAAAAAAAAAAAACATCTCAGAATGCAGAACACATCAGACCTTAACATGGATGGCCCACACTCCTGTTACCCAAGAAAAGAAATAGGTTTCAGCGGGCACAGGCTCACCAAAACTGGACAGTTAAAGACTGGAAAAACATAGCATAGTGTGACGAATCTTGATTTCTGCTGAGGACAAATATTTAAGGGTCAGAAGCTGGCACCTACAGCATGAATCCATGGCACACAATCAATTATCACTTCAATGCGATGGCCTATTTGAGTAGTGTTGCTGATCACATGCCTACTTCCAGCATGATAATCCATTATGTCACAAAGCAAAAGTAATTTCATATTGGTTTCATGAAGACTACAATGAGTTCAGTGTTTTTCAGTTGCCTCCTTAGTCACCAGGGACCTCATGCATAACGCTGTGCGTAGAATTCGCACTATAACATGATGTAAGCACAACAGTCGAAATGTGCTTACGCACAGAAAAATACAGATGCAGGAATCTATGTGTGCTCCAACTTCCACGTTCTTCCGCTACATAAATCCTGGTCAGCGTGAAAAGTAACGCACGTGCACGCGCCTGCTCTCCCACCCCAATTCCTCCCAGAATGACGCCTCTTTGAGTATGCAAATCAATATAAATAGTGCTTAAGCTCAGCGTTCTGTGAAAAGACAATGGGAAAAGCATGGGGGAAAATATAACAATTTCAGCGAATACCAAGTGGAGGCAAAGGAAAAACATACTATTTGTTGATTTAAACAGTGGTGTAATCAACAAAAGGAAGTTGATCAAGTGACATAGCGTGTTGGAGAAACTTGAAAGCTGAAGTTCACAAAGTCGCACAGTGCCGGAAATAAAAAAGAAGTCACATATCAAAGTCGCCGTGAAAAGGCAAGTTGTAGCCCACCATCTGAGTGTCATATAAAAGCTTATTAGGGCTGTTATGGTGTATAAAATCTGTACATTTTGGTTTCCATTATATTTTGTTCGAGACAAGACAACAGATGAACTAAGACAAATCAAAGCAAGTTTTCTTCCCTTACACCTTACTTTTATACGGTGCTTCATAGCTTAGTGTGAATTTGGTATTACAGCCTGGGAAAGGAGACTGAGCTGATACCTCAGGCTATTGATTATTTTATGGATGGACATCTGGGACAACAATTGGGTTTACGGCCTGGGAAAGGAAAACTGAGGCAATATCAAAGAACTTTATTACCTGGGGAATTAATTCATCGACCATTTTGACAGCCAGTCAATCAGGTGCATGTGTTGTGAAACCAAGGCATGACATTTCATAATAAATATGCCTTAGTTTGAGACAGAAGAGAAGCAAAGAGATGAAGGAGAAGAAGAAAGTACAGAAGGAGAAGAAGAGGAACGGACGAAGACGGCACTAGTTGTCAGAAAGGCATCATGAACATCGATTGCTAAATCAAACACCTCCCGGGGACATTCATCCTTGTCATCTGTACCTTTTTCGTAAGCTTTTTCTAAAGACTATATATATTCAGACTTTCCTATCAGTACCTATTTTCTATTATTCTTTGTTCCAGTGGTATTATTATTATTATTGTAATAAATACCATGCTGCTTTTAACTTTTTATGCTTTGTCTGAATGTCTAGAGTGATTGAATTAATAGGTTAGATTTCTTTGAGCACCTACTGTAGCCGGATTTTTGCCATTATTTCTGTGCTGCGAGGTTTATAAGGCTGAGAGTGAGGGCGCCACTCAATAGTTAGGGACAGTACGAAAAGAAGGTATTTTTGGCTGATAAATGGTCTATAGTGAAGAGTGCTGAGTCTTTAAGCGTTTAAATGCATTCTTGTGGACCACAAATAACATTTAGAGCTGAGATATCATTAAAACATTGTGTAGCGTCTTCCAGACATAATGACGATCAGAGACGGTCACTTGGTTAGTTCCCTCTTTATTAGTCACAAACAACAAAAAAAAATGGTTGCTGTTGGCCACAACCACGCCGAACAGACAGCAATCCAAAAAAAGCTCTCTCAGTTAGGCTGACAAGAATGTCCTCCTCTCCTCCCTCACCCCACACCCCTCCTCCATTTTCACAGCTCCCCCGCCTCGGCTCCACCCCCCATCCCTCCGGAACCTCCTTTACCTTCCAAACTATTACAGTCCATCAGAAATAACAGGGATAACAGAATAAATAACTGAGAGGGATGTAAATCACAGAACACAAACTGCAGAACAGAACTCTACAATAAAGAACAGAACGCTACAATTGTATGTTGTTTGTGCCAATAATAAGTAAGTCTCTTGAAGTGCTGAGTGACAGGCTGTGTTATTCCTAACACACTTGTGTGGTTTAAAGTGCTAGAGGTTAATCAGTGTGTGTGTGTCATTCATGGAGCACTGTTGTGGTTAGGGTCTGTGTGTATGCCTATAGCTATGTATGTGTGTGTTCATCTTAAAGTGCAACATTAGACCAACCCGATAAAGAACTTGACAGCTGACAAATCTACTGAAGCTGTGTGATTAGTCACGTCAACCTGGACCACAATATCAAAGGGATTTTTTCAACATCTTGTGGAATCCATGCCACAAAGAACTGAGGCTGTTTTGAGAGCAATTGGAGGCCCTATCCAGTATTAGTATAGTGTTCCAAATAATTTGATCAGTGAGACAATGCATATTAAATTATGCAAAATTATAATATGCTGTCTGTAAAAAAATGTAAAGGATATATTCAAGTGACATACTGTATACATTTCTGATAATTTCTTCAGCTGATAGACTGTAGATAGAGAAGAGAATGGCTGGGAGCTGTTTCATTGCAACACAGGTTGGTATCAAAATTTTAAAGCATAATGTATCAAACCTGAAGCAGCCCATCACATAATTATATAGCCCATGTGTATTAAATATTAATTGCATATACAAAAGGAAATTTGTGAACACAGATTTTCAACAAGCAAGTGAGCGGATTACTAGTGTAATGAGCAACTAGTACTGCAGTCTGACAAAATGAAATCTGCACCCTAGTCCTTTACTGGATCAAGCAAAACTCTCATGAATTAAAAATGGCAATTACCGCCCTCAATTTCTCTGGCATCCTCTAGAGCATGAATAATTAGTTGGAGCTCTCAGAAAAGAAAGCCTGCCTATCTTCAGCATTTTCCAGTATGTACACAGGGATATTAAACTGGGTACTTCCGCAGCACTCTGTTGCTCCATAAACTGTTTCAGCAGACAGAAAAGCTGCCAATAATCAACTTTGAGTGGAGTGCTGAAATTGAACCTTAGTTTGTTTCACTTTGACAGAAGAGCAATTTATGAAATCCCAGAAACCCTCAATAAATATAGGATGGTACATTCTGGAAACACTTTGACTTCTCTGTATTTTACTATAAAATAAATCTGAGTTGATTAAGCTATTTGTAATATCTAACTTAGTCTTGATTTATTACAAATGGACAGGCATTTGTAGTGACATATTATAAGCATACAGTCTCATACCCATCAAGTTAGCAGACATGTAACACAGACTATGGCTGATCTGTTATAAAAGTGTAATGCTTACTGCTATTATTAATCAATAAAGAGCAAATAATGGAAACACATGTATTGGCATGCCATTGTTAGATACTTGGCACAAAGTATTATTTGGCTCTTAACTTCTTCAGAAAAGCTTTGTGCTTAAATTATTACTATTATAGAGTTGTGTTTAAAACTATAATAAAATCATTGCTCCCCACCTCCCTACTCTTACTTAATTTCAGTTTTCTAGACTGAAACCTAAAGCCAATAAGATCTCATCTGACCTGTCATCCCTTGTCTACCTTGTGTTCCCTCACAAGCTATAGCATCTTTGAACTTAACCTCTTGACTTTAAAAGTCACTCCAATAATTTGATAAATGTGTTTAACTGTGTATGTGTTTGGTTCGGTGTTTGTATCCATCCTTCACTTCATACCACATCTCCTTCAGGCTTTTTGGAGTGGGATGGAAGAAATGCAACTGGCACACAGTAGGAGCTCACTAGGCTCCAAACACTTTTAGAAAGCTCTCATTCCACTAGGGGTTCACAGGCAGCTAGAGTTCTCTATAAGTCATCAGTATCACAGAAACTAGTTTGATTAACACTATTGTATCAGCAAAGCTGACCACCAAACTCTTCAGTTTAGGACTTCCCACTGCCCTCTGAAATTGGATTTTGGACTTCCTAACCAACAGACCACAACATGTACAGATTGGCACCACCACATCCTTCATGATAAACTTCAACACAGGCAGTTCACACAGGTGCTGATTCTTCTACTGTACTCCTTGTTCACATCTTATTGTGTGGCCAGTCATAAATTCATCTCTATTATTAAATCTGCTAACAGCACCACCAATATAGGCCAGTTGCTTGCAGAAAGGATGCTTACCTGCTGATTTAGTGATACCAGGACAAAAATCATACCATACAGGTCAGCAAAACCAAGGAACTAGTCATAAACTTCATGGACAAATGGCAGACCACGTTGTGATCTACAAAAATTGTTGAAACAATGATTATGGAATGGAATGGAATGATTATCACCGACAAAGTGAAGTGGGTACAACACATTTCGTACTCTGTCAAAATGGCTCACAAACACCTCTGCTTCCTTCAACATCTGAGGACAGCTCAAATTTCTCCATCTGTTCTCACTAACTTCTACAGGTGCTCAGTAGTATTTGCCCTCATTGGCAGTATAACATGCTAGTAGTACACTTGATTAGACTAAGACTGTAAAGCATTGCAGAAAATGTTAAAGGCGGCACAGAATATTACAAACACGCAGCTGTTCATATCATATTCAACACTCATTATCTTAGAAAGGTGCACAGGATTAAATATCAGCCGTTTGGTACATTCACGGACAGTTTCTTTACAAAAGTATTAAAAATTGCTGATCAGGCAGTCATTCATGTATTATATATAGTCAATCCTCTACCTTCACGGGTTTAACTTTTGCAACTTCAAGCAATTGTGTGATTTTATTACTAACCTCATTTTTACTTTCTGGTTGGCAGCTGTGCACATTTGCAGGCTTTGTAGCTTGGCAGAGTAGAGAAAAAATGAGAGGCTCGATGCACACAAGTTTGGAGAGTGGCTAGCATCCTACCAGGCACTTCTCTGGTCTTGTTCATCCTACTGTTGTAGATTAAAGAGCCTCTCATGTAGTTATTGTATATTTTCATTGTTTTGCTTAACAAATCGAGTTTTGTGTTGCAGTTATACCCCCGAAGTGTAGTGCGGCTCCTTCAAGCTCTGAGCTCAAGTGTGCAAAGTCAGAAATACAGTTTAACGAAAAAATAAAGATGTTCATTCTGGAAAGTTGTCTTCTGCTATTGGCTGCAACCAGCTGACTAGAGACATTGATGCTGCCAATGCCATCATTATTCTCAGACCCAAGTTAAATGTCAGTTTACCTCTTCTATATTCCCATTCTCTTCTACTTTCAGCTGCTCCCGTTAGGGGTCACCACAGTGGAATATATACTCCCATTCTGCAAGACCTTTAATCTCAAGCAGATGAGAAGCACATTTGATGATGGATTAGGCCTATTTTCATGCCGGTGCTTCCTCCATGATCTCCAGCCATGAAGGAGAGTGTTGGAGGTGACTTCGAGTCTTGGCATTTTTTTTGTATTGAGATGTTAGCACGAATGGTTACAGAATTGTAGGGGATGACTGGCGAGAAAAAATGTTTTGCATATCAGTTTTATTTTGTGTACTGCATTTTATAGGTCTTTTCATTGTTACTGTGTTATGAAGTGCATAATTTCAGAAATAATGTTTTGTTGTAAAGAATTCTATGCAAAAAAAGTGTATTTTGAACAATCTCTAGTGAAAGATTACCACTTTTATTGATGGCAAGAATCAAACCCCTATTTCCTTTGGGTTCAAAGTATTAACATTCGCATTTTTGACTTTCATGCTGTTTTCAAGCAACATTGTACCCATGAAACTTATATACTGCATAAACTTCTTATGTTATTAAGAAGTTAGATTAGATTAGATTAAATTAGGTTAGATAAACTTTATTAATCCCAAGGTGAAATTTCGATTCATTCCTGTTCTGGTCTTACTCACAGGGCTGCTGGGACAGTATAAGGGAAATTGTGTTTAACAAGAACATCCTGACATCATTTGTATCATCTCATTTAAGTTAGAGATAGATCATATAATATTTTAACTTTGTATTTTGTTCTCTGATAAGAGTTTACATAGAAGAAGTCTTATTTCTATGAACCAGATATTTACCCCAGAATTTTAATAAGTACCTAATTTGGATGGTACTTAATGGGAGTGAGGTATTGCCAGAATATACCATTTATCTGTGTGCTGATTGGTGTAATTAAAATGCTTTTGAGCTTATTATACAGTATGTAAATGAAGCTAACTGATAAAGGAATGCATTCTGTTAGATTTCTTCAGTCTGCCATTCTGCACTGAACAAGAGCTCCACCAATCCACTTTAATAAAAGGATAAATCCCTGTGTACAGTGCATCCAGAAAGTATTCACAGTGCATCACTTTGTCCACATTTTGTTATGTTACAGCCTTATTCCAAAATGGATTAAATTCATTTTTTTCCTCAGAATTCTACACACAACACACCATAATGACAATGTGAAAAAGTTTACTTGAGGTTTTTGCAAATTTATTAAAAATAAAAAAATTGAGAAAGCACATGTACATAAGTATTCACAGCCTTTGCCATGAAGCTCAAAATTGAGCTCAGGTGCATCCTGTTTCCCCTGATCATCCTTGAGATGTTTCTGCAGCTTAATTGAAGTGCACCTGTGGTAAATTCAGTTGATTGGACATGATTTGGAAAGGCACACACCTGTCTATATACAGTAAGGTCCCACAGTTGACAGTTCATGTCAGAGCACAAACCAAGCATGAAGTCAAAGGAATTGTCTGTAGACCTCCGAGACTGGATTGTGTCGAGGCACAAGTCTGGGGAAGGTTACAGAAAAATGTCTGCTGCTTTGAAGGTCCCAAAGAGCACAGTGGCCATCCATAAGTGGAAGAAGTTCAAAACCACCAGGACTTTTACTAGAGCTGGCGAGAAGGGCCTTAGTCAGGGAGGTGACCAAGAACCCGATGGTCACTCTGTCGGAGTTCCAGAGGTCCTCTTTGGAGAGAGGAGACCCTTCCAGAAGGACAACCATCTCTGCAGCAATCCACCAATCAGGCCTGTATGGTAGAGTGGCCAGACGTAAGCCACTCCTTAGTAAAAGACACATGGCAGTCTGCCTGGACTTTGCCAAAAGGCACCTGAAGGACTCTCAGACCACGAGAAACAAAATTCTCTGGTCTGATGAGACAAAGATTGAACTCTTTGGTGTGAATGCCAGGCGTCACATTTGGAGGAAACCAGGCACCGCTCATCACCAGGCCGATACCATCCCTACAGTGAAGCATGGTGGTGGCAGCATCATGCTGTGGGGATGTTTTTCAGCGGCAGGAACTGGGAGACTAGTCAGGATAAAGGGAAAGATGACTGCAGCAATGTACAGAGACATCCTGGATGAAAACCTGCTCCAGAGCGCTCTTGACCTCAGACTGGGGCGACGGTTCATCTTTCAGCAGGACAACGACCCTAAGCACACAGCCAAGATATCAAAGGAGTGCCTTCAGGACAACTCTGTGAATGTCCTTGAGTGGCCCAGCCAGAGCCCAGACTTGAATCCGATTGAACATCTCTGGAGAAATCTTAAAATGGCTGTGCACCGATGCTTCCCATCCAACCTGATGGAGCTTGAGAGGTGCTGCAAAGAGGAACGGGCGAAACTGGCCAAGGATAGGTGTGCCAAGCTTGTGGCATCATATTCAAAAAGGCTTGAGGCTGTAATTGCTGCCAAAGGTGCATTGACAAAGTATTGACCAAAGGCTGTGAATACTTATGTACATGTGATTTCTCAGTTTTTTTATTTTTAATAAATTTGCAAAAACCTCAAGTAAACGTTTTTCACATTGTCATTATGGGGTGTTGTGTGTAGAATTCTGAGGAAAAAAATGAATTTAATCCATTTTGGAATAAGGCTGTAACATAACAAAATGTGGAAAAAGTGATGCGCTGTGAATACTTTCCGGATGCACTGTATCTGTCTGGTTGTTATGTCTCAGTCATTCCAAAATATTTAGTAATAAAATGCATCACATTTGTCATTCTAATAGATGGTGCATCACAAACATTAACACTGCTTATTGAATCCCATACCAAAATCCCATATATCAGAGACAGATGCATTGCATGGTGCACTGCAAGTGTTACCACTGAGGTCTATGTTGATTATTTAGATTCTTAGATGGGTTGTGCAGCTAGTTGATGTAATAAAAACACAACCATTTTGAATTTTATTTATACAAGTGACTCAAGACTTTTTTTTTATTTACAGTGTATTTCAACAACAGATAAACTCTGGGTCCTGTGACCATGACCTGGGGTCAGTAATGATTGAAAGGACAAATATTTATGCATTCATTTAAATATACCCCACCCTGGCACTCATTTATTTTTATCTACTTCTGCTTAAGCAGCCTGAACCCCTAGCATGTTCCTGCTTTTAATCCAAAAAATGCTTCCAATAATATTCATGTAATTAAAAAGAGTTTCACATTTGAGCTTTTCATGTTCTTGAGGTGAAGAAGTACAAACATTGTATCATTTCCACAGGTCACTCAGGCTTTTAGGTGAATTACATCCATCAGAGGAGCAGAAGGAGAATCCAGGACACCCTGTCCTTGACAGGGAAGCTGTGTGTGAGTTAATTCAAAAGTTATCCAGAAAATTTAGAAAATGGTGTTTTTGTGTATTAAAAGCAAAATAAAAAACAGAAGAACTGCGGTGGGTTGGCACCCTGCCCAGGATTGGTTCCTGCCTTGTGCCCTGTGTTGGCTGGGATTGGCTTCAGCAGACCCCCGTGACCCTGTGTTCGGATTCATAGGGTTAGAAAATGGATGGATGGAAAACAGAAGAAAAGTACCTGCTTTTGTTGGTTTTAGTCCTTCTAAGTATGACGACTATTGATTGCCAAATGTAAATATATAGTATGCACGGGCTATAGAGTGTCTCATCTGACAGCTGCACTTCTTTCATTCAATGCCCTGCTAATATACAAAAGATGGAAGTCAGAAAGACCAAAAACGGTATTTTCCTGCCAGTTACACTAGACAGCAGCTGTTGGAATATGCAACTTTAGGCCATTAAGAAAATAAAATGCACTGCCTGCACTGTAGAAGGCAAGAGAGGCAGGCAGCCATAAAGTGTCTGATTGCGCTGAGCTGCACATTAAATTGGAGGGGTGGGGTGGAAACAGTATGAAAAGCACTTCCGTGACCACTCGCATTGCAAAGCACACTTTGTTTCTTATTTTTTCTCCTTCGTGATAGCGCTTCTGCTGAAAAAAATCTGCCTTCAAAAAACAGTCATTTCAGCTCTAAGTGGTCAATTTTAGTGCATCATGAAAAAGGACCTTAGTGTAATGCATAGCAAAATCAAACACACAATGAATCAAAGCTCTTCAGTTTTAATTCATTTTTTTGTACATTTCAGTATATTAGTTAAGCCATTAAACTATTTTGCCGAAAGACACCCGTGCTGCCTTAAAAAAGGATTATGTCTGGATTACTCTGCTTGGCTTATTATGGTCATCTGAGATAACTTACAGTGTGGAAAAGTTTTACTCTTACAAGACTCCCTAGTAAACAGTATGTGAGTGAAACTCTGGATGAACAAACAAATTCAACAAGACTTTATTTTTAGCTAGGTACACGGTATGGCTGACATTTATAAATAGCAAGAATTCCTCTTTGTTAAATTATTTTCCTCCTGACCACTGATATTAATAAACCAACAATGTGATGAATGCAAGCAAGAAAAATACACAGCTAAGGGGGGAAATGCTAGACAATTAATTCTCTTTTCACCCAAAGAGAAATATACAATTAAGCAAATGAATAATTAATGAGAGGCTGTAGGAGAGCGGCAGGAGGCTGAGTGTACTTACTGATATACATGACATTGACTATACGATACTTGTACGCATGCTAAGTAGGGATGCGGGTGTCAGTCTGGCGGTGCGTGAATAATGAGACTAGCACTTACAAAGGATGAGGAGATGCTCATCATAAATGCAACCGCACTGCTAAGAGAGCAATTTTGTTCAATCTGTTTCAGGTGCAGTACTTTGGAGAGAGTATGAAAGAACTAAAATACAAAGAGGTGGCACAGTTGAAGGTAAATGATTGCCTCACCCTGCGAACCTGGCCTTGTATGCTTGAAGATAGCCAAAATTCAATTTCAGAGCTGCTTTTTCTTTTGTGTTCAGCCCAATTTATTTTATTTTCCTACTGTCTTTACAGAAATGGAGGGGGGCTCATTCTTAATTAGACAGCATGCTTTTGGTTGTTGTTGCCTTCTCTGAAATGGAGACTTTGAAGGACTGAACGATCACCTTTCATCTTCTGTTTGCACCAAGCTTCCTGTGTGTGTCTTGTTCTTTCTGCGTATCAGGTGTGGATCCACAGCATTCACACGTTTCCATTTACACTTATTTGCTTGGCAGATGCTTTTATTACAAAAGAGGTAAACATATTCGAGTAATATTAAGTTTGGGCCTGTTTGTTTAACCAGTGTAGTAAGTGAGGTACCAAAAGGTGATTGCCACAGGTGAAATGATGTAATAACTCGTAAATATACAATCATAGATTACAATCGATAAAGCAATTCAACTTAAACTAACACCAAATTAACCAGTAATATAAAATATCACAGAGCAAAGGTTTGTTTTTTCTATCAATTAGACAGATATTTGCAGATCAGATGGGTTTTCAATTGTTTCTTAAATGCATTGAAGGAGTCAGCAGCATGGATGGAGGTGGGCAGCTCCATTTACCAACTAGGAACTTGTGGAATGGAATTTAAAATCTATTGCTAGCTTCTGTATGAAAATCTGCATGTTCTCTGTGTGGCTAGGTATTATTATTAACAGAAGTGTGCTTCCAGCTGTGGAATGCAGCTCTCAGCCACTCCCCGGCTTGTCTCAAGCAGTGTCTGGTTATTGTCCAAGTAAGATGCCAAACATATGACAAGCTTTCTGATAAGCTTCATTTTCAAATATAAGACTAATCAGCAAAATTTTGTAAAGAATGTTCTGTGGCCTTGGATGGAACTGCTCTATTTTTTTTCTAACCATTCTCTTTGAAGATTTTGTTATAAATGCAGCTGAACCCCCCTTGTCGGGGGCCTTCCTTGCATTTTCTCTCTGTAAGGAAAAGCCACTCTGCTCACCAAGAAGTCAGAAATAAAAGATTCTGCTTATTAGAATTGATGTCTGCCTGCTATTTGTTTGAACCTTCGTCCACAAACTACACAGGAAAAGCGTCTGGATTGAGACTTGATATCATCACCAGACGCTGTTCACTGACACACCTGAGTGGGCGAGAAGGGGCATAGAACCCCTCAGTCAGGCCCGCCAGCAGAAATATTTGGGCCCCAGACAACTGGGTACGTGTGGGCCCCTCTGCCTTCCCCCAGGTCCCCACATGCCAAAACCTTCAAATACGTATACAAAAAAAATCAAGTGTGAAGTGGCCCCCTTCCATTAGGGCCCCGGACCAGAGTCCCGTTTGTCCCCCCCGGCGACGGGCCTGCTACAGTGTCTCCATATACTCAGGTGCTGACCCACTGACTACTCTATAGACAAACATCTGAGATTTGAACTTAGTGTGCTCCTACAGGGAGTCAATGTAGTGACCTGAAGAGAGGAGTGACATGTGGCCGTCTCGGCTGGTTGAGTACAAGACAGGCTGCTGCATTCTGGATCATCATCATACATACAATAGTACAATTTGTCCGTATGACTTGCACTTAAAAGAGACAGGCAATGAAATTCAACAAGAGCTGTTAAATGTGTCAACTTTTTTTTTTTTCATATTCAGTGCCATTAGTCTATTGTGTTGGAGCACCAGCTTAATATTCTAATCTGCAATTCTACTGCTTCTCAGTAGTGTTTTATATTTATTAAAGTATTTATCTCTTCTATCTTCTAACCTAGTTCAAGGTTGACAAGAGCCAGTAGGTATCCCACCAGTACTGAGTATATGGTAGGAAACAACCCTTGATGGAATTTCAGTCTATCACAGGGTACACTCCTGTGCATACCCAAGCTGCACCAATTTAGAAGACATTGGTTGTTTCTTCAGAATTACTTTTTCTTATTGTCTACTTCTCTATATATATAAAATCCAACATCTGTCTGTCTGTATGTCTGTCCGCTTTTCACGAGAGAACTACTTAATGGATTTAGATTGGGTTTTTTTTTCTATAATTTGCTTAAACATTCCGGTTAATTTTTAACCTCTCTCATCACACTAAGTATCATAGTTCGCTTGCGGTAGTGATTTATTTACACGAATCCTAGAGAGACACAGCGGGCCATAGGGTGGAGGAATCGTGATGTCAGGCGTAGGAGGTCAGGTAGGGCCTTCCTCACTGTCCTGTTTTACTTCTATGTGGGTGGAGTCGCCAGACACAGCTAGTATTAAATAAAAGTCATATAGTAAAGAAAATAAAGTGGATACTCCATAGGTTTTCAGCATTGATGATTGAAAATAAAATAGATCTATTTTAACATGTTTGGCCAAAGGCAACTTGTTGAATAAAAATACATCTTTTTACAGGAAGATTTTATAGTTGGAGCACAATCAGGTTAAGTGACATTTTCAGGGTCACACAATGAGGCGTTAACTAAACCAGCAGCTCTGCAGGATGAATTCCATTGCCCTGGTCACCACCCTGCACTCCATGCCCAGCTAATTGTATAGCTCTTAGTTGTATCCATTTATTTGGTATCTACATGGTTATCTGGTTGTTTTAATATAGTGTAGCCTAGAATCCATGACTACAGGGACACCCATAGCTGTCAGGGAGAGTGATAGCAGGACAGCCCCAGGAGTTCCAAATAGAATTACTGATCCTAGAAGTTGATTTTTGAAGTAGTTCCACACTGGAGCTTAAAAGTCTCTTCTAACCTTAACATGTTTGAACTCAAAAGTCAGGGGTGTAGTGGGAATCAAGACCTCAACTAGTAGGTTGAAAATGAACCAGTGTGGCTTTAAGAAAAGGTAATGAAGGTAAGGAAGACCTCCTTCTGTGAAGATGTGAGTCTCCCTAAGAAGCCCATTGTGAAATACAACAATGACAAGCTGTGGTTGTGGTAAAGTGAGCTCTGAAGCAGATTGGCAACTTTTAAATAAATAATCACCAGACTCGTGTCTTTTTGTCGGGGGGTGTGGTAGCATGGTGAAAGCAGTTCCTATGCGTGATGTGGGAGCGTACAGCCCTGCACTTAGTGCAGAGGTGCAGGATCACCTGCAACCCTAACTGACATCGGGAGCTGCTTATTGCAGCAGCTGTGCCACATCCCCATTTCAAAAGGGTAGCACGAATGCGAGGGAAGTGGATCAAGAGGAAAAGACAGAGAAAAGACCGTAACAAGGGCAGAGAAGGCAGACAGCTGGGTGGAAGTCCCTCAGAGCATAAGAACAGTGCTCGGGTGCTGATAGTCACTCCAGTTGAGTGACCTGGGGAGCTGGAGTGGCCCAAGCACTGCTTAGTTGTAGTGACTCCCCACAGAGAGGCAGTGCAGCTGCAGGGTAAGGAGAGGCTGAGAGAGGCACCACTGGGATGCAAGCCTGGCAGCAGGAGTCAGAGGCTCGATGGGGTAACCTGCCTGGAGCCAGAGAGGGCTAGAAAGGCCAGAGCCTTGGAGTAGCACTGGAGGTGGAATGAACTGCCAGATAGGCACCTCCTAAGCTGCAAGGACCCACTTTGGGTTTTGAAGGACTGCACCGGGACTCAAGATTTTAAGAACAGTTTCCTTCCTTAATTTTAAGCTCATTGATTTTTAAAGTAATATTTATTTGATTTGACTTTAACCTCCACTTTACACCTTTTTAACAAATAATTTATCAACACTTTGAAGCACTGCATTTTTTGGACACCTTGATTGTTGAATTGTTTTAATAAAAGCATTGAGCACTTTGCACCTTCCCCATGCTTTATGTGATGTCCTTATTTGCTCAGCTCATCCCAGACATGAGTATCGACGGTATCGGGTTCAAGAGGCTCCCAGAATAGAAGAGGGAGATTGAAGCTGACCCACACCATCACAGAGGTATGCCAAGGAGCTGAGGTTTCTCATAGCTGCTAAGGATCAGGCATACAGGTCAGGGAACAGGGATGAATATCAATCTGCAAGATGGCAGTTTAATAAAGATCTGAAAAGTGCAAAAGCCACATATAAAGATCAGCTGGAGAAAACCTTTAGCAGTAACAGAGAGGCACTGTGGAGTTCTCTGTAAAAACATACAAATTACAGGCAGAAGTGCTCCCAAACCTTATCCTTCCCAATCTTGGCTAATCAAGTAAATAAGTTTTATTGCCGGTTTGATAAGAACATGAGCCCTTGCCTGAACCCTGACCTTCTGCCTTCTATATCAACAGTCCACCTCTCTCCCTCTCACATCCATTTCAGTGTCACAATCCCGCCCCGCACCTCCCCTTCATTGAAGTTTGATTCGGCTTCTTTAGTTTTTCCTCTTCCAGTCGTTCCCCTCCACTCCACTCTATACTTTTTTGTGAAGCAAGAATATTAGGAAAGCAGCTGGCCCTGATAGAGTCCCACCTGGTACTCTTAGACATTGTGCAGACCAGTTAGCACCTGCCTACACTGACATATTCAACACCTCCCTGGTAGCTGGACAAAGATCTGGAACTGCTTTAAGGTAGCAATTATCATTCCAGTTCCCAAGAAGGATAAAATCTCTGAACTTAATGACTATTGACCTCAGTGGATATGAAAATATTCAAACATCTTCTGCTGTTCTACCTAAAGTCCATCACCGACCCTCTGCTTGATCCACTTCAGTTTCTATATAGGGCAAATCGCTCAGTGGAGAATGCAGTTAATTTATGCCTCCACTACATTCTTCAGTACCTGCACTTGCCTGACACCTATGTGAGGTTCTTGTTTGTGGATTTCTGTTCAGCCTTCAATACTATTGTTCCAGAGTTCCTTCAGTATAAAGTAATCCAGTTTGGTGTACCCTACGGTGTCTGCCAGTGGATTAACGTTCCTTAACAGGTAGGAAGCAGTATGTGAGACTGGGCCCTTATATGTCGGATCCAATGTCAAAAAGCTTAGGCTCCCAACAAGGCTCTGTTCTTTCACCCATCCTATTTCACTTTGTACAGATGACTCTAGATCCATGAACAAATCTGTAAAAAATCCTAAAGTTTGCAGATGACACAACCATAGTGGGTATCATTTCCAATAATGATGCATCTTCCTATCAAAGAGAGCTGGACTGTCTTGTAGAATGGTGATCTTGTAACAACTTGGTGCTCAATGCTATTAAGACAGTGGAAAATGAGGACTGATTTCTGCCAACAAGTCACTAACTAACTGTCCACCTTTGCAAATTAATGGCTAGACTGTGTCTGTGGTTCAGTTGTTTAAATTCCTAGGGACTGATTTCGCTAATACATTAAAATGGGACAAACACAATGCCTCCATCATCAAGAAGGGCAGGCAGAGATTGGTCTTCCTTCATCAGCTTAAGACGCTTGGCATATCAAGGCGTATATTGTTAAATTGTTACTCATCCATCATTGAGAGTATTGTGACCTCCTCCATTAACATTTGGTTTCCTTCTGCATCCTCTAAGATTCGGCTGCAGCAGGTGCAGCTTGTCTCCCAACATTAAATGTCAATTCTGGTATGTTTCACATGCTAGCAATAAAGTGATTCTGATTCTGATATTAATAGCTCTTGGGTTAATAAGTGAATCAGCTACCCTATAAGCTCAAGTGAAACTCTTTGGGTGTGCCTAGTTAGACACAAAAAGGTTAATCAGGATTTATTTCTTAAGTATTTTTATTCCTTTTCTGCTTGTGTACCCCTGTAAGTTCATTTAGCTGAAGCCAATGCCACATTATTCTACTTCTAGTCAAAGGGTATGTAAGATAAGCAGAATGAGGTTGCTGACATCAGTGGGCTAGTGGTAAACGTCATTGAGGTATGTTATCTCTGTCACTCAGCTGTACAACATTACAGTTGGAGTTAATGTGAGGTTCAAAGAATTGGTGACGTGTGTTCACAAAAAAAAATATGCATTCAAGCTAAAAGTTGCGTTGTCACACTCGGTTAACTGAAGTCCTGTTAAACGCTTTGGTAATGAACAACCACAGGGGATGCTAATTTCTGTGGTCAATACACCCAAAAGAGCAATTGTGACTAAAGAAACTGATGGCACTCCAGTAGAACCACAGATGAAGCTGCACAGCATCCACTATTTGAATGTAAGTCTAAACTAATAGCTCTCTCTTTCTCTCTCTCTCTCTCTCTCTCTCTATATATATATATATATATATATATATATATATATATATATATATATATCTCATTATATTCTTTAAACTCCATCTGTTGCTGTTTTGCCATGTGGTGACACAATAGTCAAAGAGACAGAAAGCTATATAAATTCATCATGCTTCAGTTACATTGTGTTACTGAGTTCTTGAATGGATAACAGCAATTTTACCTTTTTATTTTCTCTTCTTGTCAAGTCTTTTGCTCAATTTGTTTTTCTTTCCATAATTATTTGTGTAATTCATGAGCAGAAATGGGACACTGCAACCCCGAACATTTAAAGTACATGGACAGGAGGAAACTGGAGGATGGCTTTTAGGAAGGAACTCTTTGGGCGGAGGCTTTTCAGCCTGCAGATTTTGCTGCTGTTCACGGGAAAGTTTTTAACGAGTTGTCCTCAAATGATTGTTCTTGTTTGAGAATCACGTCTAGCCCCGTTTTTGATTTTTCTCTTTCTGAAATGTTTAACGTTATATTATTTATGAATTATTATGTTCTTTTATATTATGCTAATGTATATATTTGTTCTTTGACCTGTTATTGTGATTCCTGGTACAAAACACCAAAATGAGGCATACCGTCCAAAAATCTGGGCTAAGATTTATTGTTCAAAAAGGGGTTCTCCAAAATATTAAAGTAGGCTGCAGCATACACAGACAAAAATTGGAAAGCTTAGAAACAAAACAATCTTTGTAATCTTGAGTACCAAAAATGAATAAAGAAGGTCAGGTGAGATCAGGTTGGGGAACATGCACTGGTGCAGCACATTGCCCCACACACCACATGATGAAACATCTCAGGATCTCACTTGGCAACCCTCCAGGCAGATACATGGTCCAGTCCCAACCTTCAGAAATGACCACCTATCTGACGCTGCCAGGTGTTACTTGGGCATCCCCTTGGCCTGGTGCAGCCACTCAGGTCTTCAACAATGAGGATCCTGTGGGTCGGATTACCTGAGGGGAATCATGGCATATGGCTGTTGAGCTGTAACTGACGCTCCCTCACAATGCAGGTAATGTGCCTTATTTGGAACTCTGTGAGCAACCGCTCATTTGACACAAAATCAAACCAGCAGTACCCAAGCATTCTCTGAAGAGACACAGTACTGAAGGAGTCCAGTCTTCATCTCAGTTCCCTGGATAGCGTCCATGTCTCGCAACCATGTAGCAAGACAGGAAGCACCAGGACTCTAAAGACTTGGACCTTCATAAGATATCAGGAGTGCCACACATCCCTTTCCAGCAACCTCATGACCCCCCATGATCTCCTAATCTGTCTACTGACTTCATAGGAAGAGTCACAGAGACATGAATTACAAGGCAAAACAGAAATATACCAAAGTGCAAAAAGAACACAGCGGAGTTGTCCAGAAATAAACCTAGAACAAACAAAATCCAGTCCTTTATCCAATAATAAAGGGTGCACAAATCACAGTAAGAAATGAAGTTTCAAAAGAGTACAAAATAACTCTCAATGCCATTATTAGGACCTGACCCTCTGAATGGAAAATATAGGCCTAGGGTGCCCATCCAGGTGTACATCATGGTGGTCCCATTCCCTGTCACTCTACATTAAGGAGGTAAGGAAACATAAGTAAAAACATTAACACAAACTTTAACATACATAAAAAATAAATAATTATCAAAATAATACACAGAAAGAATAGAAACCATAATATACATAATAAGTTCACTTAAATATCAAGAAAAAGTGAAAACAAAAACAAAATGAATGAAACTACGTTTAAGCCACCTGTCCCTTTTATGTGAGCCTCAGTGGGCACACCACCTAAGGATGCAGCTGGAGGGGCTGCTGCCATCAGTATTAACATGGCTGCTTCACCATTAAGACTGTTTCCTATCGTGCGATTTGGGCTTTTCTTTTTACTTTTGGATTACCTGATTTTGACACTTCTGCTCACTACTAAAGGTACTATTCTGGTTTATTGGATTTGGCTTCATTTGGCTATTCAGTTTTTGTTCATTCATTTTTTGTTCTTGCCTCTCTGTCCTGCATCCTTATAATACATATACACATATTAGAGGAATCTTGTTTGGTTTCCTTGGGCCAGTTTAATTTTTGTATTATTTTTTCATCTCTCCCTGTGAAGATATTTTAAGATTTAATGCCTTTGACCCATTTTTGGCCTGTACAGGCCGAAAGGCTGCCTCTTGAACATGGGACAAGCCTGTGCAGACCTGTGGTGGAGTGACGGTTTATAGCAGGCAAGATCGCAACACACCGGCCATTGCTCTTCTTAGGCAGTAAGTATGGCTACATGGCATTTCAACCATTGGTAGTTCCCTTCTTCCATGTGTCATCCAGCTAGTGTCTTCAGCTGTCTGTGACAGGGTCCCTAGCCTACATTTGCCCCTCCTGTTGGTAATCTTCCTGTCTACCATGTCACCCATTACGTATTTTAATTTTAATGTTGGGGAAATGAGAAATTTTAGAATTCTTTAAATTGTACAGTGCTACCAGGGTGAACTCAGCTCCTTCTCAGATCAAAAATTCTAGTCACTCTCTGCATGAAGTTTGTAAATTTCCATAGGTCTATAAAAGATTTTCTCTGGTTGTGCTAGTTTTCTTGTTACATCCTGAAAACATCTGTCCTTGAATAAGTGGGGTCAGAAAGACAGCGGGTATAGGTATGAGAATGCCCTATGATACACTGGTTCCCTTTACAAGGATGGCTCCTACCTCATTCTTAATGCTGCCATTCCCCTGAAACTCTGGACAAAACAAGAAGGAATAAAAAATGGATGTTTTCAGATCTAAGTGTGACTTTTCATTAAAAGATGCTATATACAGTAAATATACAGTATGCACTTACAGTATATAATCAAATATGGGTGGCAAGGTGGCACAGTGGTAGTGCTGCTGATGCTAAATAGACAAAGGTGTGTGTGTTTGTGTGTGTTTGCCTTTTCCTGGTCCTATATATATTGTCGCATGCAAGCACATTGGAGGCAGCCTAAGGCCTAAGGGCTCTGGTGATAGTAAAATCCCACCAAACCTGACTAATGCCATTTCTTTTCCTCCCTCTGCAGAACTGAAGACTGACAGCCATTTCACTGTTGACATCACTTCCATTCTCTGCCCTCCTGGACCCACCCAATCCTGTTGGGATCAGTTAAAACTACAAACACCACCATTTTGAACCAGTTCTGTTCTGAACTTGTTTCTTAAAAGACCTCCTTTCAGTGTTGCTGACGATTGTCTTGTTTTTCTTTTCTTTACAAATTATACTGGGTTACCAGATGGTGTCGTCAGTGCTTTCATTAAAATATGTAAACACATTGTCAGACAGGAGCAAATAGGGCTGCGATAAAGAGGGCAATGCCAATCCCTACTATGAGAGTGCACATTTTGTACCACCTGTTTTGCCTGCAGGACTGGCTAAGCAGCAGGATACTGTCATCACATCTTCATCTTTCTACTGTAAAACGTGTAAAACACTAAAAGTTCAAAGTCAAAACTGTAGAAAATATAATCTTCTTATACAATACGCTATCATGGCTGTCTGTTTGTCTGTCCAGGATTTTAAATCACCTGTAGCTCGCAAACCGTTTCACTTATTGACCTGAAATTTGGTACACATATACTACATGACCTCTACTGTCCACTTTCGGGGTGATGATTTTTATTACTCTTTTTAGTTTTATTTTATTTTATTTTATTGTATAATCAACTCTCGGCAGCGGGCAGAATGGCAGCCGTAAGTGCATGCGTACAGAGCGCCGCTCTCATCCCTACCACCTTTGCTGTCACTTCCCCTACCTCTTCATATCTTAAATCATTCTTGAGGCAGAATAAACACGTAAGTGCCAGCTTAAGTAAAAAATTAAGAAAATCATACTAAGTAATTGCAACACAAATACTGACTTGATCAGTTTTAATGTGAAAAGATATTGATGAAAGAAGAGAAGAAGCAGGCTGCTACGGTGCAGAAAAGAACTGCTGCTCACGAAGCAGCAAGCACATCAACCTCTGAGCAAATGAATGCTAAACGTACAGAGAAAGAGTATGAAGTCAAGTGTATTCACTGCACGTTATTGTGCAGTCCGCCATTACTGGTAATGATATAAGTAATAATAATGATGAATATTAATAATATGAACAGCACACTGCACATGTGCGAGTGATGCAAGTGCCACTTTTGGATTCACCAGAATCACTTTTGGTTTCACTGACCGCTTGAATTGCACTGCCTGAAGACGGATTCACCTTGTTATCACTGCTGATGAGAGGCGTTTCTTACGAGACGCCACTGTGGAGCTAGAAGAAGATATGTTTACACCAATGCCTGGGTAATGCTCGTGCCCGCCGCTTAATGCAAGACACACTTATACCGTTGCCTGAGTAATGCTCAGCACCAACGCTGTATGCACTTTTACAACCCGAGTAATTCTTGGGTCTTACTCAAGACGCGTCTATACAGTTGCCTGAATAACACTCGGGACTAACACTTTTAGCACTCTTTTTACAGCCCGAGTGATGCTTTGGTCTGACGCTAAGGAGGTTAAACTGAAAGTCCTGCCACTTCCTCCTCAGGCTGAAGATCAATCCTGGAAGTCGATGTGACTTTGGAGCTTACCACTCAGTGTGCCAGATCACCACAGCAGTAGTAACGTGTTAAGTGAAGAGTTTTGATTAATTGTGGCTAACATGGTCAATACTTCTTTCTGTACTTTCGTGCTTTAGTTTTGCTTCTCACGGGGCCTATCCTAGTGGGACCCCAACCCTCTCAGTGCATTTGTGCATTTTCTTACAATATGCATATACACATCTGAGATTGCACACGTGCAAAGAATTAAAGCAATCCAAGAATGAGCAGTCACAGTGCCAAGGAGAAAAGCAATTCATATTTTAAAAGCAGCTTCAAATCAAGAGAGACCAGTACAATCAATCTGAACACAATTCATTCTGATATGTAAGGCAGTTTTAAAATTCAAATTTCCAATTTCCAAATGTGATATTAGTCTCAAAGCAAAAAGAAAATCATAAAGGGCACCATTTGGTCACAATTATCTTAGGCAGTGTGTTATGGTTAACTGGCAGGAGACTGATGTAATAAACTTTAAGGTTCATGGAAGACATGTCACCAGTGCCATGTAAGAATTCATGAAGTGAATGATGTCTGTCTCCTAATTACGTATCTAATGTCATGCCAGTTCACACAAATTCTTTGGTGCCTATCCTAGCATCAGACTGTGTAATATAAACAAGGTTGGCTAAAATAAAAATGTCAAAAGGGGAAAGCTGAAGCTTGTCTTTCCAGTCTGGAAGAAATATTGAGGAGAACATGTAAGCCCCCACTCAAGAATCTAATCTCGGGCCCAAGCACTGTGAAGTGGCAATGCAATATACAACACTGCTGTGCTGATGTGAAAACTTGCATGAAAAAGTCAATAAAACATAAAATTCCAGGAGAGCTTTTTAACTGACAAAGTGGAATACATTGTGTACGAGAGAAACAACAATTCAACTCATCAGGTTGTTTCACCAGTCATGTATCGATCCAAGTAACTCATCTGATCTTTTCTTAACAGAAGGCAGTGCCTTTATTTCTAAAACAGAATAAGGCAATTTCTCCTGCACTGCCCAGCCGCCACCCTCACAGAAAAAAATGCTGCCTCTCATCTGCCTTTAATGTATGCCTCATAACAAATATCCCCTACTTCCTTCATTTTCGGGGGCTAGGGTTGGTAATAAGGATGTTGCATGATCATTTGGTGAAGGCCAGATAGATTTGGAGTAGACTATAATTTTGTTGTTTTCCTTTTTATTGCCAGGTTGCCTTAGCTTAATAGATATATGCTGTTTAATTGTATCTACCTTTCCCAGCAATCTTGGGTACAATACAGGACATAGCTCTGGATTGGATGATAGGGCCCACTCACACACTGTCAGACTCACAGCAGGGCAAATTTGGAGTTTTCAATTAACCTGGCAAACCTGACATGAGTGTCTTTTGGGATGTGGGAGGAAAATCCGTGCAACTACAACTGACTAACAACAATTAACATTAAATTTGAACTTAGGATGCTGGCTGGACCCATAAGGCAGTAAAATTTCCCACAGTGTCACTGTGCCCTGAAACATATGGTATGGAGTTTGTCTGTTTTATGTTTGTAAAACCTTCAAAGTTCTCCTAGGTCTCTCAGTGTCCACCCTTACTAGTCTTCTTCTTGCACAGTCCCTCAGTTTTTGTGGACTGCCTACTCTAGACAGAATTACAGGTCTGCCAGACTCTTCATTGCCTGAAGAAGGGGCCTGAGTTGCCTCGAAAGCTTGCATATTGTCATCTTTTTAGTTAGCCAATCAAAGGCGTAATTTTGCTTGACTTCTCATTACATTCCTTAATGACTGATTTAACTGGACTCCTATGGACATTCAGGGACATGAATATTTTCTTGTCTCCATCCCCTGACTTATGCTTGTCAGTCCCCCTTTCACAAAGTTCCTGGGAGTGTTCTTTTGTCTTCATTATGTAGGTTAGGCCATCATACTCTCTAATCACAAGCTGTCCCTTCCAGATAAGGAGCATTTAGACTACAATCGATTGAAACCCCTTGACCATATTGAACTAATTCTATAGCTTCAAAAACCAATTGATTGCACTAGTGATGATTTATATGGAGTGAATTCCAAAGATGTTTCCACCAGAGGGAAAACCATTGGGATAAGTGCATTCATTCACATGGAGAGTACTTTAAAGGAGACTAAAGTTTCAGTAAGTAAAAATGATTAAAATATTTTTTTTTCAATTCCGGTTATTTCTGGGTACCCCCTCGTATATCCGCTCCTCTTGTCCTTACATTATGGCAGCGTCCCGGCCAGAAAAGGGCACCGGCCGTCCGTCACAACAAAGACCCAGTTTTGAGGACTGATGCCTACTGGCTTATGCCAGCCTGTCAATGGGCACATTCACACACAACATTCACTCATATCCAGGTAAAGGACTTAACCTGAATGTCTTTGAGATATGGGAGTACAGAGAAAATTCCACTGGAAGAACATGCACAGTTCACACAAGCAATAAATTGCCCCAGGTCCCTTGAAATATGAGGCTAGTCATTGTGCCATATTTTCTTTATAAGTTATTAGATGCCATTTCTTGAGGATTTTGGAATCTAAGTATTCACTATTGTTAAGCTTAAGACCCCTTGAATTAATACCACCATCCAAACAACTGTTAATGTTGCCTAGAAAGAAAAAAAACCATGACACCCACTGTAAGGCGAATCTGACATTGTGAGGTAACAGGACAGCAATGAGTCTAAAGATAACACGGCCCTTTACAGTTAATAAGAATCAGAGGACCAGGGCATAATGGAGCCAACATTTACAGTGGGACAGAACAAAGGCCTCCTGAAAACCCCATCAAGGTGGAAGGGACACTTTGAAAGAGGAATCAAGAAAGTTCCCATTTTAACAGCTGCCAGAAACAAAAGGAGTGCATGTCCTGTCTTATCGCAATGCCAATCCCATTAGTAGATTGATTGGCTTTTCCGATGGCCGTCTAGATAACTGCTGAGAGAGCACATGCATTGACTGGACATAATAGTCCTGCGCTAAATGAGCAACACACATTTGCTTCCTAATAAGAAAAAGACAATTCACTCTGCAGTGGTCATGTAAAATGTCCATGGTGAATGAATTCTGGAACTTCACCCTACAACTGCCCCTTCAAATTCTCAGTCAAATTATGAAGTCAGAATATGAAGCAGTTCAGTTCTAGTATGAAACGCTATTTGGCACTTCTCAATATTTGCATTTCAAAGAGAAAAATGAACTCACCCTAAAAGACCCCGAAGGATTTTATTGATTTTAAATTTTCATTAAAAAAATTGAATATGTAGGTGTTTCTGGTCTGCTCAGTTAATATAAAATAATCTGTGAATGTTTGATAAAATAAATCACTGTTTATCAATTGCACTGTTGGACTGATTTCCCCAGTGCACGCCTTTAAATAATGTCACTGCTTCGAGTCACACAGTGGAATAATCAGTTTCTCTTTAAGCAGAGCTGGCAGGATGATTTATTCCCACTTTCATGCCTAGATTGGGGTTCTCATGTATTTAACGGATTGCGTCCCGTGGAGAAAATGATGCATAAGGGAAGGGGTGTAGGAGGGGGAGGGAGAGCAAATATACAATTTGGTGGCTCGATCCCAAATTCATTTTAATATTTGACAAATCAAATCTACTTAGCCAGGAGCCCTGGCTGTGTGAAATCAGAGATTTATGACACATTAATAACAGCTTTTTGGCTATGAATAACACAAAATGCATCTCTATATATTGGTGTTATTTCCATATCAATAAACTGAAGAAGTGCAAAATCAGGGAGACTCTTTATCTTAAAATAGAATCCTAAATGTTGCAAGTCTCTACTGAGTGACTGCCTGTATTCATAAAAGTTCAATTGTCAGTTATCTTTTCAATGATCCTGGATGAAAATCACCATGATGTAGCAGCTGATAGAGACAGTTCAAATTTTATGTCCTTAAGACAGTGAAAAAGAAGTCACAGGTGCTTCTGTTCTTCATATAAATAATAAAAAGTGAACATAGTTTGGCTTTGTATAAAGTCAGATTGCACCGTTAGGATCTGGGTAGTTAAACCTGATGGCTTTCTCTGTTACTGCTTGTACAATTTAATACTTTATAGATGGACATGCTTGTGTATGTGAATAGTCCATCCATCTGTTCTTTTTCAAACCTACTTAATTCATTTTGGTGTCAATGGGTGGCTGGAGGCATCAAGTGAAACTCAGGAGCCATTTCTGGATGAGACTGCACACACTCCTATTGGCTCAAATACATAACCTAATTTTCAATACATAATCATCTCTAGTACTGCTAAACCGGCCTCCATTTTGGAGCCGGTCCCAAGCCTGGATAAATGGGAAGGGTTGGCAACAGGAAAGGCATTTGGCCATAAAAATCACACTGCAACCTATGAAATACCGACCCCACAAATAAGTGGGAAAAGATGAGGAGGAGGAAGAAGAAGAAGAATTATTTCTAGTACTGCTCACCCAGTGCAGGGATCTGGTCACTAAATGGCCCCAAACTAAAGATTCATTGACTAAAGCCGCTGTGGACAACAACATTGTATGCCTGTGCCAAGTCCCAAAAGTGCCCCTGAGGAGCACTCCCCAAATAAAGCACAGATATGGTCACTAAATAAAGTCCCCATAGAAAAAAACATATTTTAATGAAACATAGCTTGTGATCTTTGACCATACAAATGGAAAAAACGTGCAAAATTTGTTGGAGTTAGGTGGAACAGTGTGAATATGCACACCAGGCAAACACATATTTAGCTTAATACAGTATATCAGATATACATGCTGATGAGAAAAAACATCATGAACGCTAATCTGAAGCAAATGATGTTGACTGCCTCATAACAATGGACCATCTTAAGGTCAGGAACATATTAAACAGTAAGCTGACATTAGGCATTTGTAGTGGAATTGTTGAAAGCAGAAGATATGAGCAGGTATAAAGATTTGATTTATGGCCTGACGACTGGGGCAGAAAATTTCTGAAACAGCAAGGCTTTTGGGGTGTTCATGGTCAGCCATGGTGAGTACCTACCGACAATAGTCTAAAAAGGTAAAACCAAGATCTGCCAACAGGGTTCTGGGTGGCCATCAATAACAGAGGTAATTGAAGCCTATTTTATTTAATATGAACCAACAGGTGGGCTATCATGGCACAAATGATGGTTACAAGAGTAATGTTTCACGACACACTGCATCGAACTCTGTTGTAGGCCAGTCAAAGTGCCAATGCTAACTGCTGTTGAAAGCATCTACAATGGGCAGACTAGTGTTGGAAAAGGACCTTGGATAAATGGAAGTAAGTAACCTGGTTCAATGATTCCCATGTTTTGTTGCATCATATGGGTGCATCAATGAGAGACGACAATGAATGCACTGTGGGAAGAAGACAAGCTGGTGAAAAGTTTGTGAATCTTTGGGCAATTTACTGCTGGAAACCCTGGGTCTGGGTATTCATATGGATGTTAATTTGGCAAGCACCACTTACTTAAACATCTCTGCAGTAAAGGTAACACCATTTTATGGCAATAGAATTTCTCAATGGAAGCATAGGACAATGTGTCCTACAGAGATGGTTCAGAAATGGTTTGAGGAACATGATAAAGCATTTAATATGTTGTCCTGGCCTCCAAATTCCTCAAATCTCAATCCAACCCAGATCTGTAGGATGATTTGGAACAGCTAGTCCAATCTGCAGTGGCTTCACCTCACAACTTACAGGAGGATCATCTGCTAATGTCCTGGTGCCAAATACCACAGGACACCTTCAGTGGTCTTACAGAGGTGCTGGTCATCCATCTGTGCAGAGGAGCAGAAGATGAAACATTACCAAGAGCCAAGTCTAGATTTGTTAATCAAAAGTCCTGCCTTTCACCAAAACTTAGAGTTATAAACAAAAATAACAGTCAGAGAACAAAAACAAGGAATCTGTTAAATCATGAAAATCAAACATGTGTAGACCAATAAGGAAAAGTTTGTTATCCAATCTTAGATACCAGGAAGTGCATGAAGTTTCGCTTCATACTCTTGAACCCTGATGACAGGTACAGCATGACCCCAGACATTACCTACAGCAACCATGACAACAATACTCCATAAAATACCAGCATCCATGAAAAAAAATGGCTTCACTGGAATATGTGAAACATTTTTAGGACCCTTAAAATGAGAGAATTTCAAGTGAATTCCAACAAAACTGAAAAAATGAAAATAAAGCAAGAAAAAATGAAATCCGAAAGCAGTTCATGACAGTGGATCTAAGCTGTCGGTCATAATGTTTTGGCTCATCAATGTATATACTGTATACACACTACGTATTGCCACACATGTGTGGATGGGAGGCAACAAGAAATACCAAAAGAAGGCCAGGGGGTGCAGTAAACCTATCTCTTCTATTCCTGCAGAGACTAGACACGGGAAATTCCGCCTGGTCCCGATGACGTCACTTCCAGTCCTGCACCCGATGACCTCACTTCAGGTTTAGGCCCTGAGGACATCACTTTTGGTTACGCCAGCTCGGATGACCTCACTTCTGCCGACCTGCCTTAAAAGCAAGACATCTTTTCGCTTGAATTCAGTTTGTTTTGGACTCAACCTGTACACTACTGAGCTAACAAACCTCGATTTGCAGCCTTGTTCAAGTACTGTATATGGGTGGCTGCCCCAAACTTCTTTTTTGTGACAAAGTCTTTCATTTTACAATATATACATACCTGACTATTTCAGTTTTTCATAGTAATCCATTTCGTTTGTTCATTTTCCAAAATCACTCATCCTAATAAAAATTCCAATAAAATTTGTACCTTCAAATTAGAGGTGTGCTGTACATTAAAATAGTCTGCTGGTCCTTTGACATCTTTCACGTCTTTTGTTGTCTTTCCTGAAGGTCTCAGAGTTTTAGGAAGACATCCTAAATTAGAGAAATGGGACTACAGTATATTGCCATTTAAAATTGGTGTGTAATTTTTGTATATCGCATGTTGTTTTACATTTTTTAAATTTTGTTTTGTGTTTATGTTGCATCTTGATTAATTTATTGTGCAGCTATAATATTATATATATTAACGTGGGGGCGGTAAACGTTAATGTTAGACAAAGTTATTGTCTGTCTGTTATACCTTCATTGCTATCACTCTTTAATTTAATATTGTTCTTTATCAGTATGCTGCTGCTGGAGTATGTGAATTTCCCTTGGTATTAATAAAGTATCTATCTATCTATCTATCTATCTATCTATCTATCTATCTATCTATCTATCTATCTATCTATCTATCTATCTAGCGTCTAGCAAGCCTTGCTCTTAAGTAGTATTATGTTATATATAAATGTTTACGTGTGAAAGTGTGTGTGCCTGTCTGGCCCAAAAGTGAGAGGTGGAGTCTGGGTAAGGGCTCCGCCTCCAAGGATATAGAAAACTCGCTTAGCTCACTTAATAACACAAGCGAGGCGAGCATGTCAGCAAAATGAAACCTCAGAAGAAAGACCAATTCGATTAGCCATTAACATCGGCAAAGCAATAACCCTTTTACTTTTCCTCCTGCTCCTAATGCACAAGCGATGCGAGTACATCGGCAAAATGAATCCTCCTAGGAGAGAGACACCCAGAGTAGTTCCTTTCAATTACCTGACATCTCTACATTTCAGTTTTTTTTTTCTGACGATTTCAATAGTTTCTACGACTCCAGGCTTTTTACAGCACAGGCTTACACGGCTATTGTCTAATAAGATTAAGCTGAACTGAACTGAACTGTCGTCTCTCCAGCCCCATAGAGAAGCACACACTCCCAAAGTGGTAGGAGAGGGAGTTCCCTCTAGTGGAGTGCAATAGCAGCTTGTCCTCTTTTTTGACCAAAAGAATTCCTCCTGACCATAATGTGAGATGTCTGCTACCTTTAATGGCTGACTTTTGGCCTCTTACTAGACTTGTACAGCTTTTCTCAATCTAAATAGAGTGTAAGGCAACCTGTTCATTCACTTACACTCTATTGTTAGGGAGAATGACTGCTTTTTATCCTCAGTGCCTATCTCTCCTGACCGGGTATGCCAGGTAATTGTGGGGTCTGCCAGTGAGGACTTATTTCTTTCATAGTTTTGTTGCAGGACTTCCTTCTGGTGGTGTACTTGTCCCTTGTAACTGCTTTCAAGCAGAGCACTATTTTAGAAGGTGGACTCCAAGGACTGGTAGTTACTTTTACCTGTATGACACAAACACAGCCTTAGTTAAGGTCCTATAATGTCTAACTGTCTGATGCGCTGTAGGTATATCCTATTCTGGCTGTTGTTGTTAGTACTTTAAGACCAACTAAAAACCTTTGTTACAGTGCATTCAGAAAGTATTTCACTTTTTTCACATTTTTTAATGTTGCATGCTAAAAAAAGCATGTAAATTCATTTTTCCCCACATCAAGCAACGCTTAATATCCCAGAATGATGAAGCAAAAAAAAAAAAAATGAAATTTTATATTGACAGAAGTATTCACACTCTTTGGCGTGATTCTTGAAATTTGCCTCAGGTGCATCCCATTCTATTGATCATTGTTGAGATGTTTCTGAACCTTGTTTGGAGCCCATCTGTGGTCAATACTATTGATAGGACATGATTGGGAAAGGCACGCGCCTGTCTATACAGTAGAAGGTGACATAACTGACAATGTGTACCAGGGCAAAATCCAAGCTTTGAGGTTGAAGGAGTTGACTGCAGAGCTCAGGGGCAGGATTGTGTCAAGACACAGATTTGGGACCAGCTACAAAAAAAAACTTCCTGAAACCTTGAAGGTGTCCAAGAGCACAACTGCTTTCATAATTATTAAATAGAAGATGTCTGTGACAACCAAGGCTGGCTGGCTGCCCAGCCAAACTAAGCAAATGGGGGAGAAGAGCCATAATAAAAGCGGCTCTGGATGAGCTCAAGAGAACCTGCTTGGAGATGGCAGAAAATTTCAGAAGGACAACCATCACTGCAACACTCCACCAACTGAGCTTTATGATAGGGTAGCCAGACAGATTTAAAGGAAGACAGTTTGGAGTGTAAAAAAAGGCACCTAAAGAACTTTCAAACTGTAAAAAAACAAGATTCTCCAGTCTGATGAAATCAATGCCAGCATAATTTCTGCAGGAAGCCATGCACCACTCATCACCTTTGCAATACAATGAAGCCGTGTGGTGGTTACCATCATGCTGTGTGGTTATTTTTCAGCAGCATGGACTGCGAGACTAGACAGGGTAGAGGATAAAGTACAGAGATATCTTTAACGAATGCCTGCTTCTGAGCACTCTGGACCTCACTCTGGGCAGAAGGTTCACTTTCTAACAGGGCAATGACACAAAGCACAAAACAAAGACAACACAGGAGTGGCTGTGGGTGAAATCTGTGAATGTCTGAGTTGCCCAGCCAGAACCCGGACTTGAACCCAATGAAACGTCTCCAGTGTGACTTGAAAATAACTCTTGTGTTGGATGGCATGCATGGGCAGGCATCCTGGCTGGGATGGGGCAAAGTTTCTTCCTTGAACAGGAGGCCAGCCCTTTGGAGGTACAAGAAGAAAGGTAGGGTTTTCCATGCCTTAGCTAGGAATTTGGCAGAAGATGCCAGTGCTGAAGTGGTTACACCATCATCATGTGCTGTGGAGATTTATTATCCCTTCTTTCTGGGTCTTCTGATTGACCCCAAAGTGCTTACAACAGGCTTTGCCTTAGCACAGAAAGCACTTATTGAACCGAGTTGGAGTTGAGTGGAAGACAGACAAAGCTTACCGCGAGGAATGGAAGGAGATGGAAAGGTTAGAACAAGAAGAATACTTGTGTTATCTGTGCAATTATCTCTGGGGTTTGGGATGCTGTAACGTCCCCACACTGTCCACCAACAGTCTCCATCCAACCTGACAGAGCTTGAGAGGTTGTGCTGAGGAGAATGGCAGAAAAATTCCCAAATCCAGATGTGCAAAGCTTGTTGAGTCAAACCAAAGAAAACTCCAGGCTATAATCTCTGCCAAAAGTGCTTCTGGGTAAAGGGTTTGAATACTTGTGTCAATGTGATACTTTTATTTTTTTTTTTAATAAATTTGCAAAAAATTCTGGCATCCTGGGGTACTGAGATGAGACAAAAAAAAATAATTTAAATGATTTTAGCAGAAGCCTGCAACATAGCAAAATGTGAGAAAAGTGTGAGTACTTTCTGAATCCGCTTTTTAGAGCAGTAACTGATTAACAGATGCACCTAGGTAAGTCTTATCTGAATGTTTCTTGCCTTATTTTCTTTTTTAACTATATTATAACAATATTTCATGTAAGGGCATATCCATTGTGACTGAGCCCGTGTGCTTTTTCACTGCCATGCTGTGTTTGATGTATCTGCACTTTTAAAGTATTACCAATGACTTGCTGCAAATTAAATTTGTGCTGTAATTTACATACTGTAGCAGTGCATTTCAGAGGAGCTCCAAGTAGATGCTTATTTTAATAAACAAGATATTTGTGACATATTACATTCGTTTATTTAAGTAAGGTAGGAAAACATTGAAAAGGCTATTATAAATTTCTCATTTAATTTTCATTTTCTGTTTTTAACCTGACCTTGGTTGAATCACAAGTCTCTGAATGGATCGACTAAAGTACTCTAAATTAATTAAGATATATCTTAATCTAGGAAATGAACCATTATGAAAGAACAATTGTTCTCAGCACTGCCATAACAAGTGCATGCCGTAAAAATAAAACCTGCAGTTAACATGCAGGCGCAGGCGTAGCCATGGAACAGAATGAAAGCTCGTCCACAATGCCATACAGACTGTTTATCACAGCAGTCCTATTAATAAGCATTGGCACTTGTAGCTATTAAAGCGGAGAGCTCGCCGTTGAGTCACAATTATGTGTGGGAGCAACATGACTTTTAAACGTGACCCTGTGACACAGTTGGTAAATCCACATCTGAACTGATGTTGTATGACAGGAAAGCGTTGAACAGCAAAATAAACGGGAAAGGGCGGATAAGTTTTCTTTAATATTCAGTGAAATGTTGGTGGAGCTTCCTCTCTGCTCCTTCAGAGTCATTACTGAAAGGGTCATTTCATGCTCTTTTGCTTAAATCATTATCAGTCACTTTAATTGACGCTTGCAATAAGGTGTTAATTGTTCCGGCACTAGACACACGTTTAACAAGAGAATCAGATATGAGCCTGGCCAGGAGAAAGAACGTCATTACTAAATTTTCAATATCTTGCAGGCTTATGGATTAATCACTCATTCAGTGGAGTCACAGGAGATTCCGGCAAGCTGAAGCCACTTTCTATGTCTTAATAAGGCCAAACAAATCATTTGTTGTGATCTCGTTAGTGACGGACTGACCACGGAAAGGAAGGAATACATCGCTGTTGCTCTTTAAGGTTTAGTGCAGTCACTTCTCAGGGTTGACCATCTCGACTGAGGATAAAACAGCATCTTGCTGTGACGTGCTGCATTTTTTGGTGACAAGAGTCTCATTTTGTGTGTGGCATAATTCAGTTTCCAGATGAAAGGTTCCATTAATATCATAAGAAAGGCATGACAGTCATATGCTAATGAATGAGCTGCTGATAAAGACCCCAAAGTGGGCACTCAACCAGAAGTGAAATGGCATAATTCTAAAGTGCATTGGCAGCTTCTGAAGTTAGGGTGGTCTAATGTTAAAATGGCTTTGTCGACAAGTACAGATAGTAAAAATAATTAATATTTATATGCACAGTTTGCATATTGCAGATTGCGTTGTGCAGAGGAGAGATGCTGAATATATTGGGACAAGAATGCTAAGGATAGAGCTGCCAGTAAAGAGGAAAAGAAGAAGGCCTAAGAGAAGGTTTATGAATGTGGTGAGAGAGGACATGAAGGTGATGGGGGTAACAGAAAATGATGCAGAGGACAGGAAGATATGGAAGAAGATGATCAGCTGTTGCAACCCCTAACGGGAGCAGCCAAAAGAAGAAGAAGAATATTTATATGCACAGTGGTGCAGTGGTTATTCATACTGCCTCACTGCTCTTTGGCCCTTGGTTCAAATCCTAAACCCAAATGCTGTCCACATGCAATTTGTTGTTAATTGTTCTCCTAGTGTTTATGCGGGTTTTTTTCTAAAAAGAGATGTCAGTGGAAGTGATTAAGACCATGCAATGCAATGGAATGGCATCTGGCACCACATTGAATGCTGCCAGAATATGCACTGGTCATCTGTAAACTGTCAATTGGATTATGTGGGTTCAGTAATAGAGAGAAAATTAGTGCATGCTTACAATCCTTTTATTATTTCGCGTGTGTCCGTCCGTGCTCGATATAAGCAATGGTTGCCACAACTACTATATCCCTCCACAACAATTGGTGCTAGGCTTATCATCAAGTCTTCAATTCTTCAATGTGTCCAAATATCGACTGTGGTATTTGACTGTGCATACTTTGTTACTCACCGAAACTGCATTATGATTCTACCATTTTACACCTCCTTTTTCCTTCACTTCAACGTAAGCCACCCGATAAAATGAAAAACGTATATCCTGCCTAGCAGCGACCAACAGTAACGGTCTCGCCGGCCTCCATATTCAGACCAACACACAGAAGCAGAAACATCTACATCACACCAGACCAACCAGCACAGGCAAGATGCCTTAGAACAACAAAGACAACATTTGACAAACCACAGAGCGACATTATCTGAAGATCAGAGGCAGCAAGTCTTACACCTAGACAGTGAACTAAAATTAAATTACACACACAACCTTTCTAAAGAGCAGCGGCAAACTGCCAGACAACAAGAAACATTACGACAGAAAAACTACAGGGATTCCATAACACTGACAACTCAAAACAAGATATTCTCTTTATATTATAGCATAGGCAATTCCCCATTCATTTAGCATATTGTATGACTATCACCAAGTCACAATGACAAATGTTTAATAACGTCAGTGTTTATTTGCCAGGCCCTGTTTTTACCCATAGCCAGTTGTACACAACATTTTCCAGAGTTATATTGAAAACCGGGTTAAATGTACAGTTATTTGCGGGTTACACACAAGGGAATATTTTCACTGACAATAAAGTTTATGCAACAAATTACATTTTCTGACAATTATTACAGACGTCAGTATAATACATTACCTAATGGCCACACTTCACACATACTGACCTGCATGTGCCCTGCATTTCCCTTCTTATCCAATATGTTCTGCTAACCTGTTCATGTTTTGTATTGTATTGTAAATGTTCATGTTGTTGTAACTGACTATAATAACATCCCATACTAATCATGTGACTATTCTAATATTGAGTCCTCACAAGTCACTACTTATTAAAATAATCTGCTCTCTTACTGAAACGTGTGATGTTCTTCTCTCCCTCATCATCATTTCATTAACGATTTTATTCTTGCAACATTTTCGCAAGCACGATTTGCTAGTCACTAAATAAAGTACTAAGTAAAGAGAATATTCCAGCCATCCATTATCCAAACCTGTATATCCTAACTACAGGGTCACAGGGGTCTGTTGAGCCAATCCCACCAGCACAGGGCGCAAGGAAGGAAACAAACCCCTTGCTGGGCGCCAGCCCACCGCAGAAAGAGAATATTAAAAACGTCTTTACATACAGTATACTGCAGCTTATGAAGGTACCTGATATTCAATGAGTACATTAGAATGATTAATCTATAGGACACATATATTGATTTTCTGACTTAAAAATATATGAATATACAAATGAATCCTGCTATCACTCCAGATAAAAACAGTATCAGATCTTACTGGCCACAGTACCACATTGAGAACACTTGGCTGTTTAACGTGGCAAGAATTTGATGAACATGGAGGACTTTCTCTCAATACTGGAGAGCAATCATGCTTGGCAGATGCATTAATGGTTTAGTGTGGGGTGGTCATCCCTATAAGAAAAGGAGAAATACATGCAGCAAGCAACTGGAAATGTGTATTTGTGTCTCAAAGTAATGTCTTTTCATATGGACTTATATATGACCAGTGTGTGATACTTGAGCGAACCCCTATAATAGTATTACCCAGAGTGCTCTGCAGTTGATGCAAACAGGAAGGAGTGAAGAATCCACATGTTTTAGGGTTGCACTTATTTGGTAGCAGTTGCAGTAAGTCAGAAAGTACTGAGTCTGTACTTTTCAGCTGGAGAGAGGTAAGTAGCTGCTATTGAATCTGTGAGTGGGGCAAGCCTTAATGAATTCATGCTTCCTGTCTGCATGAAATTTTACTGTTCTGATATCGACTTTTCTTAATTTTATCACAGGGAGGTACGGTAATGCAGTGGTTAGTACTGCTGCTTCACATCTCAGGTCACATTTTCAGCCACAGTAGTTGGCAGACGCTTCTCTAGCCCTCAAGAACACACAAATATAAATACATAAATAGTCTAGTCCCTTGTTCCCAAATGATTTCAGTGCATTTCACTGGGTTCAGTCAAGTTTTTGAATATTTGCAGGATTTTGCTGACCTCGGGGTGAAGCAATTAGGCTGGGTTCAATCATCTCTATATATCACTGAGCAATGCCATTGGATTATTGTAGGTTGACGTCTGATTTCAGTCTAAAAGTCCATCTCCTGGCCACACACAGTGATAAATATCTACGGATTCTAGGGGAGCTGTCCCTACAAGCTGACAGTTGCTGATTTTTTTTTTTTTGTTTGTTTTTTCTTTCATATATTGTACTGTTTTCCTACTCCATGTGTTAAGAAATGCATAATTTGTCATACTCTGGTCTGTAATTTAGGGTGAATACCCAGTTGCAATGGGTTAACCTGATTTTCAAAATTCCAGAAAGGGCCATCAATCCTTATTTGACAACAAAAAGACACACCACCGAGTGGATGCCTCAGCTAAGGATTGCATTATCTCCGTGTAAATGAGGGGAATGAATCACTTAACTCACGGTCTGGTTTTATCCAAACTCTGACCATCTAAGTGCAGACCTTTAAAAAAGCAGCCATCGCATTCAATTATGTGCACCAAGACAGAACTGACATGAATCTGCCCATCCATTCATTTTCCACCCAGACTGTGTCCATTTCAGGGTCAAAGGGAGAATTAATATGAAAATTTGAAATAACACAACAAGTATGTTTCAAGTAAAATAAAAACTAAGGAAAATAAAATAGCTGAACTACCAATACCCCTAAGTGCACAGTAAAATACTACAAATAAAATAAAACCATGAACAGAAAAAAAGGGAGAAACAGTTTTAGAATTTTTGTTCAAATAGTCACTTCAATTATTACAAGCCACTGTAAATGAAGTATGTGCTTAAAAAACATTATTTTTGTACTGAACAAGGCAGTAGGGTGGCACAGCATTTAGCCTTGCTGCTTAATTGATCCATGGTCCATTTAAACACTGCACCTCAAAGCCATCCGTACCGAGTTGGTGTCTTCTCTCTGTGGGTTTTCTTTGAGGCTGGCGGCACCCAACGCCAAAGCAGTGCTACTGTTCCAGTGTGGTTACTCTTTTATTTTCCTGATGCGGCTGTCTCAGCCACGGCAAAACGTTTCAAAGCCTTTCCTGTACGGACCTTGCGGTTCAGAAACAGTTTCATCCCAAGAACTTTAAACGCACTTAATCAATTGCACCTTGTAGAACTGTTTGTACTTATATCACCCCACTGTAAACATGCACTACAGTTATAATATTACACAACCTGAGCCACTTTATAAAGCGCATATTTACATATGATGACAATATCATTTTTAAGATGAAATGCAGCAAAATGTTTATTATATTATACAGATAAAACTTTAACTTCATTTAAATAATCTATATTCTTCACTGGGACTGGCGTGAAGGATAGTATAATTAAACATGTACTATGAAGATATTTCTATGTTCCTTAAACGTTCTGAAGAATCGGCACTCTAAGCTTACAGATGGCTTAACGTCTATTACAGAGCTGATTGTGTGGCGGTCGGTTACTTGGAGAAAGAAAAGTAAGGACTGCAGGGGCGGCCATGCCAATATATATTGAATATAAAACAGAAACAGAAAATAACGACACAGCTAAAAACGCAGTGGCAAATTTCGACAAAATTGAAACGCTTGTGTCATGAGCACGAGGCGGTTATGCAGTGTCCGCAACCGACGTGGCCATCCACTGTGCATAAGCTACCTCACTGACATTGGCGGGCGAAGGGTCCACCGATTCTTCCTCTGCCCAGGGACACCACAGGCCTGGAGCTGCCCCTGAGTACTGCTGCAATAAATAATTTCATCAAAGGTCGCGCACAATCACTGCACCATGAAACCCATGTTTAATAACGTGCTTTAACTCCTATCATCATGAAAATTATATCAAGTATACATCTCAGTATTTCAGTTATTCAGAGCTGTAATATCACGAATGTAATGGGTTCTGTGTCCAGTCGGAGGAAGAGAGCCGGTTTAAGAAGCAAATAGTAATTTACACACATAGAAGATCACATACAAAACAAAGCATTTAACGTGCTACTTTAATTACGATGTGATTTGAGAAACTGGTTAATTAAACGATTTTAAGATGAAGTTTATGATGTTCTACTTTAATGACAAAATAAACTATGTGATTAAAGTGGAAATTTCGAGATTGATGTTGACATTTCGTGCTTTTCCCCACTGTGTGCCTTTTTTTTTTCTCTGTACTCTAATAAACTTTCATATGACACTCAGACAGTGGGCTACGACTCACCTTTTCATGGCGACTTTTATAACTGACAACTTCCTTTTTATTTCCGGCACTGTGCGACTTTGTGAACGTGAGCTTCCAAGTTTCTCCAACACGCTATGTCACTCGATCAACTTCCTTTTGTTGATTATACCACGGTTTAAATCAACAAATAGTATTTTTTTCCTTTGCCTCCAATCGGTATTCGCTGAAATTCTTTTATTTTCCCCTGTGCTTTTCCCTTTGTCTTTTCACAGAAGGCTGAGCTTAAGGGCGATTTATATTGATTTCCATATTCAAAGAGGCATAATTCTGGGAGGAGTGGGGGCGGGACAGAAGGCGTGTGTCCATGCATTAGTTTTCACGCTGATCGGGATTTATGTAGCGGAAGAACGCGGAAGTTTGAGTACTCACAGATTCCTGCATTTGGATTTTTCTGTGCATAAGCACATTTCGGCTTTTGTGCTTACGTCATGTTATAGAGCGAATTCTACGCACGGCATTATACATGAGGCCCCTGGTCTTCTCTTCCAGCATCACTACCTGACCTCACATATGCTCTTCTGACTGAATGGGCACAGATCAATACAAACAAATCAAATTGTGAATGATTTCTGAGTAAAGAATGTTGCAATTGAAACTAAAATGTGTTATCCTGTCATTGAAATACTGACTAAATTTGTCCATGTTACTGCATAGGGAGATAACTTACATCATTCATGATTCATGTTTATTAAGTCAGGAACAGAAGTGATACACTTTGCACTAATATTCTAACAAGTGCAAACATTCTGACCGTAGAATGCTGGTGGCTTATCTAGGAAAGACATTGAAACTAACCAACTTCAATTTGCACGCACCATTTGTGGGCACATCCAGCTGGACCTGCTCTTTTTGAATGTTAAACCTACAAGTGAGCTGATCTGACTACCTTACTGCCTACTACAAGCCTGAGATCGACAGCAGCGGCTCTCATATTCCAGCCAGAAATCTTTATGTATTTTATATATAAAACTAGCCACGGTATGTGTCATTGACTGGTAACAGAACGATTAAAAAATATTTGCAATCTCTTGCCCTTCATGTACCTTCAGCACCTTTTCTCTCTATTTGCATGTGTGAACGTCTCCAAACCAGGGCTCCCTCGCTCAAATGTGTTTCCGTAATGCTTGCTTCTCAGACTCTGTCATTATTTTCAAGGCACCTTTTTCACCTTCTGTCCAGATTTACACTTGTCACTCTTAAAGGCGACTCTCTCAGTGTGCCTCATATGCCTTTAGTCCTCCTCACGCGTCTTACATTCACACTTCCTCTTTTATCTTCTTTTGTTGTGTCACTTAAGTCAAACTGACCAATCTGATTGCCCAGTGGGATGGGCATACAGACTTTGGTGTTTTTAGTATGTAGTATATTTATTGATTTATTTTATAGTAGATATTTATATTTTACTTGAACTTCTGTAACAAAGCATTTCACTACAATTTGCACTGAATGTATAACTGTATGTGACAAATTTTGATTTGTTTTTTGTTGATTTTTGATATAGTGTAGTTCCCAAAGGATCCTGGCAAGGGAGCCCTCAGAGGTTTAGTTAACTTATGCCAGGAAAATACCCTGGTTGTCAAAACAGTGAGGTAGCAGTGTTAACTATGACAGAAAATATATCTTTCTGTTATTCTCTGAGTCCTCAGTACATGGTTGTGGGACATCTAACCAGTTGCCTGTATGTTAGTTGCAGGGCAGGAATTAATCTACTCTATATACAGTATATAAAATCCTAAGCCTAAAAGTGCAACGATTTTGTGCAACAAATTTATGTCACATTTTTATGTCACTTTTTGTCACACTTTAAATTGGGCTTATTTTAAAACCTACATATATATGTTTGGTATCATTCTTTTCAGAATTTATTGAACTTTAATGTGATATTGTTAGATTTTCAGATTCTTACTCCGTTTTTAAATTATAAACTAAAAAATATCAAGAAATATTTAACCACACCCGGGGCCAGAAATAAAAGACAAAGAGTAGGAGAGCTGCTGTACCGGCTTTTAAATGTGGCACGGCAGCAGCAGCAAACCAGCAGCTGATCGAGCAAAGAGGAGGTAAAAAGAAAACTATTGGTTTCCCATTGTATCACCGTTTAAGAGGGGGTTTTGGAGGAGTACCGCATCTCCTTGGGGTGTGTTCAGACCCCTCTTCACAGTGGGAGCAGCAGAGACATGAAATGGCGAGGGGGGTTGGCGAGCAAAGCTAGCAGTGGGCGAACCACCTAGTTAATTAATGTTAAAAAAAAAACTTACATTTCCCACAGGATCAATAAAGTTTCTATCTATCTATCTATCTATCTATCTATCTATCTATGTATCTATCTATCTATCTATCTATCTATCTATCTATCTATCTATGATAAATCATCAATGAAACATAATAATAAAGATGACTCATACCTGTAGCCTAAATAAGACTAAAGTCAAGCTCCTTTCAAAATCCATGAGGCATACTGCACTGAAAGGCATCCAAATAAATTAAAAGCACATCAAAGATGTCATGCATGTCACAGTTTAGTTTATGAGAGTGCAGATCCAAATGTGATGGCATTCATGAAGCAAAGACCAATCTGAGAGAAATCCATGACACCTGAAATACATATGCGTCAGTTAATTGAAGGAGGAATACCAAAGATGACATTGCAATTTACCTGTAAATAGTTTCTGATATTAACTTCCTCGTATTATTGAAGTAATTTGACAAATAATATTCAGCAGTAAAAATGAATGCTATAGTGCATGATTATAATTTCTGTGATGCTTTCTTAATCTAATGCATTATTTTATCTCTTATTATTGGGCTTTGATCATCCTCTTGGGACCCTTTGTCCCTAGAAAAAGGTAAACAGGGCACAGAGATGCTGGAATAATTGACTAGTTACAAAACAAAATGAACACAGGGATAGGACCCACTCAGTGGGCCATGACACGCCGGTACGACATACTACTGTAGCTTTATTCCATTTTTTTGCAGCAGACTACAGGCAGGAGGTGGGGGTGTACTGGCATCTCATACTCTGACCATGAAGGCAGACTCCCCCACCACTACTCTCTGAAATATTGTAAGTATGTTATCACACTCGAAACTCCAAAGGGGAAGCTTGATTAGGATATCAAGGTCAATGACCAAGAAGCCAACAAAAACAGAGACTATCAACACTTATTTGTTTCTGCTTCAAGCATTGGTTGCACTAAATGGGAGAACACAAAGTACCAAAAGAAACTAAGGATGTAAAAACTCCCACTGACTCCCTGGTCCTGACTAGCCGGTATTATGACTTGCTATTTTATTTTATCAGTATGTTTTGAATTTACTGCAATGCCTTTTTGTTTTTGTAATGGGTGCCACCACTGAAGTGACCACTTATTTCCAAGGGGCATGGTGTAGAGTGACGTCATCGACATTGCGAGGAAATCCCTGTCTAAGTTTGTGGATAATAAATAGAAAACTCTCACATATGTTTTAGTGAAAGAGTTTTCTGATTTTGGATTTATTTGCATGTTTCATTAGTATTTCCAGCTTAGACCCTGGTGAGTAGGTTTGTGCAAATGTGTGGACTCTTTGATAAACTGCCATTGAATCCTGAGGTAAGCTCTCTACCTCCATGATTCAAAATTGAATTCAATTTGGTTGGAATTGTTCTGTTTGGATCCTGGATTTCATGTTGGGTCTTGATGTCCTCACAGGGTTTAGTGAACATGTTTTTTGATTGTTCTGTCTGAGCAAGACAGGAAGAGGTTTTATAAAAAATGACCAGGAGATAGAGATGTGGTCCCAATATCAAAATGACTAGCCAATTTTTTTGTCAATCCAAATAACTAACCAAAAATCAAAGGTCAAAAACTTGAAGCAGATGATCAAAAAGCCAGTAAGTACAGCAACAAAAGTAAAAGTACAACAGTAGGTTTTCATTTATCCAGTCTCACATTAAGTGAGTTTGAGTTTAGTGATTAAAATTCTGTTGCATATTATGACATCAGATATCACACTCTCCCAAAGGCTCATGGGAGAGTAGCTATAGTGACATGAAGCAAACTCAAAATATGGCGTGGCTATATAAAACACAAATTTTGTCATGAAGCAACAAAAATAAAAAATAAACTTTTAATTGAAGAGATATAAAAATATAACAATCACAGAAATGAATTTTACTGTTTAAAAACACTGGTAATTGATAAATAATGTCTGTAAAGTCTCCAAGAAAGGAATAAACAATTACCAAAATTCATAAATCATGACACTGGTTGTAAGATCCAATCTTAGAAAGTTAAAGCTTTGAGTTAGTATTTGCTTAATTTGAATAGAATATAGATTTCTTTCATAGTCATAGACAATGGTATAGTCTTTTCCCTCTCTATGTTAATATGAGATATAATTTTCTTGCTATAACTAAGAAAGTTAATTGAGTCAGTTGTTTTTTAGAACAGGTCCCAGTGCTAACAGGGACTGAAAGACCCATTTACAATATGAAAATGGGATAAGCATACAGTTTTCTGACCGTTTTTTTAAATGGTTCAGAAACGATTAGAAGTGATTTGTAATGATTAGAAATGAAACAAGATGTATAAGCTTTGAACATAACTTTTCTTAACAAATACTTTTCTTTTTTTGCTATATCAATTTTCTCCTTTTTCTGTGAACTGTTTTGCCTTGAATTTTTACTAAAGCTTTTAAAAACAAAGATATTTTGTCTGTGGGATCATTTTGACGCGTCAGGCTTTTTCTGAATCCCATTTTGTATGCTAGAGCTGGTGAATTTTAGTAATTTTGGGAAAACGCAGCTACACTGGTGGTTTAAGTTTTGGCCAACTAGTTCACCCACCTAATGTTAAATCTATAGCTCCCCCCAACAACTCAAATTCAAAATGGCATACACTTGTAATTCTTTTATACCATGGGTACCCGGCAGGTAACAGATTCTGTTAGAACTGTCAGTACATTATTTTCTGCATGTGTGCTGGGTACCTTGAAAAAGTAATAGGCAGGGGCACAAACAAAGATGGAGGGGAAGTGTGTTATGTATAACAAGACAAAAGAGTACAATAGAGAGAGAGTGAGGCTATGGGAGAAGGGCAAAGGGCTGTACAATGCTCTTAATAACATAAAAACACAGGAAATCTGACAAATGAAAGAAGACCGTTCAGTCCATCAAGCTCATTTGTTCAGCTAATAGCTAAGCTGTTTGAATATCTCATCCAGGTACATCGTAAAGGTGGCCAAGGTTTCCACTTTAACTCCATGTCTCTGTAGTTTGTTCTAGATTCCCACAACTCCTTGAGTGAAGAAGTGCTTCCTGGCCTCAATTCTATGTGCTCTTCTCCTTAATTGCCACTGATGTCCTTCAGTACGTGATCCACCCTTAAAATGGAAAAATCCTGCTGGGCCTACATTTTTAATCTCTTTGAAGAATTTTGATGACATGAATTAGGTTCTGATGCTGTCTTCTCAACTCAAGACTAAACACCTTTTACTTCCTGAGCCTGTCAGAGTCTGACAAATTCTGAGATACACCTGGTTGTTCTCCTCTGCACAGGTTCAACTGCTGCCAAGTCTTTCTTCTCATGTGATGACCAGATACTCTATAATACTCTAGATGTGCCGCCACTAGTGCATTGCATAGTCTGAGAATTATGTCACCTTAATTTATTTTCAACAGTCTTTATGAAATAACTTAATATTGCATTGCTTTTAATAGCATGTGCACATTGCATACAGGATGAAAAAGTTGTGTCAGCATAAACTCCTAAATCCTTTTCAGATGTTGCTTCTTGTAGGACAGTGTGTCCCATCTTGTATTTATGATTGACAATCCTCTTCCATGTGTAGCACTTTGCACTTTTCTATATTAAACTGCAATTGGTCATAAGAGGACCCATCTTGTTCCAGCTGGCAACTTAAGGGACCATGCTATTACAATGATAGAGCAGGATGTATGGCTACTGCCTGTGAGAAAGGCAACAGGAGAAGCAGCAGTGGACATTATAGGAACATTCATGATTTCGTCGGACATAGCCAGAAGTTTCCACCAGGTTGGATTTAAAGTCTCCTCTTGGCCAGGGAGAATCTGAGGAACAAAGAGAGTTTAGGATAATGGCTGTACTGACGAAAAGATAAGAGACCAGGGTCAGGCCTTTAATGACCTCATGGACACAGCCATCGGCAGTGTGTCTGCCTGCGGAGAGAGTGTTAACCTCATTGAGAGGTTTACTTACCTTGGCAGCAGTGGTGGGCCGTCAGGGCCTGCAAGGCCTTCTCTGCTGGCGTAAAAAAATATCCGAATCACAAACTGATGTTAATTATATTTTGTCCACAAATACTTATTAAATAATTCCAAATAGTCTGTCCGCTTCCTTTCATAGCTTTTGCTTCCAGACATGTATTTTCATATTAAAGCATTTAACCAATCACATTTCATCCATCATTTGTTGCCAGGCAGGGTCAAAGTCAAAGAAGTCTGCCCGGAGGCCTTCACAATCTGTTCTGCAGGCCCTCTAACACAAAATAAATGTTGATTAAATTGTTGCTTCAACCAATCAGATTTTGAGTTGGTGTCAGTAGGGCCCTCTAGCAGGCGTACGGCAACGTCACCGTATTCAGACCCAATGATTGGATAGGATGGTGTAATAGCTATTTTGTCACCCCACAATGGCTAAAGGAGGAGAAGAAATAGATTTGGTGGCAGATTTACTTTCAAGGCCATTTTCAAGAAAAGCTGGACATTGTTAAGAAAGGTCAGACAACTCCGATGCTAGCTAGCCTGTCACAACCAGGAGTATTTGTCCCCCACTTTCAGGTTACCAACTACGAGCAGTACCCCTGGCTCACAGGGTCCAAGGAACACTGCAAATTGTATTGCTGGGAGTGCTTGTTATTTGCCACTGATGGACATGGTGTTTGGAGCCACACTGGGTTTGTAAATTTGACTTGCCTAACCAAGGCAGCAACGACACATCAAAGCACTGCCGGACACTTACAAGCAACGGTGCGTTCCAAAACTTTTGGGGAAACCAGAGTGGATCTACAGCTGAACAAGCAAGTGCACAGGGAAACGGAGCTCCACAACGAAAAGGTGAAGAAAAACAGAGAAATCTTAAAAAGACTGATAAACTGTGTCATTTTTTTGGGCAAACAGGAACTTTAATTTCGGGGACACGATGAAAGCGCGGGATCCAATAACAGAGGGAACTATGTGGAGCTTCTTTCTCTAATTGCTGAGAGCAACATGGATTTACATTACCACCTGTCCAAGTGTTTGGTGGGACGTCGGGTAAAATACAATACAACCTGATCACTGCTATTGCTGAAGTGATGGGAGAAGAGATAAGAAGTAACGTTAAAAAGCACCATTCGTATCTATTATGGTGGATGAGGTGACAGATGCGAGTTACGCAGCGCAGCTAGCACTGGTCCTGTGTTACGTAATGGGCACAGGTGTCAAGGAGCGATTTGTCAGATTTGAAGATGTTACCAGTGGGAAGCGAGCCGATGACATTGCAGGTCTTATCACTAGATTTTGGTTGGAAAATGAATGTCTGGGTAAAGTTGTGGCACAGTGTTTTGATGGCACAGCGGTCATGTCTTCTGGATTAAATGGGGTGCAGGCTAAAGTTAAAGAGAGAGCACCTTTGGCTTTATTCATACACTGCATGCACATCGGCTCAATTTAGTACTGACTCAAGGGGCCTTTAAAGCTTAAAGAATGCAAGATCTCTTTCGGCCACATCAATGGCCTTGCTGCATTTTTTTCTAGATTGCCTTGGCGCACGCAATTACTGGACAAAATCTGCCAGCGGTGTCTCCCTCGTGTGGCACCAACACGGTGGCAGTACACATCCAGAGTGGTCAATACGGTCTTTGAGAAGAGAGATGCTCTAAAGGAACTGTTTCATCACATTCTGGAGCATCATGATGAGTATGATGAGGACACAGTGCGCTGTGCTGATGGATTTAAAGCACGTCTGGATGATTTTGAGTTTTGTTTTTTGCTTCACACATTCAATGGCATTTTTGAATATTCAGACGTGCTCTTTTCAATACTACAGGACAAAAAACTGGATGTGCAGTTTTGTCTGGCTAGGGTAAAGGAGTTCTGTGACACCGTTGAGCGAGATAGAAGGCGATATGAGGAACTCTACGAGGCCACTGAACGCACTGCAGGCGCTCCGAGCGCACAAAGAGGTCAAGCGCAAGATCCTCGTGCGCACTACTGCCAACTCCATGGCAGGATTCTGGACAATATTATTTGCCAGACACAGACCAGATTTCAAGACCACGAAAAACTGATGTTTGTCACGCTCCTCGACCCCCAGAAGTTTTGGGAATACAAGAAAAATTTCCCGCATGCAGCCTTCTCCAGTTTAACACAGAGCCACAGAGCGGTTTTTGATCTGTCTCGGCTAAAAACAGAACTGACTGTAATGTATGCCATGGATGATTTTCCCGCGTCCACTGCTTCTGTCGAGCGGACATTTTCAGCCCTAAAGCGTATTAAAACTTATGCCAGAAATACAACAGGGCAGGTTCGACTTTCAGCATTAGCTTCGATGGCGATAGAAAGGGACTTCGTGATGGAACTGAAGCACACAAATAATCTGTACGACAGAGTGATTGAACTGTTTTTGAGGAAAGAGAGGAGGATGGATTTTGTTTACAAATAATCCAAATTTTTGGTGGTAAAATGTTACGATTTTCCTAAATAATAAAAGTTTATGAGTTATTATTGATGTATTTTTTTGTGTGTCGCGGCTGTAGCTGCAGTAGAAAGGAACTTGTTCACCCCTGGTTTGTCTATTCAATAAAGGCATTTATTGTGGCTACAGGAGTTAACTATCTGTGATGCAGCAGCTCGTTATACTGTATTTCTGCATATTAAGATGGTTTTTATAACCATAAATTAGTTTTTGAGGGGCAGGTTGATTTAGACGGAGCACTACTGAAGGCCTAGGTGTGAAATGCACAGTCCGCCACTGCTTGGCAGTGACATGGTGACTCCTCCTATAAAGTCAGTAGACGGATTGGGAGAGTATGGTGGGTCATGAGGTCACTGGAAAGGGGTGTTAGGCGCTCCTGATATCTCTGCAAAAGTATAAAGGTCCAAGTCTTTAGAGTCCTGATGCTTCCAATTTTGACACTATGGCTGTGAGACATGACGCTATCTAGTGACCTAAGACGAAGTCTGGACTCCTTTTGGTACTGTGTGTCTTCGGAGAATCCTTGGGTAATGTTGACTTGACTTTGTGTCGAATGAGCGGTTGCTCATGGAGTCCCAAATGAGGCATGTTATCTGCATTGTGAGGAAGCGTCAGTTACATCACTATGGCCATGTGGCGCAATTCCCAGAGGGTGATCCGGCTCACAGGATCCTCATTGCTGAGGATACGAGTGGCTGGACCAGGCAGCACATGGAGGGTCATTTCCGGAGGAAGGGACTGGACAGTGTGTCAGCTTGGGGGTGTTGTCAACCAGGACCCCAAGCTGTTTTGTTGTGTGGTAGGTGCAGTTATGCACTGTACCAGTGTATGCTCTCCAACCTGACCTGGCCTAGTCAGGATTCAGGAAGAGAGGAAAGGTGTGCTGGTGCTGCTTTGGTGGGCCACCTGTCTGGTAGACAGACACGGCATCAGGATCCTTAGAGGTGGGTCCAAAGAGGATTTGGAGGTCTTATTAAATCTTTGCTGGTATTTTGTTTTCTCTTTCTGTTCATTCTTCTTCATTGAGGAAAGTGCCAATTCTGCTCGTTTTGGTTTCCTTGGTGTTATTCTGTATATTGATGGTCGTCACATCCTATCACGCCATACTTTACCTTCTTGCCAGTATCCTTAGCCAGTACAAAAAGTTTTAGAGCAAAACATTTTCAAACCCACTTAAATCAAATTTAGAGCTGTGAGGGGCTGATGGCTATGCCCACCACATAGCAGAATCCAAGCATGAATGTGACTCCAGTTCATTGTGAGGCCCACTTATACAGAACCTGTTTTGAACCAACATGTACATCTTTATAATGACTGAGGAAAATCAATTCAGACACATGAAGATGGTACAAAACAGCACACAGACCATTGACCAAGCACTTGAACCCAGTACACTGAATGAATGAGGCACCAGTAGCACCTAAATTAGGACAAGGCGAACATGACCTGGAAGTGATGAGAGATGGCAGAATGAGAAATTCCATCATTCTGTTTTTTGGCTGTTTATTTCAATAGAGATGGGTTAGCGCCCTGCCCTGTGTTTGTTCCTGCCTTGCGCCCTGTGTTGGCTGGGATTTGTTCCAGCAGACCCCCGTGACCCTGTGTTAGGATATAGTGGGTTGGATAATGACTGGCTGACTGACACATGACTGGCATGACTATTTCAATAGTGGATCACAAGGAACTGGAGTCTATTGCAGTAGCACAGAACTCAAGGTACAGTAGACCTTGATGGAAGTTCAGTTTAGACTCATTAGTTCACTGAAACTGTGAATCCTTGTGGGTGGAACCTGTGATGCTAGACATGGACAGGAGGAAGACACAAAAACTCCACACAGTTAGTGATGAGTCGAGACTTGATCCCAGCCCTCTGAATCTACAGCAATAAATCCTCACAAATGAATGAATACAATAAAGTTTGGAAATGGTATGGAAAGCTACACTGTTCTTCTGCTTCTGCTTGGCTGAAGGCTGATTTTTACCAAAGGTGAATAACCTGCCAGTATTTCTTCAGGAATGGTGAAAAGAGTTTATTTAGAGACAGACAAGCAGGAACATTCCTCAAAAAAAATAATGCCATAATATTGAGCTAAAGATAAGGATAGTGTAAACAAATTCTGAAACCTAATAAGACAAAATGACAGTTGGAAAATGTCCTTGTTAACAGCAGCATATAAACAGGGCTGAGGATCTGTGCTGAGTAGAGAGACTGACATGTGTGTGTGAAGCTCTCCAAAGCAATAACTCAGAGGCACCGGATGAGCCCACATGTGGAAAGTTGCCGCCATTTGTTTCCTAGTCACACTTGGGCAACAGTCATAAATAATGTGGAAATGCATCCAGTATGTTGAATAAATCAATATGTTTTGAATCAGTTTGGCACTTACTGCCACATGATCGTTGCCAATTTAGAAAAACTCACAAGGCAACATTTAATGAAAGAGCAGATCTGCACATATTTATTATTCAGTATCATGCATCCATCTATCCATTTCCTAAACCACTAGTAAATACCTTAGGTAAGGAATGACATTAAGATGGAGGTGCCCCCCAGAGGAAGAACAAAAATAAGCAAAAGCAATGAAAAAACAAAATTACACATTAAGTAAAGCACACTTACTGTATAATAGAATGGAGTCAGGCTGTGCTGCTTGTGTTGAAGCTGAGCAGAAGACACACTACATATGTCAAGGCTTGCTTCTTTAATCTGTTCTTCTTTCACATCTCTCTGACCATCTGTCCTCCACACCAGTTAGCATCGCCTTTTTCAGGCCGCATTGTCATTCTGTGGTGAGAGGTCCACTGCTCAGGTCTGTCGGCATGTTTTTCATGTTCCAGATATCATCCTCCTTCAATCCATTCTGCACCAAATCATCCCTGATGTGGTCTGGCCGTCTCATTTTCTGTCTTCCTACATTTTTCTTGCTGGTGAATCCCATTGTTGTGTTAATATAGTCTTTACACCCTACCTCATGAATAAACCACCTTATCCTTATCTCCTGCACTTTATTATTGATGTTGACTTTTCCCAGCCTTCCTCTGATATTATTTATACTTTATCCTTTCTCTGAGTCACACTGCAGTGATCCATTCTAGCATTCACATTTCAGTCCTCTCCATTTCCCATATTTCCAAGCCATATAGCAAAACTGGTCTCAAAGGGATATTCCACCCAAACATTATATATTTTTTATGACACTACCATATGCATATGGTATGTAATAATGGTCGAGAAAAAAAATTATATGGAGAATAGAGATAACAAGATGTCTGACAAAATGGCTATCTTTGGAGACCATCATTGGACCATAGCAAACAATATAAGAACATCCTTGAAAAAAATCTCATGTTACTTCTGTAACATAATCTACATATCAGGTTAGTTAGTCCTATATTCAAAATTGGCAAAACATACTCTTTGTACTAAAATACTGCTAAATAAAAGTCCTGCTGTGCATGCAGAGGAAATATGTTCACCCGGGATCCAGCATTTGAACTGATGATTCACCTACCCCCCTCATTCACTGGTCCTGTTTTCAATTGAAAAGTTTGCTCCCGTGTGAACACATTTCCTCTGCATGTGGAAATATTTATTTAATAAAAATTTAAGTTAAAAAGAAAAACAGCATGCAGTTTGCACATTGTGAGCATATGATTGACCATTCTATTTTACTGAACAAGCTAGAAAATGATATTGGGCTTACAAGCACCGTACTCGCTTGGTTTAATTCTAATTTATCAAATCGATTCCAATATGTACAGAAATGTGCTGACAGTACTCCATCATTATCACAGAAGTGAGATATAGTGTCCCGCAGGGCTCAGTACTGGGACCTTTACTATTCTCAATTTTCATGCTTCCACTGGGATCTCTCATTAGGAAACATAATTTTCACTCGTATGCAGATGGCACCCAGTTATACCACTCATTTAGATCAAATGAAGTTTCTCCGATGGAGATCTTTAATTAGTTGTGTTAGTGAATTAAAGGAGTGGATGGATGAGAACTACTTGTCTTTAAACACAAATAAAACAGACTCACTGTAAAGGAGCACAATGTCAGATGGGTGAACCCCAAGAAGGCTGCCACCCTAGATGGAGTACCTGGTAGGGTGCTCAGAGTGTGTGTCCACCAGCTCACCCTTATCGTCACCAAAATCTTCAACCTCTCCCTAGCCCAGGCAGTCATTCCGTCCTGCCTAAAATCAGCCACAATCATACCAGTGCTGAAGAAGTCTCCTATCACCAGCCTAAATGATTATCGCCCTGTGGCCCTAACTGAGGTAATCATGAAGTGCTTCGAGGGACTGGTTCTCCAGCACATCAAGGACTATCTCCCCCAAGACTTCGATTCCTACCAATTCGCATATCGAATTTTTTCCCAAAAGCCATTACCATGCTAAACTCACACATGCACTGACTACACAGTCTAACACCCCAACCCCTGGACTTCCTTTTAGCCATCAACTGTGCAATATCCAATATCTAAATGGTATTGATAATAACTGTGCAATATCTGTATACTGTACAATATCTTTACACTCAGGGTCCAACATCCACTACTCACTGCACATGTTCATCATTATTGTGCAATATTTTTTATATAATTTAAATAATGTGCAATAACCCAATAGCGAAATAGTTACAGTTATTTATTCTTTACATATTTATATAGTGTTGCAGAACTTTTTTTTTTTTGCAACTTTTCGCACCATTTGTTTATTTGTTTGTTGCACTGGACTACTTTTAATCTCATTGTACATGTGTATAGTGACAATAAAGGCATTCTATCTATTCTATTCTATTAATTATTGGAGGGAATGACACTGATCACAACAATATTCTGTCATCATTTAACTCAGTTGGAATCACCAATAATTTTACTAAATCAGCTCGCAATCTAGGAGTTATCTTTGACTCTAGCATGTCATTTAAAGTTCATATTACAAAGTTGTCCAAATCATGTTTCTTCCATCTTAAAAATGTTGGGTAATTAAGGTACTTTCTAAATAAACAGGATTCTGAGAAATTAGTTCATGCATTTATTTCTAGTAGGATTGACTACTGCAATGCTGTGTTCACTGGATGTTCAAGCTGTTCTTTATACAGCCTCCAGTTAATCCAAAATGCTGCTGCAAGAATTATTACAAGAAGAAGAAAATACAAACACATAACTCTGGTTCTTAAATCCTTACGGTTAAGTTTAGGGCATATTTCAAAATCTTCCTTTTAACATATAAAGCATTAAATAGCCAAGGTCCGGCTTACTTGTCTGAACTTATCATGACTTACAAACCAGAGCGCACATTAAGATCTTAAGATGCTGGTCTGCTTATGATTCCAAGGATTAAGAAAATAACAGTGGGAGGTCGAGCTTTTAGTTACAGAGCCCCTAAACTGTGGAATGGTCTGTCTGCTACTATAAGAGATGCCCTTTGTTCTCAGCTTTTAAATTCCGGCTGAAGACTCACTACTTCAGTTTAGCTTATCCTGACTAGAGCTGCTGATTAGCTGTACAGACTGCATGTCTGTTGTTAGTCATTAGCACTAAAACATAAGTAACATGATAGTTAGAATTGGATACTAACCCTCACCTATTCTGTTTCTCTTCTCAGTACTCAAATGTGGCACTCGGTGCCACGGCACACCTGACAAGTTGTTTTTGCCTGCCTAAGGTAAAGTCATCCCTGATGGAGGATCACAGGAATCGTGGGGTAGAGGGATCCTTCATCGGATTAGCACTGTTTCAACTGAGGAATGGCCAAATGGGGAAGGCAGCTTGATGAATGAGGTCTACAGGACTCTAAACAAATCCAAATCATATTATGTGATATCATCTACTGTTAAATTCTACTCCGTACTTGTAATATTTTTATTTTTATACTGTATTGAGGATTACTTGTGTCCTGTTCTGTGTATTGTATTGTATTGACCCCCTTCTTTTTGACACCCACTGCACTCCCAACCTACCTGGAAAGGGGGATCACTTTTTGAAGTGCCTTTCCCAAGGTTTCTTCCATCTTTACCCTACAAGAGTTTTTTTGGGAGTTTTTCCTTGTCTTCTTAGAGAGTCAAGGCTGGGGGGCTGTCAAGAGGCAGGGCCTGTTAAAGATCATTGCTGCACTTCTTGTGTGATTTTGGCATATACAAAAAATAAATTGTATTGTATTGCATGATTGGAGGATTTGATAAGCATATCATGTGACATGACTGATATGAGATTTTTTTTTAATGGGTGTTTTTATATTGCTTGCTCTGGTCTAGCATAGACGACCATGCTATCAGAAATTTTGTTCTGTCCATTCTCCATGAAAAGATGAGATTAAAAATGTTCTCAGCCGTCACTACAAAGTACACAAGGTAAGTAACACATAACAATATCCAGTCATCTAGCCATTACAATTTGGTCCTTATCAAAGTCCCCCAGATTCTTGCGCTTGCTTGCCCATTTTACCTGCTTCCAAAACATCAGCTTCAATATCTGATGGTTCACTTGTTGCCTAATATATCCCATGCCCTAATAGGCATCTTTATAATGTGATGTTTTTGACTTCACCAGTCAGTGATTTTAATGTTGTGGCTGATCAGTGTACATTATGTTCCAATGTTAGGCCTTATCTCACATCTTGTCTGATCAAATCCAGCACCTTTATTAAGACTGGAAGACTGAACCTTAGTATACACTTAACTTGACTTCTGACTGATCTGTCAGCCCACTTCAACATCTACTAGGTGTTGTGAAGTTTCCATATATGACTTTGATTATCTGTATATGTTCTTTAGTTTACACCCATCATTTTCTAGGGGCAGTATATTATCACTCCAAAAACCTGATTAAAAGTAAAAACAATTCCACACCACATTCCACACACCAGTGAAGAATCCCCATTTGAATCTGTTAGGCTTTGTGTACTGTGGCCCCTTATAGTTCAACCTGTTGGATTTTTTGTTAACCATGGCAGAACAATTTGCTCTCATTTTAGTTGAATTATATTGGAGTTACTGTATATGCCAGGCCATTCTAGCTTTCCCAGTGGCATCTATTTCTGCCTGGTAAATTCCCTAATGCTCATTCAACATTTAGAGACAGTGAGACACAATAGATAGATGTTGTGAACCACATGGGGGTGTTGCAGCACCTCAAACCCAAGACACAACAGCACAGACACTGTTGCAGATTCCAATAAAGAGATTTATTGCCACAAATACCTCAATATATTCCAGGGCTCCAGCAATATGACTCTCTCCATCTCCACTCCACCCAGGTGAGGTTCGTCTAACTACTCTCCAAACTCTCACTTCCTGGGTGAAGCTGAACAGATTCCTCTTTACTGGACTTGGTAGTAATTCCGGTGCTATCACATTTTATCCAGGAACCAGTTCAGAGTCAGGGAGAACCTCCTCATAATAGGAGAGTCTGCCTCCAGTGGTACCCAAGGACCCCAACAGGGCAGCCCACCAAAACTACAACTCCCATGCAGCCCTAAGGATGTCCAAAGGGAATGCTTTTCAGAGGGGTATTGCCACTCAGTGTACTGGGGAAGCACATGGCCCTGGGAAGCAGTTTTCCCAATTACCATTATAACAGCTTTACGACCAGGTAAGGTACCACTAACCAGCCTGGTTGGGATATCCTTCCAGCCACATCCTTTCATGAAAAGGGTCTCTCAGCCAGGTAAGGAAGGATCCATCCCGGCTGTTTCCTATTACAATAGATAGATAGATAGATAGATAGATAGATAGTAAAACAGTCATACTCACTGATCATAGCGCTTGAGAGTGGTGACATGTTGCATGTTGATTAGCACATGCAAGTAGAAATGTCACGTGACAGTAATGACTCAATGAATGACTTTGAACAGAATCCAGCATAGGAGAGCCATGATGACAATTTAAGATGGTGATGAGCTGCAAAAACTGTGTAATTACTGTACATATAAATCCCTTCAAGTTGATGGAGTGATTGTAAATTAAGTGGTTACAATAATCTGTTCATTTTAGTGCAGTAATCCAACAGAGGCAGGAAGGAAGCGGACTCAGGCTTAAACTAAACAATTCAGCCATTGCTGCCCGCTTGCAGTGCTGACTTGTAACTTGATCCTTGCTGGAAGCTGACAGTGGTACTGAATTTGGTAGGTAGGAGACAATGAGAGGGAATTGCTAAGCAGCAGGCTGCTCAGAGCCTTTTTCTTATCACTTGTCACCAATGTCTTTCAATCATTCATCCATCATCATTAGGCGCTCATTCTTAAGAGGTCTGCGGTGAGCTGGTGGCTAATACAGAAGGCAGAGCATGCAAGGTGGGAATACCCTCTGGACAGCATGTCAGCATGTGCTAAGTATACCACAACCCTGTGTATTAATACAAAACAGACAGAGTAGCAGCAGATGGCTGCCCACCTTTAGCCAGCAAAACAAAAGCAAAGCAGGTGGATGACATCAATTCAAGCACACTTACTGTAAAAGCTGCAAATGTCACACACACCTAGAATAAATTTGTTGCACTGGAGAACCACTATACTATCGTTCATTTATTTTATGTTAGTATTTATCCACTAGAATTTCCAAGTCTGCTGAATCACACTTACTGTTTAGAAGCCTCAGGAGATACAAGGACCCAAGACAGGTAACAACTTATAGACATTCACACACTGCAAATCTATACTAATAAAAGGCAAAGCCCTCACTGACTGACTGACTGAATGACTGACTCACTCACTCACTGACACATCACTAATTCTCCAACTTCCTGTGTAGGTAGAAGGCTGAAATTTGGCAGGCTCATTCCTTACAGCTTACCTACAAAAGTTTCAAATTCTACGCATAACGGTCATAACTGGAACCTACTTTCGACCATATATACGGCCATAGCCTGCAGTTCGGTCGCCGTGTGAGTCGGAGTTGCATCCTGCATCATCACGACTCCCACTTAATTGAGTGTCTGCCCATATAAGGTAAATATTCACGGGTGAAGGACTGTGCTTATGCAAACGAAGATGAGATGGTCTAGTGTTTGGCACAAACTCAGCGAAAGTGCAAGAGAAACTTTTAAGTGCTGGGTCTTAGCTAACATTAAATAAAGCCATGGACATCGCAAGATCACACAAGAGAGCGGCTCACGTGAACTGACTGTGAACGCAGTATGTAGAAGACAAGGAAGAGCTCCAAAGAGCGCTGAACATAAAACGCATTACACAATTGAGAAGGCAGCAAAAGAATATGAAGCGAGTGATGCATACAAGCATATTCATAAGTCCAGCTACTACGGAAACAAAGCACAGTGTAAACTGTAAGTTTAAATTAAGTTAATAGACACGCTGCCGCTGGCGTTTCTCATGCCTACGACGAATACGATATTCGTGAGATACAAGTTTAATGAGAAGACACGAGGTATAAACGACACTTTGGATCACTTTATAACTAAGTTAAAATTGCTGGTGAAGGACTGTGCTTATGCAAACGAAAATGAGATGGTCAGGGATAGAATAGTGTTTGGCACAAACTCAGCAAAAGTGCAACAGAAACTTTTAAGTGCCGGGTCTGAACTAAAATTAAATAATTGCTGGTGAAGGACTGTGCTTATGCAAATGAATAGAAAGCAAATGTTAAGTTTTTTTTTAAATGTTTCCTTTTCTTTTTCATAACTTCTTTAACACACTTCTTCTCCGCTGCGAAGCGCAAGTATTTTGCTAGTAATTCTATAAAATTTAAATAAGGGTAGCATGCTGTGATTAGTTAGTGCTTCTACTTCTCATCTTCAGGAAACTAGGTCTAAGTTACAGGCCTGACCACTATCTGTGTAGAAGCTGCAGGCATCAGATGTAACCTAAAAACTTGATCTCCAGTAGTTTTGTCGACAGGAGACAAAGAGTACAGATAAGAAGAAACTGCTCCAGGTGGAGTGAAGACATCACTGGAGTCCCTCACAGGTCTGTCCCAGGTCCTTTACTTTTTCTAATGTACATTAAGGACATTGATTCTGGTATAGTTACTAAGCTTGTGAAATTTGCAGATGCTACAAAAGCTGGAGGAATGGCCCACACTGAGGAGACCTGGGGCCTCATGTATAAATGGTGTGTACGCACAAAAATGTTGTATACGAACGTTTCCACGTTCAAATTGCAATTTATAAAACCTAAACTTGGCGTTAAGCTACGCACATTTCCATGGTAGCTCATACCCTGGCATACGCAAGTTCTGCACTTGGTTTTGCAGACTGGCGGCACCCAGCGTCACAGCAGTGCTGCTGTTTCAATGTGGTTTCCTTTTCTTTTTTAGATCCACATCCCTGACACGGCTTTATAAATACACTGAAATTAACCGCATATTGTTTATTAGTTTAATGCATCTGATTGTAATTAACCTGTAACAATATAATGGTCCACGGAATGGACAAACTATTCCAAATACCATAACTGCTTTAGCGTTGTTACTCTCACTACACCTTCTTTTTCTTCTTTCAGCTGCTCCCATTAGGGGTTGCCACAGAGGATCATCTTTTTCCATATTACTCTCACTGCACCACTCAGAGCAGCTGATCGGAAAGAGAATTATCAGTATACAGCATCAAGAACACGTTGCCTCAGCCATGCTTCCTATTTGAATTGCTCTCACACGGCAAATGCTTCAAAACCTTTCCTGTGCAAACCTTGCAGTTCAAAAACAGTTTCATCCCAAGAACTATAAACGCACTCAATCAATCCAAGTGCTCCTTGTAGAACTGTTTGTACTTATAAATAAAATCACCTCACTGTAAACTTGCACTACAGTTATAATATTACACAACCTGAGCCACTTTATAAAGCGCGTATTTACATATGATGACAATATCATTTTTAAGATGAAATGCAGCAAAATGTGTTTATTATATTATATAGATAAAACTTTAACTTCATTTAAATTATCTATTTTGTTAGTAATTAAACATGTGAGGACACGGTGCTGCAGCGCTAGGAAGGAGCTTGTACTCTGTTCATGGATTGTTCCTGCCTCGCGCTGTATTCTGGCTAGGGCTGGCGTGACACTGGAAGGACAGAATAATTAAACATGTACTACGAAGATATTTCAAAGTTCCTTAAAAGTTTTGAAGAATCTGCGTTCTAAGCTTACAGATGGCTTAACGTCTATTACAGAGCTGATTGTGTGGCGATTGGTTATTTGGAGAAATAAAAGTAAGGACAGGAATTGGAGGTTAATATGTTTGAAAGAGACAGTACTGCTGCAATAAATTATTTCATCGAAGGTCGTGCACAATCACTGTGCCACCATGTTCCCATGTTTAATAACATGCTTTAAGTCCAAAGTATACATCTCAGTATTTTAATTATTCAGAGAGCTGTAATATTACGAATGTAATGGATTCTGTGTCCTGTTGGAGGAAGAGAAAGCCCGGAAGCATGTAGTGATTCACACACATAGAGCACATAGAAGATTAAATACAAAACAAAGCATTTAATGTGATACTTTAGTATCACTAGTAAATTAAACAATTTTAAGATGAAGTTTATGATGTTCTACTTTAATAACAAAATAAACTATGTGATTAAAGTGGAAATTTCGAGATTAAAGTTGACATTTCGTGCTTTTTTTCCCACTGTGTGCCTATATTTTTCTCTGTACCCTAATTAGCTTTCATATGACACTCAGACGGTGTGCTACGACTTGCCTATTCATGGCAACTTTGACATCTCACAACTTCTTTTTTATTTCAGGCACTGTGTGACTTTGTGAACTTGAACTTTCGAGTTTCTCTGACATGCTATGTCACTCGATCAACTTCTTTTTATTGTTTATACCACTGTTTAAACCAACAAATAGTATGTTTTTCCTTGCCTCCACTTGTTATTCGCTGAACTTTTTCTATTTCCCCCCGTGCTTTTGCCATTGCCTTTTCGCAGAATGCTGAGCTCAAGGGCTATTTATATTGATTTGCATATTCAAAGAGCTGTAATTCCGGGAAGAGAAGGGGAGGGACAGCAGGTGTGTGCACATGCATTAATTTTCACGCTGGCTGGGATTTATGTAGCGGAAGAACGTGGAAGTTGGCGTTCGCACAGATTTATGCATCTGGATTTTTTTGTGCATAAGCACATTTCCGCTTTTGTGCTTATGTCATGTTATAGTGTGAATTCTATGCACTGCATTATACATGAAGCCCCAGGACATGCTTCAGAAGTGGCTGGACACTTAAAAAATTTAGTGTAATGTAGACGACAGCAAAGTACTACACGTGGGCAAAATGAAAGTCAATTAAAAATACAAGATGGGAGACACTGTCTTACAGGAAGCCACCTTTGAAACAGATTTAATAGTTTGTGTTGACACAACATAGTTGTATAATCTAAGCAATGTGCAGTAGTGATTAAAAAGGCAGGATAGGATATATAGTAAAAACTGTTGAATATAAATCAAGGGGCTATATATTGCAAAAAATGAGACTGCATCTGGAGTCTAACCTGGGGGTCCATGGGTGGGTTTCAGGGGGTACGTGAGGGTCAGATAAAAATAAACATTTATATTTAGAGTTGATATACTGGTGGTAGTAGTAATGGTAGTAGAAAATGTAGTAGTAGGTCTGTTTTAATTTGCACAAGAGGATTGAATTTCATAATTATAATGAGTTGTCATTACTTTTTGCATAAAAAGGAGTGTTTTTTAGATTGTTTCCTTTAAAGTGTAATAATACTTTGTGTATGTGATATATGTATTAGACAATCAACTCTCAATAAATAAAGTATATTATATTAAATGCATGCAAAGTTGTGTTTATGTGAATATTTCTGGGGAAGGGGGTCCATAGCATTCATCAGATTATTAAAGGGGTCCAGGACTCAAAAAAGGTTAGGAATCACTGATCTAGAGTATTGTGTGAGTCTGATCACCATTCTACAAAAAAGACATAGGAGCACTTTAAGCTTCACAGTGGAAAGCAACCATGTGCACCCTAGGACTTAAATACGTGTCTCACTCCGACAGACTCAGAGAATTAAACCTGTTTAGTCTCAAGCAGAGGAAACTGCATGGGGATCTATTCCAGGTCTTCACAATTCTCCAAGGCATTGATAAAGTAGATACAGCGGAAGACTTCTTGGTAATAGTGAATCACGTACCTGAGAACACCAGTGGAAATTATGAGGAAAAGCAGTTAGGACTGATGCCAGGAAGCACTTCTTTATGCAAAGAGTTGTGGGAATCTGGAACATACTACTGAGATATGGGGTTGAAGCACAAACCTTGACAACCTTTAAGAAGTATCTGGAGGATCTATTGGGACAGTTTAGCTATTAGATAAACAAACAACTTTGATGGACTAAATGGCCTTCGCTTGTTGGTCAAATTTCTTATGTTGTTATGTTCACTCATTCTATTAGGGCGACTGGCTGATGTCAGTCAGTGTGCTCTTCAATTTGCATTTTCTCTCGACTGGTGTCTGCCTTGTACCTGATAGGTTGCCCCATGTTAATTCTAACTAACAAGAAGTTCATACTCTGAAAGTATCATGAACACAATTCATACAAAGCATGGCATCTTTCCACATTTTTCATTTGAACAGAATCTACTAACCTAAAGGATAATGCACCAGTGTTTAGTGAAATTAGCACTTGAATGAGCTTGCTTGGTCAGCCTTGAATCTTGATAAAACGTATGTAATTGTAAAGGCGCTATATACGAGGCGGAGTCAAGCTAAAGTTAGAAAATGGGATTTATCAGAAAATGGAATGAACCTTAACAAAACTGATAATGTCATTTCTCAACGTGGTCTCCACCCTTCTCAATGTTCTTGAAAGTGCCTGGAATCCATCAGAATAAAAGGTTTTGTCTTGTCCTTGCAACCACTCGTGCACTTAAACTTAAATTGACGACCACCCAGATGTATTTTAGCAGCCCAAAAAGGTAGAAATCACAGAGTACCAAATCTGGTGAACAAGGAGGACGTGGCAATACCTCATACTTCAGTTTCTCCAGACAAGCCTTGGTGTTCTTAGCAGTGTGTCATTGTCTTGCAGCAAAAGGACTCCTTCAGACAGCAGTCCCTGCACTTGGATTGAATAGCAGCCTTCACATTGGTCTCCAGCAAGTCCCGGTAACTTGCACTAGTGACTGTAGTACCCCTCAGCATGGAGTGTTCGACAATAACTTGGGTGCATGAGTGGTTGTGAGGACAAGACAAAACCTTTTATTCTGCTGGAATCCAGGCACTTCAAGGCAGGTGGTGCAAGTGCATTGAGAAGGGTGGAGATGGCATTGAGAAATTACATTATCAGTTTTGTTAAGGTTCATTACATTTTCTAATAAATCCCATTTTCTAACTTTAGCATGACTCCCCTGGTAAATAAAGTGTATTATTATTATTATTATTATTATTATTATCTGTTGCCACAGTATCCATTGTCACTTTAATTTATTGGTCTAAGAGACAGATGATTGCTCTACCATTACAGGTCAACTGAAGTATATTGAATGTGAAATGCTCCTTTTTTATCCAGCCAGACATCAAACCAGAGTCAAACCATCACTCATTGCGTTACTGTTCTGCCATCATTATATCGAAACTTTAGTATCTGTGGGAGCAAACTGCAGTCATCTCACAGACACAAAGTGTAACATGACTTACAACCAAATCTGAGCAACAAGCAGTAGACCATGTCTGTGTCAGGCCTCTGTGTCAACATGTTAAAAATAATCATATGAGGTCTTTCAAGTGTGGTAGTAAACTTCTGGCAGGTCACATAAAGCAGCAAGTGCCACACAAAGGAAACCATAGGAGGGAGCAGAACTGGAGTGCCTCCTTCTCATCATATTAAATCAGCATAATTAAGTACCATTTAATGTTTTTGAACTGTGAGAATAACCAGAGGTCATCTCATATTGACATGTGGAGGACACTGAAAATCTTCACCAAAGGTTCACCAGTTGACAATCAAAATACCACCATGAAGTCTCATTAGATTCAAACTGAATAATTAAACATCAAACCAAGTCACGTTTACTGACAAGTGTCAAATGAAATTCGTACTTATGTGCCTTCTCAGAGCAGTTGAGAAAAATTAAGAAAAAATAAATAAAAAGTTTATTTAACATGCAGCATATACTGTGCCTAAAAGAGTATTCATCGGTGGATTTAATTTGTCTTTTTTGACACTGATCAACAAAAAAAAAGACTCTTTAATGCAAAAGTGAAAACAGATCTCTACTGAGTGGTCTAAATTAATTACAAATATAAAACATTAAATAATGGATCACAACAGTGTTCACTCCCTTTAATATAACCCAACTAAAGTGTCAGTGGTGCAGCTAATTGGTTTAAGAAATTACATAACTAGTTCAATGGAGATCATCTGTCTGGGGTTTCAATTGTAGTATGAAAGCACCTTGTGGTGAGTCAGTATGGTGGAACCAAACTACACAATGAAAACAAAAGAACACTCCAAGCAGCTCCATCAAAAGGTGATTGAAAAGCACAAGTTGGGAAATGGAGACAAGAAAATATCCAAGTCACTGAATATGCCTTGGACTCCAGTGAAATCAATCATTAAGAACTGGAATGAGGCTGACATAACAGTAAGTCTGCCAAGAGCAGGCCATCCACAAAACTGAGTGATCATGCAGGAAGAAGATTAGTGAGGGAGGCCACCACGAGACCTGTGAGAACTTTGAAGGAGTTACAAGCTACAATGAACGAGACTGGAGAGATTGTGCAGATGACAAACTGTGGCCCAGGTGTTCTACCAGTCGGAGGTTTATGGAGAAAGAGAAAAATGCACATGAAATCTTAACTGGAGTTTGCCAGAAGGCACACGGGGGACTCTGAAGTCAGCTGGAAGAAAATTCTATGGTCTGATGAGAACAAAATTGGGTTTTCTTACTATTAAACCTAACATCATGTTTGAACAATAAATAATATCAAAAACGCACCATCCTCATTGCTTCAGTGGATACATGTGGATACATCTCTGCAGAAGACCCTGGAAGGCTTGTGAGGGTAGAGAATAAAAGAGAGAGGTTAGGAGCATGCACTGATAGCATGTTGCCATACCCACCACTTGGATTAGGCACTGAGTGGGTTGGGTGATACCTCAGCACCACACTGGAACAGTGTGAGAATTTCATGGTGGCAGGAGTGCCAATCCTGTCACTAACCCCCAAACTTTCCCTGCAAGTTAGAGGACCTGCTTGCAGGACTAGATGCAGATTAACATCACACTCAGGACGAAGCAATTGCAGGTGAAGGGCTTTGCTCAAGGGCCCAAAGGAGTAGAGTCACTACTGGCATTTGCAGGAATCGAACCAACAACCTTGCAGATCCCTAACCTCTAAGCCACCAGTAAAGCCTGAGGCAGTCTGCAAGAAACCTTTGCCTTTGGAGAAGATTTCCTTTCCAGCAAGGCAACAACCCCTAGCATAAATCAAAACTACACAGGAATGACTTAAAAACAACCATGTTAATGTCCTGGAGTGGCAACGTCAGAGTCCAGATCTCAATCCAATTGAGAATTTGTGTCTGGACTAGAAAAAGACTGCAAACCTGACAGAGCTTGAGCCGTTTTGAAAAGAAAAAGGGGGGGAAAGTACAGAATTCAGAGACCTGTGCACACAGAACTCAAGGCTGTCGTGGCTGCTAAAGGTGCATTTGCAGTACTAAATACTGACTTCAACAGGATCAGCTTATGGGATCATTTATTTTGTGCTTTACATTTGTAAATGATTTAGACCACTTTTCCGAGATCCGGTTTCATTTTGACATTAAAGAGTCTTTTTCTGTTTATCAGTGTCAAAATAGCCAAATTAAATCCACTATTATTCTGGGTTGTATAATAATAAAATGTGAAAACGTCCAGCTAGGTGAATACTTTTTACAGGCATTGCTCATACAATCAAGCACAATACTATATATGTACACTATGTATCTGCAAGTACTATATTATATATTTAAACAAACTGTTTGTTATATTACGATATTTAAATTTTTATAGTTGACAGCAGGGCAGCACGGTGGTACTGTGGGTAGCGTTGCTGCCTCGCAGTAAGGAGACCTGGGTTTGCTTCCCGGGTCCTCCCTGCCATGGAGTTTGCATGTTCTCCCCGTGTCTGCGTGGGTTTCCTCCCACAGTCCAAAGACATGCAGGTTAGGTGCATTGGCAATCCTAAATTGTCCCTAGTGTGTGCTTGGTGTGTGTGTGTGTGTGCGCGCCCTGAGGTGAGCTGGTGCCCTACCCGGGGTTTGTTTCCTGCCTTGCGTCCTGTGTTGGCTGGGATTGACTCCAGCAGACCCCTGTGACCCTGTAGTTAGGATATAGCGGGTTGGATAATGGATGGATGGATGCTTGACTGCCCAGTCACCGTTCGACATGTGGTAGATGATATCCCTAAATTACCGTATATACTCACGGATAAGTTCTCCCACGGATAAGTCTGGACTTGATTTTCCTGTATAATTTCTCGTATTTTATAATGTCGGTCGTAGAAGTCGAATGCTGAAAAGACATGTTATTGGTCCAAAAAAATTCTGATATGCTAATGCCCACATGAGAGAGTAACCACGGAGCACACAGTCTTTTTTTGTGCCTATGTGACCAAATGGTAATACCCAAACTATTCCAAAGCGACGTTTACACTGTTTTGTGTTTTTTGTATCTCACACACTCATATACTTTTAGCGTAAGATCATCCCTTATCTATGATGGAGCATTTGATCAGAAGAAAATATGAAGCTGGTTTTAAATTAAAAGTCGTTGAAGTGGCGAAAGAAATTGGTAAGTACGTGGCAACAAAATTCGATGTGTCTGAGAAACTGGTGTGAGATTGGGGGAAGCAAGAAGTTGTTTAAAAATAAAAATTAAGAGTCATATTTTTGAACAGGCATATAAGTCGGGGTCTGATTTTATGATCTTTTTTCGGGTTTTATGACCCTGATTATACGTGAGTATATACGGTAAATGACGTGAGTGTCAATGGCCCTGCACCGCTTGTCTGAAGGTAAGAATGAGAAAGGCAGCTCTGCAGGGTGGCTGAAGTCTTTAAGTAGACGTGTTGTCATGTCCTGAAGAGAAGGCAGCTCAGTGTTGGCAATATTCTGTACTGCCTTCACCACCTCTTTGTTGTGGCAATAAACCAAAGTCACTTCACCCAGAACTCTAGACAAAGATTTACCACAACCGGCAATCAAATTGGAGCCATACTGACACTAATCAGACATACTTAAGTGAAGAGCTTTACAAAATATTAGTCAAGAGTGCAATGTATGGAGAACAGACCAAGCCATGTATAGGAGCAAATAACAAATGTTGTAAACCCTCATTCATAAAATCAGATTACATTTCGAACAAATCTGAATTTTGTCTATTTATGTGGCAGCAAGGTTTATAAAATAAAATCACCAAACCGTCAAATATCAAATAAATACACATTTAAATGACATCATAAATAAAGAACATTTTTGTAGTCAGTCAGGGTGTTTGTTCATGAATAATTTGCCTTAGCTACTCCAAAAATACATCAATATTTTTAAAATTCTTGAAATTGCACAGTGCTTAAGCAAGATCAAGAGAAATGAAAAAAAAAAAGAAGTGAAAAGGAGCATTTCAGTTCTTACAACTGGTAATTAGGAAACTCGGATTGTCCTCCAGAACATCTGCCCAGTCAATGAAACTCTACACAAGAAAGAAGATGCAATTTTAATGACAGTTACTGAAGCATGGAGCTGGGAGCTGTGTATGCATTAAAACCAAATTATACTGTATGCCAGAATAATTAGCTACTTAATTAAACTGAGCATATTTATCCCACTTATTCCTCTTATCAGTGACGTCACTGGAATATTGATTTGAATTTTTCTTTTAACAAAGCTTTTAATTAATACATCTTTTGTGTTCTCTGACAACCAGAATATTGCTGTGTTAAAGAAATGTTTAACATAAAATATCCTGAAACTCAAAGAAGTTCATATAGTCATAAGATTATAGTGAATTACCTTTTTAATGATGTTTACCTGTATACAGTTATCATCATCTAAGATAAAGTATACGATCAGAATACATTACAACTATTTACAGATATGTCTGACTTCTGGAGCAGAGACAAGCCTAGTGACTTACTCAGGATCACACAGTGAGTGGGCCTTGAACCTGCAGCTTTGAAAGAGAAAGGCCAACACCTCGGCCATTACATCAAAGCTAAGAGGCTGGTGTAACAGATTTTGAAAAAATGAAAAGCAATTCACAATTGTTTTCGTTCATTGAATGACTTTGAATGAAAAATGAACAGATGTGCTATTTGTGTCTATAGAATAGGTATAGGCACCCCTGGCTGGCATTGCCCTCTTTGGCAGAATCAACCTCAAGTACACATTTCACTCACTCCTTTATGCAGTGGTAACTTGCATGCACAGCCCATTTCAAATCCCCCAAAGCATCCCAGTGGGATTCAGATCCGGGCAAATGTGGCATAATGTTTGTTATATTACAGCAACCTTATCTATAGGTATGGTTTAAATGAAGATCAAATCTTATTATGTTCACATATGTTACAAAGGAAAACAAATCTCATCAGTTACACTTACTATTTCACATGAAGTGTAGATAGATAGATAGATAGATAGATATGAAAGGCACTATATGATAGATAGATAGATAGATAGATAGATAGATAGATAGATAGATAGATAGATAGATAGATAGATAGTTTGGTGGATGGCTGGAAATCCTGCCCAGCTGGGATACCTAGATGGACTGAGAGAGGGACAATATCTCTCCAGGACCACGAGAGGACAGCTGCCGTGGTCTGCATCGGGGCCACGGGATCAGACCTTAGAAGCTCAGCCCTGTTGGGGCCTGTGACCACCGTCAGGGAGCACCCAGAGGATTATGGAGCCCGAAAGAAATTCCAGGCACACCTGGAGGGCTTCCAGGTGCTCATGAGGCACTTCCGCCACATCAGGAAGTGCCATTGGGAGATCATTGTGAAGCACCTGGAGCACATCTGGTGTGTTATAAAAGGGGCTGCCAAACTCCATTATTAGAGCCAGAGTCAGGAGGAAGAAGAAAGAGGAGGAGAAAGAGAAAAGAGGACTGTGTGCTGATTTGTGCAGTGTTTGGAGCTGTGACAGGAGGCAGCAATAAACGTGTGTGTTTTGGGACATCTGGTGTCTGTCTGTCTGTGTTCGGGGCTGAATCTCGACGATAGATAGATAGATAGATAGATAGATAGATGGGTGTCACAGAACAAGATGTAGAAGACAGGAAGATATGGAAAAAGATGATCCGATGTGGCAACCCCTAACGGGAGCAGCCGAAAGAAGAAGAAGAATGTCAATGATAAGTATGAATGGCAACCCTAAAAAAAGAGTTAAACCAAGGGTAAGAATAACTTTCTTCACTTACAACATTACACCTAACATTTTACAACATTGGAAACGGCAAACTTTGTGGACAGTTGTTTGCGGGTGATGAGCTTCTAGAGAACAGGGTGTGAAAGATTCATTAAAAGCTGTTTGCGTGCACTTAGTGTCAGGGTTTGATTCTCTCATTATTCTTTTTTTTAATTTAACACAAGGTTATAAGGTGGCTTTGCCAAAGCTGGGAACAGAATGTGTGGCTGTAGTCCAAGTCTGAACCAGTAACCCATTTATTCTGTCTACAAGTTATGTTAAAAAAACATCATCTTTCTTTTGAAGTTGTAACATGTCTGTCTGGTTTGTGCATGTAGCCTCCTGTCTCTTTTTCCATGACTCATTCATCTTTCCTTTTCTTTTCTTAGATCAAACTTCTCCACCTCTTCTATTGTATGATACTGCACAGCAGCACTTGATGCTTTGAAGGATGCTTTCATAATGCTCCATTGTGTGGTTTTGATGAAAGTTGCAGATTGATTGATAGTGGTGTCATAAATATGGCAGAGAACGCCATACTGTGTTTATTGTACCCATCTGCCAACAGCAGCCAATTCGGCAGTAATGTGTTCAAATCCAGTGCTAAGAAAGAAACAACTGTTATGGAACCAATGAGTTTTACTTAAGTAGCAAAAAACTATTTTTCATCTTGAAATTTTGAATTTTCTTATTACCTCTAAAGCCATTAAACATATGTTAAAGCCATTCACAGAAGTCTCCATGCAATCGCAGCAGCAGTACTGTTTAAAGATCAAGAAGCATTCATTGACTTAGTAAATTCACAATAAAAGCAGATGGAAAGCTAACTCATGTATTTTTTTAAATCATATCTACCATTCATGTGCTGAATCAGCAGTATTGGATACAAGGTAGGTGTTAAACTCCAGGTGACACTTGGGACAGTCACCCATGCATCCAATCCCACTCACATGGAGCCAATGTAGGGTTCCCAGTTAGCATAATGTGCATGTCAGCCTTAGTAGGTTGTAATCAGAATATTAAGTTTAATGTCAGTGTGCTCTGTACAAAAATCCACTCACATGTACAGGCCAGGCCAAAGTTAGCACACAGGGGCTCTCAGCATTTAGAACTGCTAGGCAAGCATTTGAAGAGAGAAAGGTAGAACTACGAAAATGGACATTGTACTATTTCTGTATGTTAGAGATGAAATTGAATCCTCTCCTGGCCTTGTTTGGAACCTAAGTAAGGGCCTGCACGTGGAGAAGACAGTATAAAAAGACTTGGACAGCAGCCAAACAGTTTGAAGCCAATGGACGGATGGGTGATAACGTTATCCATTCTAAAAATCCTTTCAGCACAGTGACGAAAATGACAAACTATATACAAAGTGTTGTCATGGCTTCCTAGTCATTAAAGACAGCTAAGTTATTTTCTCGTATGTGATTTTTTACCGCCGTATCACTATGGGAAGGATACCGCCTTTTACATTATATCTATATAGTTTCCGGTTACTTAAAACACCGCAATTAAAAAGAACTTATTCCAACTAGGGAGCTAGCAACCCTTATTGGAAACATGGGTCCATGTAAGTGCCATTAATTTAGGTGGGGTTACTATGAGGGGGAGTCAAACTAAAGTTAGAAAATGGGATTTATTAGAAAATAGAATGAACCTTAACAAAACTGACAATGTCATTTCTCAATGTCGCCTCCACCCTTCTCAATGCACTTGTGCTACCTGACTGGAAGTGTCCAGCAGAATAAAAGGTTTTGTCTTGCCCTTGCAACCACTTGTGGTCCTGAGTTATTGTCAAACAGTACATGCCGAGGGGTACTACAGTTACTAGTGCAAGATAGCGTGACTTGCTGGAGACCAATGTGAAGCCTGCTATTCAAGCCAAGCGGTGGGGAATGCAGTCTCAATCAGGGCCATTTTAATAGCATTATAGGCCCCCACGCAAACCAGTGCATTGGGACCCCTACCTACAAAACCACTCAGCAAGTCACAACATACAGTTACGACACAGTTCCGTTCCTACAACATTGATGTAACCCGAATTGGTGTAAGTCGAAACACACTCTAGCCTAAGTCACTTACCTATCTTAACACATTTGCAAAATCATAATCTAGAACAAAAAAACACAAAATCTAAGCCTGATAAAAAAAGAAAAGGACATAAATATACTGTACTGTACACTGTGATGTAGTAACAGAAAAAATGAGTGTAAAAAAATCCTTACTTTATTCCTTCTCATGTCTCAGTTTTTTTAAGTTTTTGTGGTAGTGAGCGTTGTAAACTCGAAACATTGTATGTCGAAACGTTGTAACCCGAGGACCCCCTTTATATAGATTAGCATGGGGCCCCGGGAGAACTGTCCAGCATGCCCATGCGTTAAGACAGCCCTGGTCTCAAGGAGTCCTTTTAAGAATCCAGGCACTTCCAGGTAGGTGGCGCAAGAGCATTGAGAAGGGTGGGGACTGCATTGAGTAATGACAGTATCAGTTTTGTTAAGGTTCGTTCCATTTTCTAATAACTTTCGTTCTCTAACTTTATCTTGACATCCCCTCGTATATGTGAAGCAATGGAGTGTTTGCGCCCCCACATGTTAACTGGTATCAAAGATCTATGCCCATACTTATCAAGTTTCTCAAAATTATTACTTGTAATTGCACTAAAATTGTGGCCAGGACAAGAATTTATCCAACCTGAGGCAGGATATGAGAGGAAGTTATAAAATGTCCTACACCTGCTTCCAGTGAGGAGTAGGAGTTCAAATTTGAGAAGGAATGACATCATAATTTTATGGCATCCTGACTACAACATTTGCACACATCGAGGTCCTTTAAAATCATGATGACGTTTTGTAATTTTCTGATACTAACACTAAGCCTTAACCAAAAAGATAATAATAATAATAATGTGAAAGCTGAGCAACGGGTGTTGAATCTGGATAAGGAGTCAACAGTAATCTCTACTGAAGGTATGCCTTATGTCCAAGAAGATGACATCCAGGGGGGATGTGATTACATTTAAGTAAAAGGTTTATAACACTTTAATGGAGTACTCGGGAGTCATGCATTGAACGGAGCCACTTCACAGCAACATCAAGAATAATATAGTTAGCATCCATTGCCATCTACAGTATGTGTTGAAATTGATATCGTTTACGATTCAAATATGTGTGCTCATCCACACTTAGGGCAATGACTTTTATGTGTGTGCCAGCAATCACACTCCACAGGAAAACCAGAGATCTGCATGAATGTAGCTGACTTTAATATTAACTTACGTGGAGTGGCAGGGTCATTTAGAAATCTGTGTATTACCTCACAGGTTATTAGGGTGTTTAGTGTTTGGTGCTAAATTTGAGAAATGGTTGGTCGTGACATACCCACTGTAGCCAGAAAATGGAACGTTACCAACACTTTAATTTTGGAACATGTTTTTTTTTGTGGACATGGAGCAATCATGTAATGTACGAGATTTGTTATGAATAATTTTCCATCTCTATCAGATCAATATTTGTTCTTCAGCATCTTTTCCAGAATGTGCATGCCAATCTATGTCTGAATGCCACCTTCTGGCAGCTCCTAGTGACTTAGGACAAGGAGCAGATATATTATGAAACTAATGAAGCTTACTATTCAGGGCCCCTAATCCTGGAGGGCCACCAGAAGCAGATTTAGTCCATATTGCTTAAAAATGCTGGGTGACTACTGTATGAGAAGGGGGTCTGGGATAAAGTGGTTACATTTTTAAAAAATATGTGGTGATCTGTCATGGAATGACCCTGTATGAAGAAGGAAACAGTGGCTACCCAGGTCTCATTGCTGGCAGTGAAGGGGTCTCCATAACAGTTCAAGCTTCAGGATTCCAAAAATGTAGGTCCACCACTGGAGAGAACAGCTCATCAGATCTCATAATTCCTGGTGAAAATATGGGTAGCTTCCTAAATCATTAAAATCTAAGAGTAGAATTGACTGTTTTCCTACTCTGAGATGATTAATACATACAGGCACTGTAGGCCTTTTTCACTGAAACAATAATAATGTTGAGCTGTGCGGTGCTTACTAGCCCTAACCCTTGCTGTCTTTAGAAGGATGGCTCAGTTGGTGACAATAGAATAGGGGTCCTTTGCCTTTTTTATGGGGCTCATTTGAATGATAGAATGCCAGCTCATACTGAGGGTTAGGTATTCCTAGGCTAATTCAAGAGTCAGCACCACTGCAATGAGATTTAATGTTAAATTGTTGATCAATCCAGTTGGTGCAATGTCAGTGAGACTTCAAAGATGAGAAAACTACTTGGGAAGTTGTCCCATTACTCTTGGTATAAGCTATATACATATACACAAGTTTGGAAGTACCTGTAAAATCAATTCCTGAAAGTTTGCACTTCAGCATAACAATGAATTTTGCCAACAGAAGCATTCTGTCAGCAGAAGCTCTTGCACTGCATGTCAGCTGTTTCCCTTATAATGATCATTCTACCGATTTTCAGGGCCTTCACCTCCTATCACACAACAACAATTTTGTTTAATTATACTACTCTGAATGTCAAGCACAAAACATAAATGGTATGAATGAGTTTAAAACAAACAGTACACATATAGGCCTCTGAACTTGCAAATGGAAGCACTCTAAATATGAGTACATCAAGCTGAGCTGAAAATACAGAACATCTGACATTCATTACTGCGCAAGAACTAATCTGGTTCAGGGTCCACTACAAAATAAACAGACCACATGGAGTCACCTCTTTTAGAGAGATAAACCTCTCAAGTTCTTTACCATTGATGGCAATATTAGATGAAGAACATCTGTTGCACACAGATTCAGTTTATTTCAATATACTGTAGAACACATGGGGTTTGGTATATTTGAGAATTAAAGATGGCTAATGAGCTCCCAAAGCACAGCTTGCTGTCATCATGATCCCTTGTTAAAAAGCTTTGGCATACTGAGGCATTCAAAATATATTGAGATGATTCCAGTCCAACCATTTTCTATTGTTGGAGTGTTTAACATAGAGAAGTACAGGGCAATCCAAGTTGAACTAGTCCAAAAACAAGGCAAGAAAACCAGCAAAAACAAGAGAACAAAATCAATACTTACAGAAATCTCCAATACAAATGCAGTGATCTGCTACTGGATCTCTCTAATTCTCAGCTTTTTATAGTGAGAGGGAGGAGCCAGTAGCAGTGATGTCAGGGTGGCCCCACCTCCTATGGCTTCACCTTCAAGGTTAATGGGACATAAGAACATTTAAAGGGACAGCCAAACATAACAGAATTAGCATAACAAAAAGAAAAATAATAAATGCAATACAAAATAAATAAAATAAAATAATTACAACCTAGGGAAAAACACAACATTGATGATAAAACCATGAAACACCTCCATTTGTGTGTGCTGAAGTGCACCTTTTTGTTAAATAGAGGATTAGACTATGGTGGGGTTGGATAACCGAGTATTCAATATAAGAAAGGTATGATGCTAGATATGTAATTATTTATTAAATTCACTAATAATGATATTCTCTATTTGTTCGATATGGTAATAATGGTACTGTTTATTTATTCTTTACAGTACAGGATAAGTACTGTCCCTTACTGTACAAATGTAGCAGTAGGCCTTGTTATATGCTAATAGCCTGACTTCTTCTTCCACCCCATCTTGCGCTCGTCTTTGCAGTTGCAGGATGTTTTATGCAAACCTCATTCACACCAACTCACTTCTCCTGCTTCATGAAATAGATGAGGTTATGTGACAATGGCGTTCATGTTCATAAAAGTAAAAAAAATAAAAGCAACTTAACTTATGAAATATTTGAAAGATGGCTTGGTTATACTTTATACTACCATGACTAGACGTGTACTCAGTGTTTCCATTCCACTAAAAAACAACCTCACAGCTGCATTATCTAAAGATTACAGTCATTCAGTATTTCTCTCACACTTTAATGTATCACCAAAGTGCCAATGATCTGCTGCCTATCACGTTCAGATGAAGCCAACAATTTTAACTTAAGACTTCAGCACAGATTTTAAATCTCCACCAGGTACTTCTTTAAGAAGTAAGTTTGAAATGCAGAGACCCTCCACATCCAGCAACAACTAAAATTAGCACAGGAATGTTTTTATCACTTCAGTTGGAATCTGCTGTCCATGAAACCAGTTTCAGCCACTTAAAGCTGGTATTAAAAACATATTGTAAAGTTTCTGGGGTTGGACCTCAGAGGGACATATGCCTCAAGTGTCGGCAGACTGTCTGAACGGGTAGCGATACCTGGAGAAAAATGGCCCCATTAACAGCATGTGAGGGAAGGGGACAGAAATACAGCACTTTGAGAGCACTTTGGATGTATCTTCTCATTTTTAAAGCCCATTGGCCATCATGAAAAGCCAGCGGTGAATTTTGGAGGTCACTGATCCGGGGAGAGTTGCCTCTCACTTTGTGTGAGCTGAGTAAAGTGGAGTACGTGCAGCATGCCTGAGCTCACAAAGGGACAAAGCAGCTGAGAGCACGAAGTGCTGTCAAACACCTGGATGGTGCTGGTGTAGGGGTGCTGAAGAAACCACAAATGTCCTTTTCAGGCCAGCACTCTAGCAATTGGCATAAATAGGCTACTTCCATTTTTCCGTCTCTCAAACTCAAACTTATTACACTGGTGTCAGAATTAGAATAGAACAGACTAATGACCCCAAGATGGAGGACTGGTTTAGCACTAACACAGGCAGACCTCTTGATCATGCTCATGATGATTTGCTTCAGGAAGGGCTACTGCAAAGCCACCAGTGGACTTTGGAGCTCACTGAGCCAGGGAATATTGTGGCATCTGGGTCATCTCTCACCACAAGTGAACAGAGTGAGGACGGAGCTGGCATTGCATGCAAGAGTGAACCAAGGGACAAGTAGCTGTTGAACACCTGAAGAAACCACAAAGGTCCTTTTTGGGCTAATTCTATTGGTCCATTCCTTGCACCCCGGTGTTGTTTCTAGATTCTATGTACACTACTAATTCATGTAATTCAATTCTATTATCTCTGTCATTTTTAAATTTATCTCACTATAACAAATATATGTAATAAAGAAAACAGTGATAACAAGTTCATTGATGAAGTGAGGAGAAACTATTAAAATGTTCCAACATTTCACACCAGTGAACCAAATCTCCGCACCTGAATGCTATGCTATGCAGACATTTTCTTACTTGTTCTCCCATGCCTGGGTACACTGTCATCAAGTCGAGCCTTGAAAGTCCCTAAAGACTTATTGTCTACCACACTAGTTGGTAGCTTATTCCAAGTGTCTATCGTTCTTTGTGTAAAGATAACTTCCTAATATTTGTGTGAAATTTACCCTTAACAAGTTTCCAACTGTGTCCCCGTGTTCTTGATGAATTCATTTTAAAATAACAGTCTTGATCCACTGTACTAATTCCCTTCAGAATTTTAAACACTTCAATCATGTCACCTCTTAATCTTCTGTTGCTTAAACTGTAAAGGCTCAGCTCTTTTAATCTTTCCTCATAATTCAACCCCTGTAGCCCTGGAATCAGCCTAGTCGCTCTTCTCTGGACCTTTTCTAGCGCTGCTATGTCCTTTTTGTAGCCTGAAGACCAAAACTGCACACAGTACTCAAGATGAGGCCTCACCAGTGCATTATAAAGGTTGGGCATAACCTCCTTGGACTTGTACTCCACACATCGTGCTATATAACCTGACATTCTGTTAGCCTTCTTAATGGCTTCTGAACACTGTTGGGAAGTCGATAGCTTAGAGTCCACTATGACTCCTAAATCCTTTTCATAAGGCGTACTCTCAATTTTCTGACCGTCCATTGTGTATTCAAACCTAACATTTTTACTTCCTATGTGTAATACTTTACATTTACTGACATTAAATTTCATCTTCCACAAATCTGCCCAATCCAAGTCCTTCTGTAATGATATAACGGATTCCAAATTATCTGCTAATCCACCTATCTTGGTGTTATCTGCAAATATAACCAGCTTGTTACTTATATTCCTATCTAAATCATTTATATATATTAAAAATAGCAGCGGCCCTGGCACTGACCCCTGTGGAACACCACTCTTAACATCGGCCAGTTCTGATGAGGTTCCTCGCACCATCACCCTCTGCTTCCTGTGTCTGAGCCAATTCTGCACCCATCTAAAAACATCACCCTGAACTCCCACTTCTTTTTGTTTGGTACCCAACCTCTCATGTGGCACCTTATCAGATGCTGTCTGGGCTCACTGGGCTGTGGGGTGGGTGATGGGTGAAAACTCTGGAGCAGGTGTTTTAACTTCATGACGATGTTTGATGCTTCGTGTTGATTTGCACTATTCTGTATTAGCATATTTTATATTTACTTAATAATATCTTAAAAAAGAAAAGATAAAATTACAGTAAGTAAGAGACTTCCGATCATAAAGAGAAGCCACAATTGGATTTAAATATGTCAGGTTTTTCTTTTGAATTTCTACTTTCACACCAGAAGGAATTGCTTTAAAAAATCTAGTTTTATTATGATAGGTTTAGCTTTTGGCAAGTTGGCACTATATAATTAAATACATGCTTTTATATATATGGTGCAAATGGTGTTTTGGTACACTTTAGAATAGAGGCTACCTAGGTGCATGTATGAGTCACACACTGCTGCGTAACAAGAGCTTAACACGGCTTTGTTTGTATTACACAGCAGTGAGTGACTATAGCAAGGAGCCTTACAGCACTTAGTCTAAAGTGGTCCCAAAATTCTTTGAAAATTAGGGTCTATTTCAAGTGAACTAAAAGATAATTATATTTCTGCAAGTTAATTCTTTTATCTGACAATGATATTAAGAGTGTTAATGACAAAGAGCTCCATGGTTATTTCTCTAGTCACATAATGATGATTCATCAGCAAAGTCATAGGCAGTTCAAAAGATATCCAAATTTGCAAAATTTTCAAACCTCACTTGTAAATTCAAAGTCAGAAGTATAATCATTTTAATGAGACTTTATTCCTTGGTTTTATATCAGAAAGCATTCATTACTGAAATCCTTAAAGATTTACAGTTTTATTATGATACAGATAATTGGGTGGCATGATAATGCAGTGGCTTGAGCTGCTGCCTCACAAATACTGGGTTCAGATCCTGCACCTAGTTCTAGACATTGTACTTTTGCCATGTATCTAAATTGGTCTTTCTTAGTGTTGTGATTTCCTTGCCAACAACAAAATTGATAGCATGTTAAAAACTCACACAAAAAATCTGAATCAGATCTGGGTATAGAAAATGACATTACTACAGCCAGCCAAGCTTCAAAATCTTCAGGCCTGCTGTGGCTCAAAAATGAGGATAAGGCCTCCTTAATAGTTAATGGTCAAAAAATGTCCCGATGTGGAGAGTGTGAAACTTAAAACCTCTAAGCCCAGGCCTAGACAATTTTAATAATGTATTCAGTACTAGGGTGTTATATCCTGTTATCCATTGTTGATATAGTGAGAACCATTTATTGACTAACTAAAAAGATTACAATATGTAACTTAGGCCCCTTCTTCAGGCAAGATGTACAAGAAGAAGGAGCCTGAGTTGCCTTGAAAGCTTGCATATTGTAATATTTCTAGTTAGCCAATATAAGGTGCCATTTTGCTTAACGTCTCACTACAAGAATCTATTCCAGAATTCAGAAAGGGCACAGGAAAGACTAGGCAGGAAAAAGAGAAGCAAAAATAGGTTTTACTCCAAAATGTAAAACAAAACCTAAAGCAAACAAATCCAATAGACACACAAATTGAATCAGTACCTTACATGCTAGCAGGGAATCCAAACAAAATTAGTCGAAAAATCATCCATCAAAGACAGAACGTCTACTCCATTTATACTGATAATACATAGTCAGGTAGCATAATCAGGTGCCCCCCACCCCTCCTTTAAAAAGATACTGTAAGTAAAACTAAAATAAAAAGAAAACAATCTGGACAACCAGCTCTGCAATTCCAGTCTGGAAAGGCAGAGGTGGTGTAAATGGTTACTCACACTAGTGACCAAGGTGCCTACTAAGCCCAGTTTCAGTTCTGCCGGTCGTGCAAAGCATACATGCACGAAGGTGGCCGAACATAGGCCGCCCTCAACAGAACGCAGGCTCGATGAGGGGCTCGTCTTTTCCCGTCGAATGTTGGTAACTTGCTTCAAAGAAAAACCGGAAAGTCACAACACGTGAATTGTGGCAGCTCAATTACGCAGCACATCAATCAAAAGTTTTTGTAATGTTCAGTGTTTAAACAAGTGATGGCATTATAGGGTGAGGGCACGGCTGAAATTAAATGGCACAATGGCGGCTTCGCCTGTAGAACCGGGCCTGACTAAGCCACACAATGAAAAGTTTTGAGTGTTTGTTGAATGCACACCTCCGAGAATCATCAACCTACATCTAACAAATCCAGCTTTCTGAAAAACAAAAGGCTCAATTAAAGTTTGGCTGAAGAGAGCCTCTTGTTCAGGTTACTTGTGCTGCCCTTGGGGCTATATTGTTTTGACACCAGAAGTCATTGATTTCGAGTTAAAGAAAAAGAAAAGAAAGAACATTAAATGGGATGACCTGGTTGGCATCCCAACTATTCTTCTGTTGTCACAGTCCTTTCTTCCAAGAACTGGCCACACTGTCCATATTCCAGTAAAAAATGTAAGAACTTGCAATTTGTTGAGCACACAACAGGCCTTGAGGTTTGTTAAGTCCACAAAATATTTATGTAAAAAGTTGAGTTGCTTGTTTCTGCTGCATTTGAAGTGAGAGTTCTTCAAATTCTTGTCTGTCTTCTTACCAGTTGTATTTCTTTGTCCACCTCTAACTCTTAGCAGTTATCCCTCTGTTTCCTAAGAGCTCTTGTAAAATGCTGCATGCCCAATGCTTGCATATTAATCTGTTTGATAAAAATCTCGACTCTGACACTTAGACTCAACCTCATTGCTTATACTATCCCAGGAGTAAGTATATTTCCACAGCATGACCCCGGGCATAGATAATGATTAGAGGTCAAGCAGTTAATGCCGCCATTATTCTGCTGCTCTAACATCTTTCAAGGTATCGACTTCATCACACGGATTCCACTTATCGCCATCTATTAATATAAGAATGCTACATAAATTAAAGGCTCTGAATTGTGGGGTTCCAAACAATTTATTCAAATGTCTTGCTCCAGTGGATTGCTTTAGTTGCAGAGTGAAATGAAACGCTTACAGCTTTCTGAATAAGCTAGTAAATATTGTATGTGAATGTATGTAACCATTTGGCATTTAAATTCAATTCAATTCAATTCACTTCTCAGCACAGAACTTTTACAATTTACAACCCAAAGTACTGCAGGTACTTCTAAAAAAATAGAAGAAAATACTACAGTATATTTAAAATTAATCACAAACTTACCACCCAAACATTCATTATTGAATCCATCTAATCCAGTTTAAGATCAGCATGGTAGATATCAACCGCAACTTACGAAAGGATGCAAGGCCATATCTGAGTACACCAAAACTCACACAGCGCCAATTTAGTATCACCAAATAACCCAACTTGCATGTCTTGGGGATGAGGGAAAACTGGAGTTCCTGGAGAAATCCATACAGACGGAGAATGACTTCAGGCACCTTAGTGCCTATGAAAAATCTATAGGGGACATTTGAAATTTGGTGGAGTGTGATATTAAACTTTAAAATAAGGTATTGCAACTAGACAAGCAGAAGTTAACTTTCACATTCAGGCTCAACAAACAGTAAAGTGACTTAGTCACTGCTAAAAGCTGGCATTAAAAAATCAGGTTTGGATTTCATGGATTTATGTATGACTAGCAAAATACCCGTGCTTCGCAGCAGCGAAGTACTGCCTTAAAATTTTTATGAAGAAGAAAATTAAGCCTTTTTAAACTGAGGGAAAAATATACCAATAATTATTTGTTAAGGATCTCTTTGTATACCACATTGTGAGTTCGGCCCTCCGGTTGTAATATGACCAAGCTTTGTGCTGAGTTTACTTTTAAGCATGCAACGTACAGTTGCCCATGTGAACAGTAATCTTGTTTCAAATCTCACAGCTTGGATTGCTGCTGTCATAATCGATATGAGTTTCATGGTTTGTTTTAATTACGACAGTATTTGTAGGACTTGTGTTGAAGTGACATCCGGCATCTGTCAAGCGTTGTAAGCATACAACCGGTTTCATCGATAACTTCACAATCAACTTTTGAGAGTTTAAACATTCATAAACATCAAAGTGTCCACTACTGAAATCGTCACCTGTGAATCTAAGATGTTTAAGAGGCATTGGCGGTTGTCCAAAGGTGTAAAATATTTGCCATTTCGGTACACTTGAAAGCGACAACCAAACAATTCAGCGGCAGCCATCAACTCACATGCAGAACTATAGGTGAAGGGCTTAAGCATTTCACTCTTCTAGTGCTCCTGTGCAGTATAATTATCTCCTGTACCGTCATCAGTCCACACCTTGAACCTGTCCCAGTCATTCAATACATAAGACACAATGTTTCTCCAGATATCAAGAGTGAGCCTGATATGGCCGTGCAATATGTAACAAAGAGAATGGAAAAGGCAGGTGCCATCTCCGGGCATAGAAACCACTCAGTAAGTGACAGTTCTTTGATCGATGGTGATCACCTCAATAGACATGTAAATGGGGGTATGGTTGGAATGATAAAGGAAATGGGTACCTGAACAATGTAAAGTAAGTCTAAAATACCTACACAATAACTATAATCGTAATAAACGAACAATAAAATAGTGGGGAAGCCGTGGATTAAATAAAACCGCTGCAGTTATCAGCAGGGAGACGTGAATCCCGTGGCAAAGCAAGGAAGGGAATGTAGAGACCGGAGTGACGGACGGCCTTATATAGGCAGGCATCTAACAACGTGGGAGGCGTTGGGATGGGGGACCCAACGCCGCCTCACACAGTGACTGAGCTGCAGGCTATGGATGTATATATGTACGTAAGTAGGATTCAGTTAGCGTTGGGAACCCTCGTACAAAATTTCTTGAAAATGGGCCCATAAGTAACACAGACCGTTGGAAAGTTCAATATGGAGGCCGACAGTGGCGTCATACCACCGAAATAAGTACGTACATTGGTTTCGGTTAGCGCAGGGAAGCCGCCTACCAAATTTCGTGAAGATGGGGCCATAAATAGAAAAGTTCAACATGGCTGACGTTGTCGACTGTTATGACCGTTACGCGTAGAATTTTGAAATGAAACCTGCTTAACTTTTGTAAGTAAGCTGTAAGGAATGAGGCTGCCAAATTTCAGCCTTCTACCTACACGGGAAGTTGGAGAATTAGTGACATTGGAAAGTTCAATATGGCAGCCGAAAGTGGCATCATACCACTGAAATAAATACGTACATTGGTTTCGGTTAGCGCAGGGAAGCCGCCTACCAAATTTCGTGAAGATGGGGCCATAAATAAGAAAGTTCAACATGGCGGACGTTGTTGATTGTTATGACCATTACGTGTAGAATTTCAAAATGAAACCTGCTCAACTTTTGTAATTAAGCTGTAAGGAATGAGCCTGCCAAATTTCAGCCTTCTACCTACACAGGAAGTTGTAGAATTAGTGACATTGGAAAGTTCAATATGGCGGCCGACAGTGGCGTCATACCATTGAAATAAGTACGTACATCGGTTTCAGTTAGTGCAGGGAAGCCGCCTACCAAATTTCATGAAGATGGGGCCTTAAATAAGAAAGTTCAACATGGCGGACGCTGTCGACTGTTATCGACCGTCATGACCGTTATGTGTAGAATTTCGAAATGAAACCTGCTTAACTTTTGTATGTAAGCTGTAAGGAATACGCCTGCCAAATTTCAGCCTTCTACCTACATGGGAAGTTGGAGAATTAGTGATGAGTGAGTAAGTTAGGGCTTTGCCTTTTATTAGTATAGATTATCCTATTAATAACGTCTGCTAAAAAAATCAATAATGTTGTATCTATGACCTCCTCCAACAGGCACCTTCCTTAATGTTTTGTTGAACCTTAGAACAATGTATTGATAAATATTAATACAAGATTATATTGTTATATATTACTGTGAATTAATATGTAATTTATGTTTTATTGTTCTTTTTGTTCATTTTACTTTATTCTTTTTTATGTCAGTTATTTTCTCACCCACCTAGTCCTGAACAAGGTTATAGGGTGTGCTGGAGCTTATCCCAGCTAACACAGAGTACTAGCAGGAACAAACCCTTGGCAGGGCCCAGACTGCCGTAGGGCAAACACACACACACCCTAACCATACACTATGGCCAATTTTGTAGCCCTGATCCACCTATCTTGCATGTTTTTGCATTATGGGAGGAAACTGGAGCACCCAGAGGAAACCCCCAAAGACATGGGGACGCGAAGTGATACCATTGTGCCACCATGAAACCCTTATTGTTCACGTGTTTCTGTTATTTCTGCTAGTTTCAATTGCAATTCTGTAACAGTGTACTGTTCCTTTAAATGTGCTTAGGTTCCTGGTTCCTTGTGTGTTAAGCCCCAGAAAGGCGGGACCACCCTGATATCACGAATGCTGAGCCATTGTGTCTATAAAATTTGCTGAGAAGGCTCCGGAGCTGGTGATCATTCACTTATAGTGTATTCTGTTTGGATTTACTGTTGTTTAATTATGTATCAATTGTATTCTTCTTCTGATTTTTAGATGGGACTAGTTTGCTATGATTTACCTTTTAAGTGAATTCTTGTTTATTTTTTAGTTTTTGTATTTTTTTGTAGATTCTTTGTTTAACCTCTTTTGTGGGGTTTTTGTTATATTTTTAGGACATTTCAGTTTATTTCTAAAACTAAATTCCTTTTTTGACCTACAAAACCCGAGGCAGTTTATTGAAACTAAGGTTAAGCCCATTGGGTGAAGCCTATTGCAGGCAGGCAAAAGAGGCCTAGCCAGGCCAGTGAAGGCTTTTTTCGATTATACAACTTGAGGGTTTATGGTCATCCCTCCTTTTGTGAGCCTTTTGTTATATTTTAAGACATTTTAGTCTATTTCAAAGGCTCAGTCCCCTTTTTGGACTTGTGAAGCCTGGGGCAGGCTAGTGAAGCTCAGGTTAATTCATTGGGTGAGGCCTATTCCAGGCAGGCAAACAAAGCCTGCCCTGGCCAGTGAAGGTTTTTGTAGGCCTCACTCCCGTTTTGCAATGTGGAACACTCTGCACCATAACAAGGTAAACATGCTAGATGTTAATATTCATAACTATTGAAATTAGGAAGCTCAAGTCACTTGCTAAACAAATAATACAAATTCAAAATCTCCAGTAATGCACTTACCTGAAATTAAGAAATTGACATAAATACTTCTTAGAATACTTTAAAAAGTATTGTATTCCCATTTTTCTTTTTTTCCCCATTTATATTGTAATACTGCTTTTCCAAAATCTCATTAAAGGGTGCAGGCCACAAATTTTCAAAAGCCACAACTGCTCTTTTTGCACTCTGGATCCACTAAGCAGACATCACCCTAGGCAGTCTAGCTCCAAACTCCAATCTCTTGGCATGCATGGCCCTAAAACTTGGTGAAGGCTTTTAAACTCAAATATATAACAAAGGGTAAGAGGAAAATTATATGATGGGTCTTACTGCATCCCACCATAGGTACTTGATATCACTTGCCCTACATGTACTGTCAGTGTTCCTCCTACAACTTTCCTCAACCTGTCTTGATCTGCGCTTTCCTACTCAAAGCCTCTGACTCTGACATTTCTCTGACTTTGTCATTTCAAGGCGTCTTGCTCACCTTCCACCTGCTTTTTCATTATCACCAATGGTAGACGGACCTTCATTACCCACTGTGAAAACTTCACTCCTATTCTTGCAAATACATATTCCCTCATTAGTATTTAGTGAGCCACTTTCAGAAAAATAAAAATAAAAAAACTTGTTACAATCATAAATTGAACTTTGCACCCTTAAAAAATTGTGCCATTAGACCTACCACTGAGTTACCACAGCGAAACTGACCAATCAGACAAAAGCCAAACTGACCAATCAGATTGACCAGCAAATACACACAGAGACAGTTGCATTTTATTATGTAATAGATAACATAGTATGTGTACGGACATTACTTAATATATAAGATTCTTTAATACTCTGATTAGTTAAAGTGTAGGTGGTAAGTTAACTTATAATTAAACTTAATACTTTATTTTCAAAACACCATTTGTTACAGTTGATTAGGTAAAGGTCATAGATATCAAAATTTAGAACAAACACATAATAGTAATAATCATATCCCAACAACCCCAATGAACCGAAATAAGAAAAACATGCTTAGACTTTTAAATAATATAAATAAAAAACTATTATATAATAAATAAATATGTACATTTTAAACAGTAAAACTACAAATCAGTATATGATATTGTAGTCAGAACAGCAGTGCATTGGTTAGCACTGCAACTTCACAGCTGATAATAAACCTGGTAAACCTTCCATAAGGCTCGGCCCTGTGGGACTGATAAACACTGACAAAGTCTATTTAATGGGCTGACAGCAAAGTGCTTGGATGAACCATCTGGAAAATTATTGCTCATTTATTCCATGACAGGACTACTTTATCAGCATCACAAGGTGCTAAGCATGTTGTAAGGCTAGCTCATGGAGAGTGGTCCCCAATGTCGAGGAGAAGCTCAGTTTCATGATCTGCTGTCATGATTTGTTTGGTTACCAGGACAATGGCCTTCCATCAAGTCACTTCCACTGATTACTGAAAGACTCTTCCCTAAATGGTGAATGCATGGGTGGGAATAGGACCATGGCACAAGCTCTATTTGCAGACAATCTCATTTTGTGGCATTCTTAAATCTGTAGTCCTCTAGCAGTCAGCACTCTTCTTGTTTCTTGAATTAGATTTTTGATTTGCCATGGAAAATGTGAGTTACCAGATTGTGTTTGTAACATGATAAAGAGTCAATTTTGTGTTTTCTCTAAGCTGTATTCATATTTGTTCCAATATTCTTTTACATTGTACAAGCCAGAACCTGAAAAATAAGTCTTCAGTGCGAGTGACGTGTTTAGTATGACACACAGCTGTCAGGATCCAGTTCCTCCCATGGCTGGAGTACAAATCTTTGTCTTATATGTTCCTTTTTCAGGTTTAATTCTTTTCTGTATGTTAATATTGTATGTTAGAAATTTGATATTTCTTATATTTTTTTATTAGTTGTTATTATTAGTTAGTTATGTATTTTTATTTGTGTATAGGCTTTCTTTGTTATGCGCCTTGTGTTTTGTTGGTGGATCCCTAAGAAATGGGACCCCCTGCCCATCAACAGCAGGGATTGCCCGTCAGCCCTATAAAGGCAAAGAAATTCTCACAGATCCTGGCAGTTCATTTGAATGTTTTTTGTGCTGATTTTAATTTATTGAATTTGTTACATTTTTTTACTCCGTCTTTTGACCACTCATTGGATTCTGAAACTGGAAGTTTATGTGCATTAAATTGCATTATTGGTTTAAGCAACTCCATTTTTCCTTTTGTACTCTATGGATCTTCATTCTTGTTGAAGAACATTTTGTGAAGAAAAAATCTTTTTATTTTATAAAGATTCTGTGTTGTATTGTTACTAGCCAGGGTTTTGACACTGATATCCCTCTCTAGTGTGGGGCGTGCATACTTTGGGACTCCAGGTCACACCAAGTAGCTTTAAGTTATTATTGCTTGTGTTTTAAAGAGTACCTTTTAAATTTTCACTGTTCCTGTTGCCATTTGCTAGGATTTCATTTGGAGACATTTTTCTTACTTTTGGTGGCTGCTGCCATGTTTGGGGATTGTGGGGATGCATGACCTTTTCACACTATTGGTACAAAAGATTGTGGCGTACATTATGTTGCCTTTCAAAATGTAAATAAAAAACTGTAAAAAACAATCAGGATATGTTTATACAGTGAAAGGATATGAGAAAGAGAACGGACTGTAAAAAAATGTTGACTTTAAGTTATGCATTGGCGAAAAAGGGTCTGGAAAAAGACATTTTTAACATGTTCCTGCAACATCATTTTGTTTGTTTCACAGACAGCAGCATTTTGTCAAGGTTGTGTTGGCCATTGCTGTGGTGAATTACTTACAAATTCCCAGGGATTGTGCAATGTGTGATGTCATCGATGTTACAATATAAAGATGGGCACATGGCATCTCAAACTATCCAAGGATTGGATAAAAATGCGGTTAGTGTGTTTTATTTTGCAATTCAAACTATTCTTTGGCTACTGATGCTTTTTTGTTGTATTTGTTGTTATGGCACACAGGTGACAAAGGATACTTGTGAGCGCAAAAAAACAAGAGTTTGCAGCAATAGGCTGAAAAATTGAAGTCAAAAGATAAAGTCAGGTCAGAGACTAAGAGACAAGAATTTGAGTTAAAGTTGCAAACACAACTTCCCATAGGTATGAAAAATCAAAAAAGGGATCACCTTAATATCTTTTTGGTTTCTCCTAGACGACAATGTGATCAGCAATAAATACAATTAGAGAAACTTTCTTTTGTCTTATGCTTCTTGGTAGTCTCACAAGTGTCTCCTCTTGGGTTTTAGCAGAGATCTCAGCAAAGACACACAAGAGATGCAGATTTTCCAAGCACTGTCTTTACATTTATTTTTGTAATTTGACTGTATTTTCATTGTGCACTCAGTAAATGAAAGGTGAAATGCATTTATCATTGTTTGTGGTCATAAAACACCATGCTTCTGAGTAATGCTATTAGTTACTCTAATTTATTTTGCTGTGCTCGAGGTTGATCCGGCTTGCAGGATCCTTAATGCTGAGGAGCAGGCCAAAGGGTCGCCCACGTAACACTTGGCTGCAGCAGATAAATGGTCACTTCTGGAGGGTGGAAGTGGACTACGTGTCTGCCTAGGGTGTTGCCAACTGTATCCTGAGCTGTTTTGTTGTGTGGTGGGTACTTCAAAGAGCTGTACTAGTGCCTGCTCCCCAACCTGACTTGACCTGCTCCAATTAAATCATACTCATTCTGGAAGATACGGTAGGCAATATGACATTAGACTTCAAGCCCTGAGGTTATGTGTTTAAATCCCACTGCTAACACCATTTAACTATGAGCAAGCCACTTCACCTGCTGTGACGATGCGGGTTCTGCTCCATGCTCCCATCTGCTGTTTGGGAGCCCTTGAACCCTACACTGTCGGAAATGTTACCGATGAGCTAGACAGTGAGGCAACAACATAGCATGGGGATGGTACAAAGTGCAAAAGTGCTTTTATTTATAAACAACAACATAAACAAAGTGTTCAAAATAAATCAAGTGCAGTGCTTCAAAAGTTCAATAAAGAAATAATCTGTAAAAGAAATGTGGAGGTTTAAAAATAATTACAAAAACAATCCTTTAAAACTGAAGTTAAAACGTTGCTGGAAGCAGTTCTTTAAAACAATGACAAGCCCGGTGCTTCTTTTACACTAGACGCGATCCTCCCGATCCTGGCTTCGGTCTCGCACTCATCCCAGTCCCGAGACTTGGTTTTCACCCAACAGCCAGGACGCACACGTTGGGGAATCCACCACCAAAGCCTCCCGACTCCCGCTGCCTTCCTGGCCTTACGTGGCCAGTCGCCCTTCACTAGTTACTCCCGCTACTCCTGCGCGAGCGACCACTGCTACAACTCCCGGGTATCGGCCTAACACCCAGACAGCATTCACTCGCTCGCTCGCTTACCAGCACCGGCTCTCTCTCTCTCTGTCCTGCGTCCTGCTTTCTCCAGCCACCTCCGTCTTTCTTTCTCTTCTTGTTCTACTCTCCTTTTTTTTCTGTTTTTCGTTCATTCTTTCTTTTTCTACCCCTCTTTCCCTGGCCGGCTCGTGCTTCTATATATGTCTTGAGAGGGCATAGCAGCTGTGACAGATTAGCAGCCCCAGGAACAATCACGGATGTGGGCAGTCTCTCACCTGTGCACTTAGGTGAGAAGCGCCCACACCGCAGATCGCCCTGAGAACTGCTACAGCCACAACTACCACGCCCCCTCGCTAAGCCGCAAGCGCAGTGATTATTTATTTAAAACTGGCCTTTGCTGAGAGAGCTGTGGACCCGCTATATCACACCTGCCTATACTCTAATTAGAAAACCAAAAGAAATGTTACCAGTCATATCTCAAATGTTGTAAGTCCCTTGGATAATGGCATCAGTCCAATAATAAGTCAAAAATATCCAGTCTTGAAGAGATTTAAACAAGATGAGAAAGAGATCTCACAAAATATAAATAACATGCTTTTCAAACCAGATTGTTAATTTTGATTCATTTTACCTCATGTTTTGTATCTCATGTCACCTTTTTGTCTAAAGCTATCCCTCCTATGGAATTTTAGGAGAAACGTCTGTAATAAAGTTGATTCTTAAATGAAACATAAATGAGAATCTCTTGTAAGGCTCATGTACCATCAAACATTAATCATTGAGCAGTGACATTTTCCTTTGGGTTTACACCAGGGCCTAACTGTTATATAAGTTAGCTACACTGGAAATATAAGCTTTTGTATGAGTATAAGAGTTTTATCCAATTGAGAGATAATTTATCAAATGATGACAGTATATTTATATCTGCAGAAACTGTGATATAATTGATGTGCTGACTGTGGTCACTGACACCTAGACCATGTTGCGTAAACAAAGAAAGAAAATAGCAAAATAAAATGTTTTAAATTTACATCTTGAAAGCATCTTGCCTGAAGTAGAAGCCTGAGTTGCCTGAAACGCTTGCATATTGTAATCTTTTTAGTTCGCCAATGAAAGGTGTCATTTTGGTTGACTTCTCATTGCATCATGAAAACAATAAACAAACTCCAAAAAACAAATTCCCTATGATAAAAAAGAATAATGTAAGCCATAATACACATACAAAACAAGGTAAATACTGCACTTGGGTATTTGATTTCCTCTCAGCGTTTTAAACTTGACAATAGTGCAGTTCAATTGGTTCTGACTTCGGCTTCTGTTTTGACCTTGCTGATGTTAATGTGAAATTTAACATTTCAGCATCGTTCACTATAATGTACAGTTGTGGGCTAAATACCTCTCATGGAGTTGATGGACCACTGGAGATGATCTTATGTATATTGCGTTCTTTTTTTTTTTAATTCGCCAGTTTTACAGAATTCAGTTTTTCATAGTGACTACTGCCAAATAGCACAATATATATAATCCTAATCCTGTTATTTTTTCTGCCTTAATAGTAGAGGTTGTAATTCTCTCTTAATGGCATAATTAATTACTTTTTTTGCACATATTCCAGAATGATTGCTGAACTCGATGTGCTGAGGGGAAAGCCTTGAAATGCAATTGATAGGCATAAGCTGGCCCAAGTCGATAAAAAAGGGCTCAATTGGAAATCCACACAGACATGATCACCACAAAAGATAAATGTAATTTATGAACTGTGCCAGAGACTCAAGAATTGTGAGCACTCCTCCTGTCCCAGCATGTACCCTTGCCATAGCATTACAAAACATCAACTGCAAATTCTTTGCAGTTGTAACAAATACAGTAAATGCCCCAAGGTGAATGTCGTCAATGCCATGTAAATTTAACATTCAGAGGGTTAATAGGAAGTCATGTGCTCAAAAATATTACATACAGCGGTAATTAGAATTTCAACAGTTGGTACAATATAATTCCAATAGACAGTAACAATTTGAAATAAATTTTAAAAAGCTATGTTGAGCTGATGGGAAAGCCAAATGCAAAATGTAATTTGGAAGGAAAAGAAGATTAAATAGTGAAGGTGGGGATAGTGATATTGCCTTCTTAAATGTTCTAAAGGTTACTTTCATGGAGAAGGCTTACAAATTCTATCTCCTCAAACAAGTAATTATGTTGGCTGCCTCATTATTGAAAATTGTCTTCCATTCCAAATAGCTCCACAGAGCCTGGAGTACTGCTACGGATTCCTTAATCCATTAACCTCTATCTAGGCGACAAAGCATGTCTTTACGAAATGATGCAGTGCCCTTTTCCTTCAGTGATCTGGCATAACGCAGGTTACTAAGAGGTATGAGCAATAAAAAAGACATTTATGTTTGAGGAAAATATTGTTTCTTTATTCCAGACGATTGTCTATTTAGCTGATGTAACACAATTCTCAGAAGCATGCACAAAAAAGCTGTACCATAATTACTCCTTATAAAACAGCTTTATATATTGAAATGGCTCACTGTGCATAACCTCTTAAAGTTACTTTGAACATGAGAAATGCCGTAGGGGAGTTGCGGTGTCACGTATTCCTTGAGAATGGCAACCTCCTTAGGAATCACCCCAAAAACGCCGGGATAACCTTTGGAACATGGAATACTCTAAAGGAAGCAAGCCCAATTTCTTTCAGCCACACCTTGGCCAAACCCTAAAAAAGTGGGCACTACACAAGATTAAGACATTTTCAATATAATAAACTAAAACCCTAATGCTCCAAACAGCTATTTTACTGTATATAACATGAAAGTAAATAGCATAGGACTTGAGTAAAATCGTTGGTGTGCTGTGCCTTAGAATACCCATCTATCCATCCAAAGATGCCCAGACATCTCTTTTCCCCACCACCTCCTTCAGCTTCACCCCAGGGATACTGAGATGTTTCCAGGCCAGCTGGGAGATATAATCTCCCCAGTGTGTTTTAGGTTTATCTCAAGATCTCCTTACATTTGGACAGGCATGAAACACCTCTACAGGGAGGCATCCAGGAGGCATCCTAATCACATGTCCATATCACCTCAACTGGCTGCTTTTGAAGAGGAGGAGCAACATCTCTATTTTGAACTTCTTCCTAATGTTTATGATCCTAACCCTGTCTAAGGATGAGTCCAGGTACCATGCGAAGGATGCTCATTTCTGCTTTCATCCGTGATCTATTTCTTTCAGTCACAACCAGAAGCTTGTGACCATATGTGAAGGTAGGAACATAGACTGACTGGTAGATAGAGAGCTTTGCCTTACAGCTTAGCTCTCTCTTCATCAAGACTGATCAATACATCAACCATGCAACATAACTGCAGATGCTACTCTGATGCACCTGTTGGTCTCTTGCTCCTATCTTCCCTCACTTGTGAACAAGACCCCAAGATGCTTAAACTCCTCTTTTCAAGGTAACATCCCCTTCCCAACCAGATGAGAGCACACACTTTTTTGGTATCTTAGAAAAAGCAATATTAATTATTCTGCTACAAAGTAATCAAGTTATAGTTATGGAGCCTACTATTTTTATAAGGCCATGTGCAGTGCCTAACAGGGGAAGATGGCCAGCTAAACTTTGACTTTACTCATTTCATAATGTCCAACTATCATTGTTTTATCATTTTAAATTTGCTATTATTTGTGTTTCGTTTTTGCTAGCGAGTTATTACGTTATTAATTTATTCTTTCCTTTTGGTTTACATTTTGCATATGACTATCACCTTACTAAGGTATCAACTCCAGATCTGGGGCATCATGCATAACGTCATGCATAGAATTCACACTAAAACATGGCGTACGGACAAAAGTGGAAATGTGCGTACGCTCAATAACATTCAGATGCACAAAACCGTCCGTACACCAACTTCCATGGACTTCCGCTGCATAAATCCCGGTCCGCGTGAAAAGTAATGCACGTGCCTGCCTCCCCACCCTGACTCCTCCAGGAATTTTGCATATTTTAACATGCAAATCAATATAAATAGCCCCTTAAGTTTAGCATTGTGTGAAAAGACAATGGCAAAGCACGGGGAAAATAGAAGAATTTCAGCAAGTACCAAGTGGAGGCAAAGAAAAATATACTATTTGTTAGTTTAAGCAATAGTATAAACAACAAAAGGAAGGTGATCGAGTGACAGAGTGATGGAGAAACTCGAAAGTTCAAGTTCAGAAAGTCGCACAATGCCGGAAAATAAAAGAAGTGGTCAGATAACAAAGTCCCCATAAAAAGGCAAGTCATTGGCCATTATCTGAGTGTCATACGGAAGCGTATTAGGGTACAGAGAAAAGAAAAAAAATAGGGACACAGTTAAAAAAAGGTCAAAATGTCCACTTCAATCACGTAGTTTTTTTGTCATTAAAGTAGAACATCATAAACTTAATCTTAAAATTGTTTAATTTTCTAGTTTCTCAAATCCCATTGTAACTAAAATAGCAAGTTAAATGCTTCGTATTCTATATATTCTTCTATGTACTCTATGTGTGTGTATCACTACATGCTTCTTAAATGGGCTTTCTCTTACTCAAAAATGACACAAAATAAATTACATTCATGATATTACAGCTCTCTGATCAATTTAAATACTAAGATATATCTTGATATCATGTTCATGTGAAATGAAGTTAAGCATGTATTAAACAAGGAGTAATGGTAGTGATGAGCTGGCTCCCCGTCCAAAGATTGTTCCTGCCTCCTGCAAGATGCTTGCTGTACCGTGCATGACCCTCGATTGAATAATTTATTGTAGCAGTACTGTCTCTTTCAAATGTACTAGTCTCCAATTCCTGTCCTTCCTTTTCTTTCTCCAAGTAACCAATCGCCACACAATAAGTTCTTTAAATGTAAAACCATATTTAAGCTTAGAATGCAGATTCTTCAAAACTTTTATGGAACATTGAAATATCTTCATAGTACATGTTTAATTATCCCATCCATCTGTCCATCCAGGGTCGTGCCAGTTCCAGCAAGCATACAGCGTGAGGCAGGAACAATCCCTAAACGAGGTGCCAGCTCATAGCTGCCGCAATGAAGTTAAAAATTTATTTGTACAATGTAATATATATACTTTGCTGAATTTCATCTTAAAAATTATATCAAGAGCTCCAAGAAGATAGCACTTGGAAATCTAAATCGATTTAGAAGTCAGTTGTCATCAACTGTAAATACGCGCTCTCTTCTATTGAATTTAATTGAATTCCTTTATTGTTATTGTATGGTACAATGAGATACATATTTTCCTATAAAATGATAAAATAACAGCAACAATAATAATATTACAATAAAAAAACAATGAAAATATACAATATGTAAGCATAAATGGCTCAGGTTGTGCAATATTACAACTGTAGTGCAAGTTTAAACTGAGGTGATTGTACTTATAAGTACAAACAGTTCTACTTTGAACACTTGATGGACTGATTGAGTGTTTTTAGAGCTCTGAAGTGTTTGCCGTATAGAAGGAGTTCAAATAGACTGTGCACATGGCTGAGGCATCATGTGCTAGATGCTATATCCCGATAATCCTCTTTCCGATCAGGTGCTGTACAGTGGGTTAAAATTCTCTGAGTGGTGCACCAAGAATAATAATGCTAAAAGCAGCCACAGTATTTGGAATAGTTTGGCAATTCTGTGCACCATTATATTGTTACAGGTTGATTTCAATCAGATGCCTTAAACTAAAAAATGATATGCGATTATTTTCAGTGTATTTCATAAAGCCACATCAGGGAAGTGAATCTAAAAAATAAAGGGAAACCACACAGGAACAGTAGCACTGCTTTGACGCTGGGTGCCTCTAGTTTGCAAAACTGAGCTGAAAACTTGCGTACGCACAGGTTAAGGCTGGCATGAGAATGTGCATGGCTTTATGCCAAGTTTAGTTTTTATACATTGTGATGTGAGTGTGGAAACGGTTGTATGCAACATTTTTGTGCATACACACCGTTTATACATGAAGCCCCTGGTATGTTCCAGCTATCATCGGCTGGTACATCTGCACACTTTGTGTGACATCATTTGGGACAATCTTATACAAGGACTGAGGCTACATGGTTTCTGAACTTTGAATAAAAAGACTAATAAATATTTGCCTAAAGAGTTAGGTTTGTAAGTTGACATTGGTATTATATGCTCCATAAATATCAGATGCCAGTTGATATTTAATAATTACACGTTTCATTTACTTTTGAATTTTGGTGGATTATCTCTTCTACTCCTGAATGAAAAATCTTCTAATTAACTTCAAATTAGCTCTCAGTTTTGTTGAAACAAATTAATACATCCACAATACACAGGATGAGGAACAGCTCCAACAAAATACATTTGTCACATGTGCCAGTGGCAAAACATCAAAGAAAGGAAGAACTGGCATTAGCTAGGTAATACTGTATGTCATACTGTGCAAGATATTTATTTACAATAAAGTACCTACAGCCAGTGTTTTATGTTTAAACTTTATAACATGATTTATATAGCCTTGGACCAAGCTAACCACTGCAAGCCCTAATATAATATTGTGCATGTGAGGCACTTGTCTGCATGTGCTAACACCAGGAATAGGGGTCTCCAACTCCCACCTAATGAGAATAAAGCTGCTTTTATTAACCATAGGCAGTGACATTTCATAAACGCACAAGTCATCTGTGATACCAAGATGAGACTCACAATACTCAGGACTGCTGTGGCATAATGCTGCATAAAAAGGCAACTCCAATTACATTTGCAGATCGAAATCATACAGCATAGATGTGCTGTTTTCCCTCCTCTCATTCCATGAACACTCTGGCGGTGACTGCTTCGTCTCCAGAGATCAGACATTTTTTTATTTTATTTTAGGCATGGTGCGGCTGGAGCACACAGCATTTATAGCAGAAGTAACATTCAACGTATTTGCGCTTGTTGCTGACACCTGTGTTTTTGAGATATCTCTAAATGTTCATTTGGCTTGCCATATGCCTCTAATTTAGAGAGGAGAACTTCTGTCTCGCACTACTGGATGTGTCATGTAAGAGGCTGCTCTATCAGTCAATGATGGTCTGCAGCATCATGATTGCATATGTATGAGGCTGATTAGTATGGTCCATATATGGTTGTTTCCGGGTTTAACGAATACACGTCTACAAGATGATTGCGATTTATAAAGGACAAATTGCATAGAAATTTTATAAATAAAAATATTTTTTTACACATTTTTATATAGGTTTTGTAAATGAGGTGCCTGGATTGGAGATTGGACATAACACTCACATATTACCTGTTTTTTCTTTTCCATCAGCAAATTCAATGTCTTAAAGCAAATTCTGAATAACAACAGAGTATCTTGTCCATTGTGTGTGCGGGCATGGTGTTTACCCATCAGGCACCTAGCCTATGCTTATGTCTGTCTGAAAAAACAGAATAAACATATACATTATGATATACTAAAGAAAATCTCATATGAGTGACACAGTATGCCTGAATTGTCACTGAATTGTTTGGATTGCTAATCCTTATTAGATGAACAGCACAGCTATGAAGGGTTGCACCTCCGTATGGATTTTTCATTATTTACAAACTGACCAATAGTAGACCCAGCCTATTAAATTTCACTCTTCCAAGACAAAACAGAAAATGGTAACTCTTTCATCCTAACCAGAAGCAAAAGCAATATTTAATGGCATCAATACTTGTCTAATGGTTTTTAAAACCAAATTCCTGGAATGAATAATTTACTGTTTGCTGTTACATTATAGTCACTGATAACAAAACACATCTCAGATATCAACAAGAACAAACATCTTTATTAGATTAGATTAGATACCATAAACTTTATTAATCCCAAGGGGTAATTCAGATGCATATAGCAGTAGAGACATAAATAGCAAGGATACAGACTCACAGGATAAAGTATACAGCCAATCATTCAATTGATAAATAAATAAATACATCTATTGAGTACATTGGGTGGAAGCATTGAATTGCAGTGGCCAGAAAACACCCCCAGAGGTGATTCCATGGTGGAATGAGCCTGTGGCTAAAAGTGCTCCACGCAGGGGATTTTTCATGATGGCACCAATTTTGATACCATCCTCTTTTCAGCACTAGCTTCTAGTGTGTCCAGGGTTCACTCTATAATGGAGCAGGCTTTCCTGATAAGTTTGTTCAGGCTTTCTGTTTCTTCTGAGCTTAGATTGCATCCTCAGGAGACTGCAACATAGAGTACCACACTGGCTACTATGGGCTGGTAGAACACTCCCAGCAGCTGGCTGCACACATCGAAAGACCTGAATCTAATTAGGAAGTACAAAAAAGTGTATTACCTGACATGTCTCCATCTGTGCTTATAGCCTTGTGCAGGTACACAGTAGAGTTCATCCTCACTGGCCACATAACGCCCTGATATGGCAGAGCGCTATGTAAATAATATGTATTATTATTATTATTATTATTAATCTCAACTCAGGACTGTAAAGCACTGCAGAGTGTGATGAAGGCGGCACAGATGTAACACACACTGTCTTAGAGAGGCAGACAGTATTATTAATGATACCAGCCATCGTAAACAGCTTGCCGTTTATGGTCATTGTGACTTTTACCACCAGACTAAGAGACAGTTTTTTATCTGCAGGTCAGAAATCTTCTTCACAGCCTCCCATACTAACAACGGCATTAGTGTACATATCTGATTATTTTTAAAATAGTTAGATATTGCATGTAATGTATGGTGTTGTATTTATTTTTTGTGCTGTATTCATTCTGTATTTGTATTGTATTGCTGTCACTACTCTGTGGAAGACATGCAAGTAAGAATCTCATTGTACTTGGTATGAACACAAACCTTCAGTCACAATTTAATGGCGCACCACCTTTCACAGACTAAAAAATGGTTTTGTCTTCCACCTCTTAAAATTTCTTGATGTTGCTGTTGTCACACAAACGCGAATAGGGGACAGCAAACGGGCCCATCACAGCGTGAATACAACAACCCGGGAGATTTGATGTTTAGCACTAATGCCTCTCTCTTCAGGAAAGCAGATGATTACAAGACTTACCTTCCAAAACTCCATTCAAAATCCATCCAAGAAACAGTCCTCTTCTGGGTACCAAAGATACGACGATATTAGATGATCTCATTTCCGGGTCACTCCAGATGACCTCACTTCCGCCACCAACCCATCTTATCACCTCCGGCACACCATTTCATCGTCACTGTCAATTATTATTGTCATTTCCTGTCTGTCACATAAAAAAATCCCCTGTATCATGCAAATATTGTCTCATGGAAGTCTTTGTTAATGTTACAAGACAACTATCCGCAAGACCTACAATATACGGGATTGGGTTCCAAACCTTTATGTGTTTCTCTGTTATTATTCTGTCTTCACACTGTTAATAACCTTGCTACTAGCAGTTTTGTAGGCTTGTGAGTTGCTTTCTCCATCTTTTTATTTATTTATTTACTTATTTATTAGTTGCCTTTACCCAAGGCAACATACAAAGCAAGTTATAACACATACAAGAATGAAGGTGCAAATATCAATGCAAATAGAACAATTTAAAAACATGAGTACAAGGGAACAGAACTACTACATAATTATACCTACAACTAGACTAAAGGCAAAATGACAAACATCAGTATCCTAAACTCTTTATCAGTGCAACAGCAACTATCTTGTAAGAGAGAAGTTAAGCAGATCCAAAAACGTTTAGGTAAAGGTACGTTCTCAAAAGACACCTAAACACAAGAGATTTTTGTTTGAAACATTGTGAATGTGTCAACTGTGCTTCATTAAATAAGTCTGATTGACATCCATTCATCTAAAGTCCAGTTCAGGGTCACAGGGCCAGAGATTGTTTCAGCAAGATCAGGAACTAAGAAGGAACCAGCCCTGAATAGGATGCCAGTCCATCACATGTATGCTCTTAATATTTAATTAATTAATTGAACTTTGTAAAAAACTGAATGTCCTCCCTTGGGGCAAATAAACTGCTATTATATAGAGTACTGTAACATGGTTGGTTGTTTCAAGCCTATTGGAGAGCTTGCCGCAGTTCTGCTGCAGACTTTTGCCATCTTACTTGTAATCCCAGACTGGCTTGATGACGGTGAGATCAGGGCCATTCCATCTTTATCAGGATTCCCTGCAACAGCTTGTTAGTTTGTTATGACCAGTTTGTTAGTTATGACTGTTTTTATGACAGTTAGCTAGTTTGTTATGATCTTGGCCTTGCATTTAGGGCACAGGTGTCGAACTCCAGGCCTGGAGGCCACAGCGGCTACAGGTTTTCATTCTAACCCTTTTCCTAATCAGTGACCTGTTTTCACTGCTAATTCATATTTTAATAGCTCTGTTAGAAGGATTCAGTCCTCTGAATTGATTTGTTTCCTCATTAAAATGCAGCCAAACAGAAATGAGACGTGAAATGAGCCAACAGATGACCAGCTAAACTAGGGCTTCAAACTTTAACCAATTTCTTAATGAGAAGCCAATTCTTGCTGTTAATTAAACTCATTATTTAATTCCATGGCTTGTTGTTGCTCTCGTTCTGCCACAGCAGATATTTCCAAAACTGTTGATTTTCTTTTTTTCATAAGAACATCGTCAAAGTGTTTTGGTGAGTTGAGAGATCAGCCTTACTGAGACCTTCACCTTTCTTTATTTTCAGATATTGTGTGATGTGGCGGCTTGTTTTGTATCTCAATATTGTTTGGCTGCTAATTAAGGAAAAAGAAACAACTATGGGGCCTGAGTCAAATTAATCAAAAGAACTGGTCACTAATTAAGAAGATGGTTAGAATGAAAACCTGCAGCCACTGTGGCCCTCCAGGACTGGAGTTTGACACCCCTGATTTAGGGTCATTGTTATGCTGTAGAATGATGAAGGAACCAATCAGATGCTTCCCTGATAGTACTGCATGCTTGTTCTTCTCAGCAGCGAAGGGTCACCAATTTTGAACTAATCAACATTTTTTTTTACCAAAAATGCGATTCCAAACCTGCAGGGAACCTCCACGGTGCTTCACTGCTTGCTAATATTCATCCATGTGCTGTTCTCCAGACCTTCAGCCGACTGCCTTCTGTTAGATCAAAAAAAAAACTAATTTTGACTCATTAGTCCATAGCACCTGCTGCCATTTTTCTGCACTCCAGTCCTTGTGTTTTAATGCATAGGTGAGCCCTTTGCCTCAGAGAAAGGCTTTATGCCATTCTTTTCCATGATTTTTTGGGACTTTAGATGGGAGTGCCAGGGTCCCAGCAGTGTTTGCTGGCCATTTTTTGATTCCGGGGGGAAGTAAGCTTGATGCACTATATGTTTGCTTCACTTAGTTGTTATGGCTGACCACTCTGTCCTAACCATTTGTTTTCTGCTACTGCAGAAGAGCCTGGACAGCACATCTGCAAAGCCTTGTCTGCTTGGAAATGATATTCATGATTCAGGATCACCACCTTGTTTCTTATCGCTATGTTTACTTTTGCCATTGTTTAAACACTCCACATCTATTGCAATTTTACCACATTATTACGGTGGTCCGTTGTCTAGTTGTATTCCCTCTACACAGCTGTTTCTGTTTATCATATTGGTTGAACATTCACATTATGCCATTAGTGATTAGCACATGCGTGCTGGAAAAGAAAGTGGCCTTCACCAAACTGTTACTACAAAATGGCTTTTAAATGGCTGTAGCATTAACAGTACCAATATGCAAGAGACCTAGCATAGCCCTAAAAAACAACTCCTGGCCATTATCCCTTCTCTTCCTCTGCCTCCAATAAGCAATATGTAGTCTAGAAGGTAGCATTCTCCTGGCATCCACCAAACTGAGATTCTCACTCATACCCATTTGTTTTTGCTTCTACAAAAAAGCCTGAACAGCACATCTGGAAACACCTGTCTGCTTGGGAGCTACCTTCATGATGCAGGATGATCATCTTGTGTCTTATCACTATGTTTACTTCAGCCATGGTTTAAACCCCTACATCTATTGCAACCTTACCTTATTAGTATCATGGCCCGTGCCCAGTTTTATTCCCTCTACACAGCCGTTTCTGTCTCAGTTTATCACTTTGGTTGAACCTTGACATTATGTTATCAGTCACTAGCACCTTAATCAAGCACTGGGCAGTATGCCTACAAAGATCTTGCATTTTAAAGTGGAAAGTGCTCTATTACTGTGGTCATTTCTTTCCTTAAGGGCATTCCAACATCATACTGTATTGCTTCACTTTTTGCTAAAGGAATGTTTAGAACGCTAACACATGCTCTTTTCTATTGACCGTCCGTCTACGGTAAATATACTTATGAACTCCCTGAAGTACCTAAGCGTTTTGAACAGTACTGTATATTTTATCCCATTTTTTTTTGCACTCCAAATAAAATTAACACTTCCCACCCTTTTATCCAAACATTACCTTAATACATCTGTTCTTGGTATGAACATCTCTGAGGATCTCACTTGGACCTACCATATCATATACCTGACAGGCATGGCCCAGCAGCCTTTGTATTTTTGGAGAAGGCTGAAGTGAGAAGTCAAGCAAAATGACACATTTTATTGGCTAACTAAAAAGTTGATTGAACATGGTACAACACTCTACTACTACAGACTGTGGATCTAGGGGTCATTGTTTCCCCTTAAACCCAACAGACAGACACACAGGACACAGGTTAAAAGCACCAAGAAGTAATCTTTTAATTCTCCTCTTCTTAAATAGTGCCTCGAAGAACCACAGCCACAATAAAGAGGCAAGTAAATCAAACACCAATCTCTTTTTCTCCACCAGACCTCCCAGCAAGCTTTGTCCACCATCCACCTGACTCTGGTTTGCCTGCTGGGTTCACAGCAGTCCTTTATATATGGTACAACCTGGAAGTGCTTCTGCTCTTCCATCCACGTGACTTGTTAGCATTTCCGGGTCAGATAGAGAAATCAAGTTTTCTTCAGCCCGGAAGTACTTCTGGATTTCCGTTCTCATGACTCACTAGTACTTCCGGGCTATGAGAGCAGTATGACTCTCCAGGTCCTTCCACAGCACCCCCTGGTGGCACTCAACAGGGCTGAGATACTGCCTCCAAGTCCCAGCATGCCCTCTGGGAATCCGGGGCACCGCTATTCTCCAGAGTAGCTGCCATCTAGTGTCTTGGGGGAGGCAGTGTTCTAGAAAAGCCGCCTTCCCCCATCCTTCCATATCATGGGTGTCCCGGCCACGTTGAGCTGCCTGCCGTCTCTTACAAGACATACAAGACATGGGATTACATCGTGCCTGAAGAAGAGGCCTGAGCTGCCTCGAAAGCTTGTGTATTGTAATCTTTTTAGTTAGCCAGTAGAAGGTCTCACTACATTCATAATGGCTAACAAGGTACAACACCCTAGTACTACTTAAGAAGGCTGAGGAAGTTTGGTATACCAAGCACTATCCTCAGTGACTTCTACAGATGCACAATTGAGAGTATCCTCACCTACTCCATCACAGTCTGGTTTGGGAATAGTACAGCATGGGACCACAAGACTCTACAGCAGGTTATAAAATCGATACAAAATAGCATAGGAATAGAACTCCCTGCACTAGAGGACATCTATAACATGAGAATTCTCAGGAGGGCCCATAACATTATTAAGAACACATCCCACCCACAACATGAACTGTTCATACCATCAGGGAGATGCTATAAGAGTATAGCAGCTTGAACATCAAGGCTGAAAGACAGTCTTCTCCCTCATGCCATTAGGCTTGTAAATTGAACCCATCCACTGCCCTTCCCCTCAGCACTGCAGGCTAGCTCGTGTCTGAAGGATGAAAGGCCATCTTGAGGCCATATACCTGCACAGCTTACACTGAATCACTTATTTATTTGCACGTGCACTCTTACTTCTGTTTTTTAGGTTATTGTTGTGTATTCTTGACTGTTGTAGCGTATTTTTGTCTATTGCTGGAGAACTCGCAGAATAAGATTTTTATTGTACTAAGTACATATGACAATAAAGTCAAAGTTGATTTCTTTAGCCCATAATGAGATCAATCGGAGCTGGTGACTATTACAGCCGCATTGGGTAGAAAGCAACGATGGACCCAAGATGCTGGTCCATCACATGGCACCCTCAGACACATTCAGGCTCTCACTTAGCATGCAGGTTTTTAAGATGAAGGAGAAAATCAGACAATTCACATGAGCACGGGCTGAAAGCACCAAATCTATGTAGGAGACAGGCCGGGGGAGTTGTGATACAGCAGGACAAACTGTTGCACCAGTGTGGCACGCAGGACAGAGTTCAGATTTAAAAACCTTAAATATTAAGCAGCCACAAAATTCCTGCAGCTGTACTATACTGAACATTTCAATTCCAATTAAAAAAAAAATCTGCCCACCCAATCTTCACTTTCCCATAAAAATTAGGCAAATTAAGCAAATAAGCATTTAAAAAAATAAAATGTTTATCAATGTTCCGCCAGGCTCCAATTTTCTCACCACCTGTGAAATGTATTTTTTCAGTGCTAATCATGCCAGGGTTTATATTTTTATTTAAATTAAGCTTGACAGATAAAATTGGAGAAACCTACACTTATCTTGCTGGGAATGAAACTCTAAAAAGTAATCTATATTTTATTTTGGGCCTATAATTCATAATATGGCCATGTTTTTGAGGACCTGACCTATAGGAGATTGTTGGACATTCCATTTCAAATCCTTATATATTAGTAGGGATTTAATACCACCACTACCAGCTCCCTCTTTGCCCACTACTCTTCTGGGAAGGTGTTCCCCAATATTATAGAGTGTGTCTGGATATAATGAAGGTATTAGAAATAAACTTGGCTTAAAATTCAAGGCAGAGGTAAAGAATTTAGGGGTAATTATTTACTCTGACCTGAATTTTAAATCACACATTAATCAGATCACTAGGACAGCATCTTTTCACTTAAGAAATATAGCAAAAGTTAAATCCTTTATAACTTTGCAAGATGCTGAAAAATTAGTTCACACTTTTGTTTTTAGTCGACTAGATTACTGCAAAGCACTCCTCTCAGGACTACCCAAAAAAGACATCAATCGGTTGTAACGAGTGCAGAATGCAGCTGCTCCAGTTTTGATGTCACTACATTGGTTACCTGTGCCATTTAGAAATGAGTTTAAAATACTGATTATGATTTACAAAGCTTTAAATAATCTCGTTCCATCTTATATTTCAGAATTTCTTTCACCTTATACTCCAAATCTTAAACCTTAGATCTTCAAATGAGTGTCTGCTAATAATTTCAAGAGCTAAACTTAAAATAAGTGGTGAGGCAGACTTCTGCTGTTATGCTACTAAAATCTGGAACAGCTTACCAATAGAAATTCGCCAGGCTAATACAGTGGAGCACTTTAAAAAAACTGCTAAAAACTTATTATTTTAATATGGCTTTCTTATAGCTTCATTTTTGTGTAACCCTGATATTCTGTATGTGCATTTAATTATCAGCTTTATGAGTGCTCCTCAATCCATACTAACCCCTACTTTATCTGCTGTTCTTTTTCTGGTTTTCTATGGTGGCGATCTGCACCACCACCACCTGATCAAAGCACCTTGCAGTCCCTGCATTGATGGATTAAAGGCCAGAGGTCCACATGACCATCATCATCTACTGTAATTCTTCCATGTGGAGTCTGAAAACCATGAGGACTGATTTAGATCATTGATGTTAGGTAGAATGTCCAGTTGAGGGCTGGGTGGTCTCGTGGCCATGGAAACCCTGCAGATTTTGTTATCTTTTCTCAAGCCCTCTGTTTTTTTTTTTGTTTGTTTTTTCTGTCCTCCCTGGTCATCAGACCATACTTTATTCTTTGTTACTTAGTATTGCCTGTTTTTATTTTTATATTTTTCTTTTTTTTCTTCATCTTGTAAAGCACTTTGAGCTACATCATTTGTATGAAAATGTGCTATATAAATGAATGTTGTTGTTGTTGTTGTCTGTAGGAAGTTGTGTCCATTCCTCCTGAAGAGCAATTGTGAGGTCAGGTACTGATGTTTGATGAGAATTGCAGGCTTGCAGTGGGAATTTTAATTCATCTCAGATGTGGACAGTTGGGCTGAGGTCAGAGCTCTGTGCAGGCCACTCATGTTCCTCCATCCCAAACTCATCAACATTAAACCACACTAGCCAACCCGCGGCATACCATACGCCGCATAATCAGGCCGGTTTTTTAATGATTTTTAAGCACAGGGAGAAAAGTAACATTTGAAAAACCGGTAATGTAATAAATCAGCAAGAAAAGCAACATTGTAACAATGCACGGAACGAACCAACACACAATCGTCCGTGATTGAAAACTGGCAGACCGTCCTCGCGCCTTCTCCTGCCAGACGGAGGGATGGGGGTGCACGGCGCGGAGTCTGAAATGGGAGGAGAGGAGAAGGACGTCCATTCAGCTCCGTCCGTCATGCTAGTCTACTGATTTCTCGTTCAGTATGCACTGCCCGCTCATGTGCCCACCTCCAACTCGTCACTTGAGTCGTCGTCTTTACACAGTCCAGATGTACCTGTGACTGACGTAGACTTTTCAATGCTCTGTGTGGTTTTGGCTGCTTTTCTATATATAATCCACCAAGACACCTGACCATGGTAGCAGCGAGGTGGGAGGGGGGTGTGTACAAAGGGTTGGGACGTAAGCAGTGGGAGCGTATGAGTTGCACTTAGTGGGAATTCCACGGTTTGCAGCCCGAATGGGGTTCAACGGCTTACCCACGCCGGGTAGACACACGCTCAATGTCATGCATAATTATTTATTGAATGCTAAACACTTCTGGAAAGATGCGGTTGTCTAAAACGGGTTGGTGTGAGAATACAACAGTAAGTGAATGAAAAGATGGAACTCTGGAGAGAGCAAAATACAACACAAAAGTGAACCCGCAGCATAACAAACACCGCATAATTATTTATTGATGGTTGAACACTTCTGGAAAGACACAGTTGTCTAAAAAGGGAGGGTTTGAGGATACAACAGAAAGTGAATGAAAAGATGGAACTCTAGACTTTTCATTGCTCTGTGCGGTTTTCGCTGCCTTTGTATATATAATCCACCAAGACACCCAACCACGGTAGTAGCAAGGGGGGGGGTGAACAAATTGCAAGAGCATCTAAGAAGACGCATGTTTGTCACGGATGTGAATTGCTGTGTAAAACAGTTTGCTATGGTGCACGTGGTCGTGCGTCATAATGTAAACTAGGTTTTTAAAGACTGCTTACTTCATTGTGCTTTAACCTCAGTTGTAAAGGAATGTTTTAAGGACCCCATGGGATACCCCTCGGTTTTGGCTGCTTTTCTATATATAATCCACCAAGATACCCGACCACAGTAAGAGGGGGGTGTGCACAAAGGGTAGGGACATAATGAGTGGGAGCGTATGAGTCACACTTAGTGCGAATTCCACGGCTTGCAGCCCGAATGGAGTTCAACGGCTTACCCACGCCTCTCTGCGCTAGGTAGACACACGGTCAATCTCGTGCATAATTATTTATTGAATGCTAAAGAGTTCTGGAAAGACACGGATGTCTAAAATGGGTTGGTGTGAGAATACAACAGTAAGTGAATGAAAAGATGGAACTCTGGAGAGAGCAAAATACAACACAATAGTGACCCGCAGCATAACAAATGCCACGTGGCTCAGACATGCATGTGGACTCTTACCACAGACGAAAGGAACTAACTGGGTGGTCGGTGAGTTTTTGTGTCCAGGCAAATGGTCAGGCAGTGTGAATGCCTAGAGAGCTAGAGTAGACGGCGGGCAGTGAAAAAGGTGTGTTGGTGGGCAGGAAAACGTCTTCCGTGTTCCTGCAGGAGCATCTAAGAAGACGCATGTTTGTCGCGGATGCGAATAGCTGTATGTAGCGTGTAAAACAGTTTCCTATGGTGCACACGGTCGTGCGTCGTAACCGAAAAGTCGTTTTTTAAAGACTGCTTACTTCATTGTGCTTTAACCATAGTTGTAAAAGATTTTTTTAAGGATCCCATGGGATACCTCTCGCAAACCGTTTCACACGCTGCATATGGCGATTCACCTCTGCGAGAAACATGCCTCTATGAACAGTCAACGTAGCTCGGAGGTGCATGACATGCACATGACATTAACCTGACCTGCACTTCATGTGGCCTCTACGACAGACAAATATAAATGACGCCATTTTTTCTGTGGTCGTCGCGTCCGAGTTGGTGGCCGTGGCCCTGCGAGTTGTCGTCATATCCAATGGTCTTGGAGTTGGTAGACGTGGCTCCTTCCTGCGTGCGCCATAGGTGTCTCACTTGTCGGCGGCTTAGTGAATCCAAACCCTAAAAATCCAGACCATTATCCTTTCTCCTCCAATATAGTCCAGACGCCAGCGTTCTCTTGGCATCTGCTAAACAGATTCATCCATTAGACTGCCACATAGAAGTGATTTGTCACTCCAGACAACTCATTTCTACCACTCCAGAGTCAAATGGAGGTGTGCTTTACACAACTCCAGCCGGTACTTGGCATTAAGCATAGTGATCTTAGGCTTGTGTTCAGCTGCGCAGTAATGGAAACCCATTTTACACCAAGTATCTGATGTATAGTTTTTGTGCTGATGTTGCTTCCAGAAGAAGTTCTGTTATGAGTGATGCAATAGAGGATAAGTAACTATTCCATGCTATATGCTATTCCCTTTGACATTTGGTGGCCCCATTCTGTGAGTGTGTATGGTCTAAGAGTTTATGGGTGAACTGTTGTTGCTTCTTGATGCTTTCATTTCATAATAATAGCACTTACAGTTGACTGGGCAGAGTTAGAAGAGTAGACATTTCATGTACTTATAACAAAAGTGGCATCCTATGACAAAGAAAAAGCCAGTCCTGGATATGACACCAGTCTCTTGCAGGGCATATGCACTCACGGCAGGTCAATTTAGAGTGACCAGACAAAAAATGACCTACATGCTTTTGGGAGGTGGTTAGGACACTGGAGAAAGGAATCAACAACAACAACAACATTCATTTATATAGCACATTTTCATACAAAAAGTAGCTCTACAAAAAGTGCTTTACATAATGAAGAACAGAAAAGTAAAAGACACAGTAAGAAAATAAAATAAGTCAACATTAATTAACATAGAATAAGAGTAAGGTCCAATGGCCGGGGTGGACAGAAAAAACAAAAAAAAACTCCAGACGGCTGGAGAAAAAAATAAAATCTGTAGGGATTCCAGACCATGAGACCGCACAGTCCCCTCTGGGCACTCTACCTAACATAAATGAAACAGTCCTCTTTGGGTTTAGGGTTCTCACGGAAGGACTTGATGATGATGGTCACATAGACTTCTGGCTTTTGATCCATCCATCATTGTTGGAGCATCATGATGCTTGGAGTAGTTGGTGGTGGCGCAGGCCACCGGAAAAAGAAACAGAAGAGAGAGTAGAGGTCAGTACGGATTTTAGAGCCACCATGAATAGTTATTATGATGAATTGAACATACAGAGTATCAGGATTAAGTTAAAGTGAAGTTATGAAAAGGCCATGTTAAAGTAATGTGTTTTCAGCAGTGTTTTAAAGTGCAATCATAGACTCACTGCAAGGACATGCAGACACTGCCTGGGCAAAGACAGGACAAAACCTTGCACTCAGAGCACTGGGGCTTTGAGGTGGGACCATTAAGCATCAGGGTAAGTCATTTCTCAACAGTCAGCCTCATCAATGTGTGCATGTGTGTGTGGTATATGATGCATATCTGGGCTTCACTCATTCTTCACTTTAATTGACATTCATATTACTCAAGCACAGTATTTTTGCCTTCTATAACAAGAAACTTCATAGATGATTTGTAAAGCAAACAGCCAAAACTCTTAATCTCAAGAAAATTGACTGTAACACCGGGCATATATCCAATAAATTTATCCATATCCATTTGTCTTCAGCACCGTTATACCTTTAGTGGCAGAGCTCAGCTGTATCAGTTTTCACATTGGCGTCCATTCATGTGAAAAACCTGGCAAAAGTCAGCAACAGCATAATTGCAAAAAAACATGAAAACCCAGCAATTTTCATGTCTGACCAAATTCAGATAAATGCCGATGCATAAAATGGATAACTGTTTAAAATGCTTCCGTTTCTTCTTTTCGTTTTTAGATACCTTGCAAAAAAAAATCAGTAGTGCAAAATCAGGTACATTTTCAGCTTCTCCTACTGCTGAACTTCAATGCTTTCACTGTGCTGTCCCGCTTAAAAATCACAATCTGGATGAAATGTTTTGTGATTCTCCAATATTCCAAAACAACCCAATTTCAAAAGGAAAGAAAGTCTGATATTTTTATTTTTCTCCCTTTTGATTGCTGCATTAGAAGATAAAAGTTCCCCTTAGAATTGCCTTCTGTGTCTAAAATAAAAAGTTCTAGCACATTCATGATGAACTGCCAGGTCATTTTTTAAGCATGCTGGCAAGCCTGTAAACAGACACCATGTCAAAAAAATCTTTATTCTTTCAAAGCCTCTTCCCAGCCTAAGCGGTTGAAAGCAGAGAGCTCAAAGTAAGCAAAGCTTACTAAATTCTTCCACATGAATTTTCAAATGATCTACCTTGTGTCACCAGCCGTTAAGAAGTGGTTATTTTTCCAGCTGAATTGCCAACAAATGCATTGATCTGCTGCTGATTAACTTCATAGCTGCCATTATTGATGACACACTTGTTTCCAAGCTGGTTGGCAGAAAGGCTGCAAGCTTCAAATGACCTTCCTGAACCAGCTTTTAGGTGAGGGTCCCCAACTCCAATTTAAAATGCGCTTAGATGTTCAAGTCCCACCACCTGCTATTTATTCTTCCTCACTTGGCTGTAAGAATACTTTACTAGGCTGAAAGATATTACTTGAAGTATTTTAATGAGCAATAAATATGAAATCTATGATGGGACCACATAATGGAATGCTGGTTAGTGTTGCTGCCCCTCAGTTCCCACAGCCTGGGTTTACATTCTGCACCTTGTCATTTTATTTATGATGTCTGCATGTTCATCCCACAAGGTTGTGCACTTTCATGGTGTCCCACCTATGCAAACCCAATCATGCTGGGATATGCCCTGGCTCCTCCACAACGGTGAATTAGATTAAGGCCTTGTTCACACGGGCGTTAAGTTTTTGGATTAACGAACTTGCTCTGAACGTCCTAGACGTTTATGTTGCATTTTGTGGTGGCGATCGATTGACTTCTACACCGGCGTTCGTTTGTCTCTGTCTAGCGCCAGCCTGCAGCCCAAATTGTAGTTTGTGTGTTAACCTGTGGAGGCAGTGTCGGGAACTGGATATGAAAGCCCTTGTCGTTTTATTTGAGGTGCCTCCTTTCAATATGGACCATTTTGGTATGTTAGATATTAATCTTCTTGTTTTAAAATACTCGTAATCTGGCGTAGGGAGAGAAAAACCGCCGCCGCTACTGGGTTCATCCTCTGACTGCACAACGTCGGGTTAAAGGAAGTTTTTTGTGCTTTATGAAGAAATGCGAAAATTTCCGCGCAAGTTTTTTAATTACTGTCGGATGTCGGTTTCCACTTTTGATTGTCTGCTGCAGCTAGTGCAATGCCACATTGCACGCCGATCAACCAATATGCGACTTGGTGTTAGCCCCGAAGAGAGACTACTTGTCACTTTGAGGTAAGGAAACAGTAGTCGAGTGTGCGCTTACACCGGTGTTATGCACTGAAATGCCCCCGCTCCTCCGAGCGTAAAATAAACGCGCAGAAAACGAACTAGAAGCAGTTTCCTTGCGTTCGTTGGGTATTGAATGCCAAGAAAAAGCTGCATGCAACGTTTTTTTGATGCCGTATAAACGCGCAGCGGACAAGCGCCGTCACCAAAGCCCGTGTGAACACTCTCATTGACTCCTACGTGTAGAAAACACTCGGCGCTTGATCCGCGCTCACCGGACGCTACAAACGCAAAAAAAACGCTCAATTTTAACGCCCGTGTGAACAAGGCCTTAGTGAGTTTCATGGGCAGTAAAGGGAGTATAGGAGTAGTTAACAGTGGCTGAAATGAAAATGTTGAGATGAATTTGTGGAGTTACACAAAAGAACAGAATTAGAAATGAGAACATCAGAGGTACTGCTCAAGTGGGAGAGATATCGAAGAAAGTCCAGGAAAGTGAGTTTAAGTGGTATGGATATGTGATGGGGAGAGACAAAGGAAGCATGATGGGAATGGAAGTACTAGGTAAGAGAAAGAAAGGGAGGCCAAACTGTAGGTGGATGGATAAAGTAAAATAAGATCTGAAGGAAAAGGGCTTGACTGATGAGGAGGAGGAGGTGCAGGACCGAGCTGCATGGAGAAGGTTGATCAAGCACATCAACCCCACATAAAATTGGGAAAAGATGAAGAAGAAGAATAGAATGTTATGGTACCTTCATCTATTTATTATCTAATTAATGCATTTTAAGATTGTTCAAAGCCTAATAAGCTCAAAATAATGTGTAAAAAAGTCTGAATTAGTGAAAGCTACCTGTACTTGGAGTGTTCATCAGAAATGTAACAATTTACTACATGAGGCAGAAGTACATAATAAACAAGAATAGTTGCATCAAATATTTAAAATATTAAAATGTGTGCTTCAATTTATATGTTTAAAGTATAAATATTCTCGATTATAATTTTTCACCCTCTTATGGAGGTCCATAGAGGGTTAGATCCCTAGTAAAGGATCGAATTCAAAAATAACATCATATTCATAAACATTAACCTTGAAGTATTCTAAAGTGATACCCCCATGCTTATGTTTAAAATCTGTCATTTCTAATCTTCTGGGAGTGGTTCTGTATGGGCTAGGACCACCAGTAAAGAATCAAAAGTTTAAAATTATTATTATATTCATGAGCAGCAACCTTGAAGTAGCATAAAACAAAACTCCACATACCAGCATTACCGATCCTCACTTTTTCAAAGTTTTTTAAAGGAATAACTCCGACACCTCATATCACATTAGAGGAGGAACCTCTGAGGTTGGTTGATGTGTCATGCACAACTTCAAGTCCTTCTGATCATTTTTGCTCAAGACACCGAATGGCTTATGTTGTGAAAAAAATTTTCCTCTGTTTTCAAAGAAGTCATTCATGGAGAGCAGATGAAAAGGCAGAACGATTCTTTACTTGCACATAGATATGTACAAATGTCTCAGTCCTTGGAGTGAGCAATCATTAGAACAATTCATTCCCTTTTATACTTTACTATTACAGTTACCTTATCTAATACATCACATCATCTGACTCTTAATTTGCAGAATTCTACCATCTTAGCCAACTGACTACAGCCACCAGCACCTTTGTATCCTACAGGAGGTTTTCCCATTGATCTTATCACCTGTGACAGATTGGGGGCGCTATCGCTCCCTTGAACCCCTGTCCAAGACTCCAGACACCAGGAAAAAGTCCAATAGTTGACTTTATTTATTTTCCACAGTGCACAAAGCACCCACTCCTCCACTATACTCATATACACAATAATACTCTCCACCACTCCCAGACGCGTTGCCCTCCTTCCACCCAGCTCAGCTAGGCCGTCTGGGAGCTCCCACAGTCCTTTTATTCTCCCTGACCCTGAAGTGTTCCCAATCCCCAGTTCATGTGATTCTTTATCACTTCCAGGTCAGGTACAAGTCCTTTTCTTCACCCTGGAAGTACGTCACTTCTGTCGTTGCTCTTCCTATGACGCACTTCTGGGTTATAGGGCACATATGACTCCTTGTCCCTCCCTGCAGCTCCCTCTTGCAGCCCCTGTGGTATCCAGCAGGGCTGTGGATAAAAACTCCATTGTCCATGATTCCCTGCTGGTCTTCGGGGCACCTCCATACTGCAGGGAGGGCTCCATCTGGCGACCTGGGGGTATTGGCCGGGATGACAAGCCGGCCATATACCACACACCGCTTCTTAATAGGGATGCTTAGGTTTTCTCACTAGTTTGTTCTAGCTTTTTAAGGGGGTGCTCATTACACTTCCACTTCACTTTAACCTTAGAAACTAGTTTGGTAGCCCCTCTAGATGAGGCAAAATCCCCCCGTGCCCAAGAGGATTCCTTTTCCTTATGCTTTTAGGAATCCATTGTTACTTCATTTAAGTATATATAAAAAAAGATCATGTATTGATTAGAAAATTTTGATTAAAATTCTATAGTTAAACATAAGGAATAATTCAAAAATGGCCTAAAAATGAGGGTTTTTTGGGTGCAGAGGGATAAAATAGGGGAATACCCAATCAGCTCAATGTCTTGCATAACTAGACTTCAAGATGAATGAAGTGGAATATCATATGTGGACATTTTCTTGTACCAGTGAGGCAGGAGGCGCCGGACAAAGAAAACTGAAGTGAGAGTTTGATACCAAAAGATTTTACAGCCAGCACTAAGGTAACAAGAAGCAAACCAGAAATTCAGGAAGCAGAATTGCCAGAGAAATGCAACAGAGTCTTTGTTTTCTTACTCGATCATGTCTGCAAAATCAAATGAACAGAAAGTGTCTGCCTCTGACCTTTATATTGTTGCTACATGAAGTCACCCATCCTGAATATAAGCAGTCTTTTTTATGTGTGTTCCAAATTAAAGCTTTGGTGTTTGAAGTTTTCTTTCACCACCTACAAAGTGACCATCCTGCCACAATTTACACAATAAATCAATAAACTTTTCTGTCTCTTTCCTCCGAATTCTGTTTGTAGAAGGCGGTTTGAGAAGAGTGCAGTGTTGATGCATTATTGGTCACAGGCAGAAGCCCACTAGATCACTGTTCACTTTCTTAGCCACTATCTTCCCTGATAAAAGGTATCAGGTTTCAATATGAACATAACAGATGACCATATATAAATTACAACCTTGTATCTTCATGTGGATTTTAAGGTAGGCTTTTCTAATCAATAACTGGAAGCTTTATTATTAAAGAATGAACAGATAAGCATGGAAAACTGCATATATTTATTACAAAGCGTCAGATCAGGATGCGCTTCACTTCTTCAAAATGACAAACATAATATTCAGTCTGACACAGGATATTCTGAAAATCTGTGATTTTTTCATTCAAGTGAATGCAGGTGGTTCAGTAGTTAGGATTCATGCCTCATAGCTCAAGAGATCAAAATTATCATTTATAATTATTATTATATTTACAGACAAATTGAGCAATGTATGCATGATTTTTTTTTTCAAAATACAGTAAGTCCCTTTTCTTCTCACATCTTAAAGATATGTATATCAGATAAATTGGCAGCTTTAAACTAATACTGTATGGTTGAGAGTTGGTGGGATTCCATCCATGATTGGTTCCTGTCTTACACATTACACTAGAATTTTGTAAAGGTATCATTTTGCAGTATGTACTGCCACAATGTCCTTTACATGTACAAAATGAGCTTAGACTGGTGATGTGACTTGCTCCGAATCACGCAATGAAGGAACTGAATCAGCAAACTAGCGGTTTAAAGTCTATTGTGTTCACCTTTAAGACAAAGTGCTGGTTCTTCTATTGTAATTCCAATGCATTAGTGATGTAAATCACTAAAAATCTTTTGATAACATCCTTCAAGGCTTTCTCTAGTGAATACCACACATGGCTCTTTAAAATAAAAGTGATATATTATAACCTTTTACATTTTTCACATCTGGAGCACAGGGTAAGGTATGGAGTCAAAGCTGGAAATTAAATCAGCAAGACTAGAGTTTCAGTTCAATGCTTCTACCACCAGACCATAACGCCAGGGATAAGAAAATGGTTTCAAAATAGGGATAGATGGATTTAGGGATCAAAATATGTTTCTGTACCCTTATGCAAAGCTTTTAAAGTTTCTGTGTTCAAATCCTATGTCTTGTTATCTGTGATCTTCTGTTTGTCAGGGATAGATAGCTTTCTCGATTTATATTATTCACACTTCTATACACACACACACTAAGCAAATTCTTATGACCACTATACTAATACTAGGCATGGTCTCCTTTTTCTCTCAAAACAACTTCAATTCTTCATGGCATGGATTCCACAATTGAAAGCATTTCTTTGAGATTCTGGTCCATGCTGAAATGATTGCATCACACAATTCCTGCAGATTAGTTAGCCACACATTCACACTGTGACTCTCCCATTCTACCGCATCCCAAAGGCAGGGAAGACCACTGAAGAACACTGAACTCATTGTCACGCTAATTAAATCAGTCTGAGATGACTTTTGCTTTATGTTACATTATCAACCTGGAAGCCATTAGAAGATGGGTAAATTGTGACCATTGTCACACATGCGTGATTAGGGCGCAGCCAGAAGGACCGATGGAGCACGAAAACTCACCAGATGGGGTTCTAAGACAGAGTACTAATGCTTCTCTCCTTTTTTCATCAGAAAGACGGAAGACCAGATGAATCCCAATATGTGAATTCTCCACCAAAGCCCGTTCCTGTCATAGGAAGAACATCCGCATTCCAACTGTCCCCAGTTGATGACATCACCCAAGTCGCCCTTAATCTGTCTTTCTGGTCTCTTTTCTTCACACCATGAAGGGATTTGAATGGTCAGCACCAATAACCAAATAGCCCAAAGAATTCAAGAGGTGATTGACTGGTATTAATAGGCCCAAATCATACCAAGTAAACACCATTATATGACCACCACCACCACACACGCTGGAATGTTGACTCAAGACAGGTTGGGTGCACAGATTCATGCTGCTAGTTCCAAATGTTGACCCTATCATCTGTGAGCCTTACTTGTCCAGTCTTCAGCTGTACAGGTTTGGCGAGCCTCTGCCTACTGCAGCCTCAGTTTTTTGGATGTTTTAGTATATATATATATATATATATATATTCATTTATGAAGACATAACAGAATGAATTATTAAACACAAAGATAAAGAGTTAAATGTAACTCAAGGGTTAACTAAATGTAACTTAAAGCTGAAAGTGACCAACATAGCTGAAGCTACCAACATATTTTTCCAATGTTAGAATAAGGTAAATGAGTGACAAACACCCTTTCAGAAAGCAAGGACAAACTGATAGGAAAGCCCATTCACCCCTCCTATGAAGCAGTGCTAAGATCAACAGGACAATCCACAAAATACTCCTCTTAATAAAGCAGTGTTCAGAATAATGGAAGAATCGGCAAGAGTCAAAAATTACTGGTGGCTTTAGTTGATTGGTGGAGGTAATAAAGTTCTGCATATTAAGAGTCAGATTATGTGATGTATTAGATGAAGTAATGGTAATTAGAAAAAGTATAAAATCAGATGAATTTTTTAATTGATTGCTCACTCCATGAACTGAGACATGTGTGCATAACTCTGTGCAATTAAAGACATGTTCTGCATGTTCATCTGGGCTCCATGACTGCCTTCTTTGTCGACAGAGGAAAGATTTTTCCAAGACACTTTCTGGTTGTGGCTGATAGGAGTGGAATCCGGTGTGGTCATCTGATGCTGTGAGTGAATTTTGACTATTTTACAAAAGCATAGTCAAATTAAGTAAAGTGGCCATAGTTCACAAATTAAATAATCTATAGAATATTGTTAAGCTCCATTTATGGTAATCAGTTCCAAACTCCTTTGCTTTCCTGTCCATTTAAGCAAATCTGTATTTTTATGTGTATGAATTATGTAATTATTAATCTCTCAAGTTGGTAATCGCATTTAACCTTTGAACTTGTTACAGTGCTCTAAGCTTGCATTCATTTTTATGAAGAGTGCTATACAAAAATAAACTTAAATTTAATTGAATAAAGTGAAGTATACATTACTGTATCACAGATTCGGGATCCAGTTGTTCTCCATGTGCTGTTTTCACTTTTGCCTCATTTTTCCCTTGCATTTTTTTTTCCTCTTACATCCCTAGAGATGTCAACGTTAGGTTAATTGTAGAATCCAGAATGGCCTAGTGAGGGCACATGCACAAGTGAACACTACATGAGACTGGCATCCCATCTAAGGTGTGTACCCGTTGCTGCCAGGAGTGAATCCAGCCTCCCTTGACACTGAATTGAATTAACTGGCATTGAGAATGTTATGGTATATTACATTGCATTATGTTATATTCCACTTTAGATGCTGAAAGTAACTAAACTTAGCTTTGTAAAATGTTCTTTTTAAGAACCTAGTGAAAGTTCTTAACAATGAAACACAAGATACTGAATAAAACAGATAACTCAGATACATATGGTCAGTCAGAAGTCATATGCTGAGAAAAAGCATTGCAAAATAATTTTAATTATGTCCACCAACCTAAGCTGTGTTTGTTTGGGTGCATCCTTGAACCAATCACAATACTTCTAGAGCCAATCCAAAAAGGGCAGGGTACAAGCAACGAGTTGTTTGCAGTTGAAAAGCACACACGCTTGGCCAATGTAATGTTCTAGAGTAACATGTAGCTTGACTTTTTGGAGAGAATTCAAGACCAACAGAATGAGGTTAGAGTGACCACTTTCTAGAGCTGCAGTGCTGAAATGCTTTTGACCTTACAATTAAAAGAGGAAAACTCCATCCCCAAAGGCCCCCACCACCCCAATAAACCTCTAAACCAGTACACTGTAAGGAAATGACTAAGTGGAACCTGTTAGAGTCATGGCCAGATCAAAAAAGGAAAAATACAACAAAGAATAGGAGCTCCCAACATTAGTGACCACCAGACATCCATTCCCCCAGATTGTCAAGTGAAAGTTATTTCCTAATAATGGAGCCATGTTCTCTGTTGATCCTCAATGCTGAGATCTCTAGAAGAATCAGGTTAAAGAGAAATGATTTTCAATGATCACCATACAAAGAAGGAGTAGTTTTCCAGTTAGAAGCCAATACCAAGTCTGTAGTGAAAGACTACGAGTGGAAAAGTTCAAAAGGAGTAAAATATGGAATGAGAGTGGACAGAGAGTATCAATGACAAAGTGTTTGAGACAAAAAACCAATAGGGAGTGGCAGGGGCAGTTTCAAAACATGAGGAGGAAAGCCCAGGGAACATTTACAGAGCAGAAGTGCAAAGTTATTTGGATAAATTTTTGCAAATTGCTTACAATGGGTAAGTTGTTAGCAATGGACAGAATAGATGATTCAGGTTCCTGGAGGACAGAGTGATATCTCTCTATTATAAAAGAAAATCTTGAGACAAAACTATTGCCAAGAGATTTTTTTCAAGTCCCGCCCTCCTCTCAACCATTTCCAGTTAATAGGCCATGCCCACGGACCTCTCACCTCTCATTCTTGTGAATGCTTTTTTGTGACACAGTTCCTGCGCTCTAAGCTCTTATAAATGTTTACGTGTCACTCACTTTACTTCCCAATAAAAGAAGACATTATGTCCAAATTATATTGATGAATTTCATCCTGAAGGGTTATCAACAGAAAAAATGAGTACATGGGCAATCCTAGCACAAAGAAACGGTGAATTCAAATGAATTAATGTCAAAATTGTCGATCGGTTACACGACAAATTGGCTAAATAGGCAGGCTCTATTGTAGGAATGAAGCTGGACAGTTTAACGTCTTTGGCAGAGCGACGGGCGCTAAGCAACTCCTGACAATCATGGAGAATCCACTGCACCTGGGGGGGTAAACGCTAACATTATTCAAAGTTATTGTCTGTTTTTACATGCATTTTTATTACTCTTTAATTTAATATTGTTTTTTGTATCCGTATACTGCTGCTGGATTATGTGAATTTCCTCTTGGGATTAATAAAGTATCTGCAGTGGGATGCAAAAGTTTGGGCAACCTTGTTAATAGTTATTATTTTCCTGTATAAATCGTTGGTTGTTATGATAAAAAATGTCAGTTAAATATATCATATAGGAGACACACACAGTGATATTTAAGAAGTGAAATGAAGTTTATTGGATTTACAGAAAGTGTGCAATAATTGTTCAAACAAAATCAGGCAGGTGCATAAATTTGGGCACCGTTGTCATTTTATTGATTCCAAAACTTTTAGAACTAATTATTGGAACTCAAATTGGCTTGGTAAGCTCAGTGACCCCTGACCTACATACACAGGTTAATCCTATAATGAGAAAGAGTATTTAAGGGGTCAATTGTAAGTTTCCTCCTCCTTTAATTTTCTCTGAAGAGTAGCAACATGGGGGTCACAAAACAACTCTCAAATGACCTGAAGACAAAGATTGTTCACCATCATGGTTTAGGGGAAGGATACAGAAAGCTGTCCCAGAGATTTAAGCTGTCTGTTTCCACAGTTAGGAACATATTGAGGAAATGGAAGACCACAGGCTCAGTTCAAGTTAAGGGTCCAAGTGGCAGACCAAGAAAGATTTCGGATAGACAGAAGCGACGAATGGTGAGAACAGTCAGAGCCAACCCACAGACCAGCACCAAAGACCTACACCATCATCTTGCAGCAGAAGGAGTCACTGTGCATCGTTCAACCATTCGGCGCACTTTACACAAGGAGATGCTGTATGCGAGAGTGATGCAAAGGAAGCCTTTTCTCCGCCCACAGCACAAACAGAGCCGCTTGAGGTATGCTCAAGCACATTTGGACAAGCCAGCTTCATTTTGGAATAAGGTGCTGTGGACTGATGAAACTAAAATTGAGTTATTTGGGCATAACAAGGGCGTTATGCATGGAGGAAAAAGAACACAGCATTCCAAGAAAAACACCTGCTACCTACAATAAAATATGGTGGTGGTTCCATCATGCTGTGGGGCTTTGTGGCCAGTGCAGGGACTGGGAATCTTGTCAAAGTTGAGGGATGCATGGATTCCACTCAGTATCAGCAGATTCTGGAGACCAATGTCCAGGAATCAGTGACAAAGCTGAAGCTGCGCCGGGGCTGGATCTTTCAACAAGACATCGACCCGAAACACTGCTCAAAATCCACTAAGGCATTCATGCAGAGGAACAAGTACAACGTTCTGGAATGGCCATCTCAGTCCCCAGACCTGAATATAATTGAAAATCTGTGGTGTGAGTTAAAGAGAGCTGTCCATGCTCGGAAGCCATCAAACCTGAATGAACTAGAGATGTTTTGTAAAGAGGAATGGTCCAAAATACCTTCAACCACAATCCAGACTCTCATTGAAACCTACAGGAAGCGTTTAGAGGCTGTAATTTCTGCAAAAGGTGGATCTACTAAATATTGATTTCATTTCTTTTTTGTGGTGCCCAAATTTATGCACCTGCCTGATTTTGTTTGAACAATTATTGCACACTTTCTGTAAATCCAATAAACTTCATTTCACTTCTCAAATATCACTGTGTGTGTCTCCTATATGATATATTTAACTGACATTTTTTATTGTAACAACCAACTATTTATACAGGAAAATAATGGCTATTAACAAGGTTGCCCAAACTTTTGCATCCCACTGTATCTATCTATCTAAATGTATATCAATAGACTATGCTGAAACAGTTGGTGATGATGGTGTGGAAGACAAAAACGTCAATTTACAATATCCTGTAGAATATCTACAGTCGTTAACACCATCCGGTCTTCCACTGGCCGAATTACTGTTGAAAGAAGGATATATCGTAATGTTATTGCGTAATTTATGTATGAGTGATGGGCTATGCAATAAGACAAGATTAGTTGTATTCAAAATGGTCTGACATGTAAAATTTTAACAGGTGACAAGAAAGGTAATGTAGCACAACTTCCACGGATAACATTAGACATCAAAAGAGATCTTGATATGCCATTTGTATTAAAACATTTACAGTTTCCAGTTAGAATAGCTTTTGCTAGGACAATTAACAAATCACTGGGACAAACATTAGAAAAAGTAAATTTATTTATTAGAGAGAAAGAAACGATATTCACTCATGGCCAGTTATACGTTGCGTTGTTACGATGTAAGTCCAAACACAGAATCAAAATTCAATGCGATATTGACGAAAAGTTAATTCCAAATATTGTTTTTACTGAAGTTTTACAATAAAAGTGTAAGTTTAAAAAGTATTTGCGTGTTAATTTCAAAGCCAAACTGAAAGAAAACATATAACGCAACAAATACTTCTAACACAATATGAAACATAATTTTCTTTCAATTTATTATGTTTTACTATTTTTTACTGTAATAATTAGTTCTATTATGCATATGTAACAATTCCCTTGAAAACAACAATCTGTTTAAATTGTAAATCCGCTTCCCCATACACGATGTGGCTAGCGCATAGCACCTGCCCGGGGGTTGGCGAGCAAAGCAAGCAGGGGCAGAGCCCCCTAATTTAAAGATAAAGTAATGGAGGATGGAAGAACACATTGCCACAGTGAATACAAAGGTGAGGGCTTGTAAGAGCAGAATTATGCCTTTATATAAAAAATAATCATAAAATAGCTAAATATTAAAACCAGTCACAATACTGAAGTAATCCTGGACAGCTGTGGTTTACAAATGTTTTTGGCTTCTGAAAATATTTGATGATTATGTTAGATAGTTTAAACCCTAACACAAATATAAATTTAGACTGACCAATCATGTATGAATTTGGAGAAATGTGAACTTAACTTTTATTGAATTTAACATTGTTAACTGCTTAATGACATTGACACATTGTGCTAGTTTGCCAGAACTAACTGCTGACTCATCATCTGATTTATCTCAGTTCAGTGTCCAGTAACAGTTGGCCAGTAATGATGGATTCCACTTGCCCTGATAATGATGTCCAAGTAAAATCTTTTCACCATGTTTGTCACTGACTGCACCAGGATTAGCAGGGAAGAATTCCAAACATTATTTTAGAAAATAAATCATTAGTGGCATGTTGGAACTAACCAGCTGGAACCGGTTTGGTGCTCTCTACTGACCAAGAAAATTCTCAACAACATCTTTGAATGCCTCCCATGTGGTTTCCTCTGGCCTCACTAGCAGATCTTCACACTGCTTATAATAGATGATGTGTCTGATCTGCGAAGCAACAAATACGGAGCAGCCAGTTATTTATAATGTAATGAGACTCTTCAGCAAAGCTGTCAAGACAGACACTCAGGACACCGGGTAAAAGCACAAAGAAGTATTTTTAATTCTTTTCTTCTCCAACAGTGTTCCCCAAGCACCACAGCCACATTAAACAGGCAAATAATTACAATAACAATAATCACAATTCTCTCTACATATATATCTCTCTCCTCCACACCTCCCTGAAAGATTTGTCCGCCTCCACCTGCCTCTGGCTCGCTTGCTGGGTTCACAGCACTCCTATATTTAGTGTTTCTGTTCTTCCTTCCATGTGACTCTCCAGCACTTCCGTGTCAGATGGAGAACTTGCATTTTCTTCAGCCTGGAAGTACTTCTGGCAGCACCCATGGTACCCAACAGGGCAGAGAAGCCAAACTCCAAATCTCACAGTGCCCTGCGGGAATCTGGGGCACCACTATGCAGCAGGGAAGTCCCCATCTATTGTCTTGGGAGAGGCAGTGTCTAAACATAGTTGCCTTCCCCCATCCTTCCCTTCTCTGGTGTCCCGGCTGAGTTGAGCTGCCGGCCATTCCTTACATATGGAAGAGCAGTACTTGGAATATTGCAGCTGCATTCCTTGTTGAAATGCCAATTTTAGGAGATCAGCAAAAGATATTCTAGGTAGAGTTGTACAGAAAATGTTGTAAAGACGGCAAGCATGGGGTGACGTTCTGACTGGGATGGTTTCAGAATCCTTAAACGGCTGAGAGGCCAAGTCAATAACTGGACAAGAAGGAAGGCAAGGCATTCTCTGCCTCAATCAGGTAATCAGTAGAATGTGCCAACACCGGAGGGCTTAGTGAAGGATCCTTACCCAAACGGGAAACAAGCATGCTGGAACACGACAACAACAACAACATTTATTTACATAATGCATTTTCATACAACAATGTAGCTCAAAGTGCTTTACAAGATGACAAAGAGAAAGTTACATGAAAAGAAAAACAATTAAGATAGGGAAATAATATTAAAGAATAAGTAACAACAACATTTGCCAGGAGGACAGAAAAAAAAACTCCAGTTAGGCTAGAAAAAAAAAATCTTTTTGGGTGGCAAGGTCAAAAGTCCGCCCAGTCCCCACTTGGCATTCTACCTAACATAACTGTTTCTAAATCAAACCTCTTAGTTTTCATGCTTCACGTGATTTGATGAAGTGGGTCTCATGGACAGCAGAGACATCCGCCTTCTTTCCAACATCTCAGGAGGCTGCATGGTGCCTTGATCAGGTGGTGGTGGTGCAGATTGCAACACCAGGGGATGTTGCAAGGACATGGGCTCCTTATTTTTGTGAGGCTTCCACCACACCTGGATGTGCTTCTTATGGACAATACAATGGTTCAGAAAGTACTTGTGGGGTCTTGTATAAGAGAAGCAGCTCTACCTTACTCAGATCTAGTTGAGTCGGAATTGGGAGAGGAGCTGGACAACACTTAATGGGGAGAAGTGGAGAAGAACATAGAGAGAAAGAATTAAACTACTGTGCCGTTTTAACAGAGAGAGACCTGTTAAATAAACATTTATTTTTTGAACCCAGGAATGTGTCTGTGAGGTTGTGTTTGAGGTTCTGCAATGCCACCTAGTGATCACAAGGTATAATTACAATATGAGAGAAAACAATAAAAATTGATGATTGTAATAAAATGGTATGTGACAGAAAAATTTAAAGCTGAAATCCATGAGATGCACCTAAGAGTGTTCAGAAAGCAAAATGTTTGTTGTCCACTGTAATCAATGGGCATTGATTCTTTTTATTATGAGCCTTCTTTGATCGATCTGAAGGTTGCAAACCATGGCTATTTATTTCTGCTTTCCTTTTTGCTTCCCCCCATTCTTTCCATGCTGGCCATTGTTTTATATCTTCACCCAACCTTCTTTGTCTGTTCTTCCTTCTGTCACCAGTTGCACTATTTTCACACTTGACATCTTCAATATATGCCCCATCCTGTTAATCTATATCTTTGCTATACCCATCCTATTATTCACTTCTTCATTTGTCTCCTACTCTGTCCAGCTTATTTCCATTATCCTTCTATAGCACCTCATCTCAAAACTTTTCAGCCTCTTTAACAGTTGCTTTCCCTCCTGTCCAGGTATAGTTAGCACAACCTAACACTAGAAGAACTGGAGTTTTATTATTATTATGAGAGGGTGGCTAAGTCATTGGATTCAAAACCTCATGTCAGACTCATTCTGTGCTCCTAGGCAAGTCACTTAACCTGTGTTAGCTTCCGTGGAAAAAAAGGTATGAAGAGAACTGGTCTGGTACAGCCCCCTGGATAAAGGCTAATATATAATAATAATAATATAATAATAATAATAATATTATAATTATACCTAATATATAATAATAATGATTAAAAATGTTCACTTCCTCTCACTACACTGCATTTCATCCAATGCAAACTCCACACATGCTTACTCGCTCCTTGAAAAGAGTCCAAATCAGCACTGTCTTTAAAAAGAGAAAGGCTAATGTACATTTAAGCACTGAAATAAGATATTGACCAAAGCAAAGATTTACAATTGAACTCTTAACTTAATGCTTGTTCCTTCAGGCCCAATTTGTATCATTAGTCCAAGCTCCCATTATCACTATATTTAATAGCACTTCAAGCTAAATGTCATTTAAGTCTGCATGTTAAGAGGATTTTTCATTCTGCACTCTTCAGCGTTTCTTTCTAAACGGTGCTTTTTGATAAGTCAGTACTTTTTTATATTACTCAGAATGTACTCTACAGATGTGCTATGATACTTTATTTCATTAAAAAAAATGATATCCCAAAAGCTAACTTTAACCCTGCGATGTTCGATGGGAATGCAGAAGTATTAGAAGAGACTGACAGCACAAGAGGGCAGATTAGGCAGTCTGAGACATCACAGAGAGAAGCCTACCAACTGGAGCTGAAAGATTTCTCATTTCAGAGCCAAACAACGTTTATGAAAGTCTCCCTTTTATTGTTTTTGTTAGTACTAAATGATGCAAAGTCCACTTCAGTCATTTTTTTGAAACAATGTTTAATTTTTTAGTGCAAAAAAAACAAGACTATTTTATTCAGTGGATTTCAGAGAAGTTATATTTATTTCTTTTGAATAAAACGATTTTCACCCTAAAGAAAACTATGATTTATTTTTTTTGCAGGTTATGGGCGATCGGTTTCACCCGCTAGCCTTCATGAATCATGATGCTTATAGCTGCAAGAAACGATTCCTGGCACAAGTCACATAACTGTCTACTCAATTATTCTCTTTAACAGCAAGAAAAAGCAAAGCTCGATACAAGAAAACAATAAAATATTTACGGCCTCGTATTGGGTTGACCCTTCATCACAGCCCTTAACGACCTCATGTCACTCAACAGAATCTCACCCAAAAAGAAACCATACGCTGTTTCCGAAAGCAGGTTTTTTCAAATGCTCGAAACTGCTTGATGTTAAAAAACATGGTGGCTTTCTTATTTTACTTTATTTTTATTTAAAAAAAAAAATTCTTCCTGCAGCCCACCCTTATATTATGATAGTCTGACAAAAAGACGAAAAACAGCATTAGGAGTGCATGGACTCAATTTGACTTAAGAAGAAACTAAATGAGATGATGGGACAGCTTAGCTATTAGCGAAAAAAACGGGCTTGATGGACTGAATGGTCGCCTTTCGTTTGTCTAATTTATTATGTTCTTATGACTGAAGGATTGCAAGGAGAGGAATAACATCAAAGTCTAACAATACTAATAAGTCTCGCAGACAGTTCATCTTTCCATTCTTCTGACCTTACTTCTTTCATTACAGAGTCAATGCTGTGTCTTATCACCACTGCTCTTTGTGATTTTTAGGGGTAGTATCATCGCCTTTATTCAAATGATGTTGGCCTCTTTGCCTCTTCTGTCTGTGACCCTTGGTGTGCACTCCAGTGATTCGCTGCTGATTGTGAAGCTACTGCGATGAGGATTAGCACCTCCAAATCTGAGTTCATGGTTCTCTCTCAGAAAAGAGTGGATTGCTGAATCCAGCTAAAGGTCGAAAAACTGCCCTTACTGCTGGAGTCCAAGTATCTTGGGAAAAGGGAATGCTAGACTGACAGTTGGATTACAGTGGCGGCAGCTCTTCTATGGGTGTTGTACGTGTCCGTGGTGGTGCAGCGGGAATTGAGTCTAAAGACAAAGCTCTGGGTTTACCAGTCAATGTACAGCCCTGTCCTCAGTTATGGTCATGAGCTGTGGATAATGACAGAAAGAATGAGATAACAAGTTGTGGCCCATCATGCCAGCTGAACCCGACACAGACAAGCGTGGGACACAAGTTCAAGGCACACAAGGTTTATTTTTTCTTTTACCCTTGTGGGAAACACCTTCCCCATTCCCCATAGGTATAACACAGTTCAAGCACAAGCACAGCAGAATACCACAAGTCTCTTCATTCTCTTTATCTTTTCTCCTGTCCACTACTCCGGTCAAGCTTCATTGCTCCTCCTCCCAACTCTGGCTCCTTTTATAACACACCTGGAAGTGCTCATTACTCATTTCCGGCAGCACATCTGGTGTGGCGGAAGAACTGCCCAAAAGGGGTCAGCAGCTCCCCCTGTGGATACCAAAAGGGTTGCACCACACTCCAACTCCCTTGGAGCCCTGCGAGACTCTGAGGCACCTCTGTAACCCAGGGGGGTTGCCATCTAGTGTCCTGGGGGAGGTAACGCTCTGGTCACGCTTGCTTCCCCGGTCCTCCCAGCGTGGAGGCGTCCCTGCCGGGCAAGAGCCCCGGCTGCATGCTACAATGTACAAATGGCAGAAATTAAGCTTTCTCACGTGGTGGCTGACCAGACATTCCATGATAAGGTGATAAGCTGAACAATCTGGGAGAGCCTAAGAGTCACTGCTCCAGCAGATTGAGAGGAGCCAGTTGATGTGGTTTGGACATATGTAATAAGATCTGTTTCAGACATGTTCCATTGCGAGGAGACCCTGTGGCAGACTGATGACCATCTGCAGGGATTATACAAGGTATGTTCAAAAACTTTCTTCACTTTTTTTAACTCTATTTATTAAGAATTTCAAAAACAAATCACATCACTTTTCTACATAGTCACCTTCCTTTTTCCCAGCGTTGTACCAACTTTTTAATGCCATCAGCAAAAAATGTTTTTGGTTGAGTGTGTAACCAGTGATGCATGGCTGCTTTCACATCAGGGTTCTTTCTTCATTCCTCATGGTCATGGCTGTAGCTGGACGTCCAGTGTGCTCTGCATCCATCACACTAGTACAGCCATTTTTGAACATTTCAATCTACTCATAGATGACTTTATGAGAGAGAGAACTTTATCCGCATACTGAGCACACATGCGGAGATGAATTTGTACACTTGATACACCTTCTGCCCACAAACAGCATATGAAAGAACGCTGTTCCTCTTTGGTGCAACTTATAAGTTTCGCAGCCAAATTTACCACAGGGTGACAACTCTTATACTAAACTGCAAGGGCAGCTGGCTTGCCAGACAGAACTAGTCACATGGCACTCTTAGACACAACCAATTACTACTCCTCCTCCCTCCTTCCAACGAAAATATAAAAATGTGGAACATCCCTCGTATTCCTCTGCTCCCTTGGAAATGTTCAGAAATTCCTCAGGAACATCTGGAATACATAGGTCAGGGGCAGGGATGTCTTGGCTGACCTGCTGCCTCCACAACATAAAATGAAATGAGAAAGAGATGAGTTATTTAGTACTGAAACCAATCTGCAACATGGAAAGGAATTATAAGAGTGAGGCCATTCTATACCAGAGCATGTCCAAACTCATTCTCTCACTCACTCATTTGGAGACAACTTAAAGTTGCAATATAACTAGACCGACACGTTTGGAGTGTAGGATATCAGAGTACCGTAAAGAAAACCTATGGTAATGTAATAAGTAAGTACAAACTTCACACAGATGATGTTTAGGCCTATAAGTGAACCCACGTCCTTGAAGCAGTAAGGCAGCACTGCTGGCCTCTACACTATTATGGTACCCTCAAAGATTTTCAGTTATCTGTCAGCCACTGTAAGGTTCCCTCAAAGACTGTTTGGTTCTTGCCCTGGCTTATCTTTAAATTTTTTATGTCTGTTTTGCATATTTTGTATTTTGTTGGTATTTATTTTTTACTATTTGTCAAATTATATATACCCTGTTCATTTTACTTTAATAATCTATTATTTTGTTTGACTGTTTAGTTCTTCGCCTGGCTTATGTTTACATTTTTATGTCTGTTTTGCATATTTTGTATTTTATTGGTATTTATTTTTTACTGTTTGTCAAATTACGTATACCCTGTTCATTTTACTTTAATAATCTATTACTTTGTTTCTATGTTCTCTGTAATTTGTGGGTAGAACGCTCCCAAGGGACAAGACCACCATGGCTAGGGACCCCCCGCCCCCCCAAGCCCATAACAAGCAGGCTGCGAAGCGATATCCTTGGGATTCATTGAGTGAATTCTGTGGTGATTATTGTAGTGTTTTGTTTATTGGATTTTCCCATTTTTGCTGAGTTTTTGTTTCTGTTTATTGGATTTTGTCATTGAATTGTATTTTTGGGGCTTGTGTGCCTTAGGATTACCTTTCAGGCAACTTCTTTATACTCTTTGCAGCCTTTTCTTGTATGCCATTTTTTTGTATAAATTTTGTAATGCTGGATAGGAGAGCACATTGGATTTTAAAAGTATCCAGGAGAATAGATGTGGTCAAAACACAGAAACAACTCTAATACAAAGAGATCAAAAAGCACATTAAACAATGCAAATTTATGAGACAAAAATCGAAAATAATGGCAAAAGTTTTGAATCTGTAAACTCGAATGAGGACTTTTACCTCAATGCAATGTGAGTGACAGCACAGAACCTCGGAGGGCACATCCCCAACAACACGTGTGCTGTCCTAATAATGGGAGCTCAAAATGACACCACTGGTCTGGTACCTGATCAAAATGTCAGCTAAAATCCATCTTAATAAAAGGAGAAGTGTGTGTGTGTCCATCCGGTTGCTAGGTCTCTGTCATTCCAGTAGAAGGCATTTCCACTGCTATTATGAATCCCATATGCAGTAGCAGAGATAAGCACATCTCATGGTGCACTGAGAACGTTAATGCCGAGGGCTAGATTGATTACTTTGATTTCAACCTGTCTTAAAAGGGCAACACAACTAGTTACCCAAATAAACTTACACAAATAAAACCACTAGGTAAGAAACTAATGTCTTCGCCAGAATCCTTGATGTGGAAAACTCCCAAGTCAAAAGCTAAACTCCACAAAAAGAGTAAGGAAAGGGTATATAAACAAAATTCACAACACATATCCTCATTTGTAAAGATTCTTTGTTTTTCCTTTTGACTACAAGCTGGGAGGTTACGGTCATCTTCCCTCTTGTGAGGCTTGGGCTATATTTTGTGACATTTTTCTGCATTTTGAAAACTAACCAGGCTTGAACCCCCCCATTTGCCCAGGGTCAGGCTTTCATTTTGTAACATGAATGATGCAGAAGTGTTTCAAACAAGAAGCAAAGCAGAATAGCATGTGCATGTTTTTGTCTACAAAACACAGTTCTGCTAAATCATGAAATGTATTTTTAGATAAAACTGTCTTACCAAGACAATCCTGTATCTGGGTAGATGCCCTCTACTGTACACTACGAGAGGCTTTAATTGGTGGGTAGCAGTGCCCTCATTTGGCAGGGTCGGATCTCACCAGACTCATCCCTGTGATCTGCCATGCCTTACTGAAAGCCAGCAGCCGAGAATGAACCCGGGCACAACCTCATAACCACAACAAACTCTTAAGTCTCCTTTAATTTCTGCAGTAAAACATGTGTCGCTGACCTTTTGGAGGACTGCAACTCCATTATTATGATTCCACCAATCACTAGCCTACTGGATATCCCACTGTGCTCAATTATTCTAAGTTTACAGGCTGAATATGAAACATGTTAGATGCGCAAAAATCAAATAAACTTATAGATAATTTTAGATAGAGCAATAAAAAGTTCACTATATTTTCATAGAAGTCTTGAAATCAAATATCATTACATCTAACTTTTCCCTTTTTTCCATGATGGATGTGTGAAGTGGTCACAACATATCTCAGGTATCATCAAGAAAGGCTCAACAATACCTTTACTTCCTTATCTGGGGAAAGTCCAAAAGTCTTCATTCATGCATTTTACCTTCTCCATGTGGACAGTGGAGTCCATCCTCCTGGTGGGGCACCTGCTCAGCTCAGGACCAGAAAGAAGTATGGAGGGGGCTAATGCTGGTTCAGAATTTTACTTGCATAAAACTAGCTTCTGTTTAGGACATTTTAAAGCATGCTCCCTTAGAAAGGCAATCATATTTATTTAAGACATTAGCCATACTTCCCAGTCACTTGTTTCTGTCCTCTGTTCAGGCTCACTAGTACTTGCACCATTTGATTCAAGGTCAGGTTTTATCATCGTGCCATTAAGCTATTGGTGGTGGCTCTGAGGCTAGGGATCTGTACTGGCAATCGGAAAGTTGCCGTTTCGAATACCGTAAAATGCCAAAAGGGACTCTGCTCTGTTGGGCCCTTGAGCAAGGCCCTTAACCTGCAATTGCTCCGTCCTGGGTATCATGTTAATCTGCATCCATCCCTGCATGAAGGCCCTCCAACCTGCAGGGAAACACTTGGAGGTTGGTGGCAGAATTGGCACTCCAGCCACCATAAAAAAAACTCACACTGTTCTACTCCATCTGAGCTAGTGTGGTGCTGAGGTATCACCCGCTGCATGGCCGCACTCGGGTCCTAATCTGGGATCCTGAGTTGGTTTGTTGTGTGGTGGGTGCGGCAATGCACTGTATCAGTGCGTGCTCCTAACCTCTCTCTGTACCAATACATGTTACTTATAAATACTGAATACTATTGTCTTATTTGTAGTTAATTATGCAGTTGCTTTTGTTTTGCATTGTTCTTTTCTGTCACGCATACGCTTGAGTAGGAGGCAGCGGATTGATTCGACAGCACCTGGGAAACCACTCGCCGCCAGGGAATGGTGGGGTATTAACTTTCTCCCTCTGCTTCCTCATAGGAAAAAGACCTTCCTGCACCATAGGCATGGATGACCGCAGTCGCGATACTTCCGCCCTTCCTCCGCCATCTTGCCCTGGCGTCATCCTTCCCATCCTCCCTTGCGGTCCTTCCCGACATTCCTCCACTTCCGGCTCCTCCCCAATAAAATGGCGCGGCGCCAGGAGTCGGCGTCGCGCATATGAACTGTTTGTTTATGATTTTGACCTGTTTTTTTGTGTCTGTACAATATACGGGGCCGGAAAAACCCCAACCCTTGCTACTGTCTCTCTCGGTCCTTTACAAGTGGCGTAGTCGGCAGGATAGAGATCCCGGAATGCGGAGGGACAGGACCTGAACACCGTGCTGCAGGGAATGAGCGCCCAGCTCCAGGCCCTGCAGCAAGCGCAAGCCGCTACCACCGGGAGCTGGAGGCCACGAGGCCAGGTTAGTGGAAGCCCAGGCGAGACCAGACCCGCCCAGGCAGCCGCCTCATCCTATGGTACCGATGGGCCCGCCGGAGGGCGTCGATGCCTACCTGGGCATGTTTGAGAGGGCGGCCACCCGGAGCAGTGGCAGCGGTCAGTGGCGTCCATCTTGGCGCCATACCTAAAGGACCAGCGCTGCGGCCTATTATGACCTCCCTGAGGAGGAGGCGCTAATTACGACCTCCTCAAGCCCGAAATATTGGCCCTTCGGCATTAGCCGGGCCAGCAGGCGGCGAATGGCGGAACTGGGTCTTTGACCCGAAAAGCCCTTCGCGCCCAGGCGTTGAGTTCTGGGGCAAGATGGGCGCTGGCTACGGCCAGAGAGCCCGGCAGGCGGAAAGTGGTCGGCGGGTGGCCTGTGAAGGCCTGGTCAATGCAATGCCCAGTTCCCTCGCCCAGCAGGTCGGGGACACGCCTATCAAAACATGTCGGGCCTCCTCGACGTCCTGGAGCGTCAGTTGGCGGTCCTCCGACTTGGGGGGTCAGAAAAGCCTGCTCGCGGGAACCGGCAGGGGCGGCGGCCACCCGAGCCCCTCGGGCGCTGCAGAAGCGCCAGCCAGAGCCAGAGAGGCGGGTCCGCCGCGCTGTTTCAAGTGTGGCGAGACCGGCCACCTGCTGCCAAACTGCCCCATCACATCGCCCGGAGCCTATGGACTGCAGCTGGACATCAGCGGAGAGGTATTGTACCCGCCGCATCCCTTGGCGAGTCGAATCGGGAGTGGTGTTGCTAAATGGGCGCGCCGTGGTGGCTTTGTTTGATTCCGGCAGCAACATTACCATTGTTGCTCGCCGTTTGTCTTACGCAACAGTGGTTAAAACAGCATTTGTTGGTTACCTGTGTGCATGGGGGACTAGGTCATATCGTTCAGCTCACTGCTATCTTACCTGGAAGGGGAACCAATCAAATGGCGGTCGCTGTGTTACCTGACCCCCTTCCCAGTGATTCTGGGACAAGACTGGTCTAAAAGAATCAGCGGTAAGCCATTCGCGCTCGGGGCCTCGTTGGATCTTGTCATGAGGGGAAAAGGCACCCCTCCCGCGGCCTCCACGCCGTGCACAAGGGCAGGCCCTATGAGCTGGTGTCTCGGGGACCTTTCGTGGCTACGGACCTTGACCGGAAGATTCCGCGGAGAAGGGACTAGCCAGGGAACTCTTCCGGGCCCAGGCCCCAAGACCTCTCGGCGGCCTGGACCATCAATTTCGGTCCACGCCGGCCTCCTTTAAGAGGAGCAGTGGAATGATGACTCCCTGCGCTTTGCCCGGAATGCGATTGTTCTGCCTAACAGCTCGACAGCGGACGGATCCCCCACGCGGGAACCCTTCTTTGTCCTTGAGAATGATCTGTTGTACCGGTGGCTACCCATGAGGCGAGGTGCGGAAGTTGTTGCTAATTCAGCGTACCTTCCGGCGGGAGATATGCGAGTTGGCACATGCTCACCTCCTAAGCCCACCTCGGGGCGAAAAACACTGGAGAGGATTAAGCTCCGCTTTTACTGGCCTGGGATCAATGAGGAGGTCCGGCGGTTCTGTCAATCCTGTCGAGTGCCAGACCCGCCAGATTCCTAGGAGGGACCGTGCTCCTCTAGTCCCTATTCCCCTCGTGGACATCCCCTTTGAAAGGATAGGGGTCGATTTGGTGGGACCCCTGGAGCCCTCAACCCGTGGCCACAAGTATATCCTAGTCATGGTGGACTATGCCACCCGGTACCCAGAGCGGTTCCCCTGCGCTCGCTAATACTAAAAGCATCGCGGGAACTGGTTAACTTGTTTTCGCGTGGGCATACCCAAGGAGGTCCTCACGGACCAGAGTGCGCCCTTCACTTGGATACGTTCAAGGAGGTAGCCAAATTACTGCAGATAAAGCACCTGAAAGCGTCAGTCTATCACCCGCAAACTGGCGGGTTGGTGAGCGATTTAATCAGGCGCTTAAGCAGATGCTCCGCAAGGTAGTCAGCGGGCGGCAGGAACTGGGACCAGCTCCTCCCGCTCGTGCTTTTGCCTACGGGAGGTACCCCAGGCCTCTACAGGCTTCTCCCCTTTTGAATTACTATACGAGGCGACAACCCGGGGAATCCTCGACATCCTAAAGAAGGCTGGGAGGCGAGGCTCTTCCCTCCTCTAACATTTTAGATGCGTGGCGCAACTGCGCGACCGACTCACAAAGATCAGGCCCCTCCTAAAGAGCACGTGACTGCGTGCGCAAGCAGCGCAGGCCGGTGTTACAACCGCAACTCCGTCCTCAGGGAGTTCGCCCGGGGACGAGTTATGGTGCTCGTCCCGACCTCCCACTTTCGAAGCTGCTCGCTCACTGGCAAGGGCCTTACGAGGTTAAGGAGAGAAAGGACTGCGTCGACTATTTGGTGAAACAGCCCAATGCGTCGACCGGTGAGAGGATCTATCATGTCAACCTGTTAAAGCCCTGGAGATAGAGAGGAGCTCCCAGCTCCGTAGGTCACTCTCCCTTTTCGCAAGCACAACTGCCCTTAACCTCGCGAAGAGCTGACCCCAAGCAGCGGCAGGAGTTAGCCCAAACACTCCGAGCCATCCCGAGGTAGTGGCGAGTCACCCGGCGGACGCGCTGATTGAGCCGCGATATAGTCACGGGCCGGGGTAATCGTCCGGGAGAGGCCCTACCGACTCCGGAGGCAAAGCAGCGCAGAGGTCGAACTGGAGGTGAAGCGTATGTTGGACATGGACATAATTGAAGAGCCATAGTCCCTGGTCCAGCCCTATTGTCCTCGTCTCCAAGCCAGGCGGCTCCTGGAGGTTCTGTAATGACTTTAGGCGTCTGAATCAGATCTCCAAGTTCGATGCCTACCCCATGCCCGCATTGGCGACCTCCTTGGCGGCTGGAGTGCGGCTCGATATCTGACTACCCTTGACATGACAAAGGGTATTGGCAAATTCCTTTAGCGGCATCCGCAAAGGAGAAAGCGGCCTTTAGCACCCCTAGCGGGCACTGGCAGTACAAGGTCCTCCCATTTGGGCTGCACGGGGCCCGGCGACCTTCAGCGTCTGGTAGATAGAGTGCTGAAGCCCCACCAGTCCTATAGCGCCGCCTACCTGGATGGCGTTGTCATCTATTCCGGCACCTGGGAGGAGCATCTACTGCAGGTCGCAGCTGTCCTCCGAACACTGGCTAAAGCCGGCCTCCGCATAAACCCCGGAAGTGTTTTTGGATTAAAGGAGGCCAAATATTTAGGCTACCTCGTGGGACAAGGACAGGTGCGGCCACAGAGCTCAAAGTTAAAGACATCTTAGAATGGCCCGTCCAGTACCAAGAAACAGGTGCAGGCTTTCTTGGGGCTTGCGAGTTACTACCGCCGGTTTGTTCCCGTTTCTCGAAGAGCAGCACCCTTGACTGACCTGACAAAAGGCTCCCTATCGTGGTGTGGACCGACAAAGCAGAACAGCGTTCAGTGACCTAAAGAAGGCCCTAGCGTCGGCACCTGTGTTACGGACGCCCGATTTTGGGCTCCGTTTATTCTCCAGACCGGCGCGGACACAGGCCTGGGTGCGTGCTGAGCCAAAGCGTCGATGGTGTCGAGCACCCTGTGATGTACCTTAGCGGAAACTGATGGACGGGGACCCGTGCGCGGCAGTGGAGAGGGAGGCCTTGGCCATTAAGTGGGCAGTGACCCACCTCCGTACTACCTGCTGGGTGCGAGTTCGCTCTGGTGACTGATCCGCTGCACTTCAGTGGATGTCCCTGCACAAAGAGTGAATCCGCGGGTCACCAGGTGGTTCCTGGACTTACAGCCGTATAAGTTCACTGTCACTTATCGGGGGCACCCTTCAGGCCAATGCCGATGCCCTCTCTCGTATTCACGACCTCTCGGTTAGGTCCGCCCGACCTGGCGGTCCTGGGCTAAGGGGGATCGTGTCGCGCGCGAGTAGGAGGCAGCGGATTGATTCGACAGCACCTGGGAAACCACTCGCCGCCAGGGAATGGTGGGGTATTAACTTTCTCCCTCTGCTTCCTCATAGAAAAAGACCTTCCTGCACCATAGGCCTGGATTGACCGCAGTCGCGATACTTCCGCCCTTCCTCCGCCATCTTGCCCTGGCGTCATCCTTCCCATCCTCCCTTGCGGTCCTTCCCGACATTCCTCCACTTCCGGCTCCTCCCCAATAAAATGGCGCGGCGCCAGGAGTCGGCGTCGCGCATATGAACTGTTTAGTTTATGATTTTGACCTGTTTTTTGTGTCTGTACAATATCACGGGGCGGAAAACCCCAACCCTTGCTACTGTTTCTCTCGGTCCTTTACAACCATCTTGCTCTGTTACACTCATCACCTGTATGTCCTCTCTCATCACATCCATAAACCTTCACTTAGGCCTTCCTCTGTTCCTCTTCCCTGGCAGCTCTATCCTTGGCATCCTTTCCCCAATATACCCAGCATCTCTCCTCTACATGTCCAAACCACATCTGAACTGATTAGAGTGGATTCACTTTTTGTCAAATCAAAATCTTGGATTTTTGAAAGCAAACATGCCATTGACCAATTGGAACACCAATCAACATTCAGCATTATGCTCTTTCTGTGGCATGGTGTGTATGTACACAATAGTGACAAATGCTGAGGAAACCCAAAACACACAAATTATGCAATTTATGTAAGCCGTGAGGAAACAGAGTGGAGTTCCCCAAAACAAGTATCCTTTTTTTACAGTGCATGCAGGGGAACTCTTTTTCAAACTATGGTAGAGAGGAAAAATGATTGAGAGTGGCCTATTTATAGTAAGTGAGCACAAGCAATTAGTTACCTTTACTGTTTTCACTTGGTAGACATTTATTCACTTCCATAATATGAAGAGGTGATTCTGCGTTTAGTCTTTCATTCCTTTGAATGATTTTTAATTATTCTTTAACCATTACCCAATACCATGTATTCTATAGCAAGTAGTCCTACAGCAGTTCCTGTGTAGCCTATGCAATAACCCTCCAAGATTTCAGCAGCATCCCTACATCCCTGCTTAAGCTTTCCAAGGATAATACTTACATCAATGTATTTAAGGGTAGATTTCACACAAACATTAGGAAATTTTTCTCTACACAGAGCGCCATAGACACATGGAATAAGCTACCAAGTAGTGTGGTAGACAGTAAGACTTTCAAAACAGGACTTGATGTTTTTTAGAAGAATTGAGTAGATAAGACTGGCCAGCTTTGTCAGGCTGAATGGCCTGTTCTCAACTCGATTGTTCTAATGTTCTAAAAAAAAATTGTAATACCCAATTTATTTGTGACTATTATGATACATTTCCTTAAAAAGGCAAAACTGCATTCCAAACTGAAATGAGCCTCTTAAATATGTTTTAAACTAGTGTTTCCCAACCTCGGTCCTGGGGCGCACTGTGGCTACAGATTTTTGTTCCAACCAGCTTCTGTTTTTAATTGGGCTCCTGGACTAATTAAGTGAACTGTTATTTCCCAGGTTCTGTGTTTTGGGAACAATATAGAAATAAAAGCATTTAAATCTATAGCAAAAGCAGAAATATTTCTAAATGTATTACACATGTAAAAATCATGCTGCTGTGCTTTCCTGAATGTAGAATAAAAGAGTAAGATCAGTGTTATCATGTGTTGTCACTGGTTGGAACAAAAACCTGCAGCCACGGTGCGCCCCCGGGACTAAGGTTGGGAAACATTATTTTAAACCACGGGTGTCGAACTCCAGGCCTGGAGGGCTGCAGCAGCTACAGGTTTTCATTCAGACCCTTTTCCTAATCAGTGACCTGTTTCCACTGCTAATTCACTTTTTAATAGCCCTATTAGAAGGATTCAGTCCTCTGAATTGATTTGTTTCCTCAATAAATGGCAGCGAAACAGAAATGAGACGTGAAACGAGCCGACAGACTCCAACCAGTTTCTTAATGAGAAGCCAATTTAATTCCACGGCTTGTTGTAGCTCTCGTTCTGCCACAGCTGACATTTCCAAAACTGTTGATTTTCTGTTTATCATAAGAACATTGTCAAAGTGTTTTGGTGAGTTGATAGATCAACCTTACTGAGACCTTCACCTTTCTTTATTATCAGATATTGTGTGATGTGGTGGTTTGTTTTGTGTCTCATTTCTGTTTGGCTGCTAATTAAGGAAAAAGAAACTATGGGACCTGAGCCAAGTTAATTAAAAAGAAGTAATTAGCAGCAAAAATTGGTCACTAATTAAGAAGATGGTTAGAATGAAAACCTGCAGCCACTGCAACCCTCCAGGACTTTGACTGCCACAGTGAAAATCAGTACATTTGTTACTAAATTCAGTATGTTATTTTAATATGCTTATTAAATGCACTTTGTTTTTGAACAAACCTCACAATAAAAAATATATTTTCTCTAAAATGATATATTTAAATGACCTCATAGCTGGTACAAGGAACAGAAAATTCTCTGTGCTTGCCATTTGTGTGATAACTCGGTTGGGTCTAACAAGTCAGTTCTTGTACAAAAGATTTTCCATTTAAACTTTGTAATGATGAGATGTTAAATTTTGAGGTCTATGTAGGTGGTACTGGCACTACATATATAAATTAGTTTTGTGAAAAATAAATATTTTTCAAAATATGGCTAATTGGAAAAAAAAAACTGAAAGTGAAATATTGTGTTCTGTGACAGCACAGTGATTTTTCATTGTTATTTCAGATGCCCGTGATCCTCTGTTTACATGTGTTACCCACCTATATGCTCGTATTTCGCTCTACAGCCCTGAGGAATGTTTATGAGAAAATGTGTAGGTAGTATCCATGAATAAATTGCCTACTACAAGTTAACTCATATTTAGCAGTTAACGTGTTATCAAATATTGATAACTTCCAATTCACTGAATACTCATATGACCATATTAATAAGAAAAAATAAGAATTAAAGTATCATAAATAACAATAACAAATTCACTTGAACAATGTACAATTTTAAAAATAGTAAAGCACAGACATAATTATTTGTCTCCCATTTTTATTTTTTAACAGTTCCTGCAGCTATAAATATCTTTTATATAACATAATTTTTTTTTAAGCCAAATGGTCACATTTATTTTTGCTTTGCACTCTCCCCCACCATAACCTATTATCTATGGGGGAGCAGCAAAAGCTTTAGATTCGGCAAAAATTTTGATCTGTGGTTTTTCGACGGCTCTCAGTGTTTCAGGGTCCCCTGATACCGAAAACATCGGTATCTCGAAGATAGGTGTGTGTCTGTCTGTCTTTGTGTGTGTGTGTGTGTTGTGCTTCTTAAGGACAGTTTACAGCTAAAATGGCTGGACAGAAAAATACCAAACTCGAAACTTACGTTTTTTATGAGATGATGATGTGCTGAATAGTTTTTGATCGTGCAAGAGAAAGAGGCACTCTAGAGGAGCTCTCAAAAGAGTTTTTAATATCTTGAGAAGTATGGCAAATACTGTAATTCTGCAATTAATTATAAATTCTTCTCATCAATTGCTGTCGTATGCTTATTTTATGATTAGAAAGATCAGTATCAGAGCGGTAAATAATTACTGAAATGTTATAGAATAGTAAAGGTATCTTGATTCCTAGGGCACAAAGCCTACTGACACTCACATCCATTTTTTTTTTTCAAACATAAAAACAGTTATTTTTGCATTATCCCATTGTACTGTTTTGTTTTTTCTATGTGCACAATCATTTTGAGACTTTAGGGGTGCTGTGTGTTAGTTATGGGTGACAACAGGGGATCACAAATGGCTTGACATCATGGGTCAAAGGGTATAAAATCAGACCCTTGGATTGCATAACAGCCCAATAAACAGGGCCAGTGAAGGCAACCAAACCCAACAGTAAGATCAGAAAAAAATCCTGCCAATTCCAGACTCTGGCTCATAAAAACCAGAACACAGGGAAGGTGTTGTTGTATCGAGAGGACAACAGAGGAGCTCGGAGCTCGGAACTCGGACAAACAATTACATGCTGTACAAACCATTTAGTTTTGATTGTTTCAGTTCTTTTGAAGCCTGTGTTCATTTTGTGCTGACTGTTTCTGTTAACATTTTTTTCTTTTAAATTAAAAAGTAAATGGGATCACCAGAGAGGTAGCCCGAATTTTCACATTGTCTTGCCTGCCCCCTGGCTGCCGGTGACAACAGTCACACACGAAGTCAGAAGTAGAGACTGAACTTGCAGTCTATAAGTTTGATCCATAAGGTCATGCTGGTACTGTTCAAATGCTTATTCATTTTTTTTTTTGCACCATTTTCAAGTTGATGCTAATAAAATGACCATTTCATTTTAAATGATTTAGGAAAAAATAGTACACTTAATGTTCAGTTTTAGAAGAACACATTCATATAAATATAAAAGGTGTGTAAGGGTAAATATTTTAGCAAATTAAAAAAAACCACAAGCTCAAAGAATGTGTGTTAAGTGTAGTTTGTTGCACAGAATGAAGTAGCACAAATGTTCAAATTAATCACCAGTTGCTTCCAAGGATTACTGACAGCAGGGGGCATCATAAGGAGACATGTTCCCCTATGTAAGTGGTGGAAGAGCAATGTGCAATCTGAGCAATTTGCTATCTAACCTTCATTACTTTGTATCTAAATAAGAGACAGAAAAGAGATAAATATTTTAAAATTACTCATTGAATATTCAATAATTACTCATAACATTAAGAATTAGCAAACATTATAAGGTCTATAATAAGGTCTACAGGACAGTAGTGAGACCAGCTATGTTATATGGGAGACGGTGGCACTGATCAGAAAGCAGGAGACAGAGCTGGAGGTGGCAAAGTTAAAGATGCTAAGATTTGCATTGGGTGTGACGAGGATGAACAGGATTAGAAATAAGGACATTAGAGGGTCAGCTCAAGTTGGACGGTTGAGAGACAAAGTCAGAGAGGTGAGATTGCATTGGTTTGGACACTGCAGAGGAGAGATGCTGAGTATATTGGGAGAAGGATGTTAAGGATAGAGCTGCCAGGGAAGAGAAAAAGAGGAAGGCCTAAGAGAAGGTTTATGGATGTGGTGAGAGAGGACATGCAGGTGATGGGGGTAACAGAACAAGATGCAGAGGACAGAAAGAGATGGAAAAAGATGATCCGTTGTGGTGATCCCTAACGGGAGCAACTAGAAGAAGAAGAACATTAAGAATTAGCATAAAGTTACACAATGCCATGCAATTCACAAACTGGCGTAATGCAGTCTTAGGGGTAGAAGGGGCTGGAAGTTAGGTTTGTTCTGGCAGCATCTGGCTCAGGGTAGAGTAAAAGAAAAAGAGGAAGACACAAAAGAAGCTGGGGTCCAGTAGGATGACACATTTAATGTCAGGACCTTTAAACAAAAAATAAAGAATTTGGAAGTTCTCACCAGTCTCGGGTGAGTTTAAAGTGCTTCTCAGGACAGTTAATCCAACAATGAACTTTGGTAGATTGTGAGTTTAAATGGAATTTTCAGCAGAAGAGGAGGTCTTCGCTGAGGCAGGGCAAAAGCAATGGTTATCTCAGGTTTTCTTTTCCATTCCAAGGGTGGAAGTGAAGAAACAGATAGTGACTATACATTCATCTTACTCTTCTCGTTGCATTTTCCCTCGCCATTGTCCATGAGACACTGGACTGTGCAGAGAAGACTTAAGGGAATCTCCTATCTAACAAGCCCAGAGAATTAGATCTATTAAGTCTTGAGCAGAGGAGGTTGTCTGGGGTCGTAATCCAGGTCTTCAAATGCTCAAAGGCATTAATAAGCTATATCCCGTGGAATTTGTACAGCTTAAGGGTGAGTCACATACTCAAGAACACCAGTGGAAGTTAAGGGGAAGGGGTTTTTAGAACTGAAGCCACCAAACTACTGAGACACCCTGTTGAAGCAGACACCCTGACAATCTTTAAGAAGGATCTGGATGACATATTGGGTCAGCTTAGCTAGCAGGTAAACTAACAAGCCTGTTGGAGTCAATAGTCTCCTCTCATTTGTTAAATTTCTACTGTTCTTATGTTCTAATTTACTTTCAGCTTTTCCTTGTCCTGTAAAAATAATATATAATTCTTCTTGGGGGTTTTAGAGCCCAAGGTATTTAATGGTCAGGTTGGTTTTCTGATTTAGAACTTTTTGGTGATATTTTAATTATGTCTTACCGCAGTGCCACTTTGTTTTTATTATGGGCTCTGCCATTGTTTGCTGTTTGCGATTCAGGGTTGTCAGGCTGTTGCTAGGCAGGAAGACCAGGATTGTGTGACACATGGCGTTATTACCACGACCGTATAAAGGTCAGCATTATTCACTTCCTGCCTGTCCAAGTTTGCAGATAAATTACTGCTAAATAAAAGCCTTGTGTTATTATTGTTTAAAGCTTTCTCTTGTTGTGAATTCTTTTATGTTCTTTGACTTTGATTTATGTCTGCTGCTTTGACTTTGGCTGTATGAAATATTCTAGTTATAGACTTTTTCTCTGTGTTTCTCAAACTTCAGTTGTATTCTAACATCCTTGCCTTGCTTATTTAATTCCTGATCTCCCGGTTCTGACCTTGACTGTTACATTACACATATGTTTCATCTTCTGATTCCATTTTCCTTTAAACTGCTGCGACTTTGTGCAGTCAGTGCATACCTAAGCTTGTGTGTTTGACGGTAGGAACCAACTCAGGATGGAGTTCCTGCCCATTTCCGGGCCTACTCACATACACGCACACATGCATGGCAGTCTGATTTGTACCCAGAGAAAATCCCATTAAAACATGAGGAGAAAGTACAGACTACAAACAGACAGACAGCCATCAGGCCCAGAATTCTGTGACAATGAGACAGCAGCTCACCCCTGCCAAACCAAAATACCTGTGGCAAGGTTATCGAAAATCAAAATGTAAAGGGAAAATTACATAACTAAATGAAACTGAATTTGTTGAAATCAAATCAGAATACATCCATCCATCCATCCATTATCCAACCCACTATATCAGAATACAACAAAGTAAATATTAATTATACAGTCATGTTGTTTCCTTAAGAGGCATTAGCTCTCTTGGAAATGTGTTCTTTTGAAATTGCGGCATATTAAGTAACTAAACAATATAGTAATATAACAGAAAAGGTGATATCCCTCCCATCGTGATTACGGCGGTACAAGACTCACATGAGAAACATATACTTTAGCTTACAATTACTGACGGTTGACGCGGTTACAGACAGGAAGCATATGACAGACAGACAGGTGGGAATCTGGATCAACACAGTCTGCCATTTTTCGTCCCCATGCTGGGAGGCTTTTCCGAACTTTGCCGACACATGCTTCAAAGGGTCTGGCTGTTGTCCAAGCCTTTAAATAATGTCTGCTTCACTTGCTGGTCTTCTCTGGTTTCCACACAAGGGCAGGAAAGAGTAACCCCACCTCCAACAAGAATAGGACCATGCTCACACTGCAGTTCTTATTCTCCCAACAAGGAAAGAAGATTTTCTGCTGACAGAGGACAGAAATACACTATTCTGTGTTTAGGCTGACTATACAATCCTCCAGTTGTCTTTGGCTACCTAGTCTAATGCTTGGCTAGCAATTCTAAATGCTGAGCCTCTGTGTGTCAAACTTAGCATGTCCATGTGAATGAAACTCATAACAGTATTGTCCAGATATAGTGACTTAAATATTAAAGAAAAATGTATTATAACACATGTGAAAAAGTAAGTACACCCCTTGGAAATGGTTAACATTTTCAACATTTTTGAACTGGCAAACATTAAATCTTCATGTAAATAATGCATACAGATAAAAGATGACATACCTGAACAAATGACACATAAAACTAACATGGTGTATTCATTTTCATGATCTGACATGGGAAAAGCAAGCACACCCCTATATTTATCACCATTTCAGAGCCATTATATTCAATCAGGTGTTCCAGGTTAGGGGCCAAAGATTAGAACCTCCTTAGGTGCTCAGGTGGAGTTTGTATTATTTGAACTGCACATATCAAGGGTCTGGTGTCTTTTTTTCCATCAATGTATGTTCTTTTAGCATGCCAAGATCAAAAGAGCTTTCTAAGGCCCACAGAAAGAAAGTCATGAATGCCTATAACTCTGGAAAGGGATTTAGAAAATAGTTTTAAAAGACTGCTAATTTGTGTACAACTGGCCAGCTCAGCAAATTCAGCCCAAGAGCTGAAATAAGTTTCCAAAAACTTTGTAGCATCTGCAAGTAACTCTTGAATTTCTTGATATCAAAGGCCATGCATCCACAACCAGAAAAAGACTGCACAAATTTGACATCCATGTGAGTTGTGCCAGGAAAATGTCTTTGTTGTCCAAAAAAAGAACATTAGAGCAAGGCTACAGTATGCCATTGACCATAGAGGCAAAGACCAGGCCTTCTAGAACAATATGTTCTGAGCAAATGAATCAAAAATACAGCTGTTTGGCCATAATAACTTTAGACATTGTACTACACGTGCGCTTGGGAGACAGTTTACAAGCTCAAATAGATGCCATTACCCACCGAACCAGGAGTTGACACTGCCCTCTCTCTCTCTCTCTCCCTGCAGAACAACTGAAAAAAACACCCAATATCATCACTTACGGTTCCAACCCTCAAGACCACGCCTCTTCCTACACATCACATCCGGATTCAACCCTCAAGACCACGCCTCTTCCTACACATCACATCCGGATTCGACCCTGAAGACCACGCCTCTTCCTACACATCACTCCTGGTTGCAACCCTGCATGTCTCTCTATATCATTACTGACTGCAGATCCACCTATATATACTACCCTCATTTCCTTTCGTGCCAGTTCCATTTTGAACTCGGTCTGTAAAAACTTAATTTCATTTTTTTCTGTGAGACAGTATATGGGGGATCCCCACAAACCTTTAACAGTGTTTTTGTGCTTATTTTACAACATGTTTGGCACAAACTGAAGACAGCATTTCAGGAGAAGGTCCCCATACCAACTGTGGAGCAAGGTGGTAGAAATGTTATGGTTTGCGGTTACTTTCCTGCCACAGGGCCTGGGAAGCTTGCAGCATTTGAGTCAACTATGAATTCTGCATCATATCAAAATGTGCTTGAGGAGAACACAAAGCCATCTGTTGGAAAGCTGAAGGTGAACTAAAAATAGACTTTCAACGCGATAATCATTTGAGGCACACCAGCAAATCCACCAAGGAATGGCTCAAAAAGAAGAAATGGAGGGGTATGGACTGGCCTAGTCAAAGCCCTGATTTTAATCCCATTGAAATGTTGCTGGGGGATTTGAAATGGGTAGTACTTGCAGGAAAACCTACAAACATCTTGCAACTGAAAGACAATTGTATCAAGGAGTGGTCACAAATTGTACCAAGTTGGTGTCAGAGAATGGTGAGCAGTTAGGCAAAATGCCTACAAGACGTCATTTCTGCCAAAGGGGACAATGCCAGCTTCTGAGGCCAAGGACGTAACTTACTTTTTCTCAAGTTGACCATTACGTCTATTAACATTTTTTTTTAATAAATGATTGAAAATCATTTCCTTCTGTTTTTATTCACATATATCACCTTTATCTGTAGGCACCATTTGCATCAAGATCAACATTTTGCATTTTCAAATTACATTTTGTAATCATGTAACCTAAAATGAAATAATAACAGTACATAAGGTAATGTAATGCAATACAGATTTCTGGATTTGTAAATTCAATACCAAAGAATGAGGATTTTGCTGAAACTGTAGTTTAGCTATGAACTATGATGTCATTTTTAAAAAGGTAAAGCCTCGAGTAGCCATCATTGACAACAGCAATTCCAGCCTCCTCTTCTTAAACAAATGAATGGCTGTAAGTAGTGAGGACTGTGCAATGCAATACATCTCTTCTATTGATCCCCCAATACAGCAGTGAGCCAGTATTTAAACAATAATTGATTTCTTCCCTCACAATGTGTTTTAGGGCATTGATTTAATACATTTGCAGACACACCACTACTAATCAGTTTGGAGAAGTTAGTCAAAATGTTATTATAAGTTATAGAAACAAAGCAAAAAAGATATTTTCCATTGTTATGAACTACACATCATGGTAACAACAGTCTCGGGAATAAAATTAAAAAAGGACTCGCGCTATTCAGCATTCCAGGAGCGAAAACTGCATAGGTTTCACTTTACTTTTATTTGGAAAGTGCTAACTTTACTTGTATAATTAAACCACCGTTACAATTCCCTCAGGAGTGCCCTTTGGAATGGCTGTTTGTGAAAACAGAATCCTTTTTTTCCCACAGTTGGATTATAATTTTATTATAATGGTGACTCAAGAAAGTGGGTAAGGTTTATAGACTGCTGAATAAAATATCTGCATGCCATTTCAGCAGCCAATACATACAGAAATGTGCACTGCACATGCATAAATAATTATCAGATACATTTGGGCAGAACCTGTGCTTAGAGTTAGCATATCTCATAGCTTTCAAGACTTGGGTTCAATTGATAGTTCGAGTTGTCCATGTGGGCTTGACATGTTCTCTCCAATGAACTGAAGACCCTACATTGAGCCAGTATGGCTAAGTGGGCATCTGTGTGCCCTCCAGAGAATGGGAGCTCAAAAGCTGGCTCCTGCCTTGAGGCTGATGCTGCTGGGATTGACTTCTGTCCCTTGGTGAAATAAAAAAAAATAGATAGATAGATAGATAGATAGATAGATAGATAGATAGATAGATAGATAGATAGATAGATAGATAGATAGATAGATAGATAGATAGATAGATTGAAATTATTACAGCTAGTGTCTAATATATGTGAGTAGGGGACATCTTTAAGGCTTTTGTACTACCTGCAATTCCACCTCAGACCATGGGTTAGTGCTGTCACTTACTAGTTCTCCTTGTTTTCTCTTAGATGGGGGGTTCATTAACATTAGGCTCTCCAACATCACCTCCACCTCTCACCCACAAATCCTATTTCTTCCATTCTGGAATACATATAAAAGCAAGCTACACCAAGAGGAAGCCAACCAGTTTTTGACTCACATCTGCATGGATACATTTAACATGTCGGTGTGGAAAATCACCCTTTTTCCTTTTTTAATTTTTTGCCAAAAAGATCTTTCAATTAAACAGTGCCCACCTCAGGTGTCCCAAGCCTTTACTTGTGTCCTGTGCTTCTAATAGATAGATAGATAGATAGATAGATAGATAGATAGATAGATAGATAGATAGATAGATAGATAGATAGATAGATAGATAGATATGTGCAGTGAGGTTTAGAATCAAAAATTCAACCACAGCCATGGTCCTGTTTTACCAGCACTGTCATGTTAGTTAGCAGCAAGGTGTTTCTGGTGGCATTTGGACCTTTCAGCTTTGCTGAGTTATACTGTTATACTGTTAGGAGGCAGATGCTCAAAGTTTAAGAAAAGACAAACATGTTATGCCAAACCAAATAAACTATGAGAGGCGAAGAGGTGGCTCTGTGGCTAAGCTACCTGGAAGGTTGTCGGTTCAAATCCTGTTTCTGCCAGAAGGGATCCTTTTTAATTCTAAAAAGAGTGTAGAAAAATGAAATTATTCATTTAGATGATTGGATACGCCAATCCAGAAATGAACATTACCCAGATTTGCTGTTGCCTTGTTGTCACATTCAATATTTGCTCTAAAAAAAAAGAAAATTACAGTAGAGACCTACGTGATCATTACCATCATTAGTGATGAGGAAAAAAGGCAAATTTCAATTTGCATACAGTTTTATGAAACTAACACTAAAATTTATTTCACAGGCAATTTAGCAATTGTGAAATGCAAATTTCACTACAGAGTTTTTTTTTTCCTAAAGCTTCATTCACACTTCCATGTTTACCTGTGTTCTTATCTGTAGCCGTGTAATCAATGTAATCGATTGTAAATCAATTCTGTTTATGCCTTTCATTCATGTCACTGTGGAGGAGTGCAGTATGCTTTTTTAAAGTTGTGACATGCTGAATATTTTCCACACAAAGACACACTAAAATGCACCATTGAGCACATTACTGTGTTTTCTCCATATGAAATTTACTGCTACGTGCCCCCCTCCCCACCACTGCCAGTACTTCACAACCCCCTTATCCTAGTTGAGGATATGGCAGTAATTATTTTTTTTACTGTAGATACTTATTTAAATACTAAATGACAGGTAGATGCATACGGAAATACTGTAATTCTCGTTTATCCTTCCATACAGAAACACCATTGTTCTTGTGTCAATGGCATGAATTTTTCAAAGCGAAACGCTGATTTTCTCACATTTTCACATTTGAATTAATATTGAATTCAATTTTCATTTAAGTTTATTTCCTTATCAGCCACTTTAACACAAAGCGACCTACAAAGGAGGTCAGCATAATAGAGTACAATGAGTCTAGTGACTGTTTTTGAACAAGAATAACAGGGCAGGTTACCAAAGTTGATCACCGCAAGTGAAGCGCTAGATATACAAAAAAAAAAATACCAATTGATGTTAAAGCAATTAAAGTTAGCCTAACAAAAAATCATCAATTAACAATGACAGATCCATAGAGGAATGAACAGTCCTTAACCATCTGGCAGATATTCACAAAACAGCAGGGTTTTCAATCACTTCTTAAACACATTGCAAGAGTTGGCAGTTCAGATGGAGGTGTGCAGCTCCTTCCACCAGCTAGGGGCTTCACATGAAAACTGTCTGGATTGAGATCTGTGTGGTATCACTAGACTAGACCTGAGTGGGCAAGAAAAAGCATAACACCTCACCAGTGTCTCCATATGCACAGGCGCTGACCCTTTGACTGTACTCTGAAGGCAAGCATCAAAGATCTGAACTCAATGTGTACTGCTTCAGGGAGTCGATGTAGCGACCCGGAGAGAGGAGTGACATGCTCGGTCTTGGCTAGTTGAATACAAGACATGAAGCGGCATTTGTTGCTTGGGAGCACTCCTACCAGTAGCGAGTTGCAGTAGTCATGATGTGACAAGACCAAAGTTAAATTTCACACAAATTGTTGTGTTCACCACTAGTTTCTGGGGTTAGCCAGGTTAGTCACTTACTTCTATTTTTTTTTCATCCACCCTCCACAGTCTTTCAGAAAAGACCCATTCTTTTCATCTGCTACCACCTCCAACCATGCTATGTTTGATCTTCCTCATCCCCTCTGTCTGCATCTTGCTGCACCTCTTCTCCCAGTTATGCTCTGCCTGTTGCTTCACACGAATACACCACCCTAGTCTGCTTTCCACCAGTACAACACGTATCGCCTCCACGCCAAGCCTTTTTCTTAACTCAAAAATGTGTCTTCCTCTCAATCTGTGACACTCCATATATTCATCTGATCATTCTCACATGTATTCTTTTCAGCTTTATTGATCATTGCACTTTCATTGGCTGTTTTCTAGAGCATCCTAATACCCACACAGATTTCAAAAACTGTATCCATCAATGCCAAAGAGACTTCTTTAGAAGTCAGAATGGGGACAATTCTTTGAATTTCTTCCATGCACCTCTCACCTTGGCTATCATTACTGTGCTCACCCCTCCGTCCGCACTCAACATATCAGCTAAGTAGCAGAACTTCCATCATTTCTCTAGAGCAGCCCCATTGCTGATATCTTGATTCAAACTACAGCAGCATTCTGGCCACCTGTCATACACTTTCTTCTGCCACCTGAAGACTACCCTTCACACTATTACATCTTTTATGCACCTACCTCTGACAAACATCACCAAATCACACATTAGATTGAGTTTCTCCCAACACCTTTATCTAATATGTCGCACAGCCATGAGCCCACCTGTTCCTGCACCTTCACATCCAACCATCATCTTGGTCTTTCCAGCCATGAGGCTTTTTACTTCCAAAACCTGTTTTTTATTTCAGTATCTTCTCCTATCTTCTTGTTATTTTCACTTCATTTTTTGCCACCAAAATAAAATGATTGGCATACAATAGCTCCCATGGCCATCCTTCATGCACTTCTCTGGGTATTCACCTCTATTACTATCACGAAAAAGCAATGGACTCTGAAAGGATTCCTTTTGCAGCCCCACCTTCACCTCAAAACGGTTGCTGTCCTCATGTGCTACCCAGACCTTTGTTCAGGTTTTCTCATCCATTACCATCAACACAGACAGTAACCATATATCCACACCTAACTTTCTCAACCACCTTGCATGGCACCTGACTAACATCTTCTCCTGATCTATGAAACAGATGCACAAAAGCCAGACACCTTAACAGGCACACTCCCTCATTCACTCCAGGATGCTCTCCTCCTTTCATCCACATATCTTCAAATTGCAATCTATGCAATTATTGTTACAAATGAGCAAGCTCAAACATTTAACTTCATGCTTTATATCATGAAAATCCACTGTGGTTTTATCCAATCACGAGACCTACCTGATCAGCCAGAAATTAAATTTCAAAATTCTGAGGGATGGGGGTGTTCATGATGGTCCTGGTTGGCTCCAGTAGCCTGTCAAAGCTTTCATCCAGAATTGTTGATAACATGACCAGGATCAGCCACGCAATGAGGACACTTAACAAGAAAGGGTTGATGCTTCTATTCTTCAACAAAATTCTTACAAAGTGCAACCACTGCAGTGTATCTTTCATAAATAAATAGATAATTCCAATAAAAACAGAAGTTCTTGAGGAGGTTAAAGTATAAATGAGCTTAAAATCCCAGGCAGAAATTATCCATTAAAAACAGCCACGAGCTTCAGTGCTTCTCTATCCTCAGTTTACAGTTTACAGTCTCCTCAGTATGAAGGGATGTCCACCGACAGGTGCAGTCCGCCTTCAAATCAGACTTGGATTTTCACCATCTGTCCTTCGGGTTCTGCAAGACAACGCTCCGAGCCTTGCTCCTTTCTCCCATAACCTGCAGGCCTTCAGGCTTCAATGGGAGCCACTCGGAGCGGCAGGTTTTTCCTGCTCCCTGGTGCACTTAGCAGGATTGACCTCTCTGCCTGTCAACTCTCTTCCTCCTCTCCATAATTATACTAGCTCATCTCAGTTCATGATTTTGAAAGATCCAGAAAAGAGGAAACTGTGTGAAGACTTAATCCAGGTCTTCAAAATTCTCAATGGCATTGATAAAGTGAATGCAGCAGAAGTCTTTCAACAGTAAAGGAAAGGGTATTTAGGACTGAAGCCAGGAAGCACTTCTTTACGCAAAGAGTTGTGGGAGTCTGCAACAAAACTACTGAGACATGCAGTTAAAGCAGAAACGTTGACAACCTTGAAGAAGAATCTGGAGGAGATATTGGGACAGCTTAGCTATTAGCTAAACAAACAAGACTTGATGGACTGAATGGTCACCTCTCGTTTGTCAAATGTCTTATGTTCTTATACATATTCTCTCTAAGTCAGTCTAGATTTTTCTCCGGATGTTCTGCTTTTTTTTCATCCCAAAGACTAACTTGTTAGATTAACTGGTTTCTCTAAATCCTTATGAGTGTGTGAACCCTGTGATTGTTGAATGTCTGGCCCAGAGTTGCTTCCTGCCTCACATCTGATGAAAATGGAAAAGGTTTGTGATTGCAAACACCATGAAGCAGATGAAATATGTTTAATATTGGATGGATGCTTGTCTTGGCTCTTATACTGTTCTTATATCAATATTGATCTTACCATAGACCTACATTTTCTTTGTGGTCACCATGACAAGTATATTAAAACACATGCAGTTCCATTGATGAATGTCTAAGCCTAAAGCGTGTCCGTCTAGATCTACTTTGATTTTCGGCTCATTCAATTCGCTGTTTTATCATGTGTTGTAATCTCTTTGCACATTTGTGAATTTTTATCTCATATTACACTCTTGATATTTGCTTTGTAAGGCACCTTGTGATGCTGCATGTTATTAAAGGTGCTTATGAGAAGTAAAGAATGATTGATGACTGTACTACACATAACAGTAGACGCAGACTATAAAATAAACTGGACAGTCTAGAGGCAAGGACAAGACAAAGGCAAAAAAATCAGGTTATCACAAGTCAGTAAAAGGAAATTGGAATGGAATACTGAGACTAAGGGAGTTCATCGGTGTGGAAAGTCACCCGGTTGGAAAAGTACACAGGACAGGAGGTTTGTTTGCAAAAGGCCCTAAAACAGAAACTGGCACTTTCAGTTGAAACACCTCCTTGTACATCACTGTGTGCAGTGACTGTGTGCCATAAATAAAAGCTGTAAATACTGTCGGTACACCAGAAGTAATTCTTATCAAGGGACAAAGCTGAGAGAGACAGACAGAACTACTAAGCTTGATGGGAGCCTGGTTGTGTTTTTATCAGGACAGAGAGCCCAGTGTGATTCCACAGACTGGACTATTTTACAGCAGGACAGAATTTAGGGGGCTACTAGAGGACATTTTGGCTGCATGTCTTTACACATTCATCCTGGACTCCATAAGCGATCCAGTGTGCGGCCTGAAAGTAAAACTGAGATAGAATTAGAATTAAACCAATGATTCTGCAAGTTTGAGGTGAGTGTTATAAAATTGAATTACATCCTGACAGTTGAATTTCACTGATTATTTATTAACAGGAATAAATAATTTATATTGTTATTATTTTGACTCTTTCTTCAGTGACGTTATTTCAGTCAATATTTGGGAATAGTCTTATGGTAATGGCTGTTTTTGGCAAAGACGCTCCATCGCATGTGTTTTGACGACACCACTGCATATGATGTCTCTTTTGCTCGATCTTCTTAAAATAGCATTACCGTCCAAGTTTACAGATAATTTCAAACTACACAAACTAAAAATATAAAATAAATGAAAGCAAACAAAATGCATATTTCGTGTCTTTCACATCAATAGTGTTAGGATTGATGCATTTTATTCATTTTTTCTGCCATTTATATTCTGTTGTTTTGAACTTCTATGCACCTAAACTTGGGTTTTTGGCCTCAAGGAATTCGATTTGGGCCCATTTTTCCTACTATCTTGATTCCTTGACTTTTTACTGTCTCCCTATGACGTCATATTGGATTTTTGTGAGTGTTGCTGTTTTGAGAGTCTGGCACCAGTCATTGCCCAGGGGATTTCCCAGGATTATATGGGAGTGCGCAATGTGTGATATCATTGGCACAATCAGTGAAAGGGTTAACGCTTTCTTATGCATGTTTGGATCAAGTAAACGTCTAATATGTGAAATTCAAAGTGTTCCCTTTACTGGTTTATTTAACTCATTTTCCGACTTCTGATTTTTTTTTTTTTCATGGTATTGACTTTCACACATATTTTTGATCTCAGTTCATCTCCTGACCACTTTAGCTATCATTTTTCTCTGACTTCTACTGAGTGAGAACAAATAGTATTCAGACATTAGAAAGCTAATATGATGTTACGCTACATAGCATGCTGTGACAGCTACAGATCGCTGGAGGTTATACTTTGTCTTGAATGCTTGTCAGAGGATCACCTTTTGGGCTCATCTAAGGTATACGATACCCCACTGGGAAGAGAGGGAGCACTGATGGTAATGGTCTTGTCTCCATTTATGCCGAGAAGACACCCAATAAGAGCAACTGAGACAGAGAAGCCCCGCCCATTCCGACCAAGATAATATAAAAGGCGGACATCCCAGAAAGGTGGTGTTGCTTTTTGGACCAGAGCAATGACCAGTGAGGTGCTTCCTACAGCCTGGTCAACTGTAAACTTGTAGGCGATTGCCTTTGTTTCATGTACTGCTCCGTTGAGCACCTATTTGTATTGCCTCTAGTGAACAGTTTTGATTTCCACTTTCATGATGCAAATTTACTTATATGAGAGAGATCAGAAGCCATGTTCTCATTTTCCATGTCGATGAGCAGTCAAACCCTCGGATGAAATTTCTTCATTTGAAAATTTTTTGTTGATCTGTTTGATTTTTCACGAGAATGTCAAAAACTTCCAAAGCAGAGAGAGGTTTTCAGGCCTAAACAAAACCTAAAATTGCTGCTTCGTTGCTTGGTTAAGATAACTGAGTATTGTGAACCAATTTTCTATGCTATAGTGACACTCTGCCACTGTCTAATGGTGAAGCCCTAGTCAGTTAAGAGCATGGAGAGCAGAAGCATGTTGTTTGAAGGGTAAGACGAGCTCAAATAAAAGCAAACATCCGAAGAACGACCTGCTTCTGAATTCAAATTTGAGCCTATTTTCTTCAAAACCCAACAGCGAACACTTAGTGACTTGTAACACCAAAACAAGTTATGTTTGCGAGATGTATATTTAGAGACCCCCACACTTTTGATTTTGAGGCTTTCAGGGATTTGCACAGGTTAATTAGGGGGTTCAGTACATATTTTGAAACATATTCATGTTAAACATTTGCTATAATGGAGGAAATCAGGGACAGAGCAAATTTACAAATGATTGAATTTCTGATTCTGTTACTCAAGATAGGACTTAAACACCAAAGATGCAGGATATATGTGTCCAATTAATTAGTACTGAACTGAAATTCTGTCATTTACTTATTCTTTATTTTCAGAAGAGAAAACCTCATTAAGTGTTATGTTAGAAGATGGCAGTCTCTCTGACAACACTCAAGCTTCAGATTTGTATCCAGGAGGATGAGATGCCCTTTATGTGGAGTTTCCATATGCTCCCTATGCTTCTTTGCACACATGCTGTCAGGCTGATTGCCATCACTGAATTATCTCAGCGTGCCTGTGAGTGCTGGTGTGCGTATGTTTGGACACCCCGTGACAGACGGGCATGCTGTTCAGATCCCAAATGTCTCAACTGTTGTGTGCTGTATGTGTGAGAGGATGAGTGAGTGGGCCTTGCTATGGACTTGCTTTTTGCCCAGAATTAAATCTTTTCTGCAATACTCAACCCCCCCAAGTTGCTGGCATAGTTCCTTGCTGCTCAAGCACTGTGAATCAGTCAAAGAAAGTACAGAAATCAGACAGACTTTGTATCCAATAAGAATGCCATATAGTCCAGCAATGTATGTAATATAAGTTTAGACATCAACATATGAAAGAAAAGGAAACCAAATGTAATAAATGATGTTGCATTTTGCCTGATGCAGGGGCAGATTCAAGGTGATTTTTTTTTTCCTGCTCAAATGCCAGTTTCCTTTACCTTGATGTGCAACCACCCTATGTGACCAATATGTTACAGCTGGCATGGCAGCCACTCAATTTGACTGCAAATAAATTAAGCACACAAATGAAGAACTTGATTTAGAGGTATGAAACTTGTCAGCCTGGCATTTGAACTGAAAAGCCCTTTTAATAAATTGGGGCAGAGATTAGATAAGAGCAACCACACTAGTGCATAGTATGACATTTATTTCCAAATAATACATTTAACTTTTACATGATCATTCCTCCATTTGTGGCTGATTTATCACAAGAGGGAGAAGCATGGCTTGACAGCCTTTGTATGGGTAATGTGCAAATTAACCTTTTTAATGAAGGTAATATCTAAGTGAGCATTATTATTTATGAGGAGTCAGACATTTCATAACAGCAATAGGCACAAATGTATTAACATCAAAAGATAAGTTAAAATGAATATATGATGCGTTACTACTATTCCTGCCTACAAGTTGTCATTGATATTTTTGTTTAATGATTTGCACTATGCATTTGTACCATAAAATAACATTATCAGCCTCCATTAATTCAATTCATGATAATGGGGGGACCAGAGCAGGAATCAGCCCTGAGCAGGTTGCCAGTCCATTGCAGGGCCCACTCAGGCACATCCTCACACACAGGGCTAATGTAGGACCTCCATCTTTAAAATTTGGACCCAGACAAAATCCCACAAAGATAAAGGAAGGACATGTAAGCTGCAAACAATTATAGATTAGACACATGATTATAACCAGACATGCAGCCAGCATCCATCCATCCATTATCCAACCCGCTATATCCTAACTACAGGGTCTCGGAGTGGGGTCTGCTGGAGCCAATCCCAGCCAGCACAGGGCACAAGGCAGGAAACAAACCCCGGGCAGGGCGCCAGCCCACCGCAGATGCAGCCAGCAAATAATGTTAATGTTTTAACTAATATTACTGATACAAAGTGAACTTCTCTGTTCTATCTCTGTTCAATGCCTACAAAAAGTATTCACCCCTTGGAAGGTTTCACATTTTACTGTTATATTAGCCATGCTATCCGTCTAAGACAAGTTAAAACCTAAGTAATCAACCTAGACCTCAGCATTAACGTTCTACTGGAATGTGTTAAGTAATGCATGTGGTAATAAAAGTCATTGCATTTGTCATTTCAACAGATGGTGCATCACAAACACTTGTGGTAATAAAATGTATGGCTACAAATGTTTGTGATGTGTCATCAGTTGGAATGACAAATGCAAAGCATTTTATTTCTACAAATGTTTGGGATGTGCTGTCTGTTGCAATGACAGAGACACGGCAACTGGATGAACAGCAGATACACATACACAGACCCTTATTCTTTTATTAAGGTGGACAACATTGAACCACAGTGGATTTAGCTTGACTTTTTTTGCCACCGATCAATGGAAAGACTCTTTAATTTCAAACAGAAAACAGATCTCTGCTAAGTGGCCTAAATTAATAACAAATACCACACAGATAGCCACACGTCTGTATGTGATGTCCAAAACACTTGCATTCCTTGTTCCTTATCATTTTCACAGTATAAAACATAATGTTAGATAGTCAGGAGCCATTGTGCAACACTCTTGTGACTGCTTGCTGTGTAATCAGTCTGACCAGTCTACCATTCGCTCAGACAAAATCAAGACTTGGAGTCCAAATTAAAGAGAATTTACTTGGAACAAAGACCTACAGCCATGTTGGGTCACCAGGACTGAGTCTGAGAACCACTGGAGTTGGACTTTATGGAATTTCAAAACTCAACTTGATGTAATTTAGAAAAGGTAGACAAATAGGATTGGTGAGATTTGTTGGGCTGAATGATCTGTTCTCATAAAAATTGTTCTAAAGTTCCTGCCAGTGTGAATCTTTCTTTCTCAAGTTCATCTGATCACATGAGTCCAGCTCACAACACGTACACATATATGCATGCATTTGGGCATATAGTTGTACATTAGTTTCACAACATTGATACAAAAGGTATGAACTGGATGTCTGTTTTAAGGTTTTTGATTTATTGAATGCTCATTCTTTGGTATATTGCACATTTGAGAGCGATAAAGCAAACTGCCATGTGCCGTCGATTTTAGAAAAACAATAAGTTTACTGTAGCTATCCAGATAAGAAATCTAGGTGGTCAGTGGATAGATAGATAGATAGATAGATAGATAGATAGATAGATAGATAGATAGATAGATAGATAGATAGATAGATAGATAGATAGATAGATAGATAGATAGAACAAGGCACTAATATAGATAGATAGATAGATAGATAGATAGATAGATAGATAGATAGATAGATAGATAGATAGATAGATAGATAGACCTGAACACACACCAGATTGACTATAAAGGAAGAAAATTAAAAGAAAGAAACCTTCTGACTTGGCCGTCACAGTCCTAGTGAGGCATTAGGCAGAATGCATCCTGTAACTGAGCCTGCCCTTGTAAATAGCTTGGTGATTCAGGGCTTTTTGCAGAAGCTCTTTAAATACATAAATACATAAATAGATAGATAGTAAGTAAACAAATTATTTAATTAATAAATATACACATACTCTTTGGTCTGATCCTACACCCAACTGAGTATAAAGCAAGAAAATTAAAAAGAAAAAAAAAACTTCTGAGTTGGCTGTCACAGTCCCAGTGAGGCATTATGTAGACATATTCTTGTTGATTGTGAAAGAAACCTGCTGAGTGAAAGTCCTCAGTGTTTGTGTGTCAGAGAGAGCATGTGCAGCATTGTTCATAATGGTGCTCCGTTTTGTTTGAATTCTCACCTTTACCTCCATGGGTGCCAGTGTGTGTCCTAAAGCTGAGCCTGCTCTTTTAATCAGCTTGTTAATTCAGTGGGCCTCTCTTGAAGTGACGTTACCAGCCCAGCATACCACAGTGTAGAAAACTGCACTGGCCATCACAGAGTGGTAGAAGATGTGAAGCATGTCACTTTCCACATGAAAGGAGCACAGTTTACTAAGAAAAAATAGCCCGCTCTGCTTCTTATACAGTTTTTCTGTGTTCTGAGACCAGTCCAACCTGTCATTGATGTAGACCCCCAAGTACTTGTAGGAGTGGACCACCTCTATATCCACTCTTTGAATACTGACCGGACATAGGGGCTCATTGATGTGGCAAGAGTCGATCGCCAGTGCTTTGCTTTTGCTCATGTTAAGATGCAGACAATTCTCTTTACACCAAGACGAGTTCACCAAGTTCTCCACTTGACTCCTACACTCTGTGTTACCCCCATTATTAATACACCCCATAAGTATGAACAGAATGATCTCCTTCCAGTTCTGAACATTTTAACTCTGCCAGGGTACGCAGAACAAGAAGTTCTTTCCATAATCATACCTCCTGACACTGGAGGCATACATATATCATTCAATGTTAAATTGAATATATGGTTTTGTATTGATATTTTTTGTTCATATATCTTAGATCAATCATAACAGAGGATGGAGAGCTACAGCAAATCTAGAAATAACCATAGAATGTAATCAGATTGTACAAATAAAAAAAAAGATATCAGAATTGTCAGTGCTGGTGCTTAGTTATTTTGCACCTTAGGCCACATTTATTAGTGTGCCAGCTCATGTGGCTGGGTCACCCCTATGATCTGCACCCTCAGTGAATGCCTAATTTACTTTAATGGTGGTGCCGCCCCTGGGGAGTGTTATATGACCAAAGAATCAGTGCAACAAGAGCAAAGGGTCATGTGTATAAAGCAGCCATCAGACCTGCATTGTGGTATGGATCAGAAGCCTGCACAGTTAGAAATGTTCTATGGAACTGAAGATGTGGATCAGGAATGAGAGGATCGGAGATTCAGTTAAAGTTGGAAAAATCTCTAAGAGAATTACAGGAAAGGCAGTTAAAGTGCCATGGGCATGTCATGAGATTAGAGGTGAGCAATGTAGGGAGAGGAATCGTGGATTATGGAGGTGTCTGACGACCAAAGACAAAGTAGATGGACTGTGTGAAAGGCCATCTAAGGGAGGGAGTGGTATCAGGTATCAAGTATATGATAAATGAGAGTGGAGGAGGCTGGGAAAATATAGGGACGCCACATGAAAGTGGGAAAATCTTTAGAAGAAGAGGAAGTTGTTGTATTGTCTTGATGGTGTTGTGCAGTTACCTGTCATTCATCTGTGAGAGCCATGTCAGTAAGAATCTCTTGGTACAGTGTACTCATGACAGTAAATCTGAAGTTGGAGTTAAGAGAATACAGTGCAGCCCATCCTGAAACATGTAACATGCATGATACTGGCTGCATGATTGTGACTGCCATCTGAATCCTTCTCATATCTATAGGTTGGATTTAGCAGGTAAAAAATTAAAATAATCAGTGAATGTCTGGGAATGGGTGAGTTAATTTCTACCTCATTTTATGAGGTAATGTGTTAAATCATTTTACACCTGATCTTTACTCCATTCCGATAAGCAGGCAAACAGCGGAAGGTCTGCCTGGGTGCAGATTAAAAAGTCTCTCCTGAAGGGATTGTGAGATTTTCTTTTGCACAAAGATTGAAATTCAGAAATCTGAATGCATGACATTAATGCAGTTACCTTTTTGGAAATTACCTCTTTCATAGTTCATGCCTGGCTGAAGATTCGAGAGCTGTTATTTCCTTGTTATCTAGCAGACACAGAGTGTAAAAGAGATAATTATACACAAAGCATATTTAAACCAAAGCAGTTGGCAGTTTTCTTGTGATTTCTTCTGTCAACTTGGTATATTTAGTGGATATCAGACTACAGTGTTATGCAAATGCCAGGCAGAATCGGGTAATTCATATAGCCAAACACTTTAAGACGCACCTGTTAAGAAAGACAATGAGGGGAGAGCAAATGTTCCGACTCAAACTTTGTGCTTATTCTCTACAGTATAAATTCATCCAACGTTTCTTTAAAGCCTTTAGCTACCTCTCAGAAATTTGAAAAAAATGGAGCGCTGTTAAAAAAGTCTCCATATTGCAGGCACATTTTATCTCTTTTAACATGGATGTAGATTTTTGAAATGATATTCGTATTAGGTTGATCTGTGATTATAAACTGAGAGTGAGAGTGTGCGTGAATGGTCCCGGTGGAGTTCTGGGTTACTTTCTAGTGTTACTTCCTGCATTGTCTCAGGGATAGGTACAAGCCCCTGCAGCTCTGAATTGATATGGGCAGATTTTACAATGTAATATTATCTTATTGTCTAATATAGCCAACAATCAGATAGTGAACTGTATATTGTTAAATATGAACTATTTCAACATGATATTCTTTGATTATAACAGCTGTCACGTACGTGCAAGCTAGAGGATGTTGTATGGACCAAAGAGAAGGTAATTCCATGCAAGGCCAGGGGTCACAATGTCTGGACTCCAACCAAAACACTTCTGTCTTACAAATCAACCCATTGCATCCAGGGATAATATACGGGTTGCTGCCCCAAACCTTTTTAAATGTGTCGAGTCTGATCTTTCAAACAGCATAATGCTGCAACAGACAATCATGATGCCTCACAGATTCCACATTCTGGGTTGGAATCCCATGCCTGGTCGTTGTGTTCAGTTTCGTTGTGGATTTCCCTCCATTGCTCCAAAACACATGCCGATAGATTAATTCTCAATGTGATGAAAAGGAACCCACCCTGTACTTCCAGAATAGTCTCTGGACCTTGGGACTCTTAATTGGGATAGTGCAAGTGGTAGAGATCGTCTCCCACAACAAATCCAGAACACAACTGTTAAGACCAGGTCTCTCCTCTTCCTTTTTAGGTGAGCGTTCTCAGCTCCAACTCAATGCACCATGGAGGAGAAACATTTAGAGCACGATCTGGGACTGTTTTGCATGTCATAAGTGTTCTTCAATCATACTTCCAGGTAGGATGGATGAGGGCAGGGAAGCTGCCTCTCAATAGGTTTCTTCAGCAGTTTTGGAAGTCCCCAACAGGGTTGCTTACTCCAAATACAGTTCCTATGTAGCCCTGCTTGAATCTAAAGTGGAGAGATGCCAGAGCTATGCTGACCCCCAGTATACTGGATGACCACATAACCTCAACCAACAGTTGCCCACTACCCATCCATTATACTGGCTAGGAAAGGTACCACCAACCACCTTGGCTAAGTTGCCAAGAGTGCTCTCCAACAGTTCTGGAAGTCCTGCTTGCTCCAACTAAATTTCCCATAGAGCCCTGCTGGAATCTAAAGTGTGGTGATGCCAGAGGTATATGGCCACCCAGCAAATTGAATGAACTCATTACTTCAGCTGACAGTTGCTCAATGCCAAACCATTACACTGTCCATGAAATTTAACACCAACCACTATGGCCCAATTGCTGCCAAGACCTCCTTCCAACAGATCAGGAGATCCCCAAATGGATTGCTTGCTCCAATTACATTTCATTTCTGTCCTACTGGAATCAAAAATTGAGTGATTCTGGAGCGATTCTGCCACATAGCATAATGAATCAGCACATTGCCACAGCCAACACTTGTCCACTGGCCATCCATTACACTGGGTAGGAAACTTACCAACCAGCCTGGCCGAGTTGCCAAAAGAGCACTCTCCAACAGTTCTGGAAGTCCCTAACAGGACTGCTTGCTTCAACTACTTTTCCCATGGTGCTCTGCAGGAAGCTAAAATGTGGTGATGCCAAAAGTATATTGCCACCCAGCATATTGAATGAACCAATTGCTTCAGCTGACAGTTGCTGACTGCCAATCTTTTATACTGCCTGGGAAACTTACCACCAACTACCCTGGCAGAGTTGCCAGTCCATCCATGGCTTCATTTCTTGCAGATTTGAACAAATTACATTGTGGTTAGTGAAGCAGCTGTTAGTGGAGTGGGGCACCAATTATGGTTATTGGTCAGATATTTATTTTTCAAATACAGTATATGCTGATGGAAAAACAAAAAACAATAGTCATTGTGGAAATGAAATTTCTACTTGCATTGCCAAAATAGCAAGCTAATTTGATTGAAAAGAAAACAACAAGACTACAAGAAAAAACTGCATAAAAATAATAACAATTATGAAAATTAACAACAGTAACCTTGCAGTTCTTCAGTGTTATGGACACATTGAGTATTTAAAAATACAGGAGATGACAACAAAGAAAAGAATGTGGTGAGGCAACCCAAGGTTCAACAACGTGAAATCAGAACTAAACTGGGAATACCGTGAACAAAAGGACAAGATGGGATTCGAGAAGTAGAGATAAAGTTAAAGTGGAAACCCAACAAAAAATCCTACTATTAGGGCCTACTCGGCAAATAAGTTAATGGATGCTAAAGATTCTTTTGAACTTGTTTTTTCCACTGAAAAATCATGTTTGTGAAAATGCTGCCATATTTAAAGAGTAATGTCTATCGTGTCATCAGTGTGACAATTCAGGTCACGTGATCTGCAAAATAGCATCACATAAATCTGGAAAACCAAGACATTTGGATAAAATTCAAAGAAAAACATGAAAAAACAGCAGAAATTGATTCCTCGTGTTTTAAAACCCAAGAATATGCAGAGGAATATGTATAAAAGCTGTCTAATACTATACTCAGTATCTTGGCTGACCACCTCTTGTAGCCACCACTGCTTGACAGCTCTAACCCACACCCAGTGATCCTCTGAATCTGCACTTGCTGAACGTTTTCCCATCTCTGCAGAATCATCTAATAAAGTTGCAGGCCAATGGCTGGCAGAAGGTCACATCTCCAAATGTTGCAAGCAATGGCATCATATAGGTGTTTTATTGGATTAAGAGCAGAATAGAAGGCATGCCAAGGCAGCAACAAGCACACCACTATTCAATCCTCAGGAAACCAGAGCAGCTGCTCTATGTGTGGCCTGGCATTGTCCTGCTGTAAGGTCAGATGTTATAGTACTGGCCACAGTGCCGCTGACTGATGGCCTCACAGAGTCCACTCCCCACTACCCTGGCACTGAGGTGGGTATTCTGTCCACTGGCAAAAAGGAATGTAAGATAAATGGTGGCAGCTGTTCTGTGGATGCTGTACTACTATATGGTGGTGAAGCGGGAGATGAATCTAAAAAGAAAACTCTTTGTTTATTGGTCAGTCAACATCCCTGTCCTCACCTATGCTCATGGGCTCTGTGTAATGAGATAAGCATCAAAAAATGAGGTTTCTTCACAGGACTGCTAGGCCGACACCATGTAATAAGACAGATAGATAGATAGATAGATAGATAGATAGATAGATAGATAGATAGATAGATAGATAGATAGATAGATAGATAGATAGATAGATAGATAGATAGATACTTTATTAATCCCAAGGGGAAATTCACATAATCCAGCAGCAGTATACTGATACAACAAAACAATATTAAATTAAAGAGTAATAAAAATGCATGTAAAAGCAGACAATAACTTTGAATAATGTTAGCGTTTACTCCCCCGGGTGGAACTGAAGAGTCGCATAGTGTGGGGGAGGAACGATCTCCTCAGACTGTCAGTGGAGCAGGACAGTGACAAAAGTCTGTCACTGAAGCTACTCCTCTGCCTGGAGATGACACTGTTCAGTGGATGCAGTGGATTCTCCATGATTGACAGGAGCTTGCTTAGCGCCCGTCGCTCTGCCACAGATGTTAAACTGTCCAGGTGTGAGGCGACCTTCATCTTTATGCTGCCTCCCCAGATAACCACCGCGTAGAAGAGGGCACTCGCCACAACCCTCTGATAGAACATCTGCAGCATCTTATTGCAAATGTTGAAGGATGCCAACCTTCTAAGGAAGTATAGTCGACTAATAAGGTGAGAAGCACAGCAATTTGTGAGAGCCTCAGAGTAGAATCACTGCTCCTCCAGATCTGGAGGAGCCATTTGAGGTGGTTTGTGCATGCTGGTCCTCCTCGAGCTTCTCTGGGCTCGTTCCACTGGGTGGAGACCCTACGGCAGACCCTGGACATTAAATCTCTCAGTTGGTTTGGAAACACCTTGGGATTCTTCAGGAAGAGCTACAATCTGTAGCTGGGGACAGGGAAGTCTGGGCAGACCTGTTTGGAGCCAGAAAAGCAGTTTCAGAAAATGAGAGAGATGAGAAAACTAAACGTTTCTCATTCCAGAAAATGTGTTCCTTTCTTCCATTAGTTTATATCTATAAAAAGCTATTTGATTCAGTGTTCCATGATTCCCAAATCCTACGTTTGAATCCCATGCATATTCTCCAGTGCTGGTTCTCATCACTGATCCCCAAAGATATGCTTGTTAGGTTAATTGGTTCCTTATTTGCCCCTGTGTGCATAAGAGGGCACTGCAAAGGATTGGTACCCTACCTCTGGGACATGTTCCTACTGGAATAGGCCCTGGCACCCCCTCAAGCTCTGATTTAGATTAAGTGGACTGAGAATGTTATTTTTTTCTCATATGATATTTGATTAGCTCAGAAAAGCTTCCAAGAAATCTTTCATGTAGGTAAAAAAAAACAACAACTCTTTTTTCTGTCAAATTATAACAGACATAATTTGTCAAGGTCACTGACAACTTTTTTTTGTATTCCTAGGAGATGATGACACCAAATTTTGGCAAAAAAAAAAAAAAATAACAAAACAACAAAAATCCCTTTAGGATGTTTCAGGCTGGTTGACAAAAAAGGAGATCACTTGTCTGCAGTCTCAATTTTGCTTTTTATTTCAGCCGTCACCCACGGCCTTCCTTTTTTTTTTAGCTTCTTATTTTAAGAAAGTAGATCTGCCTAGCACCGACTTTGCTATCAAGCTGATGGGCAAAATGCTTGCATGCAGAATTTGCTTCCAGGATAATTTAATAAAGGATAAAAAAGGTGCCTATATACAACTTCACGGGAAATAATCTAATGTGGCATTACTACCATTGCCCTAATATTTATTATTATACCACCAGCACAGAAGTTCAGAAATGCTGGAAAAGATATTAAGTTTATCTACTGATTCAGCAAGGCTGTCAGAGTCAACTGGAGACTGTTTCCTGTGACTAGCTTTTCAATATCCCTCTTGCCAAGTCAATTTCATGAGACACATTTCTTTTTAATTTTAAGTATTTTTATGCAAAGGAAGGTATAATGCTGTCTGCTTTGTATGTATGGATTAAAGTCCCCCAACCTCCGAGAAGGAAGACTCAGTGGCTCATGTGGAGACATCATAAGGTGCCACACCAGTCAAATGGACCAGAATCCAACCAAATGTTTTCATTTTTATTGACTAGTCTTTTCCAAAAGAAACTAACAATTTATACCTCAGAATCGTTCGAGAACTGAATACTACTAAACACTTATAATGGCTGACAATGACCACTATAACAACAGTCACTACTGCACTACAAGTTAAGCAAGTTATATTATTTATCTATTTCTATTATTGTACTCAACGTATATGTGCATCATACTTAAGTGCAACATTTAACTATTCTATTATACTGCATTATATTGTATTGCATTATAATTTAACCAGTAACATGCAGCGAATACACTTGACTTGAGCATTCCTAGTTTTCATACTCTTTCTCTGTACGTTTAGCATTCATTTGCTCAGAGGTTGATGGGCTTGCTGCTTCCTGACCAGCTCTTCTTTTCTCCACCCTAGCGGCCTGCTTCTTCTCTTCTTTCGTTCGCATCTTTTTACTTTAAAACTGATTAAGTCAGTGTTTGTGTTGCAATTACTTAGTATGTTTTCCTTAATTTCTCACTTAAGCTGGCACTTAAGTCTTCAATCTGCCTCAAGAATGATTTAAGATATGAAGAGGTAGGGGAAGTCACGGCAAAGGTGGTAGGGATGAGAACGGCGCCCATACAGATGAGCTGCACTGCCACCCTGCTGGCCACTGCAGAGAGTTGATTCTACAATAAAATAAAAATAAAAAGAAAAATAACCTTGGAGGTCAATCATCACCCTGAAAGCGGATGTCATGTAGTATATATGTACCAAATTTCAGGTCAATAGGTGAAACGGTTTGCAAGCTACAGGTGATTGAAAATCCTGGACAGACAGATAGCCATGGTAGTGTATTATATATAAAGATTAAGTCCATTATAAAGGGTGTCCCAAAATTCACGCAAGATTTGAATTTGGCGCCATTTGTGCGGTAAAGTGTTGCCAACGAAAAAAAAAGACAGGGTGACAGCCCATAGTTCAGGGTTATTAAAAATGGAGCGCTACACGAAAGAACAACGCGTTTTCATTGTTGAGCAATATTTTGAAAATAATGAAGGTTTGGCAGCTACAGTTCGCAATTTTCCTGGTCGTGTAATTTCCCGTTTTGGTGATCAGAATTGGCCATCCAGATCATGCGATTTAACGCCTTTGGACTTTTTTCTTTGGGGTTTTTTGAAGTCTAAGGTTTATGCCATCAAGCCCACGACCACCCACGCCTTGAAGGAGGAAATTGAGCGCTGTACCAATGAAACTCAGCCACATTTATGCAAAACGGTCATGGAAAATTTCAACAAAAGAGTGCGTATGTGCAGTAAAGACGTGGAGGCCATTTATCCGATATGCTATTCCACACATAACCCTATACTGTATACTTTATGAATCAATCTAAAATTTACAATTTTTAATTAAAAACCTGTGTTCTCTATCAAAATGACTTCTTCCATGAATTTTGGGACACCCTCTATATGAATGCACCTTTAGGATTGCTGCAGTTTTGTTGTACTAAGTGCAATGACAAAAAACGAATCTGGAACCTAATACATTAAATGCCACCTTAGCTGTTTTGTATCCATTGAGCTTGAAATAACACGCAGTGCTTATTAACTCACCTTTCATGTCATTAACCAAAATTTCCTGGGTATATTTGTATAATGAGTTAAGATAGGAAATCATAACTTTTTTTAAATGATGACCCTTTCGTCATCACCGAATGAAAGGCAAGTACCTCACTACCAACTTCTCCGCTCTCATGAGTCAAGCAGTTTTCCTTTTTGTGTATGATTGAGTCCATGATTGGTGTAACTGCTTACTGACTTTGAACCATAAACATTACTACTTTGGCTTATTGTGCTTTAAATAATAGATGTTTAATCCTCCATTAATAAACTGGATGGCTTGTTGAATTTTTGGACCCATTAACAGCATCTACAATGCGGTGGGGATTGGGGTTCACAGACATAGTTGTAGGTTTCTGTATCATTACTGGAGACAGCACCAGTGACAGTATTCAATAATGTTATAAAGCAGTGGTTCTCAAACTGTGAGGTGGGCCCCCCTAGGGGGGCATGAAGTAACAAAAAGGGGGGCGCGAAGATGTGAAAAAAAGAAAACAAGAATCGAAAATATGAAAAATACATCTATTGAAACCAAAACAAATTAAAGTAAACTACATTCTGATACTAGAAAAATAAATATAGAGTTAGATAAATGTCAATAAAAGTTAAATAGGTATAATAAAATATCCATCCATCCATTATCAAGCCCGGTATATCCTAACTACAGGGTCACGGGGGTCTGCTGGAGCCAATTCCAGCCAACACAGGGTGCAAGGCAGGAAACAAACCCCGGGCAGGGCGCCAGCCCACCGCAGGACACACACACACACACACACACCCACACTAGGGACCATTTAGAATCGCCAATGCACCTAACCTGCATGTCTTTGGACTGTGGAAGGAAACCAGAATACCTGGGGGAAACCCACACACACACGGGGAGAACATGCAAACTCCACACAAGGAGGACACGGGAAGCAGCGCTACCCACTGTGCCACCGTGCCGCCCATAATAAAATATGCATCTATGATATATCATTAATTAAAAAAGAACAAACTGGTATTAGTGGGCTCCTTTCAAAAAAACCTTAGGGGGGCACAATTAAAACTGTTATGAAAACTTGGGTTGCAAATACTTAAAGGTTGAGAAACACTGTTATAAAGGTTAATTCAGAATGGATTCATTCAACATTTATTTAAAATCAGTATGTTCACTTGAATAAAAATGATGTGATGTCATAATCCCTTCTGCCTAAAATAAAAAAATACAATCTTGCCGTTGTTTAGCACCACCATGATAGAAAATGAGCCAGTCTGCTCTGCTCAGTCAACTTCTCGCCGATTAGCAGATGTTACATGTGACAGTTTATTTCAATTATTGTTCCGTGTACCCACTGGAATGAAATTCTTATCTGGACGTTGCACCAACATGAAGCAGACCACCAGGGTCCATATCTGGAGGTCTGAATCCTGCTCTGTTGGTTAGGTATAATATCCATCCACACATTTTGTAAACCAGCTTATAATATAATATCACAAAACAATAGGTAGTTGTGAGCAAACAGTCGAGTTCTCTTTTCAATACACATTCATGAAATTGAAAACAGGGTGTTTTGGAGTTTATTTGGGTGGTTGAAAGAAAGGAACATTACTGCTTAACAGTTTAGCAACACCTTTAGCACCCATACATTTCTCAGAAAAGTATCATGGAAAACTCATCATGGAGATTCAACATGGCTAACCACAACCCATGATGAGCCAAAATGACGTACTCTTAAACAAAAGCTGTAATCCAGCAGGATAATAAAATTGTTACCCAAATTAGTTGAGAAGAAAATGGTGTACCTGCGGTACCGCTTTGGCCAGTGCAAACTTATCGGCATGTACTGATAAAGTGTCCTCCCATTAGCAATGGAGCTGTACAGTAAAATTTAGTGGAAATCGATATGGCTGCTTTTTTAAGGAATTTGGCATACAAACAGGTTGACAGGCAAAGTGTACGATAATTTTATTTATATAGATTTCCTGAGTAGTAAAACAACATAACATATGCCCAAAGACAGACATCAGACAGAAAAGATAAGATAGATTAAAAAGGAAAAAAAAATCACTGATAACATGGTGGTACAGCAGAGAAACGCTTGGAACTGTCCAACATTTCACAAAAAAATTAAACATGGTGAAATGATGTGCCTTCTGCTGCCATATGCTGTGTTACTTGACAGTGTTGTATGGCATCATGGCATACTAGCTAGCACTGCTGCCACACATCTACAGAGCCCAGTGTTCCAGTCTCTGCCTAAGCACCATCTTTGTGAAGTCTGGAAGTTCTGCTTTCAATTTCCTTGCAGACACCAGACACCTTCCCATATGCCTAACCTTTATTATTATTATTATTATTTTTTATATAAAATGGGCCATACACTGTATGTGTGAGTGGTATCCTGTCCTCAGTTGTTCCTGCCTTGTGCCCAAAAGAAACTCCTGTTCCCATGACTAGATTAAGCAGTTTTGACAACAGAAGAGTGGATAAAACAAAAATCAGGAGCCATGTTTGATTACTGTTCCCAGAAGTATTATGGGATAAAAAGGTTTTTAGAAGTGAGAAGTGAGGTGCATGAAAGCACCAAATAAATTTAGAAGTGCATGCATGTACCAGCTAGTGGCTGGGGTTGAATGTAATTAAAGCGGACTGCTCCATACACACACACACACACACACCCACACGCACGCACACACACACACACGAGATAGACAGACAGACAGATAGACACACACACAGGTGCGAGAGAGAGACACACACACACAAGTCTTTCAGTTATACACTGTATAAGTCTAATCCTGCAAGCTGAACTGAATCAATCAGGACTGATGAATGATTAAATTTCAAATACATGGGAGGACATGAGAACCAGGGTTAATTTACTGTTCACTGTCATCCTGGCCACTGTCACTTTCTACTGCCTCTCAAATTCCAAAAATGTGTGTGTTAGGTTCATTATTGAGGTTAATGAAATTGACCAGTATGAGTGATTATTCGTTGCGATGTGCTGGCTTTCCATTCAGAGTTCATTCCTGCCTTGGAACCAATGCTGTCCTGCTGACATAAAAAAGGAGACTGTAAGTTCAGGAAAAGAATAGTAGTAGGTGATTTGTGAATGATTTGTTCTTTTTGAAAGAGTCTTTTCAGTGAAATCATGGGAATTTTGGATCATTACTAAAGGTTTGACTTCAGTATCAATACCAGCTTTTCGGACCTCAGTAATAGTACCAAATAGGTCCCCCTTGAAGTTGCCGATGTGTCAAACTTCAAGCACATCACTCTTCATATTCTTGTCTCTGATGCACCGTGTCATATACCACATTGATCAATAAATTAGGTGATCCTCATGAAGTCACGATTGTTTCAAAGCAATAAGGGGGAGGGTTCCCCCTTTAAGCCGAGAGTGAGTAGAAACAAGGGTGCGGAGAAGGAGCCCATGAAGTCCTGATAACACTACTGTTCATACTACTGCATCACTTTTCATAGCTGTCTCCCATCACATCACACTAAGCACTGCATCGAAGCAATGAGGGTTGGGAGAGCTCATGAAGTCATAATCACTTTAAAGTGAGGGGGGGACATTAAGCACCGAGCATGTCAAAGCATTAAAGAGGGGGTTAAGTCAAGGTTGAGGGATCGAGAGAAAGCCTGACGTTTACTTCCAGTACTGAAAATATCAAATGTTGGTACCATACCGTTTGAAATGTTGGGTTCTTTGATACCTTTCTAGTACATGAAATCACTTCCTTATTAATTTAATGTTCCTGTTTCCTTTGTTATCCAACTTGTACTGATTTTCATGACATTTTAAATGAATGACAAGCTGTTTAGCTACAATTTAGAGGTGATCCTTCTGGGATCCCATATTTAACTCTGCACTTTTTGGACCTGAGGTGTACCGGAATAGTGAAGGTCTACCTGTACTTACCTGTGTACCGTTTGTGAGTTTATAAATAGTTTTCTCACTTTTTCTATTATAAAATCCTTATTCAGGAAATGCTATTTTATGTTATGTTTTTTGATGGCTACTATAATTTTGGGACAATCTTTGTATGGCCACAGTCCTGTAGTTTATGGTCTCTATGCCCATCATAAGTCATGTGACTGTCATATATACACACTTTTATGTGTGAGCTGTTGTGTCATTTAAAGTATACATAGCTAAAGAATCTTATTTTGATGTTTGTTTTATGTTCTGAGTTGAATTTAAAAATGCATATTTGATAACCCTCTTGATTTTCATTATTTACATGGCACTTTCAGGTCCTGAATATGTGACGGTTGTATATTTTTGTTTTACTCTGAATCATTGTTATGTTATCATTTTAGGTTATTTCTTTTGATGTTGTTTTTTTATTGATTAAATATGCACTGTCTCCTTTTTTTTTCTTGCACTTTGTGGGTGGTCCCTCAAGAGGCGGGGCCACCCTGATATCATAGCTATTGAGTCCTCCTTCTGGTTTTATATTAGAGCCAAAGGCAGAATTTCAATACTTTGTTCTGTTAAATTGTGTATATTGTTATTTGTTATTGGATTTTCTGTTTTTATATCCTCTTGCTGTGTTTTAAGGATTCTGTTTCTGGATTATGCATTAAGACTTTTTTATTTAGGATTTCCTATTAAGCAGCTCCTTTTTGCCTCTTTTGCTCTTTGGTGACTTGCTTTTCATTTATCCTTTTATGTTAATAAATACTTCTTTTTATAAAGATAATCTTGAGGCCCTCTGCACACAACCTGAGGTTTACAGTGACCCTCCTACTTATGGGGCTTTTTTTTGATAGATTTTAAGAACTGTTAAAGTTTCTTTGAGGGCTTCAATCCCTTTAGGGTCTGCTAGGCCTGCGCCAAGCCACTGAACCTGGGATTAAGTCCCATTGGGGTGAGGCTGTTCCAGGCAAGCAATAGGAGGCCTGGCCTGACCAGTAAAGCCTCTCATCGAAGCCTTTTGTAGGCCTCACCCCAATTTTGCCTTGTTTGAGACTCCATATCACATCACATTGTGACATCACAGAACTTTTCACATACAGTAAATGTTGCAGCTTCAAGTAGGCCCTATTGTTAGGGTTGCTTTCCTGGTTTTGAATATTTGAATCACTTCAAGCTCCAATTATGCCACATTGAAACATTTGTATACCTGTATTTTGAGGTATTATGTTGTTTGTATTAACAGAGAATTCATTATAACAGTTTCTTTTTTCTTCTTGTTGATTTGCTTTGACAAAGTCTTTTCTTTTACTTTTTATTTCATTTTATTCTTTGCTCATGTGATGCTGGTATTGCATCATGTGACTGTGGTCATCGCGGAAATTGAGGTATAAATATGGCACAATTTCTGGTGCGAATTATCACTCTGTTGGATGAAGAAAACAACTGCATAGTGCTAGTTAGCTTCTTTTTCAAAGCACACCTAACATCAAGTATTGTTTTCACTTTTTGAACTTGCGTTTGACTTTGACCATTCATTTTGGTTTCCTTCTTAATGGCCTTTCTGGCTCTGATGCAGGATTTGCTTTTTGACAATAATTAGTTAGTTCAGGCTCTTACATTGTCCTTCGACACATTTTCATCATAACAGATTTTTTCGCTCTCTGGCTTCTGGCTGACTGAATTTGTATTGGTTCCTAGTATTTTGACCTTTGCATTCCCTTTTTGACCACAATTCTTTGCATTTATAATAATCTGCAACACCCTACAGTAACATTTTGTGTCATCACCTCCCACCTATAAATGATGTGGATACACAGATTCTGGCATCTGTGTATTGAATCTTTTTTTGAAATCTCTCAAATGTTAATGCAAATACAAGCTTAAAAACATTCTTTAGGGAAGATTTAGTGTGAGGACCCCTTCCTTTGACCACAACGTCTATTTAACATTGATGGTTTTGGTTCAGTTCAGCTTTTCTGGTTTTTGAACCCTTCCCCTTGGTTGACTACATTCCTACCTTATCCTTGCTGTTCGCTTTCCAGTTATGACCCTCTGTATTGCCTCCTGATGATCTTATTAGTTTCCTTAACAGGTCCTACCTTTTTCACTTTTCTTGTGATGTTTCTTTCCCACTTGACCCATCAACGTTATGCTCAAGAACTAATTATATTTCCTCCTGCCTCTCTTTCTTTAAACCCTGGTCACTACCTCTCGCCATCTCAGCCTTCAACACAAATTGCCCTCCTAACGTCAGGTTCTCACAAGCTGTGATGCTGCTTTAAACATGATGGTCAAAAATTGCAAATAACAGGAAGAAACCTCAAAAACTGTAGTCTTTTGCAAACCAAAATTTAGTCCATCTAACATGACAAATTAAAAATCTTAAATTAAAGGAGTAAAGACTCGTACTGCGGAGATTCTGCTTGGACTTGTTAGTTGGGGTGCAACCACCATAACCACAAAAGAGAGGAAAAAAACCCTGAAGCAAAATTCTAGTGAGGACCGTTAACTCACAAATCATTCCTCCTCCTTCTTCCAAATGACTGCCTGTAGTTGAAGACATTAGGCAATCTGTCAAAGTAGTTAAAATCACACCTAGAATAAACAACAGCAATACTGCATCACCTCTGGAGTTCTCTTGAATACTAAAATGACAGTTTTGACAGCAATGATTATAATTCAAGCCATTCCGAGAAAATGAAAAAACAAACATTATTCTTAATGGAGGATGGCGGCGGTAGTTGATGTATAGGTCTGAAAAGAAAATGTGTTACATAAAGAATCAAAAACTAGGAAAGCCCATCATGCATCCTAAGTAGCGACTCCATGTATTTTCATGGTGCAGTTTGAAGAGGATCACTGGAATGGACTTAAATTGTGTTTATATTGTAATGGCCTGGGCTGCTTTTACTGAACATGTGTGGTTTTTGTATTCTGTGCTCAGATGCTTAGCTGTGCCCAGAGAAGTCTATTCACCCAACTCCAGGTCTTTAAGGGTCACATTCAGTCTTGATGCCTACTGTGTTTGTATGAAATGGATTTAGGAATAATCTGAGTGCCAGAAAGAAAGCAGACTTGCATTTGGGAATTTCTAAGATATTGTCTTAAAAGAACTGGCACTCTCAAACATACAGTACACAGTTTTTAATGTCTGGAAAATATTTGGGATTAAATCACTTAGAGATCTGTATATAGACAACATCTTTGCATCCTATGAACAATCACACTCCAAATTTAACTTTCCAGCAACACATTTCTTTCACTACCTTCAAATTAGAAACTTTGTTAAACAGAACCTGCCCAATTGTCCTCACCTCCCACCTACCTCTATGCCAGAAAAAATATTGGTCAGTCTTGAGGACTCAGACAGCATCTTAGTAATATATAAAACCATTTTAAAGTCCCTCCCTTTCAAAGATCCAAGAGTACAGTTGGAAAAGGATCTATCACTCAACGTGTCAGAAAATGGAGTGGAAGGTATGCACAGAGTTCAACTCAAAATTATATATAGAGTACATCTCTCTCATTTAAAATTGTCCAAGATATTCTAAGGGCAAGATCCAACCTGCAAATGCTGCAATCAAGCTCCAGCCTCACTGGGCCACAAGTTTTGGGCAGGCGCCAAATTAACATCATTTTGGGCTAAAATCTTTAAATGCCTTTCAGACAGCCTTGGAGTTATAATCCCTCCTAACCCACTAACAGCTGTGTTTGGTGTTCTTCCAGATGGGCTTAAAGTGGAGAAGGGCAAACAAACTGTAATTGCCTTTACTTCACTACTGCCACGTAGACTTATCTTGCTCCACTGGAAGAATCCAAACTCTCCTATTCTAAGTCAGTGGGTAACTGATGCTATATACTATTTCAAACTGGAAAAAATCAAATTCGCACTTAGAAGACCTGTACAAAACTTTTTCAAAACCTGGTAGGAACTAATCAATAACATTTTAGAATAAGCATTTTAATTGAGGAAGCAGGTTGTCTCCCCTCTTTTACTCCATGTATCTTTATTCATTTATTAATTTACTAGCAAAATACCCGCGCTTCGCAGCGGAGAAGTAGTGTATTAAAGAAGTTATGAAAAAGAAAAGGAAACATTTTAAAAATAACATAACCTGATTGTCAATGTAATTGTTTTGTCACTGTTATGAGTGTTGTTGTCATCAAGGATTTGATTACCATTATTTCTTTCAATCAGGTTCGTATTTGGAGGACGTGTTGTTTTGAACATTTCGTGTTTGTCAACCGTTGTAAAGATAACAGGTTTCATTCATCAAAGTGTTCACTACGCAAAGCGCTACTTGTGAATGTAAGATATTTAACGGGCATTCCCGGTATTATCTTGTGCTAAACGTACCATGGTGTGACGTAAGGGGAGCTGACTGTAAAAAGGCAAGGAGGCGCGTATTTTGAACGTAAAGGGAGAAGACAGCGAAGGAGCAGAAAAGTGAGAAGGAAAACGGTTTAAATAAAGAGCTAGGAAGGTGAATGGAAAGAAGCAGCAAGCAATAAAGCAAGAAAGACTTCTTAATAAGGATGGTTCGGTGCACGTAGAAGGTGTAACAATAAGATTGTTAAGCCTTATGATAATGTTCCCGGATGGAGGATTTAGAGAGACGCACTGGAAGAAGTATAATCTGAACCTCTCTACAGTTTTGTTTTTTTTCGGGTTGTAATGTTCATCAAATTTACGTATCATCTGGTCCAGTGGCAGACCGTGCATTTCACACCTAGGCCTTCAGTAGTGCTCCGTCTGAATCAACCCACCCCTCAAAAACTAATTTATGGTTAAAAAAACCATCTTAATATGCATAAATACAGTATAAAGAGCCGCTGAATCGCAGATAGATAACTCTTGTAGCCACAATAAATGCCTTTATTGATTAGATAAACCAGGGGTGAACAAGTTCCTGTCTACTGCAGCTACAGCCGCGACACACATAAAAAACCTCAATAATAACTCATAAACTTGCAATATTATTTAGGAAAATCGCAACATTTTACTCACCAAAAATTTCGATTATTTGTAAACAAAATCCATCCTCCTCTCTTTCCTCAAAAAGAGTTCAATTACTCTGTTGTACAGATTATTTGTGTGCTTCATTTCCATCAAAAAGTCCCTTTCCAAGCTAATGATGAAAGTCGAACCTGCCCTGTTGTATTTCTGGCATAAGTTTTAATTCGCTTTAGGGTTGAAAATGTTCGCTCGACAGAAGCAGTGTACATGGGAATGGTTCTCTGCCTGGCAACAAATTATGGCTGAAATATGATTGGTTAAATGCTTTAATACGAAAATACATGTCTGGAAGCAGCACAACCATCGGAAAAGCTATGAAAGGAAGTGGACAGACTATTTGGAATTATTTAATAAGTATTCATGGACAAAATATAATTAACATCAGTTTGTGATTCAGATATGTTTTTAGGCCATCAGAGAAGACATGACTTCGCCAGGTCTTTAGCATGAAGGCTTAATACCCTGCGTCTTCTCATTAAACTTGTATCTCGCGAATATCATGTGCGATCTTGCGATGTCCACGGCTTTATTTAATTTTAGCTCAGGTGGGCACTTAAAAGTTTCTCTCGCACTTTCGCTGAGGGAGGGTTTCCGCAGTAGCTGCACTTATGAATATGCTAAGCACAGTCCTTTATGCGGGAGGCGTGATGATGCGAGACGCAACTCCGCCTGACACGGCGACTGAGATGCAGGCTATTACAGTATATGGACGAAAGTAGGTTCCAGTTATGACCGTTACGCGTAGAATTTCGAAATGAAACCTGCCTAACTTTTGTAAGTAAGCTGTAAGGAATGAGCCTGCCAAATTTCAGCCTTCCACCTACACGGGAAGTTGGAGAATTAGTGATGAGTGAGTCAGTGAGTGTGTGAATAAGTCAGTCAGTCAGTCAGTGAGTCAGTGAGTGACTGAGTGACTGAGTGAGTCAGTCAGTCAGTGAGGGCTTTGCCTTTTATTAGTATAGACCTATTTACTTATTTTTACTGGCTTAATGTTTTACTCTGTTGGCCTAACTCTCTTTCTCTGGGGTGGGGGTTGATTGTTTCAAACCTATTTTTGTAACGCTTGAATTATTTGTATGGAATGTTATTTAATTCTAATAAAATCAATTAAATCAATAAAATTAATAAAAAAAAGTCAGCGGTTTAATGGATCCTTAACCAGACCTAAATTGGTAGTGTAACAACATGGTCAGGAGTCAAAACCAAGTCATTAATAAAATAAATTCATGATTTTGAGAGGCTTTAGTGCTGCAAACTCATAGGTCTTTGTTTTACTGATTTGCAGTTCAGACATCAGTTTATATGCACGTCTGTGTTACATAAAGGTTGTGTGATGTTGTCATATGTCTTGCAGCAACATGGTAGCACTTATGAAAGCAAAGTACAGAATGGAGGTATACAATGAAAAATTCTTAAAGAGAATGGTAGCTCAACAATAATACCAACACAAATTAGAGCAGAACATTAGAAAAGTTGTGATGACAAGAGGCCATTTAGCTCAACAAGTTCTTCAATTGTATTTTCTAGCTAACAACAGAATTTGTAGGTACCTAAAGTCCTACTCACCAAAACACTACACATTAATTTATTCCATGTTTCTGTGGTTATTTGTATGAAGAAAAACTCTAACATTTGTGCAAAAGTTGACCTTAACAAGTTTCCAAGTGTGTCCCTGTGTTGTTGTTGTTGCAGAATTTATGTAGAAGAAACAATTGGGATCCACTCAACTTCCTTTCAGAATTTCGAAAAACTTAGATCTTAATTTCCATTTCTTTAAATTGAAAAGTTTCAAATCCTTCAGTTTCAAACCCCATATTGACAGAATTAGCCTTGTCACTCTTCTCTGGACTTTCTCTAGTGGTTTTATGTCTTGTTTGTAATATTGTGACAGAAAGTGAACACTACTTTAGATGAGGCCTCACTTACTTAACTTAAGTATGATCTCCATTGACAAAATCCACATATCACGATATATAAACTAACACCCTGTTAGCTTTCTTCTGTACACTGTTTGGATATACTGTAGATTGTGACAAGTCCACCATGAAACTTGGGTCCTTCACTTAAAGTGTACTTTAAATTTTCAGACCTACTATTGTAAATTCAAACCTAACATTTTACTTCCTACATTTAATACTTCTTATTTACTTACATTAAATTTTATTTTCCACAAATCTGTCCAGGTATGTATGCTGTTGCAAGTCCCTCCGAAACAATTAAGCTGATTATACATTCACAGGGTTTATTAAGGCTACTGAAGTTGCTCCTCCATAATTAAAACAACTGTGGTAAAAGCAAGACATTGTTTGGTTAGTA